>NC_138541.1:75446894-76086894 GCF_964234715.1 Podarcis melisellensis | reverse complement strand
GTCCACTTTCTGAAATAAACACACCAGGCAGGATCAAAACTATCAGAGCATAGTATCTCCAGTGTCCAGCCTAGAAGTATGAGACCTGCTCTTCATGTTTAGATATGGCTTCTATTGGTTCTGAAAGCAGGGAAGGATAGCCTCCCTCATGACTGCCCTGGTGGCCCTTTTCCAATTCTATGATATTCTATGAAACGCCATCATCACCCTGCAATGGAAATGTCCAAGCTATGTGCCTGGTTCATAAAGCAAAAATGGGCATGGAAGCCATGCAGATATTTTCCCTGGTGGATCAGACAATTCCATTTCTGACAGCAGTTCATGTTTTACAGAGCGAAAGCTCAGCTTTTCTTCAAGAGGAAGTTGTCCAACACCATATTTCATGTGGTTACAGTATGCACACAAACTAAAACCACATTATGAATACATGAAAAAGTTGAGACTTGAGCCCAGGACTGCTAGTTGTCTGCTCATTGGGCTAAACTTACTCAAAAAGATCTTACGGGATAAATCGCTTCCTCCCACGTTCGGCCTCCCAGGTTTTGTACTTCCTACTTCCTATTTTGAACGGACTCTAGCTTCTTTCTGGGCTATAAAACATTTTGTTCAGTTCTCAGTAACTTCTATTGAATGTTGGTTTCCATTGTTCATTTTGGTATACAAAAATTGCTACTTAGCCTTGGGATAAATGTTATATAAAATCTTTTTTTGTGTATTCTCTTTTTGTATTTAATTTTTGATCCTATTGCACTTTGCTGTGGAACTGTTGGCAATCTTACTTGCAAAGACAATTACAAGCTGAATGCCTTTTTTTACTTGTGTTGAATAGCAATGGATATTGACCTAGTTCTTGTTCTGAAGCACTGTGAGGGGGGGGGGAGGCAAGGCTCTCTCTTGCAGGAACACATCTGGCCTGCATTTCAATGCTGTGTTCAGGACCATCATCATAAGCCAGTTGCTAAACTGCCCTTCAGGCTTAGTGGGGTGACCTGAATTAATTCACTCTCACCACAGTCCAGCAAAGACTGGATCTACACGTGGCAGAACAAGATGGCAGAGTGAGACCACTGTAGACCAGGAGAGGGGATCTCAATTTTTGAAAGATTCTATGTGCCTATGATGGTGTGTTCTAGTCTTCTATGTGATGCTTAAATTTTCTATTTTCAGGGATTTTTTTGTTTTTAACACAAGGCAGAATTCTTCCTTTTTGAGATGCTTTTATTGTTTTTCAGATAACCTAACTTCAATACTGCAGGAAATAAATGAACAGCAGAAACATTAATCACATCACACCTGGTTACAGATTAATCTATGTACATTCTTGGTCTTTTTGTTTGTCTATCATTAGCCCAAATTCCAAAAAGTTCTGGGCACCATCTCCAGGTTAAAATATAAGACCAAGCTTTTTGGGGTAGTCTCATTTTCAGGTGTGTCACACATGAAAGTGTGGGTCTGTGGCCACAGCCTCATGACCTGGGCTACTTCAATACCATGTCTTCTGACATTTGTAATCAATAAAGTTGTGACCTATTTAAATCCCAAGTGGTTGTCCTGTGCTTATTGCAATTTCCCCATGCCTTGCCCCCACTGCCCATGGCTTCATTGTGCCTGGACCTGCAATGTGTTTATTATGGCGTCTGTTTTCTACTTTTGACTTCGTTGCAGTAAATCTGCTTCAATCTACCTCAAATATTACAATTTCCCCTGAAGTTAACTCGTGACACAGACACAGAATGTACCTTCCTTCTGGCTTTGTAATCCAAGATGTGTCCCAGAGCCTTCTTTCAGAAAATGCCATCATATAATCTCCCCCAAAGTTATAATATATTCAGTCAGTTGCCAAGGAAAAGGAGTCAAATCAACAGTATGAAGGACACCATCATAATTACTTCAAAGTACACTGGGCAGCCTTCCCATGGAACAGTTTTGACGTTGGCAATTCTAAAACAAACTCTTCAGCAGGAGTCATCAAAGACCACGGATAAATTAATGGCAGTTTGGCAGAAGTCTTTATCTTGTGGTTTTACGTCTTTGAATTTTATTTTATTTTTTGCTAACCATACTGATGGTGTTTTGAGAACATTAGGAAAACAATTCAGGAGTCTGAAATGCTTCTTAAAATAGCTGTGTGCTGAGCTTGTTTTCACCTCAATCTCAGCAAGAGAGACTTCACAACAACTAAATGGGTTGAAACCCATTTAGATAGAAGAAGACTGTTGCTGGCATTCTAGAGAGGGGGCCTGCTGAGATATTGCCATCACAGAACACACGCATTTTCGAAGGGAAGCTCCCCTTATGGGCAGAGTGGGGCATAGCCCAGCCAAAATTCTGAACCCCTCACCCCAAATCTCCAAAGCCTGCTCCAGTCTTTCTCCTGTCACTACTCTTACACACAGTTATGTATAACCACCTGCTTCTCCTCTACCATGCAGAATTTGCTCCATAGTACAGACAAACAACACCTTACAGATTAAATGTTGCTAATTAGCACAGATTCAGAAGCCTGGGATTCAGCTCTCTTCACTCATGAGAATTTGAGCAAATCATTGAATATCATGAACGTGAATCAATTTTTACTGAAACAACATACTAGTGTTACAGTGTTAGAACACATATAAGCTAAGCAAGATGATTAATTTGGGCACTACAATGGATAACAGTATGTGGACTATGATGGGATACTTTATATAAATGGTTGTTGTGCTGTCCCCTTGTTATAAAAGTTTCTGCTTCCACAAAGGAACTTCTCTCCCTCCTATGCTGTGTATCCTCTAAATCTGTTCTAGAAGTTCTCTCAACCCCCGAGAGCAGATTTCCAAAGTTCCACTGTGCAAGCAGAAATCCTTGCACTAATGGAACAAGCACATTGGATATTGCACTGTTTGGGCATCTCAGCCATCATTTACAATGCTCCCAGCTTTGTTCCAGGGCAGTGTGAGTGTGTGTGTGTTGGGGGCTGGGGCTGGGGCGTGGGGGAGACATGGCAGCCACCATCAACAACAAGATGATGGAGAATATTCAAAGAAAATTCTCTAAAGTGGCCTTTTCTAGGGGGATGGGTAAAAAAAGAGGAAAATCTAAGAAATTTTCCAGCAGCAATATAGCTTAGGAATCACTATAAATACTGCACTTCATGCTATAACATAACATTACAGTCATATCTCGGGTTACAGACTCTTCAGGTTGCGCGTTTTTGGGTTGCACACCACGCCGAACCCGGAAGTACCGGAACGGGTTACTTCCGGGTTTTGGCACTCGCACATGTGCAGAAACACTAAATCACGCTTTGCACATGTGCGGAAGTGCCGAATTGTGACCCGTGCGTGCACAGACAAGGTGCTGCAGGTTGCGAACGTGCCTCCCGCATGGATCACATTTGCAACCCGAGCATCCGCTGTACAAGTGGATTGGTTGTTTTTTTAAACTGCAATGACAGCAAAAAAGCAATAGCTTTAGGCAAGTTGTCATATTCTCCAAAGTTTGAATTTCTGAAAAAGTTTCTATTACGCATATTTTAGAAAATATTTTCTCAGAACATCAGAACTGCATCAAGATTCAACACTTCTGAACTGTTTATTGAAAATCATTGTCAAGTTGTTTTGGTGCAATTTGACAATTAGCCAACCTTCTGTTTCTCTCTTTATTTCTTTGTTCAGACATGATGCTGTTTATTGACACCAATGGCACCATCCCAGCACACACCATGACCCTGTTGGCAAAACCATGTGACTTGCCACAGCCAATGCTACTAAACAGCAGTGATGGCAAATAAGACATATCACAAAGATAAGCAGCTACTGCCTTTCTTTCTCTTTATTGTGGATACAGTGGTTCTTTGACAGGGATTCCCTGTTACTGAGTATGAAGGATAATTAGAGCCAGATATGTTACATGCTAAAAAAATAAAACATGTATGCAGGCATAACCGCATGGGGACAGGTGCTTCTCCTGAGCAGCCACTAAGTCACTATGCCACGACTGGTGAAAGGCCTGCATAATGGCAGTTGAGGCTATTGTGGTTGTTGCATGAAGCTATATTTTCATGTAGTTGCTGTATTTTGTTGTTGTTAATGGTGCAAAGATCTCTACTGCATGTAGAGATGCAGTGACGGCCATCTTAGAACAGCTGCCCAGCATTCCACATTTGAGAACCTGAATGGTTTGAACGATCTTTTCAGACACTTTCACCAACTGCTCAATATAATTGTTTTACGGCATTGCTTCCACAGTTGTGCTGAGTTGACTTCAAGCATTGTTTGGGATGTAATAATTTCAGATGAAATGCCCTTGGCTGTAACTTGATCTGAAAGAGCAGGATTGTGGAGAGTGCTTCTAAGTCGAAACAGCCAGGCGGGTTATTTCCAGTGTTTCAAAACACTTCACTCCACTGCTTGATTGAATTGGAAGTAAACAGCAACAACAAGGCTATTTAAACTGCAAGATATTTGTTCATGGTTTTTATTACTTTAGCATCACTGAAGCCTCAGAATCACAGGCCTGTTCCTATATAGTAAGGGAAGTAATTTAATAGAATAAGCTGCAAGTCCACTGCAAACTGACCTCAGTCATGAAGCTGCTAAGCGGGGCCAGCCCAGCTATGAAACAAGGTGAGGCGACCGCCCTGGGGGCAGGATCCAGCAGATCCGGCCTCCAAGAAATGTGTTGCCCGCTGCTGCCATGGTGGCAGCAACAGCTGTGGCATGCTCCTTGGAGGCTGGATGTGCTGTCCTGTGGATCCTGCCCCCAGGGTGGTTGCCTCACCTTGTTTCATAGCTGGGCTGGCCCTGCTCTGCAGCAGCCTCTTGGCGTATGGGAAGCAATGCAGATCCTTATTCTCCCCTTGTTTCTGATGTAGATTGTCACTCACCCCAAATTTTGGCCTCACACAGGGCACCGCTGAAATTTGAAAGAGCCAAGTCCACCTCTGCTCTGCCTCAGTTGGAGGTGGCTGAGCTGAGCTGGCTCTGGGAGGGGCTTCTCCCCTGCCTGACCGCAAGGGCACCACCTCCCATGGTTTGAGCCCTCGGTGTCATGCAGGCCAAGGAGGAGAGTGAAGCACTTGCCAAGCATGCAGAGGGGCATTTAAAGCCAGCCAGCCAGAGGCCGAGGAGGATTCCCTGTGTCTCTTCAGGTGCCCAGAAATAACCAGAGACAGGCTGGAAAACATCAGTGCTCAAACTCTCCCTCCTCTATATCTAAGACCACGGGCGAAAGGCAAAGGAGGATGCAGGCCCCAATCCAACCCTCCTCTGGGGAGTCAGAAAGAGAGAGAGAGAGAGAGAGAGAGAGAGAGAGAGAGAGAGAGAGAGAGAGAGAGAGAGAGAGAGAGATGGCAATGGGATCGATCTGTCACAGAAGGCTCTAAGGGTTCACCCACACTTCCTCCCCCCAGGGAAAACCGCTCTTTAGCGCTCAGTCAGAGCTAATGGCAATCCAGGATTTTCTGGATTGACATTTGCTCCAACAGAGCACTAAAGAGCAGGTTGTCCCTGGGAAAGGAGTGGGGCAAAGGGAAAACCACTTGGGCCTGTGCCTAGAAAGTATAGGCAAGAGGAAAACTGCTCAGACCCATGCTTTCTAGGCACAGGAAAAAACTTTTAAACAAGACACTTTTCTGCATGGTTTTAAAATGTTGTTTTCGTTTGAAGAACTAGAGACACTGAGAACTCACCCCCCCCCCAGTTGACTTTGGAAGTAGATCTGGCAAACTGGAGCTATTGCATGAAACAGCCCAATACCATGGTCAAGCCAAACCCTGTTGTGACTCAAGCGCTATCATGGGGAGTACGATCGGGTCCAATTCCTTAGTCCAACTTCCCTGCAAGTCTCCACCCGTGTTACCCAGAATTACAGGCACTGAGCAGCTGCCACAGCAGTGCCTTAAGGCATGAGAGAAGAAAGAGTGAGAGAGAATGGAATAAGGAGAGAGACACCTCCATCCTTTTTGCTGGCTGCCACCAGGCAATAGCAACCATGTAAGTTAGGCTAAAGAAGGGAAGTGGTTTGGGGACTCATGAGTGGGTGCTGATTTCCTCTCCAAGTCTTGAAGCATTAGGAGGCACCCAAGTTACTGACTTCAACTGCAAATGTCAAACTGCAGCAGCGTCTCTCAGCCAAGCTCACGGCCAGAAGGGCTGAGGGACATTCTCACATTTGGTCCTTCAGACCTGCAGAGCCTCACGTCAGAAAATTGCCTGGATGCTGCAAAGAGAGAAGAAGGAGGCTGAGAAGTACTCTTCTGAAACTTTCCATCTTGTGCCATTGTTTCATCTTTTTATATCCTTCAGGTTTAGTAGCTCCCATTCTTTTGTCAATAGGGCTTCATTTTTAGAACTTTTTTCCTTTCCACAAGAGACTGGTAATCATGGTTTTGTGTGCCGTATCACATCATCACCAGAACTTCACCTCATTGTGTCTGTCTCAACATACACAACGTTCATCTGAATAGCCCCGCTTACATAATGAGATACAATTATCCTTTCAACTGCTCGTTTTAAATGGTAATTGTATTTGAAAATTACTGTGCAATTTAAAAGAATCATGAAACATAATTGCTGTTTTTCAACATATATATGTTATAGTGTGAGATCATTTTTCTAAGACTGCATACACACTTCTTTTGTTCTTTAAGGGGGGGAGAGGAATACACCTTGCCTAGCTAGCATAATCGGAAAAGAGATCTATCGCTTATGTTTGTCATTTGATAATTTATTGCCTGTTATTCAGCAAGAAACATCAGAGGCAATGATATAAACAGCATTTCCACTGAATCATCTTTGCACATCTTTGGCAGCAGCTATATTTTCTCTCTGCAATATCTATTTCAGGAATCTTAAGTCAAATTCTTCCACTTACGTAAAAAAATTAATTACTTGTACCCATTGTCACTGCATAGGGTTACAACCTTAAAATACCAAACCACAGTGTTTGGGTGCCAAGTACACATTGGGAGGGGGGCATTTGCTTCCTGGCACACATTACAAAGTAGTTATTTTATAACTACTTTGTAAAATAGTTATTCTGCAAGTATCGGTGCTGCTTGCATTTTTATTTTTATCTTTGTAATGGAAGTGCTGCAGGGAAACTTTGGTGTTACCCAGACCCTCTGTGGACCTGCCACATTGCTATTATCAGCTCAGAGGATTCATCCCAATCTACTGTGGCATACAGGGGCCACAGAACAGGATTCAGACATGACTGCCCTGTTCATGAATCTGCACGGAGGGTTTCTGATATGCCAGGAGTATGCCAGAGAGCACCCATCGTATTGAAAGACCACAGATGCAAATGTTCACTGGGAAGTCAGTTGTGGGTGTCAAACAGCTGTTACCAGTGGCGTAGCGTGGGGGGTGCAAGGGGGGCCGGCCGCACCGGGCGCAACTTCTGGGGGGGCGCGCTCGCTGCCTCCGGATTCGCCCAGAGCCCCATGGCAGCGGCTCTCAGCGCTCGCTGCAGAAGGCGCGCCAGGCAGCCCCTCCTCACCGACGGGCAGCGTTCACCTGCGGGGCTCGGCCAGCGCGCAGGGCTGGCCGCATGGAGTTGCCGGGGAGCCGCCGCCGCCTGCCATGCCGCCCTGGCTGCTTCAGCCGCGTCCGACAGCCGGCTCGAGGCTCCTTCCGGCTGGGTCTCCCGATGGGGTGCTGCGGGCGGAGGCTTCGGCACCAAGCGCCACGCCACCCACCCGCCCCGACGGGGCCCGCCCACCCGCGCCGGAGGCTGGCCAACCCACTGGCCCCAGAGGCGCCCCCTCCCCGCGCCAGAAAGAAGCCGCGTCGGGGCTAGCCGGGCCGGGGAGGGAGACCGAGAAGGCTGCGCCGCGACGCCCAAAGACGTGCGTCTTGGCGCAAAGGGGCCCGCGGCACCCAGACGCGGAAGGGACCCTCTCCCCCTGACCCGCCACTGAACTGCAATTCCCAGCTCCCTTGGCAAATCCCAGTGCCCAATCCCCAAGATGCTTTATTTGAGGCAGGGGTCCTTTAATTGCAAAAACAACACCACGGAGGGCAGTAGTCACTACGAAGTTTGCCCCAGAGTAGAGCCGTCAGTATTAATGACCATGGTTAGGGGTTAGGGGCGCAAATTACTTGCCTTGCCCTGGGTTAGGGGGCGCAAATTACTTGCCTTGCCCCGGGTGCTGACTACCCACGCTACGCCGCTGGCTGTTACATGTCTCTCAGCAACCACATCTGTAGTTTTCAATGAGACCCACATTTTTCACACACCACTCTCAGTCACTGCACCAGCTGCTTTCAAAGTTCCTAAGCTGCACTGCACTGCATTTCACTAATGACGCTGGCAGCGAAATATAGGGATGCTGTAAAGGCAAGAGGAAAGGAACCAGTCAGGGGGTGGGTTGAAGATGGAGGAAGCAGCAGCAGAAAAGTTCCATGAAAATGTATCTGTTTATGAAATAAACAGGCAAGAGAAAGTGGGTGTATGTGAAGATAATTACTCAAGCACATCTGCAATACATCACACCAAGAACTAAGTAAAGACCCCAAAAAGCTTGACGTTCATGGTTTTGTTCAGCCAGCGAGGGGAGGAGATTGCCAAGGTGCTGCTTGGGGTGGGGGACAAGATGTGGAAAAATGCATCCATTTGAAATTTAAAGTTTGGGGAAGAAGATGAAGGATACCACGAGCTGCTGTGAAGGTCAGAACCATCTTGGCAGACATGTTGACACCAAGTAGGGAGATGTTTGGGAATCCAATGCTGGTCTACTATGAAGAACAAGACTCCTCCTGATATGTGAACGCTGTGACCTCTCTCAAAAGTAGACCCAGGCATAAATATGTGTACTATAAACCATATTTCTTAAAGACACTAGTCTCCACAGTGCATTGATTTCCCAACAGAAACACAACCCCGGGCGAATACCTGGAACCCCCTGGAATTTTGCTACCACTTGGCAGAGATTGGGGGGGGGGGGTACAACCTTCTCAATCCATTGTAAGGCACTGTTTATACTGCTGTATTTGTAAAAGTTGGAAGCAGCAAACTAACCACAGTCTGCTCAGTCAATTGCCATTGGGGATGCCTGAGAAATTTAGTCTTTGTAAATTAAAATATGTACAGTGGTACCTTCGGTTACAAACGCTTTGGGTTACGTGTTTTCAGGTTGCGGACCATGGGAAACCCAGAAGTACTAGAAAGGGTTACTTCCGGGTTTTGCCGCTTGTGCATGCGCAGAAGCGCCAAATCGCATCACACACATGCGCAGACATAACGCTGCGGGTTGCGGATGTGCCTCCGTCACAGATTACGTCTGCAACCCGAGGTTCCACTCTACTGAACTGATCCATACCTCCCAGACTAATGTGGGGACTGAAGCTTATTTATCTCCTAGCTTTCATGAGATGGATATATGAGTGAACATATCTGAAAGTGATATGGACAAGAGGACTATTTTTGGCTGTCCTTTTTTCTCCACAAAAAAACTACGGGGAAGCCACCTTATTATCCCAAAGATGACCAGTCAGAATGGACACCAAAGAGAACCTTGTAAAGTCCCCAGTTGAAGTCAAGAATCCTTTCAAAGCACAAAGTAGTTTGGAAGGCATATCCCAGCAGCATTTCCTTCAAATTCATGTCCCACTTGATCCCACACAAATGATTTGCCAAGCATACAGAAGTGTTCCAACCAACTCCCTTTTTAGTTGGGGGAAAAGGTTTGGCCTATTTTATCGAATTTTCCAAGGAGTTGCCTGTCAAACAGCATGCCGTCTTGGTAACAGCTGGCAAAAGATTATCTCAGTTTGCAGTTTCGGATAGTCTGGGCTGCTTTAAAGACAGCCAAAAACAACAAACAAAAAAACCCCAACACCCCAGGCTTCACTGTTTGAGAAGACAATTCCTATAATCTTTTGCAGGAAGACACAGACTACTTGAACTGAGCACCCGTGTGGCTACTTTAAGCATTCAAACATCCGACATAACATTAGTGCTTGAGATAGCGCCCAATGTGCAAAGCCAGTTTTTCAAAGCTGTATGAGAAAAGAAGGACAACTCAAGGATCATATAATAGCTAAGCTGGGATAGCTTGCTTAGCAGAGCATGAGACTCTTAATCTCAGGGTTGTGGGCAAAGGATTCCTGCATTTCAGATGGATGTATGAGATGACCCTTGTGCTCTCTTCTAACTCTACAATTCAATGATTCTATGAACTCATCACCTCTGGAAGGGACCATAAAAAGCTTGAGAGAACTATTGGAGCAGTCCCACTCCTTCTCTAGGGCTACAGGAGAGCAACCTGTGTGCAAAGTGTTATGTACTGGAGTTCTCACCCTGGGCCAGCAAATAAGGGATCAAAAGTGATGTTCAGTGACTGGATAGTTTTAGAAAATTGTTACAGTTACGTGGTACTGGAGCTCTATATAAGCAGGCTGACAGAGCCCTTCAGTTCAGTTCTGTTCTGGCCTGTGAATAAACAAGAGCTGTTTGAAGAATCGCTCTGTCGTTTGATATGTTCACCCACAACTTAACACAAAGGCTCCTGAGAAAACAAATCAACAGCCCCTCTCCACCTTATCTGGGACCACTTGAGACCCGTGTGCCCTGTGGGAAGGCAGAGGCCAGAAAGCCCAGGCCACAGAAACGTGTCTTCAACTCCAGAAGCCACCGGGAGAATAATTTGCACAGTTTTGAACTGTAAACTGGATTCTTTGGCATAAAAATAGGATAAAAATGTACTAAACAAACAAGCAAGCATCTGGAATGCATGCATTCCCACAAAGCACGCACACAGCAGAATGATGTGCACAGCAGCGCACACATGAGGGTCACGTGACCTGTCTACATGCAATCTGCATGCTGGTTTTCCTACTGGAAGTGTTTTTCATCTGCAGATTTGTAACATTTGCAGTGACTCAAACACAACAGCCACAAGCAGTGTTGCCATCTGGCCAAATTGAAACTGCCTAACAAGTTGGAGTCCCCCCTCCCCTTTTAAGGCTAATTTGTGTGTTTTAGTCCTCCATCTCAACGTAATAATTGTCTTAAAAATATTACATGAAACACGCAGGTGAGTTGGTGGTAAACAACAGCAATCTGGAACATTTTTATTAAAGCCTCGCCTCTGTCCTCGAATCGGAAACTCCATTATGCACACACTTATGGTGGGATCATGGCAGTGAGCCTTCCTTCGCTTGATTCAGGAAGACGTTTGAACTTGCATTAGGACCAGACAATGGTCAGTACCATCGACGTGTCACTATGGCTCTGGCTGAACTGTAGAACTGGCTGGGCAGCAGATCCTTTTGCACTGAGGTCATCAGCTAGATCACTATGGGCACCATTCATTCCAAAGTGACAGTGGGAGGTTCCCTGCAGCTTCTGTGTGCTCCAGCTTTCGTGGTGCCACTCTTCCAGCCCATCAGGTAAACCACCTGGTTGATGCCCACATGTCAAGCTCTTGCGTCCCCTATGTGGAGGCCTGCGAAGGAGTCAGGAGGACCCTGACAGAGAGCAAAGTATAGCCCAGGAAGAAGCCAAATGGAAGGCCAAGAAATCAGCCTTAACCGGGAGCAGTGGGGGAGTCGCTGATCCTTGGGCACAGTGAGGAATCAAGGTGACAGGATCCCTTCAAGGCTGCAACCTGTGCCCTGGACTGGGGTGGGAGATGGCTGACTAGGGGGATTAGATCCATTCTGGAGCCATAGGGGCCAAGGGAGGTGCAGCACACAGACCTGAAGGGGGATCCTGTGCCATGAAGCAGAGCAGCAGACTGAAAGTCAGGAGCTGCTGGGACTTGAACCGATGACCTTGGAGTCTGTGTGCAGCATCCCCGTGTGCTCAGCCACCAAACTGCAGTGTCTCCCTGGTAACGAAGTACTCTCTGCCCACTCACTAACACTGGCCAGTGGCCGCAGAGGCTGGCCACTGAATCCTCCTGGAAAAAAGGAGTAGAAGAATAATAGAATCATGGGATCATCTAGTCCAACCCCCTGCAAGGCAGGAATATGCAGCTGTCCCATATGGGAATCAAACCTGCAAGCTTGGCATTATCAGCACCACACTGAGCTCAGACTTCCTGTTCCAGCCAATCCTCACTTGGCAACAGGGGCTTATCCACACCTACCTTTTGCCCCACACTTTCCCGGTCTCTGTCTGAGCACTTTTTCTGTTGTCCCACTGCTTTCATGTTGAATCAGAGCAAAGGTCAGTTCACGGTGGGATTGTTTTCAGGGGTAAAGAGCGAGCTTTTGCAAGGAAAGGGCTGGGGCTAAAGAAAAAGTGTTCAGACACAGACCTGGAAAGCCCTGACCTGTGCCTAGAAATAATAATAATAATAATAATAATAATAATAATAATAATAATAATAATTTATTATTTGTACCCCGCCCATCTGGCTGGGTCTCTCCAGCCACTCTGGACGGCTTCCAACAAAGATGAAAGATACACTAAAATGTCACATATTAAAAACTTCCCTGAACAGGGCTGCCTTCAGATGTCTTCTGAATGTCAGGTAGATGTTTATCGTTTTGACATCTGAAGGGAGGGCGTTCCACAGGGCGGGCGCCACTACCGAGAAGGCCCTCTGCCTGGTTCCCTGTAACTTGGCCTCTCACAGTGAGGGAACCGCCAGAAGGCCCTCGGAGCTGGACCTCAGTGTCCAGGCAGAACGATGGGGGAGGAGACGCTCCTTCAGATATACTGGACCGAGGCCGTTTAGGGCTTTAAAGGTCAGCACCAACACTTTGAATTGTGCTCGGAAACGTACTGGGAGCCAATGTAGGTCTTTCAAGACCGGTGTTATATGGTCTCGGCGGCCGCTCCCAGTCACCAGTCTAGCTGCCGCATTCTGGATTAGTTGTAGTTTCCGGGTCACCTTCAAAGGTAGCCCCACGTAGAGCACATTGCAGTAGTCCAAGCGGGAGATAACCAGAGCATGTACCACTCTGGCGAGACAGTGTGCAGGCAGGTAGGGTCTCAGCCTACGTACCAGATGGAGCTGGTAAACAGCTGCCCTGTGCCTCCATGGACAGCTGTGAGTCCAAAATGACTCCCAGGCTGCGCACCTGGTCCTTCAGGGGCACAGTTACCCCATTCAGGACCAGGGAATCCTCCACACCTGCCCACCTCCTGTCCCCCCAAAACAGTACTTCTGTCTTGTCAGGATTCAACCTCAATCTGTTAGCCGCCATCCATCCTCCAACCGCTTCCAGACACTCACACATGACCTTCACTGCCCTCACTGGTTCTGATTTAAAAGAGAGGTAGAGCTGGGTATCATCTGCATACTGATGAACACCCAGCCCAAACCTCCTGATGATCTCTCCCAGTGGCTGCATGTAGATGTTGAAAAGCATGGGGGAGAGGACAGAACCCTGAGGCACCCCACAAGTGAGAGCCCAGGGGTCTGAACACTCATCCCCCACACCACTTTCTGAACACAGCCCAGGAGGAAGGAGCGGAACCACTGTAGGACAGTGCCCCCAGCTCCCAGCCCCTCAAGACGGTCCAGAAGGATGTTATGGTCGATGGTATCAAACGCCGCTGAGAGATCCAGCAGAACTAGGAAACAGCTCTCACCTTTGTCCCTAGCCCGCCGGAGATCATCAACCAGTGCGACCAAGGCAGTTTCAGTCCCATGATGAGGCCTGAATCCCGACTGGAAGGGATACAAATGGGGTAAAGCTAAATATGGATGAGCCCAGGGTCTTCCTGACCTTTGCTGTCTTCATGTATCCTTTGTGGTTCTTTGGTCCTGACTTCTGCCTCCTGCCTTGAGCTTTGGTCCCCAACTTCCAGCTTCATCCCTCAACTTTCATCCCTTAGTGCAGCTCCTGGCTTCTGGCATCCAGTTCATCTCTGACTGCTGCTTACAGCTCAATCCTAACACTGATGGAGCTTCTAGGACAGGCCCACCCCCAGCCGTCCAACCACCAACATTTCCAGGTCATGGAGCCCTCCTCCTCCTCCTCCTCCTCCTCCTCCTCCTCCAGCTACTTCTCCCCCAGCTCTGGGATGCAGTGTGTCTGCCAACTAGGAGAGAGATGGCAATTCTCATATATGCCCACAGAGACCCCAGAACAGCTGCCAAAGGCGGTGCTTGAACTCTGCACCTGTAGTCACAACACTATATCCCCCCCCCATTTCTGTTTTTCTAGTGACATAAAATTCAGATCAGCATATCATCCCATGACTAACAGTGCTATAATTTCTCCCCCTCTACCCAAATTTAATATTTTTTGGGTGTAGGTTTTGCTCTATTGTTTTGGCTATTTTTTACTATGTGTTCTGTTATCAGACTGAATGGCACCAGTGTCACTGCTTTAAAGGAGTGGAATGTATGACAGAAGCTCCTCTGGTGGCAAGCATCCCTTCGGCCAGGCCAGCATTCTTCACCTAAACAGCTAAGTAGGTTGGCAGAAGGTTAGCACAGATGGCTAAACACAGACACTATGGGTTGCAGGCATATTCATGGGGCCTTCCTCTCATCACACAGAGCCTCTGGATCCATGCTTGAAGCCATAAAGAAGTCTTTGGCTTCTGCCCACTATTTTAAGCTACCAAATGCTGAAGCAAACATTTATCTAGGCCAAGAGGTCAGACCCTCCAAGTGTCCCTATTTTCCAGTCCCTGATTTACAGAAGCCGTCCCAGTTTCTGATTTGATCTTGCAATGTCCTGCTTTTCCTTAGAACACCCCTATTTTCAGTGGAGAAATGTTGGAAGGCATGGAGTTATGCGACCCCCGAGCAAAGGAGATAAGTAACTATACAACCTTCAGAAGACATCTGAAGGCAGCCCTGGAAAGGGAAGTTTTTTGATGTTTAATGTTTTATTATGCTTTTATAACTGTTGGAAGCCATCCAGAGTGGCTGGGGCATTCCAGACAGATGGGCAGAATATAATAATAATAATAATAATAATAATAATAATAATAATAATAATAATAATAGAATAGGACGTTCCTATTTTCATTGGAGAAATGTTGGAGGGTATGAGAGGTAAGTGATGCAAATATCTCCAACAGTGTGTTTAAACGCAATTAATGACCTAACCTCGCCAGCCCCCTCATATACCCTGTGCTCAAATGAAAGGCTCCTTTCGCAGTGTGGGAGCGGCCGCACAGCGGGTTATTTCTGGGCTACTCTGTCATATCCTCCTCCCACAGGGCTTCAGACTCCTGGCATTATCAAGCAGGATGTGGAGGTGCCAAGCTGAAGTAAGATACTATTACAAAGAGCCTGTAGCATTTGAAGTCCCAGAAGCAGAATGATCCAACAAGTCAAAGGCTTTGCCACTGGCTCAGGGAACTCTCTAAGAGTTTCACAAACAGCTGCACACGGGTGAAACTTCTGTAGGTCTGAAAGTGATTTCTTCTCTCTCCCAGATGAGTAAGATGCACAATAGGTGAGCTAATCGACCTCAGATTATATCTTCAGAATTAACGATGCTTTCAAAGTGCATAATGAAAAGCAACAGGATTTAAAGGAACACATACACACCGAAGCTTAAAGTCAGAACTATACTGCCTTTAGCAGAGTTTTCGTTCATCCTGTTGTCCATGTTTTCCAAGTGCTTCTACAAGACTGGTTGGCAGCTGTTGGTGTTGGGAGGTTTTTGAAATATTTCCAGAATCCAACTGTGCTTGTTTTCTGGAGACGTACATTTCTAATTATGAGAATGTGGAGAAACATGGTTAATAAATATTTCTAAAATAACTACAGTACTGGAAAGAAATCATAGCAAGTGAGTGACACAATTCTTCACCACCTGATTTCGGCAGTTTTGCATGGGAAAGTTCTAAAATTCTTAAAAAAGAAAAACCTCATCACATTTTAAGAGGCATACATGCAATTATTGTAGCAAAGCTGGAAAATGATGCCTTGTTCCTTACAAAGGTTCCTGATTGTGCTTTTATTACAGACCTCTCTGAGTGCATTTCTCCCCTTAATATGCTATTTGCAAAAGCCCTTCTTACCAGCTCCTTATTGTTTTAAGCCATTGTTAATAGCATTTTTTTAAAAAAGCAGAAAAGGCAGCTGCCCATGATTTTCCTTGTGTGTGTGTTGGGGTTTTTTTTTTTTACAATCAACTTATGAGAGAAAGAGGAAATAATATTTCATGGGATTCTAGTCAAGTGTACCAAACAGGATGGGACTTCCCCTGAATAAGCAAAGATTAGCAGTCTACGCCTGTAACAGAAGTTGCAGTGCAATAGTCCAATGGATATAAATGCTTAATTTCCTCTGGCTCTCTTGGACTTTGAAATCGTTTGGGGATTAGCATTTTCCATAGATAAATTTTGATGCTCTGAGGTAGGCATCAGGGAAAAGCCTACATACGTCATGATCCCGAGGTATAAGAATCAATTGGCCTTTAGTGATAGACTTCTGCAAGCTGCGAATTACATTCTCTCTGCATTTTGCCCCCTGGCTCCTTCTTCATGCAAGCAGGGGGGCCAACCTGAATAAGATATTGGACCACTCTATAAGACTGGCCACTCATAGTTCCGTTACAGTGCAGTAATTCTTCTCATGTTTAACAGAGTTTACTCCAGACCCAGGTAAGCAGCCACAGGGTTGTTCTGATTTAGTGTTGGCATTGGGGAAAGCAGAGTTCTTGTGCCTTTAGCAGCTGTGCGTGAGGCAGAAATTCAACAGGGTAAACATTTCCTAGTATAGCATACATTTATGGGGAAAGCTTGATCTTGTTCACATTCTGTCTCCCATACATTTTATTACATGTGTGGCTGACGATTTATTTTTTGGCTCTCCAAACCACGTGTACAAGAGGACACAAGATACGCACATTTAATGCAAACCTGTATCCCCTTTTGCATGTAGGTTGAAGGGCCCAGTCTATATACATGGCACTGGGCCCGTAAAATCCTGTTGGCATCCCCAGTGTAGCACATCCTTTGCTTGCAGAAAGTTCTGCACACTGTCCCTGCATCTCCACCTGAAAGGGTTTGGGCTCTCAGGGCTGCGAAAGACCTCGGAGTGCAGTTGCCATTCACAACAAATGGAACTAGACTGACTCAGGAAAAGGCAACTTGACATGTTGTGTTTGATGTCCAGGGAGTCTTCTACACTATCTCTCAGACAGCAAGAAGCCTTTACTTCCCAGTTACAAGCACAATCTTAAATGAAGCAATGTCAGAGCAAGAATTTGAAAGGGAAGATGTTTCCAACCTAGATAAGTCGTACTGTCAGAAGTTCCAATTCGAAGAGCTCTGCTTTTAAGCTGCCTGGTATTTCCTTTGCAGTGAGACTTACAGCATTCTGTGCCATACAGGAGAGCAGAGGGCATCCACTCTGACCATTGTAATTAGACTGTCCTTCCTAAGTGCAAAGGGGAAAGTGGAAGAGAGAGAGAGGCAAATGGCAGCCTATTTCCCTTCCCTTCCCAGCACCAAAAGTGCTTACACCACATCACTAACTAATTGAGTGTCTAATTTAAAATTTCTCTCTTAATGGCATTTTGCAGACGCTTAAGTTTTCAAGGAAATGGCAGTACCATTGTTCGCTCCAACAGTTTCAAAGCCACATCCCACCCTTAATAGGAGTTTTGTGGAGGGGGGGGGGATAAAATTTGACCTTAAAGCTTTTCCAATTAAAGGAACATTTGCCATACTGAATAGCACTGAATATTGGGGTCTTATTCTTGGTTTTATAAAACAAAAGCTTTGTTTGGACAAGAGGAAGGTGGTCGTCTTTCTGCAGCAAGATGTTCTCTGGGCCTTGATCTAATCTCTCAAGAGTAAGCTATGGGATGGATGAGTCCTTCCTCGCGGAGGACTTGCCACTTGAGGCAGCATAATTTGCACACCCTCCACCTGACTCCTGCAGGGGGGTGAATGGGGTGGCAACAAACTGCTTTTCTAAGCTTCACACGATCCCTTAATCCTAATGTGAGGTGTTGGTAGCGGCAGCTAGGAGTGATATGCGCAACCACAGCTGTGGGAGCAGTGGTCAGGGAATGGTGGCAGCAAGACAAACAATGTGAAAGGTTTAACCCTTTCATGCCTGGGATTGGGAGCTCTGGGTCCAGTCCACGACACTTCCTAGGCAAGTTACAGGGTATAGGTCTGGATCAGGCTTCCTCAACCTCAGCCCTCCAGATGTTTTTGGCCTACAACTCCCATCATCCCTAGCTAGCAGGACCAGTGGTCAGGGATGATGGGAATTGTAGCCTCAAAACATCTGGAGGGCCGAGGTTGAGGAAGCCTGGTCTGGGTCGTTTTATATTTTATTACTGACATTTATTTACCATCAGCTGCCTTGAATTTCTCCTAAAATATTGGTGGGATATAGGTTTTCAAAATAAATAATAAATAAACGGACCTAGTCCAAGGAATGGGAGGTTCAGACAGGATTGTCTCACAGAGGCTTCTCCCTTCCTTTTATTGGGAGTGCAACAGCAGTGGGAATCACAGTCACTGACTGCTCAGGTTCAGACACACAAGCTTTGCCTATATGTAGAAACATAGGGAGCTGACTTATAATGAACCAGACCATTGGCCCATCTTAGTATTGTCTGCACTGGCTGGCAGCAGCTCTCCGGGATCTCAGGCAGGAATCTACCTGGAGATGCCAGGGGTGAGGAGCAGAGGGTGTCTCCCTGGCGCCTGGAAAACCACTGAAGCTCTTGTTCTCAGTTTTGGCAGGCTTCATTCCCTCAGAAAGAGCTAACAAACACACATTCTGCCAAAGCACAGAAAAAGTTAGATAGTTCCTTTAAAAAAAAACATCAAAGAGGTTGTATCCAACGCAAGTGAGTGAGGGTTTCATTCCTCTCTCCTTGCCCGCCCCTAAAATCTGCTCTAGCAGGTCCCCCAACCTCCGACTAGGATTCATACCAGCACTTTGAATTGAGCTTGGAAACAAGGCGGCAGCTGCTACGAATTCCGCACCACTAACTGGGTAGCTTTTGTGGAGAGGAAGGAATATTGCAGACCTGCTCCAATTGAACTGAGGCTTCCCTGGACTTGCAGGGGGAGAAGAAATGTTTAAAATATGTGGGTGGATAGAATCTTACACATTGCCCAGAAAGGGAAGGAAGGATGACACAGATTTGCATATATCTCACTTTAGCAGGGAAGGTTGTGGGCAGGTGACCTGTGTGCCTGCTTAGTCTGGCATCCTTCAAATAGAGGACTGTCCTTTGCAAAAATAAGACACCTGACCAGCCACAACCTTCTTCTTATATTCGAACACTTTGGTTTATGTTGATTTGGTCCCACTGAACTGAGCAGGACAAATTAGCTTAAATTTTAGTATTGCATTTCTCTAGCTGCTGCTTACAAAAAGCAAGTAGTGCATACTAATGAGGTGCCTGGTTTCCTCATCGCCACACGTTTACCCAGAATGCACCTTGCTTCTCCCACTTTGTACTTGTCAGCAAGTATGTATATGTGAGGCTGCTTCCAAGAAACAAACACATTTTGGATAGAGAGGCTTTCTCATTTAGCGATAAAATGGGGATTAAGGCTGTCATCCTGTAAGTGCCTAACAACTAATCTTCTGCTGACAATGTTAATTAGCTATTTTATGCTAAACTAGCTAAGCAAGAAAAGAGACTTTCAGCCAATTTGGGCACTTATAGAAGTAAGCTGGAAGCCATTGCTTGACTTGGAATAAAGTTTCACTATATGGGTATGCAATGGTTAATACAACATGGTGATCTTCAGAGCTGTTGGCTCCTTGGCACGTCCTTCATCAGGAGGCCTCCAATGCCTGCTCTCTGTTAACCAGAAACCCACCCACCCCCTTTATACCGAAATCACTAATCTAACTAGAAAAGGGTCAGAAAAATGCACTTACATTGTAAGGACAAGTTTCTGTGGACACGCACACAATTTAGGGCTAGTAAAGGTCACATCAGGGGTTTTTTGTTTTGTTTCAGTTTTGTCAAATGTTTTATTGAGTGCAGACATCTGGAGTTCTGTAAAACATGCATTATCTGAAGAGTCAAAAAGTAGCAAGCCACATTGTCCTCACTGACAAACATGTCAGGCTTGATGGAGATTAATGAACACATCAGTTGTGTTCAAGTGATGCATGTCCATCACTTGGAGACCTGCAGATGTGAATGGGCCACAGGTATGAAAACCACAGGCAGAACTATATCACCTCAAGCCCAATGCTTTCCAATGGAGTTAAATTCAAATACTCAGTTGCAACAAACTATCAAGGTTACAGTGCCTAAGCATAGGAAAAACAAGTTCCGCATTATTAATAGCTGCACTTCTCTGTTGTTTATTTAAAAAGGTGTTGTTTTTAAAAAAGCTTATCTAAATAAGTTCTTAAACCTACCCCTACTTCCCAATCCCCCAATAGCTCTCCTCCTCCCCAACACACCACCCCTCAGGCCTGCCTTCCCTCTCACACAGATAACTTCCGATGCTGCTCCAATGATGATGAGCAGGAGTGAGGAAGCACCGGGCTCTCCGCCTCCTCATCTGAGCTGTGCAACTTGCTAGGTGGGAAATGGAGCTTATGAGGACATTTACTCACTTTAAACATTCATTCATAATATTTTGCATAAGAATTTCTCAATACAGTTCCCAATAAAATACATACATTCATGTATCATTTTATTTGTATGCCGCCTTTCCACAGTGAAAACTATGCTCAAGGTGGCTTACAACATGGAAAAAAAAACGCAACAAAATTTGTCATAAACAATAAATAAAACATCAAAAGTAACACAACCAAAACCTTCCACATAAAGCATCATAAAAATACAAAAAGATACTATCAAAAACAACAGCAACAACCCCATTGAAGCAATACCCCAGTCCAATAGTCTGTTCAGCTACCTCAGTTGTTGCAGCTGGAGTCAGTCAGGGCCTTGCCCTCCAAGGCCATGGGGGGAAAGGCAGGCGGTGGGTCTTCCAGGACTCACAGCCAAGATAAATAATGAAGTAAATACAGCAGCATCAAAAATCTGAATAAACTCATCATACAAAGCGATCTCTATTGCCCCAAGATGTCTTGTGACTGGTGTGCTACACTAGGATGCAGACAGGAAAGAAATCTCCCTCCCTCCCTCTTGACACTACTAGCGCAGTCAGAGAAGTAAGAGTATGCCAGGCAGGGAAGTGGGAGGTAAACAGAGGATCATTTCAAACAGACACAGTATTTAGGAAAGGAAGCAGAAGCCAGAAGATACTGCACCCCTCCCACATTGCATGGCCATCCGATGACCCTCAGGTGCTGCCTCTGATTGTTATGCAAAGGCCACAATAAATCCTTGTGAAATCAACATTCCCATTGTTTGCCATTTCATCCTGAACATATTCTGAATACTAGGGCTTTGAAATGTCGCCCTCAATTTTCAATGATGTCATGTAGGAAAAAAGAGGAAGGGCAGAAAGAAACATGGTGAATGGCTTTGTTTAGCACTTCATTTTAATCTCACTCCAAGATGAGTGCACCATTTTGAAATCTTCACTGCACCATCTTGATTCTTCTAAAACATCTTGGCACAGATCACAGTGATCAGCAGTGCTTTGTGCATTTCTTCAAGCTGCAAGGGGTGGGCCAAAAATGCTTTTAACCATCCTTCACCTTTTGTCATATTCACAAATGCAGGTGAAATGAAAAGAAAAATAAGCTGTCCTCCTGCATGAGCATTTTCCAGAGCAGTTTTTCAAATTAATGCAGTTTAACTATTACAATTAACTTAATGGCTATTTTCCCCTACTTTAACCATGTTAAATGTGCCGGCAATAATGAGCTCCTAATGCAGTCTTTGTGAAGTCTCAGAGGCATCTTTAGAATCCAGCTTATCTCCTGGATCGTAAAGCTGCATAATTTAGTATTCAAACAATTCATTTAAAACCGGAGCACTTTGGATAGCCATAAAATTAATCAGCTTGAAGAAATCTTAACACACCAGCTTTCCGTGGCTTCACTTTGCAGTGTCAGAAATGTGAGAAAGAGGATAGATAAAACTTTCACAATAATTTCCCTTTTGTAGATGAACTCTCCAACTGTATTTAAACTGATGGGCAATTTTATGAACATTTCAGTGAACAAGCTTTCCTGAGTAACAACCCATGGAGCCTATTCCGACAAACCTAAGCTGCTAGATTGCTCCATATTATTACATCAGTTTTAAACCAAACACAACCCAAAGAAATGGCATTCTGAGTTTGTTTACCCCGGGATGTTGGCAGCAGAAAGAAAGCTGACACATAGAACAACTCACACATCCTTAATTGGCTAAAATCATGTGTTATATTTTAACTCACAATGCTAGCTCATTTGCAAAACATTTTGTCAACTTTCCTTTAAAAAAATATTTATTTTAAATGTGTCAAACAATGCCAACACGTGACACTCTGTAATTAGATATGATTATAACCAAATTCTAGTACTCCGCAAATGGCTTCCTGAGAATTTAACAGCCCTGCTAGTTCACTTGTTTGAGGGCCCAGATGGAGAGCCATTAGGGATGGTTAAATCTGCCAGTTTTAGATTCTCCCAGTTTTTCATTTTTCCATTCATAAGTTCATTTATCCACATTTCCACATCAGTTTGCAAAGTCTTCTTTAAAAAGAAGCCCTCGGGAATTTTCTTTAGCATCTTAGTGCAAATTTCTCCTAATAAACACATTTTTGCAAGCACCTTTTCAATGTTATTTTCACTAATATGTGATCCTCCCCCCCGTCCATCTCACATGCACATAGCTTGTTTGGAGAAGGGCACTGCAAAATTTGGAGAAGTGTGAATTTTGAAGGATGATTAAGTTTTGGTTGGCACCTTGTTTTGGAAGGTGCAGATCAGGGTCACCTCTAAATGCAAACGGAATTGATTTTATCTCTCATCCCGAGGAAACATATACAACTTGAACAAATGTAAAGACCCTGGGAGGGGTTGTTGACATTCCTCTTCTAGCCTTCAACTGCCTTTTATTTTTGAAATGATTATTTCAAATTTAAAATATACAGATTTATAGCCAAAACACTACTAATGATAAAAGCAAGGAAGAAACAAGCAGCAAACGCAGGCCATTTAAAGCCAAATCTGTCCTCGTTGAGTTATTAATTTTATTGTTATGACCTCATATTCCATGCAATATTAACAGTTAAAGTAAAAAAGAAAAAGAAAAAAGAACTAGCGGTAAGGCAAAGGCCAGGAAATTAGGTGGCTCTTAGTTCTGGCTGCTGCATAGATACAAAGAATTAAACGTATTAACAATTTTTGTGCATGTCAATAGGAAACTATTTTGCATCATGCCCACCTTAATGAGGAAATGAATTCCACCCTTGATTCCGGGCAAAGCTACATCAAACCACAGCTAAAGGACTCGTTTTGTTTGTGTATTATAGCACATAATTGAAATGAAGGAAGTGTTTATTTTTCCCGTCTCCATCACCACCAGGACTACACATCCTGTACAGTCACCAAATAGCGGCCTGGGAGTCACTTTACACTTTACACTTATTTTTTTTCTAAATTGTTTCGTGTGGCAGAGCTTCCACTTTGGAACTCCCTGCCTACCGAGACCCAGCAGGTGGCTTCACTGTCCTCTTTTCAGTGCCTGCTAAAAACATTCCTGTTTAGACAAACCTACCCAGATGCATAGAAAATTGGGGTAATCTTCATCTGTTATAGTATTTTAACTTTGGGATGTTTTAAAGCAGGGGTTTTTTCTGGATTTTACAGTTTTATCTTTTATAAACTGCTTGGGGGGGGTTATTACAATTTCTATGAAATAAATAGATAACAAATTAAAAAATGTACACCTAAAATATAAAGTGTGGATGCAGTCACTGGTGGAGGGGGCCGGGAGGAGCACCCCACCCCTGCCAGCGCAACCCCGGTGGGGTGCCTTCGCAGCTGCCCCCCGCCCATGCTGGGTGCAATGCCCCCGCAGGCAGTGTGCCACGCCCCCAGGACGCACGCCCCCGCCTGCTCTCCGCCCCCCCGTGCTGGAGCATGAAGCTCCACCACTAAATGCAGTAAATGTGTTTGGGATGGGAACTAGTCATTCTAAGCCCACAGGAAAAATAAGATATTAATGAATAGTCCATGAAAACTTCAGTTTGTTCCTCAAAACATATTTTTGGGCGTGCTTGGGGTGATTCCTCAGAATGCAAGACTAAGACATTTGCTGAGAATAAATACAGTGGTGCCTCGCAAGACAAAAATAATCCATTCCGCGAGTCTCTTCGTCTTGTGGTTTTTTCGTCTTGCGAAGCAAGCCCATTAGCGGTTTAGTGGATTAGCGCTATTAGCGGCTTAGCGGGCTTAGTGGATCAGCTGATAAGCGGCTTAGCGGATTCGCTGATAAGCGGCTTAGCGGATCAGCTGATAAGCGCCTTAGCGGCTTAGTGGATCAGCTGTTAAGCGGCTTAGCGGATCAGCTGTTAAGTGGCTTAGCGGCTTGGGAAAAAGGGGGGGGAGGTAAAAAACCCCGCAGGAACTCGCAAGACATTTTCGTCTTGTGAAGCAAGCCCATAGGAAATTCGTTTTGCGAAGCACCTCCAAAACGGAAAACCCTTTCGTCTAGTGGGTTTTCCGTCTCGCGAGGCATTCGTCTTGCGGGGCACCACTGTACCAACATCTGATTAACTGTGGAAAAATATGGAATATTATGCAGGAAATCCAGAGTTCTCGCTCACTAGCAGTTTCTTTTGGTCATATGACAGTTAATAAACTGTGGAGGAGTACAGCGTTTTTTGAAAATTTCCTGGATTCTTTATCTTTAATAGATTATAATTATATAATGCATATTGTAAGCGTGCAGCCTCTTGCGTCTTCCCTTTGTCAGCAGTTTCTGTCCATGTGGCAAGCCAAGCCGAGAGTTATCAGGCTAATGGACTTGCAGGAGCTCAATACATCTGTGTTCATCTGTGACTTGAAATGAATGTTCATTTCTTGCATGGTGCTGGGCAGCATCCAGGGGAGCAATGCAGGCACTTTTTGGGTGTGTGTGATGAATTTTCCTGCTTGCTCTTATTGCTTGTCCACCCTTTTCCATTCCTGGGCACCCCCTGGGGAAAGGAGGGGCTCCTGGCTGCTGGTCCCGGCAGCTTGAGCTCCCCTTTCCAAGAAATGTTTGGCAGCAGTCTCTTGCTAGCTGAACTTGCTGGTGCTTTGTTGGTATGTGAGGGACAGGCAGTCCAGCTGTTGGTGGCATTCAACAAACAAACAAACAAACAAACAAACAAACAAACAAACAAACAAACAGACTCGTCTTGCAGGGGGTGGGGAGATTCTCTGTGCATTTTGTTTAATGGTTGCTTGCTTAACATGTGTGCTGTGCAGGCCAGGATGGCAGTGGCATAGTTGGCAGTACAGCTTGTAAGGGTGGTTTAAGCCCTCTGTAGTCCAGCGCCCTTATTCCCAGACCACAGGTATAAGACATCTGAGGAGGACCAGGTAGAAACTGCAGGAGTCCTGCCCTGCTATGGCAACATGCATGTTGTGATGGACAGCAGAGGCTGGTGGTGCAGTGACTTGGGGTTCTGCCAAGGACTAGAGCCCCTCTGTGCTGGGGGTGGAGCAGCACTTTGGGAGGCAAAATTAAAGGAGCAGTTTTTGAGGGAGTGTTCAGATAGGGAGATGGTTTAAGAGAGAGAGTTGGAGTGAGAAGAGAGGGTTGGTTCTGGGCAGAAACATCCACTGTGAGGTCGAGAAAGGAGTCTTTGAGCTTGGTGTGAAGGACATTGTGGAGTGTCCTGTGAGAGTATTAAGCCAGGAGTTCACTGGGATGGCTGGGTCTGAGCAAGGAGAAGTAGAGCTGGGAGGAGACCGTCTACTTGGGTCTCATTTCAGCCAGGAGAGGAGAGATCTTTTAGAAAGAGAAGAATCCAAATCCAGTTAAGAGGTGTGGTGATCCCTTGGGTCTGTTATACTGCCAGAAGTACCTCAGGAGTGGGATTTTTAAAAGGTTGGGTAACTGGCAGAAAGTACCACCTTCTTTAAGAACCAAAATATGAAGTTGTAACACCTACGCTACCACTGAGTTAAGGAACTGAAGTCACTGGAAACAAGCTGAGTGTTCACCATCTAGTCTAGAAACCTGTAACATCTACCTGAAACAAAATGACTGAAAGGGGATGCAGATTTATGTAACATTTGAATATGTTAATTCATAGACATACCCAGAAATAATTACCATACTTTAAATCAAATTGGAACACATCTCACCATGGTGGGGGAGACTATATGCCCAGGGGCCTGTGTGCCTGCTCAGTCTGCTCTTTGGGAGTGAAGTGTCTATGTGCAACTTGGAGCTGGTCTCGGGCAGCTACAAGCTGGTAGCAGCATGAATGTCTGGTACAATTTCCAGTTAACATTGCTGGTGTATGGGACTTCCCACCACCACTGCTTTGCCTTCTGGTACGTTCCTTCCTCCCTCCCCGCTAGTCACCCCAGAGGTCCTATTACCCCCAAGTAAGCCACTTCATAGCCCACTGTTCCACCGATCCCATATCAGTAATGTAACTGGGAGGCATTATCTAGATCTGTTCATAGCCAGATTGGTGCGTGAATGTGGGATATTGGGGACTGCTGCTTGCATCACCCAAACCCCTTGCAGTGTGTGGCAGGGGTTTAACCACTTGAGCAGCAAGTTGTAAATTGAAGGTAATGTTAGTTTACCCTCCGGAGCCCCATTCCCACTTTCAGATTTCATTCACTGAATGGATGTGGGTGGGGGGAGTATGTGAACAGAGCTCTCCCTATGTAGAAGAGTATCTGGCACAGGCCCTCTGAATCTGCTGGCAGTTGCCCACTTGGGTCTTCTCAGAGACATTTCTCAGCTTTGGGATTCCTCAACTGGAGACTGAATTGATCACCTTGTATGCAAAGCACGTTCTCTACCTCAGAGTAATGGTCCCCCCACAAACATCTGGCTGTGGGCTAAACCCAAGAACCAGCAGTTTTCAAATCCACTTCTTTGTAGGTCTGCGTATGCGTGAGTGACTTTCACATCTGCTATACCTGAAAAAGTAACATCCGGACTGGCCCTTGGGGAGAGTTTATTTGAGCAATTCTTAAAAAGGTAAATAGCTATATCAACGGTACATTTCCCTCTAATTTTCTCATAGCTATTTGTTCTCATAAACACCTTCCTAAATGTGAAGTTGAGGTGTGACCCTGTGAAATTCACCCATTGAAGACTAAATCAAGCATTTCCTGTGATTGTATATTGATTTTATCACATTTACATGGATGAGTAACTATGGAAGAATGAAAGGGAAGTGCCCATTTATTTTTCCCTGCAAAAGTTGCTCATTCTAACACATACTTCCTAGGTCATATATCCTGTTGACTTCAGGGGAACTTTCTGCAGAGAAAAGGGTGGCTGGGAGACATGGAAGTTTGAGAGAGGGAGGAAAGAGAGGTCTGCATCCACTGTGGTACAAAGGAGGAAGTGCTTGAGGAAATTAGAAAGAGAGATTAAAATCCAATATTTAAAATAATGAGAAGAAATAAAAATAAACTAGAAACAGAAAGGGAGAGGAAAGCTTTTATAGACGAATGAAAGAAAGGAGCAGTTTGGAAGGGACAAGGTGCAAGTTAAGGTTGAAAAAGAGAAGTAGAAATGGCTGGAGATGAGTAAAAATACTTCGAGAGGCATAAGGAATGAAAGGGGGGGGGGGGAATAAAATGGATTACCTTCTCCGCTCTTGATCACCCAGTTCTTTTGAGGAGGGGTTCATTATATTTCCAGAACCAATGTCTTTACTAAGCTTGAGAAAAGCTGGACTATAGAACTCCTTGTCACAAAGAAGTTAGTGTGACAAAGGATTTACTAATTTCCAAAGACAGATTAGATATCAATAGAAAATGATGTAAGTAACTGGATCTGATTTTGTCAAACTTTGTCACAGTTTAATTTCTGATTGCTGGTGGGCCTCAGTAATTTTCAGCTCTCTCCAATGTGTCCTAGGCATAAGATTTCTATCCCATTGAGGAACCTCAATATATGGTCAACTGGGGGATGAAGGGTCATCCTAATTTCTTCTCAAAATGATGACCCTAAAGAACGATGCCTTTAATGGCTCCCCTTTCATGTCACACTTCCTTGGATCAGCTTGCTCATTTCAAATAATGTACTTAAGACAGGAGATATGATGGAGACCCCTCTCTCACAAATGTGTCTGTTCAGATGTTAGTGCCACTGAATTCAAGAAGACTCCCAACTTGGTAAATATTTTTTTAGCCTTAGAGACAAAGTGCTCAAGTCTTGTCACACAAAGTACTTTCATCAAGCCACCCATTTTACCCAGTTATTGCAGATATGGTACCTTGCCACAACAAATAGAAAACGTGATATTCAGGGAGCTGTAATATCTATTTCTTTTTTCCAAGTGAAGCATAACATCTTTGTTCCCTCATTTGCTATCTCTGTACTTTCCACAGTACTATCAACACCTTCCTTGGTAGTACTTTATTATTATTAGTTTTAAATTAAAAGCAAAATGAAAAGGGAGCACACACTATGATAGAGCAAACAAAGGATCAGTAGGAATATTGAATGTATTTATCTGACATAGACACATTTCAAGAAAAATAACTTCATGGAATTTTTTAAAGATATGAATAAAATGATTTTTATAACCAACAAATGGTTAAGCATAAACACACACATTTAAAAATTGGAAAGAAGTCTGTTAGATGGGACCTGCTATCTGATAAGTTGTTTATAATTGTAGCCTTAAATAATGAAGTGCTTTTTGGGGGGGGGGAACTATAATTGCCTTAAAACACATTGCTAACTATTTTATACAAATAGCTTCACTAGAGAAGGGTACATAGACCTCTTAGAATAAAACATAAATGTTCCTTGTTTTCATTCTCATTAGGTGCCACCCAATCCTGTGCATGCTTACTCTGAACTTTGTAGGCGGCACAAAACAATTTCCTCTTCTCTGTTCCTTTCTTGATCCATTGCTTCACTCTGCCATCCCTGCTCGGGCTGCGTGCTCTGAACCCAGCATGAATTACGCTCAGATTTAGATCACCACAGCTCCTTTGGGAGAGCATGGTTTGTACTTTCTTGTTCTCTAAAAATCTATATAGGACCACATACAGTGGTACCTCTGGATGTGAACGGGATCCCTTCCGGAGCCCCGTTCACATCCTGAAGCATACGCAACCCACGTCTGCACGTGCGTGAGTCATGTTTCACCACTTCCGTGCATGCATGTAATGTCATTTTGACCATCTGCGCATGCGCAAGCGGCAAAACCCAGAAGTAATGCGCTCCGTTACTTCCGGGTCGCCGCAGCACGCAACCCGAAAATATTCATCCCAAAGCTACTTTAAGGCAAGGTATGACTGTATTGTTAAAACGCTGCTTGCAAGACTGTGAGTCGAGTTCCCAGGATTCTTTGGCTGTTTAGAGTATTATGATACTGCTTTAACTCTGTAGATGGGACTTTTAAATCTCATTAAAAAAGAAGAAGAATCCATGAGCAGCCACATAATTGAGCAAATAATGTCTCACGGGATGCTACTGATGCCTTTTCAGGCTGGTGGAAATAGCACACTAAGCATAAAATGCCTTCAGGTATTGGGCAGAATAAAGGCTTTGTGGACATACCTCAAATACGTCGCATTACAATTGTTTAGACTAAATCCATTCTCCCATGAATTCTTCTTGCTCTAGGTAGTTGCCATCTGTTTTATTACCTTTTTAAGAAGGCTCCAGTTGCTTTTTGACAGTAAAAGTGACACATGAAATCCACTCCATGATGACATGCCCATTCATGCTGATATAGGCTTGCCATATTTCAAAAAGTGAAAACCTGGACACAAAAGTTGTTGATTTTCTTTTCTTCTCCAAAGTTGTTTGCAACCCTTTGCTGATACCACTATGTCTGGGGTGGATCAGAGTCTTTTTGACCAGGCCAGAAGAGGGTGATCTGGGAGTGTGGGAGTTTAACATCAGTTCTTTGTCATGGTCACATGGCCTCCAGCTGAGATTTAGACTTTCATCCGCTTTCTCCCTTCATAGAGGCAGGGGACCTATTAGAGTGAGATCCTCAGCACCACATCCAAGACCACCTCTGTCAGCCCACCCGGGTAACTGTGCTGAGTGCCAAAAGCAAAGTCCCCAATCAAGCAGATGAGAAACCTGGGGAGAGGTCAGATTCCTATAGACAAGAGTGATCTCTCCTACCCGACTATCAAGTACCCAGGTGGGCACAACTGGGTAAGACCAACTTCATTCTGCTTGCCCACCCAGGTCTCCATAAAACAAACCAGGTCAATCTCTCCAGCCACAATATATTTAGGAGAACACATTGATTATGTTGTTTTATCTGCAATTTAAGCAGAATGCAATTCACCCCCTGCTTTATATGTTTTTGTCTTTCAATGCAATACAGCTAAGCCTTCTACCAATTCCCCTCCCCCTTTTTGAGGTTAGTAATTATTGTCTTAACAAATGGACTTGGGGGGGAGATTAATGTTGGATTCAGTAAGCAAATGTCTTTCCTTTGTGCTTTTGAGACCACCACAAAAGCATTTTATTACGCAAATGATGAATGACATTTCATTACATTAGTCTCCTGCTTTTTTTCCATTATTTATATCCAAGGTGGTTTGGATACCTGAAATGGGTGTTTGTATATTGAGAGCCTCTGAATAGGCATATTGAGTGGAATTTCAAGAAAATAACACTTCAATGATGCATCTTTCTGTAGAAATAGCAAAAGTAGAAATGATGCACCATAGCAACTTTATTTCAGCAGAGCTGGAAATAAAAGTCAAACACTGTTTGGGCCAGTGGAATGTAATTATTGTTTTGTTAAACAACTATGATGTCCTTTAATGGAGAATATATAGCAGTACATTGCGTGGACAGGTGGAGTCTCTCGAACCCTGGGCGGTCCCTGTGTGGAATAACGACTCAAGACAACATGTTATGGGATTAAAACTGGCCACAACTTTATTATATTTAAGATGTGAGTAGACCTTGGCTCAGGCATTGGGTGTTTATCCCTCCCAGTCCCCCACCGGGGATCTGGGGAACATCAGGGTTATCCAGTGGGGGGGGCTGGCTCTGGAGAACATATGTTCAAGCAGAGAGAGCCCGCCCCTGTTACGTCGCTGTTGCAGGGGAGAGCAATGACGACCTCTAGGCGTATCCCCAAAGCCTCCCCTCAAAACAACCCCTTTAATGGGGGAACCCTAGTATCGCTGCTGCAAGAAGGAGGGGGCATGGGTCACCGCTCCATGCCCCGCCCCCCGATTCAGGGAAGATAGACTAAAGGATTCCGCCCAAGGCTTGATACCGCCAAAGTTGTGACATTTTGTTATGGGAAAGGTAAACCTGCCAATGCAGGGGAATTCCTTTCCAGCCCTTCAACAGCGACCCTGATGTAGCAGCGCCCACGTACCTGTGGAGAAGAGGTTAACCTGCAAAAGAAGTCTTAACTCAGGGTGGGTAGGGCGGGAGAAGCTCTGGAGCTGACTGAAGATAAGATAAGATCCTCCCTCTATTGTGTGGGCAGATACTCCCTCCCCCTTCCTGGCCTAATCACCTTGGCAACGCTTCCCCAGGCGGGATTGGGCAACTGACTGAGGTAGGTGGAGACCTCCAGGTATCTCACCTGGGGGAAGGTGAAGCCAAGCCTGTGCTAATGTTGCCGCATAGGGTCCCGGGGCTGTGCACAACCACGCAAAGGGCGCCCTCCATTTAATGTGGGGAGTGGTCGACTTCCGGGTTGGCGCCATCGCCGAATGGCGGACTCCCTCCGAGCTCCGGAGGGAGCCTGCTCGGCAGGGGCTGGGTCCCGCCGCGCCGGCGACGCGGGGACACTCAAAAACCATGGGCGCAGATGCCCATGGACCTGGTGACTCGGCGGGCACCGTTTGCGCCCCCGACCCGTGAAGGAGCCTTTTTAAAGGCTTCGGAGCGAAGGATGGGGGGTGGCGTGGTGCTATGAGTCCTCCGCTTCCCCTGCTGAGCGAAGCCGCATGCCATTTGGCGCAGAGCGCTGACTTCTTCCATTGAAAATTTGGACTAAAAACAACAACCCGTGAGTAATTGGGAAATTGGACTTAAAAGGAAAAATTTTAAAATTCGGAACGAGCGGGGGAGGTGCAAAAAGGAAGTCCGTCTCCCCCCTGTTGTAGAGGATTTACAGCAAGGATCTGACAACTAAGATCGAGAGAAGGGTCTGTTTTTTATTGATAAAAGTTATTAATTCCACGATGGAAAATTACAAGATAGTGCTGGAGGAGAAAAGTGGATCGTGTGAGACAAAGTGCAAACCCCCCCCCCCCAGGAACCGGGAGTGATCCGGGAGAGAGCCTGGTGAGGAGATATAAAGATTTTGACAGCTGTCAAAGTAGCTGTCAAAGTTAGAGAACAAAAAAAGAACTTTGTTACGATGACTTTGCCGGTTAGATTCGTTACAATTTGGATATAAATTGTTGACAACAAGGGATAACAACTTAGTCTGACTTTTGGGTGTGATCTGGAAGGAAACAAAGTTACCATAATCCCTCTAGAGGGGGCTTTGGGACACTACAAGAATCGCTGTAAGTGGGAAAATACTCATGGATTTGAATAGGACTTTTTATCTCCTGGGAAAGCTGCAATAATGAAACACTATTTTGTCTACAGAGGTCTCTACACTAAAGGAGACAATAGATATATCTATTGAAGAACAGAAGGGACTTTGTTCCTGAATAAATAAAGCCTCTGTAGTGGAACTAGAAGTTTTTGAAACTAGAATGTTTTTGCAGCGGAACAGGAAGAGAAACCTGAGGAAAGTGAGGAAAAAGAAAAACAAGAATTGGATAAAGCTGGAACTGGGAGCATTTGGGACATTCAGATTTAAAAAGGACTAAGAAACAAAATTTGAGTTTTACTCTTAAATATAGAGATCTGGATGTAAGAAAAAATGGACCTTCTTGAGATAAAGCTTTTCCAAGACTGGGTGTCTGAAACTAAAGTACTAAAAAGATGGCAAAGACTACTAAAAAGACGGCAAAGTGGAGCTGAGCGAGATTTGGACATGGATGTGGGGTCTCCAGGCTGACAGGAGACAGATTGATGGACATTGGGAATCGAAACCGGGAAAGGGGGGAGGGAAATTCGGAATCCAAAGGGTGTAAAATTATATTTTGTTCTTTACTTTGTTATTTCATTCTGTTCTGTGTATTAAAGAGGGGAATTTGTGGAAGGGAACAGGGGTCGATCTTAGGGGAAAAAATATTTTTAAGTGGAAGGACGGTGGAATATAAAGGGAAAGTGGTTATATAAGATGAATTAAATTGAACATTGGGTCAATGATAATAACGATAATAAGCTTAAAATTTGGGGTAAGAACTTGTGGAACTAATTTGATGGAAATGGAATATAAGAGGGAGTGGGGTGGGGAAGTCCTGGGAAGATGTTAATGAAAGTAAGGCCTAAATGCGGATGTTTTCTTTTTCTTTTTTTCTTTTTTCTTTTTTTTTCTTTTATATTTTGTATTTTTCTGGAAATTTCAATAAATATTATTTTTTTTAAAAAATGTGGGGAGTGGTCATTCCTATACCATGTTCACTCAGAAATAAATCCTATTGTATTCCACAAAGCCTATTCCCAAATAAGTGTGCACAGGATTGCAGCCTACAAAACTTTGGGCAGCCTCTTTAGATGTTTGTGATTTCTGATACACCCTTTCCCAACCCTTCAAGCCTACACTCATCTGGATGAATTATTTCCGGGAAACAGTTCAACTAACAGATCTCTGCAAGGTTGCTTTTCAGTGGTGGCCCTGAACTGCATTCGTGGTTTAAATGCATGTAATTGCCCTTCCCTCTCCCTTGCCTGTTTTAGAGTGTTTCAGTGGCAGGGACTTGCCTTCTCTTGTTTGCATAATTCTGCAAAGCAGGAGTGGGGAACCTTTGGCCCGCCAGATGTTGATGTGGCTCTCGGAGTTAAAATGCTCAGCAGAAGCGGAACTGAATACTGAATCTCTGTTGAAGGAGCACACTGATACTGAGACTCTGAGTTGAGGGAAAATATGAAAGCTACATTAGAAATACAGTATGTGCTTGATAAGAAAGAATCCTGGTTCTACAGAAGGTGGAGTTGCCTTGAGCCATGCTAGCTCTTGCATCTTAGCAGAAGACACGAAAAATGTTCCTCCTCTCTCAATGTGAAGATGAAGAAGCAGGAAATGAGGTCAGCAGCTCCCGGATTCCTAGTATCTGGTGCTAGACTGATACTCCTAGAGCTGCTGACCTCATTTCCTGCTTCCTGCTTCTTCATCTTCATCCCAACATTTCCCATTTGGTTAAGGAATACAGATAGGAACTTTGCTTGAGGTTAAATGTCAAGCAGGTTGACCTGAGCTAAGGTGAATCTGACTGCAAGCTTCAGAACAAGCATTGTGTATGTTCTGCTTTCACATGTAACCACAAGCTGCTGACCCACGCAGGGCGGCTGCTTGCAGGTTGGTATTAAAGGGCACATTTTATTTAGAAATACGATGGATGTAAAAACTAAACTTGTACCTTTCCAATGTGAACTTGGGAAAAGTAACATGCAGGGCTGGATTAACCATTAAGCAAAATTAGCATATGCTTAGGGCATCAAGGGAAGGGGGGGCACCACAGAAATGTTCCATTGCCAGATTTTTTAATGTTAATGGTCACAAATTGCTCAGCTGAGCATCTACTTTCTCAGCTGAAGTATATTAAAAATCCCAACAGAACAACTGTGCACCAAGGCAGGCTGCTTGGTTGCCTGATATCTGCTGAGCATAAAAGGAGGTGTGTTTATGTAAGATTCGTTTTGAGGATCTGGTCTTTGCAATTAGAAAAAGAAGGAGAAAATGTTTCAGAAATAAAGAAAGTGGAATTATACAGAAATAAACATTATTTTCCATCTTTCCGTCTTTGTGTAGTGATTATTGGGATTGCAGTATGCAGAGTTTGGTCCATTTCTTTCCAGCCATGACCTCAGTGATAATGTGCTGCCTACAGGTAATACTTTAAAAGTTCCCACTGGTGCCAGCTATTTTGCTCGGCGTTCTAGCCTGAGGTGGGGGGTGATTTGGAAAAGTTGTGGCTGGGGAGAATTAAACTTTCTCTTCTCATTCATTGCAATTCTGATTATTATCTCCTCCTTCCCCCCAACTCTAATTAAATAAAAATGGCATGTAGCTTCATCCTCAAATTCTCCAGATTTAGTTCAAGCTGCTGTATTTTGCACAAGAAGCCAAAAATTTCTATATCCCCCGTAAATTATTTGTTGGTGCTGCCTGTGATATGAACTTTATTCAACCTCAAGAGACAAATTAGCATTGATTTTTGCTGATAAGGCCTTGTTCACATTCAAGTTAATGGGATGTTTGCTGGCGACAAGAGCAATTTATAAACTTAAAGCTTTTAAATGAATCTCTGACAGAATCATATCATAAAATTAATGGCTGTCAGGTTCTAAATCTCTTACTAATGAGCAGGATAATACTTTCAGTACCTGCTGGCATAAGCTCCATGCGGTATCTGGGCAGTAAAATTTCTAGCCAAGCAGCCTTAGGATTTCTGTGGGGAATTGTTAGTGCTTCAAAATTCCCTGGTGCAATTCAAGCTACTTAGCTGTCATAACATCAGTATATGAGACTTGGTTGCAAAGATGCCATTAATCAACCTGTCTCCTCCGTTTCTTCTCCTTGTACTCAAAAAGACCTCCTGCCGCTGATGTTCACTTCAGGTCTTCTGCCAGAGGAAACAGGCTCTACTGCTGGAATTCAAATCCTGGAACTAATGCTTAAATGCACAAATGCAAATGGCTATTGCAGAGTACAAGCAAATGGTCAGACCAGATAGGGTTAATTTAATTTTGGTGTGAATTTCTGGGTACCCTGCGACACCTTTCAGAAGATGTGAGGAAGATGCTGTTAATTAAGAGTCCCTTCACATGTTACAATTCTACAGTGCATATCTACAAATCATTTTCACCTAAATCAAAACATCAATTGTACACTAGAAAAGAGTAACTAAAATTATCAAAGTTGTTAGATCAACTTTTCTATGAGGAAAAATCAACGTGATAAAGGCTTTCTAATTATAGGGGGGAAAGTGACTGAAGAGGAAACATATTAAAAGGGAAGCTTGAAGATTTTGGCCCACAATAAAAAATAAACTGACCCGATTCTTACTTCCTGGACTTCCTGGACACAGATCAGAACTTGGGGTATCAAAGGAACCCATTGAAAATGGACTATTAAGTGGTGTCAGGGAACTGACATCTAAAGCGCCGGAGGCGCAAAGGCTCACTGAGGGTGAGAGAGCAGTAGCAGCGGAAGAGGGAACCAGTAGAGGGCGAGCAAGAACTCCAAGGGAAAGTGAGTCGGAGGGATGGCTCAGAGACGCTTCAAGCGAAAACAGTGGGGAGGTCTCAGGACCTCCTATAGGGACACCCACACCTCGACGGAAACTGTCACGCCGAGAGGCCAGACGACGTGTTTCCGTTAAGGAGCTTTTATGTTGGAAACGTTTCCGAAAGCAGCCACTTTCGGATTCTACTAGTGATTGACGCAGCCATGCTGGAGGGGCTCCGTCACAGGCAGAGGTTTGAAAGCCTGATCAAACTCTGAGGGACTTGCATTTTACGCACAAGCAGCTCATCGTCCCATCACAGCAATCCGAAAGTCTCCGAAAGCCAGCTTGTGCAGGGAGAAGCATCATGAGCAATCCAGCCGGAACCGGGGAAGCAGGAGCAGCTGGAGGAGGTCCAAGCCTGGAAGAAAGGTACAGGGCGTTGGAGATCCAGTTGGCGCTGCAAACGGCGAGGCTTGAGGAGAGGAGGGCTCAGGATGCAGAAAAGGGAAAGGAGAAAACCACCCCGCTCGCCAGAAAGGTGCCAGGATTGGTGCAGAAATTCGGGGGGGATCCCAGGAACTATCATGCCTTTAGAACAGAGATGCAATACGCTCTAAACTTGCAGTTTGATGACTTCCCCGATGAGGAATCGCGAGTGGCGTATGTGATTGGCCATCTCGAATCCGGGGCGAAAGATTGGGTTAGACCCCTGATGGCAGCGAATAATGAGATCTTAAAGGACACGAGGAAGTTTTTTCGTGCCATGGACCTGATGTTTTCCAGCGATATTGAGCAGGGGGTGGTGCGAAGGCAGTTAATGGCTTGCCAGCAAGGAAGCAGATCTGTCCGTGAGTACTGGACTGAATTTACCATGTTGATTCACAAATTGGGGTGGGACCTATCGGCGGAGCCCATCCAAATGCTTTTCGAAGAGGGGCTTTCTTCAACCGTCAAAGATGAGCTTTCCCGGGGCCCCAGGGCGGAGTCTATGGACCAGTTAACCAAATCTGCGCTGGCCATAGGAGCGCGCCAGGAGGCGAGGGCTATGGAAAAGCGGGAAGGGAAAGGAGACCGTTGGAGGGAGTTCCGCATTCCAGACATTCCAGAGCCACCTTTCCCGCCGGCAGAGCCGATGGAAGTTGGAACAGCGCGGGCGCGCGCAGTTTCAAATCCCAGTGAAGGGCGGAAAAAGGAGGGAAAGAGCGCCAAGAGATGTTATCTCTGCCAACAGCCAGGGCACTTTGCCAGAGTTTGCCCACAAAGAAAGGAATGGCAAGGGATGGCAGGAGCTGTTGGGGGAAAGGAAGAGGAAGGCAAGGAGCAAGTAAAAGCCAACGCCTGGCTGCCACCGTTGGGGCACAGCAGCCAGGCCAAAGAGCAATGAAAGTGCCCATGCCAGAACCCCCCAGACCCGCTTTAGTGATAGAGGTGTTACTAGAACTGCCAAACGGACACCCACTAAAGGTCAAGGCGCTTTTGGATTCAGGCAGCTCCTGTAATTTCATGAGTAAGGAGTTTGCAGCTGAGCACCAGATACAGACTATCCCTTTAAGTAACCCCTTGCAGGTGACTACGATTGACGGCAGAGAGCTGTTGGGGGGAGAAGTTAGCCAACAGACTGTCCCGATGATAATGAGAGTGGCAAGGCACACCGAACAGATAGCGTTTAATGTGGCCATCCTGGGAGGAGCGCCCATCATTTTGGGGATGAGCTGGCTGGCGCTACACGATCCGCTAGTGGGCTGGCATCAGAGGGTGGTCTCCTTTGGGTCAGCGCATTGCCTAGAACACTGCAAGGAGGGGAAGGTTTCGGGAGGAGACAGAGTCACCCTAGCGGGGATGGAAGTGATGGACAAAGGGAAGGTGCCCCCGCAATACGCAGATCTGAGCAACGTATTCAGCGAAAGGGAAGCAGACAAACTGCCACCGCATAGACCCTTTGACTGTCAAATCAACCTACTCCCAGGGGCCCAACTCCCAGTAGGCAAGCTGTACGCCATGTCAGACAGGGAGATGCAGGAGCTGAGGGAGTTCATTGACAAAAACTTGAAGCGAGGTTTCATCAGAGAGTCCCGAGCAGTGGGGGGCAGCCCAGTGTTCTTTGTGGACAAAAAGAACACAGACAAACCGAGACTGGTGTGTGACTTCAGGGCCCTCAATGCAGTGTCGGAGCCCCTGGCTTTCCCTATGCCCCGAATTGATGACATTTTGACCAGAGTAAGGAAGGGAAAGATTTTTACAAAACTGGACCTGCGGGGGGCGTACAATCTGATACGCATAAGGAAGGGAGATGAATGGAAGACCACCATGTTTACCCCGTTGGGAGCCTTTGAATACCTCGTTATGCCCTTCGGTCTACAAGGGGGCTCCGCGTGTTTTCAAGCTTTTATAAACCACGTTCTGGGACCTTTGCTCTACAAGAATTGTGTGGCCTTTTTAGACGACGTGTTGGTGTATTCGGAAAATGAGGAACAGCATGTGAGGGACGTTCGAGAAGTGTTGGGCAGGCTGCAAGCCAACCAGCTGTGGGTGAAACTGGAGAAGTGCCAGTTTCATACCAAGGAGGTGGAATTCCTGGGGTACCGCTTGTCAGACAAGGGATTGGCCATGGATCCAGGCAAGGTCCAAGCGGTACTGGAATGGAAGACACCGAAGACCAAGAAGGACGTGCAAAGATTCTTGGGATTTGGGAACTTTTATCGGAAGTTCATCAAGAACTTTGCCCACTTGACGGCGCCCATCACCGACTGTCTCAGCAGCAAGAAGAAATTTGTTTGGACGGCAGAGGCGGATCGAGCCTTTGAAGAACTGAAAAGGGCTTTCGCCTCGGAAGAACAACTTCTGCATGTGGATTTACGAAAACCCATGAGAGTGGAAACAGATGCATCCGACCGGGCGGTAGGGGCGGTCCTTCTTCAACCGGGGAGGAGTGCGTCGGAGTGGAGACCGTGTGCCTTCTTCTCGCGGAAGCTGAATAAGTCCGAGAGGAATTACACGGTGTATGACAGGGAACTACTTGCCATTCACGAAGCATTCCGGAGGTGGAGACATTTATTAATTGGGGCACAACACAAGGTGCAAGTGTGCACCGACCACAAAAATTTAGAGTATTGGAGAACAGCTCGAGTGCTCAACCAACGACAAGTGAGATGGGCACAGGAATTCTCCAAATTTAACTTTGAGATTTGTTATGTGCCAGGCCCAGAAAACGTCAGGGCGGACGCGCTCTCACGCAAACCAGAATATTGGGAAGGGGAGGGGGTGATCGAAGAGAGACATGTCATCCCGGAGGACCGCTGGGTGTGTGGGGCGGCGATGGTGGGGCAACGAGAACTGGTGGAGGAAACGGAAAATGATGAATATGCCCAGGATAAGCTCAGAGGTCTCAGGGGGGAGGGCGAGAGCCCCGGAGGTTTTGAGGAAAGAAATGGGGCATTGTATTACAAAGGGGCACTGTATATACCCGAAGGTGAATTGAGGGGGAGAGTACTCAAGCAGTTGCATGATAGCCCCACGGCGGGACATTTTGGGCAACACAAGACCATGTGGTTGGTTACCAGGGAATTTTGGTGGCCTAAGGTGAGGGAAGATGTAAGGGAGTATGTAAGAGGGTGTGACCAATGTCAGCGAGCCAAAGGGGAAAGAAGGGCGCCGGCAGGGTTATTAGAACCTTTACCCACACCAGAACGGCCTTGGGAAGCGATATCAATAGATTTTATGACGGATCTGCCAAGGTCCAAGGGGAAAACAGCCATCATGGTAGTAGTAGACCTGTTAACTAAGATGTGCCACTTTGTAGCATGCTCACATGCAGTCACAGCGGAAGAAACGGCGAAGTTGTTTGTGGAACATATCTTTAGGTTGCACGGGGCTCCCTCGAGGGTGATCTCAGATCGAGGCAAACAATTTACTTCCAGGTTCTGGAGGAAGCTCATGAGCTTGTTACACGTGGAAGTCAATTTTTCAACTGCCCGGCACCCTGAAACCAACGGGCAGGCGGAAAGGGCAAATGGCATTCTTCAACAATATCTTAGGTGTTATGTCAATGACAGAGAGAACGATTGGGTCGAAAAGTTGGCGTTGGCAGAATTTGCCTACAATAATGCGGAGAATGTGTCCACAGGGATGAGTCCCTTTTTGGCTAATTACGGGTGTCACCCCAGGGCATTTCCAGGGGAAGGAGGGGAGAGATGGAGCGTCCCAGCGGCTGAACATTTTGTAGAAGAGATGGAAGCCATCCATCAGCAGCTCCAGCTCAACTTAGAAAGGGCTAAGGCACAATATAAGAAGCAGGCAGACAAGAACAGAAGGGAAGGTGAAACCATAAGGGTGGGGGATCAAGTGTGGTTGTCAACCCAAGGGTTGCCGTTCAAAGGGGGTTGTAAGAAACTGAGGCCCAGAAGATTGGGACCCTTTGAGGTGATTCAGCAGGTCAACCCGGTAGCTTTCAAACTCCGATTACCCAATCACATGAAATTGCACCCAGTGTTCCACAGGTCGTTACTGTCACCATACAGGGGAGGAGGTGAAGGGGAGCACGTCAGGGGACCAGCCTTGGAAGAGAGGGAACGCCGCAACCATGTAGCGGAAATCCTCGATTCCAGGTGGAAGGGAAATCAGGTGGAGTATTTAGTGGCGTGGGAAGGGGAACCGGAGTCAGAAAACACCTGGGTAAGTGCGCAGGAAGTCAATGACGAGGTTTTAACAGAAACGTTCCATCAAAGGTTCCCGAGGAAACCTCAGCCGATAGCAAGGTTTAGGAGGGAGTATTTCGGCACCACCGATGAGGAAGAGGAAATGGAAGGGTTCGCAGAGTCGGAGTTGGAAGAGGGAGTGGACTCTGATGACGAAGAGTACCTAGAGAGTAGGAACAGCAACAAGTGGAAGGAAGTGTTCGCGACGTCGGAAGATGAGGGAGGTTCTTTCAAGGGTTTTACCTCCTCACCGCCAGTAGGAGAGGAGACGGGAGGGGGTGAAGGGGGCCCTGGAGGGGAGGTGGATGTCAGGGAACTGACATCTAAAGCGCCGGAGGCGCAAAGGCTCACTGAGGGTGAGAGAGCAGTAGCAGCGGAAGAGGGAACCAGTAGAGGGCGAGCAAGAACTCCAAGGGAAAGTGAGTCGGAGGGATGGCTCAGAGACGCTTCAAGCGAAACCAGTGGGGAGGTCTCAGGACCTCCTATAGGGACACCCACACCTCGACGGAAACTGTCACGCCGAGAGGCCAGACGACGTGTTTCCGTTAAGGAGCTTTTATGTTGGAAACGTTTCCGAAAGCAGCCACTTTCGGATTCTACTAGTGATTGACGCAGCCATGCTGGAGGGGCTCCGTCACAGGCAGAGGTTTGAAAGCCTGATCAAACTCTGAGGGACTTGCATTTTACGCACAAGCAGCTCATCGTCCCATCACAAGTGGATTTCCTTCAATCTGCCCATTTGACCTCCACTGTGTCATGGAATCTTCATGTGAAAGCTATTCATCATAATTCTCTATAATGAATGCTGCTGGATTTTTAACATGCACATGTATACGTAAATAGATGTGTACATTGCCTTGCAATATAAGTTATTTACATATTAACTGATGTATGCTGGTGCCTCTTTCCTTTTCTTGTTTCTGAAGTGTTTGTTAGCAAAGGCAGCAAAGGCTACAATACTAACCATGTCAGAAATAAATCCCACTATAAGTAGGGTAGGTTTTCAGCTTTAATCAGCTTCCTTTTCAGAATTTTAAGAACTAATAGAATTCATCACTCATTATTGTACTTTTCACTTGGAAAGAAATTATGTCTTTTGTTACCTGTGAATTTTATCTCTGCTTCTTAGTTATTGTCCTAGCATCTTTGTCAAAGTGGGGAGAACCATCTGAATTTGATTGTCCATTGGTGATGGTGGAGAATTTTGCCTCAGTTCACATTTAGCTGAAAAAATTCACATTTCCCAAAACAATATGGGAACTGAATCACAACCATCCTCGGAAATTCACACTTATCTGAATTTTGCAATGCAGTTCTCCCGCCAAGTAACATACAAAATGCCTATATTAAAGTATGCAAAATGGATTTATTAGTGAAAATGACATACAGAAATACATTATATATGGGGAAATTGTTTTTGTAGTGTTATATTAGTCAAAGCTGCATACAAAAAAATATTATGAAATATTCACACTAAAATGCTGGTGAATTTTCATACAGACACTTTTTTAAAACAACAACAACAACCCAAATTGTTTTGGGACTATGTGGAGAACCAAACTGAAGACTGAAAAAATGAGAAACTTAGAGAAACTGTGGTCAACAGATTTGCCTATCCCTTCTTCCCATTTTTGACCACCCTAAATCCTCATTTTGAAAGCATAATTACATTTAAAATCTCTTCTCAGCTTATAACTAACCTGTCCCTCCCTGGTGTTGTAAGGGAATAACTAGGCTCCCTTACTAGAAGGTCAATAATAAGGTAATAATCAATAATATTTATTTTGCATGTGCAAGGTAACAACCCCAATGCAGAAGGCATGACAAATACAATACAAGCATAGATACAGCAGCATAAAATCATTAAACCCATCCCTTCCTTATGTTAGTTCAACACAGTTGTAAAGCATCATTTGTGTAACACTAACCAATTTGCAGTTTACACCTTTGACACACGTAATTTGTTCCCTTTGTTGCGACTCTGTTTTACCCAATCAGCTATGCATTTTTCTTCAAGACAGCTTAACTAAACAATCTAACTATTTTGGTCCCTACAATGCCTGAGTGAGGAAAATGAGATAGAATGACAAGCTTATACTGAACTGTGAAATCAAGGTAACAAGAGTGGCTGCAAACCTAATCCCATTTACCTGGGAGTAACTCCACTGAATTCAATGGAACTTACTTCTGAGTGGCCATGGTTAGGCTTGCAGCCGTAGATGGCTTGGTGCTGCATCATTTGTCACTTCATCAACCTTGAAAGGCAACATACAAGGAAGTTAATTGGTTTGCAAATATTATGTTGATTGCTGAGATATGCATGTCTTTTGTGTTCTATGTAAAAAACATGTTTACAAATACATAAATTGTTGAATGATGAAACTGAACACAAGACTTGTGCAAAATCATCCAATTGCAGCATAATGGAAAATATCAGGTAGCAGTGCAAATGAATATTCACACATCCCTAATCTGAATGCAGGCAGTCTTTGGTTTTCACACTATTTCAAATTTTGCAATATACAGTGGTACCTCGGTTTTCAAATGTCACCATTGATGAACATTTCAGTTTTCACACATCATAAACCCAGAAATAAATGCTTCGATTTTCGAACTTGCCTCAGAAGTTGAACCTGCCACGTGGCATAGATTATTTTCTCTTATCTCATAACTCTGGAACTCACTACCATGCAATGTAACTGAGAGGCAGTAGATACAGGACAGAAGAAATGAAAGTATACTGTATTGTTTCACTCAATGCATTATTAACTTGTAGGTGGTTTTAGTAGAAGATTGGATAAATTCATGGAAGACAAGCCTATCATGAGATCTTGGTTATGATGCCTAAGTTGAATCTCCATGTTCACTGGCAAATCACCTCTGAATGCAACTGACTATTCCCCCAGAACACCAGGCATTCTAGCAGAACGTGAGAAATAGTAGCTTTCACATCTTTGGGGGTCCTTCACTTGATCACATTACAGTCTCTTCACATGTACAGTTGTACACATTTAGAATTTGGGGTGCATGGCCTGTGGGTGTGGCCTCGCATTAGCTTCCACACAGGCGGTAATACGCAGTGGGGAAGAAGACAATTGAAGAAGCCTGTTGAAAATGAAACACCAAGAGGAATGCTGGGATGCAACCACTTCCCAGACATCTACTTTTATATGTGAAGGGTTCCCCCCCCCCATTTGTTAGGTTGTTTTGTTTTGTAGGATCATTCAGTCATGTACATCTCCCCTGCAGACTGAAATGGCACAGAGCAGATACTGGTTTGGCACCTCATCTTAGTTCAGCCATTTCCCTCAAGACTTGAGGAGTAAAAAAAAAAAAAAATGCTCTTAGGAAAAACTCAAGATAAACACAAGCTATTACACTGATATTCCACAGAGCCACAAGCACTACCTAAAGCTGAAACAAACTTCATTTTCAAAAATATTATATCACCAGAATTGCCTGAACACCATTTCTCAAGGGCCACAGCCCTCTCATTATAGAAAAACTTTCCGTTAAAAAGGGGTCACAGAAGCTGATGCACTCCATCTCAAGAACGGAAGAATATTTTTGAGAGCACTCCACTACCTGGTAAGAGAAAAAGGTACGTTGCCAGTGGAAGAATGGGGATGAAATGTGAAACACACTAAGAAGTAAACTGGCCACTTTTACAGAAATTGCTTTAGCCGTATTTTTCAGTTAACTTTTAAAATTTAGGAATAGAAACTATTGTTGTTGTTTAGTCATCTTAGTCATGTTTGACTTTCTGTGACCCCGTGAACCAGAGCATGCCTTGGAAACTCTCACTTTCTTCTCAAAGCTTCTCCTTTTTCATGTCCATGGAGTTTTCTTGGCAAAATACTGGAGCGGTTTGCCAGTTCCTTCTCCAGGTGGATCACATTTAGTCTAAACTCTCGGCTCTGACCTGTCCGTCTTGGGTGGCCTGGCACGGCATAGCTCATAGCTTCTTGGAGGTATTCAAGCCCCTTCGCCATGACAAAGCAGTGATCCATGAAGGGGAATAGAAACTATAGAAAGACTAAATTCAGAGAAATATATTGTAAGAACTCAATCATTTTGTGTGGCAGCACTGACACTTTGGAATTCCCTGCCTATTGAGATCACGCACTTGCCTTCACTCTTTGGTGTCTGCTAAAGACATTCTTACAAGCCTACTCAAATGTTTAGGAAGTTGGTCTGTTCTATTGCATTTTGGCTTTCAGTAGGTTTTTAATGATGGTTGTAATTTTTTAGTGATAATTTAGCAGTATAAACATTTTATGAAACAAACAAACAAATAAAGCCCTTCTCTGTTGTGTTCCCTCAGAATCCGCCTGCAAACCTGAAGGCATTTGGATTGCTGCTAATATAGAATTATCTTCCACTAATGTGTCTAATCCTTTAAAAAACTATTTAAGTTACCAGCTGTCTCCATATTGTTGGAGGCACAATAAAATACTGATATTTTATTAAGATGACTGAAAAGGTATGTGTAAACTTTTCACCTTTCCGGTATCATCTCCAAAGTCCATTATTTATACACTCAAAATCAAGAAATAGTTTCTCACCCACTGAGTTGCAAATCATGCTTTTTTCCCTTCTTTTTTTGGCTTAGAAGGATTTAAATTTTCTGGCTTAGACCCAAAGAACTACTTTAGCGACATGAACATTTTCACTCCCCCCCTCCCACTTTAATTAGCAAACTTTAAAGCTATGTCACCAAACTGCTCTTGAAATGCCCCTTCGAGAGTGGGGGCCGCCTGAGGAATAGAAGCCGAAAGCTCTGGATCCAGCCCTCTGCATCTATGTTTCAACTTGTCTTATGCCAAGGTATAAGTACAAATAGCATACAAATTTATGAAAAGCCCTAAAAGAATGTTTAGGTTTCTAGTAATAAGCAAGGATATGGCTGCACAATGAGTTGGAACAAATATTTAACCAGCTCTGGTGATTAAAAAACCCACATTTTCTCTATTGGCAAAACCCAACAAGTAACATACTTTTCTTTGATACAGATTGAGCAGATACTAACTTGTATTTTCCTAAATTACATCACCTTGGGAATAATGTTTCTTAAAACAACAACACAATCTTAAACATATCTAAGAATTAAGTCCCATGGAGCTTATTCCCTGGTAAATTGAAAAGGACTGCAACCTTAAGGACATTAACTTTTATGAAAAGTTTGTGAAAGCCATGTGTATAGGAATGGTGGAACTGGGAACTGACAGTATTCATGAAATATACAAACTGAATCTTGGCATCCTTTGGCAATTAAAAAAATGCATGTTACCATGTGAATTTGTGAAAACCCGTGCAATCAACATTTAACATGGTTTCATTTCAGATGTTTGTTCCATTATCCTTGCTTTGCAGGATCCCATCTCTGAGTTGCTTTGTGGAATGCAAAGGAAGAGGTGTAATGGAAAGACATAAGGGAGTGGGATTCACCTAACCAGCCCCTTCAGGGTGCTCTGTCCAGGGTCTTCCTCTTGGGCAATGGAGCTTTCCTTTCAAGAAACCTCTCTCCACTGGCTCCACTTCCAATCAGCCTGCCTGCCCTGGCTGTTTTTGACTTAAGATGGCAAAGAAGAGTACCTGGGACCAGGGTCAACTCAAAACATTTTGGCACCTGAAGCAAACCACAAAATGGTGCTGCCTTCCCCACCAAGGAAGAAAGGGTGGGTGAAGATCTACATCAGGAACAAGCAGGGAATAAAGGTCTACATCGGAATCTGCTCCCCCTGTGGCTCCTGCCACCTGAGGCAGGTGGATCACCTCACCTTGCCTCATGGGTGGGCCAGCCCTGCATGGGACTCTGTGTCAAGTGAAATTGGAGCCTTGATGATGATCATGCTAAATCTGAATAAGCTCCATGGGACGTAATTCTAAGATTGCGTTGTTGTTTTAAGAAACATTATTCCCCAGGTGATGTGATTTAGGAACCTACAAGTTAGTATCTGCTCATTCTGTATCAAAGAAAAGTATGTAACTAGTTGGGTTTTGCCCATAGAGAAAATGTGGGTTTTTTAATCACCAGAGCTGGTTAAATATTTGTTCCAACTCATTGCCTTCTTCTGGTTTGCACAATAATTTTAGCAAGTGCATTGCTGGTTAAACACAGCCAATTATTATTTGTTGAGAGTCCTTAGGTAGCTTAATTACTTGTAGGAAGATAATGAAAGAAACTTAGTGCCAATATTGAAGCAGAGGGGAGCTAGTCAAGTGTAATGAATATTTGGAATTTACATTTTAGCACTCTTCAGGGAGATGTCGAGCCAACAACATACTCACTCGCATCTTACTTATTAAGAAAATGTCTGTGATTAATGCATAAAAAAAGCAAAATAAAATAGATGAGCCTACAACAGGAGCTGGCATTCTGAAACAGGTGTGTAGAAATATCTAACACCTACAGTATCTGAGAAATTGTTTACTTCCGCAAAAAAATTATCATTTAAGCTCTGCTTAAAAATAAATAAATAAACCCTGCAGTTTTAAGAAATGCAGCTAAAATAAAAAGCTCAAGTGAAATGGTTCAGAGAGCGTTCATGGGAGCCGACAAGGAGAACGAATTGTTCACAGATCAGAGAAGGACAGGGAAACACCAGCTGACTTACAGTTATAGTGGTACCTTGGTACTCAAACACCTTGGTTCCTAAATGCCCAAAACCCGGAAGTAAGTGTTCTGGTTTCCGAACGTTTTTCAGAAGCCGAACGTCCAATGAGGCTGTCAGCTATTGTTTCCGGGGCGCCTGCACCAATCAGAAGCTGCGCCTTGGTTTTCAAACATTTCGGAAGTCAAACGGACTTCCGGAATGGATTAAGTTTGGAGCTTTTGTTTTTGCTATTGATTTTGCATTTTTGTTTTTGAGGCTTTTCGGTTAATTTGTTTTTGTGACTGTGTGGAACCCAGTTCAGCGACTGATGGGTTGATTGTCTAACTGCAGAAATGGATAAAAGCCCCCCATCCAAAAAATGACTATCATCAGTGCAGGTAAGAGGAAAAAAACTTTTAATTTTTATCATCTACAATACTGTCTTATTTATTTTATAGTACAGTACATTGATTCTTGCTTTCATTTTAGGGATCAATGGTCTCGTTAGAGAGCAAAATTCATGTTAAATTGCTGTATAGGGTTGTCTTTCAAAGTCTGGAACGGGTGAATCCGTTTTGCATTACTTTCTACGGGAAAGCAAGCCTTGATTTTGGAACGCTTTGGTTTTGGAACAGACTTCTGGAATGGATTAAGTGTGGGAACCAAGGTACCACTGTAGTTTCTTTATGAAGGAAGTAGAACAGAGAACACACAGAGACTTTGAAGGGTTGTTCGTGTCTAGATGAAGCAGTTGCTCAGACTGGCTCGTAGCTCCCCCTTCACTCCCTTTCCCTCTGCGTCAGGCCTCTCCCACCGTCTTCAGTGAGCCCCAAGGGACTCTCTCTGTTTCTGCCTGGCTCTCTGCTCTGTAACATGCAATATATGCCTTATTCTGGGGTGGGGGTGACTTGCAGAGTCAGCAGAGAAGCTGTCGGCGTGGTTCTGTGGTTTAGCTCCCGATTCCTGTCTCTGCTCTGTGCTGGAGCCCTTGCCTGTTTCCTCCTCTTCGTCATCCTCCAAACTCCCAGCCTCCAGTACTTCTGAGTTCTTCCCCTCCTCTGGGGTGTGTTTCCCACCACCAGAAGCCAGGATCCAAATCCTCTCTCTCTGTGTGCTTTCCCTGGGGGGCTCTTGGCTTTCACCACTCCTCCTCCCTCAGCCAGTCCCTGACATTGGTGTACTTATACCGCCAAAGCTGAGCAGGTCCAGCCCTGAATAGTGCCTAGTTGGGAGACTACCTAGAGAGAGAGGAGGGCATGAGCCAAAGAAATAAATATTTCTCTAAATACAATCCATGGCCTGGGGGTTGGATCCAGCCCAATCGCCTTCTAAATCCGGCCCATGGACAGTCCAGGAATCAGTGTCTTTTTACATGAGTAGAATGCGCCCTTTTGTTTAAAATGCATCTCTGGGTTATTTGTGGGGCATAGGAATTCGTTCATATTTCCCCCAAAAAATATAGTCCGGCCCCCCACAAGGTCTGAGGGAAAGTGGACTGGCCCCCTGCTGAAAAAGTTTGCTGACCCCTGAATTATAATCATTACTTTGCCTATCTAACAGAAATCAATCTACTAAGGGGAAAATGTTAGGAAATGTGGATTCCTACAGATCAGCTGTCTTGTGAGGAAGGGGAAGACAAAGAGGCTAAATTCAGTCAACCCCTCCTGAACAGCCAAACCTGACAGAACTGTGTAATCAGGAAGCCACCTGCATGCATCTTCCCATACTAGCCCTATAGCTGTTTATCATCTGTTAGTAACCTTTGGAAGTATCTGGAATATTTGGCTCAGGGGTAGAGTATGTGGTGCCCTTCAGATGGTGTTGGACACAACTTCCATCATTGCCCATGGTGGCTGGAGTGATTATTTGGAGGGCACTGCATTGGCTGCCCCCAATTTATATTGTGAAGGACAACTACAGAAACTGTTTCACCTACATGCCTTTGCAGCTCAAACAATAACCGCTCCCCACATCAAATGGGGGGTGCCTTTTGCGTGGTCGTGCGCAGCCCCCTGGATCCCAGTGCGGCTCCTGGTAGTTTGGGCTGGCTTCATCCTCCCCAGGCTGGATACCTGGAGGTCTCTGCCTACCTCAGCCAATTGCCCAATCCCGCCTGGGGAGGCGTTGCCAGGGGATCGGCCAGGTAAGGGGAGGGACCACCCTGCCCACACAACAGAAGGTGAATCTTACCTGCGAAGCATCAGTTGGCAGCAGAGCTTCTCCCACCCTGCCCTCCCTCAGGTAAATCTTCTCCACAGGTACACAGGTGCTGCTATGTCAGAGTCACTGTTAAAGGGCCGGAAAGGAATTGTCCTGCATTGGCAGGTTTTGCCTTTCCCGTAGCAAAAACGTCACAACTTTGGCGGTTTCAGGCCTTGGGCAGAATCCTTTAGTCTATCTAAATGGGGGGACTACATTGAAAAGCACCTGGCAATTTAAAACAACAACAACATTGATTTACATGTTTGAAGCTACCCCAAACCTGAAGGCAAACTAAATGGATCTAGTCAAATAATTTTGTACAAATATATATATCTACCAATATCCTTCAAAGCCACCTAAAAGTTGCCAAGCTTGATGGCAACTTTTGGTGACAGCTTTGCTGATAAAAATGGCTTATCTTGATTTTTTTAAAATCAAAGTCCCTATGACATTTATCCTAATCAGTATCCCCTTTAGGTTATGATATTCATTTTAATTTGGCTATAGATGAACTTGGATGAAAGGTCTCATCCAGTGATGTGATCCAACAGAGGTTCCCGGCCTACAATTCCCAGCATCCCTGGCCATTGATTATGCTGGCTGGGGTTGATGGGAATTGGAGTCCAACAACAAACAGAAGGCTACATGTTCCTCCATCTTTGCTCCAATCTGCTGTGGTGGGAGCAAGGATTTATCTACCATCACCCCTCCTTGCAACATTTGGTGCTAGTGGCTATGTAAAGAGGCAATCTTCTTTTCATTATTGCTTCATAAATTCTTGAGATGAGCCCCGGCAGTGAAAATGGGTTCTGGTGCAGCGTCCTAATGAGTCCTGGCCCCAAAAAGCACTGGTATACTTAATTTTGCAGTTTAGATGATAAACACACAAAGTTAATGCAATTCTGAAAATAGGCATTACTTAAAAGACTGTTTTTCTTTTTTTAAAAAAATAAAAGCAATAAGATAACTTGGAGGGTTTCTATTATCACTAGATAATCACATCCTGTGGGAACTGGATCCATTTAGATGCTCTCTGTGCCTAATTAAAAAAATGACACTGCAAGATTAAATGTTATGATACATGCCACTAATGAAGATTTCATGCCTTATTAAATATAAAGAAACGTGAACCAAGAAGAAACATAATTGACCCAAATCATCCCCAGTGTAAGGACATTTGAAATCCTCTGGATGTCAATAACAGCTGTAGAGATAGTTGGAGTTAGAATTTAGTAAAGAGTGAATATTTATTAATGTTGTAGTTAATTCTGTCTTCAGTGAAACTTTTTGAGAAGGTGTGGTCTTCAGAAATCATCCATGTAGTCTTTGGCAACGAACATTTGCAAGATAAAATAGTGTTTGCTTTTAAGGTTCCTGTCAATATTAAGGTTCCTGTCAATATCAAGTTACCTTCCAGCTTGATTAAAAAGGGAAGAAAAAAAACAAACCCCACCAGTTTGGTTCTCCCTGGTTGCAACTGGAAGATGCAGTTGGGTTAAGTCCCCCAAATGCTGACTGGGGGACGAGAGGGCAACAGATCACTTGAATGAGCAAGAGTACATCTTACAAAAGTCCAAGAACCAAAGTACAGACAGGAAACAAGAACAGAGGTTGCTTTTGTAGGACCAAGGACAGTTCCCAAGCAGATTACTTGCTCTGACAAGTTCCAACCAGGCTGAAGCCTTATAGTCCCAGAGACTGTGACAAGACTACCCTCCTCAAAAGTGACACAATGTCTAACCACTTCAATGCTAAGACAGTGGTATGCATTTATTAAAAAGGCACATTTTCTGAAACAACATTTAGGCCACAGGGCATCTCCAAACCCTCAAAGTACCTCTCAATTCTGTCACAAAGCAAATGCAGAATCCTCTGAGAGTCAAAGTTTTCCAACCACAAATATTTTCTGTACATTTAGAGGGTTGGGGAGGGGTCTTCATTAGGACAGGCCCCGCCCTATTCCAGGGGCTGAAAAAATGCTTTTTAAAAAATATTGCATTAAAATGATGTGACCCACCCTGGTACCTGCTAGAACAGGGCAAGTAAGTTATTATTATATAGTGAGATCAAGCAGGAGCTTTCACTACCCTCTTTTTGGTGCCTGCTGAAAGAATTATTTAGACAACCCTACTCAGATGCTTAGAAAGCTGAGGTAATTTTAATCTGTTTTAGTATTTTAACTTTTGAATATTTTATAAGCATGGTCATAATTTTTCTGGATTCTTTTGTTTTGTCTTTTTGTAAACCCCTTTGAACTTTTTTTTAAAAAACTATCGAGCAGTGTTTAACATTTATTAAATAAATAATACTTGCCCTGACATAATCAAATCCCTAAATCTGATTGGCTGTATTGCTTTGTGATATCATCAAATCCAGTATGCTGAATGGCTATCATCATTCAAGGAGGTTTGCCTCAGAGAAAAAGTAGTCAGCAGGTTTGACTGCTGTGTGAAGGTCCAGGGAGGAAACTGGAAAATTTGATGAGGAAATACTATCGCAACAGAAAGAAAAGGGAGGGAATTCTGGGGAACACTGGAAAAACCTCCAACTGAATTGTGAAAGAAAGCAGCTTCCACCATTTTGAGTTCTGTTCAATCATAATAAAATGGTTGTTTTGGCTTTAGCTGGTCTTCAGCGCAGTAGGGTCAAAGGTTCAGTCTAGGAATCTGGCAATTGAAGGGAGCCTGTTCTCCTTCTGATTCACTAAAATGTTAGACATCCAAGACGTCTATGACAAAAGTGTCTTTCACTAAATGTAAATGAACAGTGAAAAAGACTATGAATTGAGAGTGGAAAAAATAGATGTACCTTTCTCTGTTTGCTTTGTAACACACCCACAAGCACACACCCACACACCTTAAATAAAAATGATTTTTTTAAAAAATCGTTGGGAGGGGTTAAAATACTATATACAAGCCAAGCTGGAAAATGGGGTAGTTAGTTGTGGGGAGACAGACCTGAAGTGTTGAAGAGCTGGCGTTGAAGAACTCCAAGAGACAGAACGTGCTGAACTGCTTTGGAACATTGGAAAGTGTTAGAGTATGGCTTGGGACTGTCGTGGGAATGAGTGAGGGGAACAACAACAACAGCAACAATAACAACAACAACAATTTATTATTTCTACCCCACCTATCTGACGCTCCTTCAGGTATACTGGGCTGGTTAGGCAAAGGTTTGTCGGAAATGCGGCAAAGGTTAAGGAAACAGTCTAGAACTCTTTAGGTTTTGTTTGTTCAATCTGTAAGATTAGGATTTTCTAAAATTTCCTCTAAACCGTCTAACCCATTGCCTTACTACAACCCATAGTAGTCTGCAGCCTATGCTGCCACAGAAATATTTTCTCCTTATTTCTCTTTTCACTTTTTAAGACAAGATTTTGCTGACTCAAAATGTATGAAGATCTTTTTTTATCTGAGACAGTCTACAGCAAGAGGCGTCTAAGGTGGTGCCCCATCCCCAAGATCTTAGACTACAAATCCTATCATCCCTAAGCTATGGGAATATTCAGGGAGGCAAGAGAGGATATATTGTTTAATTATATCCTTTCCAACCTGTGCTAACAAGTTCTACAGTTTAGCAGAGTAAACTTCCCCCTTTTAAACTTGTGCAGCAGATAGCGTTTGCCAGGCTTGTATAAGCCTCTAAAATAAGTTACCTGGTAATTCCCATTTTATTCCCTCATAAAAAGAATGGACATGACACAGTCTTCTATAAAAGAATATAAAATAGTTTACTCACTCACATTCTGTTCACAGATGGATCCCAGAAGACAGACTTAAGTTACAAAAGTGGAATCTCTCCCATAAAGAGACAGTCCCTTTGTCCTCTCTTGGCTGGAAGCCAAGAGAGCATCTTAGGCTAAGCAGATGTTGCTTCTTTGACGACTGTAGTCAGAGAGAGAGAGATGGCTGCCTCCGCTGAGGTATTTTTTTACGTGCATAGTTGAGGTCATGCCCATCTCCAGTCACATGTTGAGGAAGTCTGTCTTAGCTCAGGAGGAAACAGGAAGTTCCGACTGGCTGGTCCAGACATCCCCTTTTATGTCCACTCTAGGAATGCTGTATTTGACTGCTTGACCCTGCCTCATGGGTGGGCCAGTTCTGAATACTGTCTTGGGACTGCAGAGAGTGGTAGAATCCAAACAAGGCACACTGCTCACTTTTGGCTGGCCTGGATCAGCTGTGATCATATGGGTGGTGGGACTGGAGAATGCGGCTACCTCCATAAAGCAGCCCAGTGCACAGCTCAGGGAGAGAGAGAGGGAGAGGAGTGGTAAGGAGACAATGCAGGCAGAGGCATAGCAAGGTCAGGTGGTGCCCAGTGTTAATTTTTTTTTTTTGCCAACCCCACACATTGCAATTTTTGGGAACATTTCCCAGAGTTTTTGAGCTTTTTTTAGGGAGGGTTGGCCGCAAAACAGATACACACACAGATTGCACAAATCCCAAATCCGACCGACAGTCAGCACCGCCCAATGGTGGTGCAAGCACTGCCCCCTGGGAAGAGGAGGGAGGGAAAGGCAAAGAAGAGGGATTAGGGCCCCCTTGCCAGGCAGTGATCATGGCAGTTTGGGAGGGACTCAAGAATTGTTGTTGTTCTTTAGTCGTTTAGTCGTGTCTGACTCTTCGTGACCATGGACCAGAGCACTCCAGGCACTCCTGCCTTCCACTGCTTCCCGCAGTTTGGTCAAACTCATGCTGGTACTCAAGAATTAGGTTTCAAAGAAAGCACAGTGTTTCAGCACCTGGAGGGGTCCCCCTGTAAGGAGCAAGAAACTCACCTGGTAATCCTACCTGAGAACAGGTGGTGCACTATACCTTGAACCCAACAACTGAGATTTGGCTGTCAAAGCCAGGGTGTGTGTAAAGAGAGAGAAACCTACATGGCTTGAGACCCAGATACTCTTCTTCCGCAGCAACCTGCCTTTACTGAGAAGTCTTTCTCCAGCTGCAGTCACATCTAAAGGCTGTGGGAAAAGGCCTTTTCAGATGTGCAACCTGCTTGTTGAACTCTCTCTCCAGACAGGCTTGCTGGGCATCTACACTGTCGTCTTTTAGTTGCCAGGCAAAGTCATTTTTATTTTCTGTGGCTTTTAAACTGTATTGCATGTTTTTCTGCTGTGCTTGTGTGAAAGGTTTTGTGGTGGTTGGTTTTTATTAGTTAATGTAAACTGCCTTGGGAATTATGAACTGAAGGTTGATAAAGAGATGTTTTAAATTATATATATATATATATATATATATATATATATATATATATATATATATATGAGAATGAGCTGAATCAGGCTTTTCAGACTTTGCTGCAATAAAAATAAGATGACATTTTCTGCAACAAATGCCCACTGCACTTGCATATTACACATCATTGCCTATAAAAGCATTTTAAATATTGGCACAAAAGATGGGTCCACTTTTACATGCTGCATTTATTATTCTCATAAATATGATGGGGCCATTTTGGAACAATTTGAGGTTGATTAGTTGAAGCCTAGGCTATTAAACACAACCTATTTTGAAGCAGAATAATTGTGTGCATAGTCATGCATGATCATACATTGAGTGATGCTTTGTAAAACTAAAAAGTGGTAGTATTTGCAATTAACACACTATGCATGACTGACATCCTAGCTATGTCCTCTTCTGGGTCCTGCTGGAATTCACACTCTAATGCCACTTGGATCAGGGTGTTGGAGGAGCTTGGGGAGTTGGGGAGGCTCTGGTGCCAGAGCTCTGTCTCCAGCGATGGAAAGGTAGATCCATCTGGTCCGGCATCCTGTTGTGTGTTCAGACCCAGAGACCTCCCCCCTAAATAAAGACACATTTGACTCAAATTTTAGTTTTGGTTTTTGGCAGAATTTAGGCCACAACTTTATAGGCTCTGGTTCGACTAGCTCCCTGCACCCTTGCAGGCAGCGCTGACCCAGGGCACCAGCATAGGCCAGCCAAAGGTGAACACCTGAGGCAGGTGAAAAGCCTGGGAACAGACTCTGTTCACTCCCCAGATGCTCCCCCGGACTCAGACACAACCCCCTTTCGGGGGTTGACCAAACCAGTTGAGTCCCTGGATTCCTTTAACAGAATACCCTTCCCATAGGGATGGCGAGACCGTTCTCCCATCCCTATCACCTGAACCAAAGCCTATCCACAACCCTACAAGTTGTGACGATTTGCTACACAGCAGGCAATACCCAAATGGCTCTAGCCAATCAGCCAAGTGGGGAAAATTCCTGCCATGCCCCTGTCCCAATGACAGACGACACACAGCAGCATAGCAAGGTCAATCGAAAAATGCCCTAAATACTGTAAAGGGAGAGGTGAGTGGGTGTTCCGATGCAGAAGCCAAAAGAGGAAGCTCTGGGACACATGCATGGGTATATATAGGTCCCTCACTCCATTTAGACTGCACCCCATTGGCCAGATTAAACCCAGCAACAAGGGACCTACCATTCGGGTGTTGTGGCTGTCCAATAGACCCACCCACAACCAGGAGGTCAGTCTCCAGATGTCACTGCAACACACGCCCTCTTTGAGGGAGGACATGATTTCTCACAGTGTCACCAGATGCTTTTGGGAAGCTACCAAGCAGGATTCAAGCAGGAGAGCACACAGCCCTTCTGTGGTTTCCAGCAACTGGTGTTCAGAAGCATTGCTGGTTCCAACTGTGGAGGCAGAGCCTCTCCTTCATGAATTTGTCCAATCTTGGTTCTTGGCCATGACTGCCTCCTGAGGGAGGGAGTTCCATAGCTATGAGCTGCATGAAGAAGCACTTTCTTTTATCTGTCCTGAATCTTTCAACATTTGGCTTCATTGGACGTCCACTCTTTGGGTTCTTATTAGTTCAATCTGATTTGTATTTGCTGTTTAAAAAGAAAACTCTTCCATGGAACATAGATTTTTCATTCTCTAACTGTTGAAAGCAGATGGATAAACACTGATAATGAGAATGATATGAATTAAGAGCTGGTGTAGCTGAAACAATGAAGGTGATGTCTTGCAATCTGATGACATATCTGTGGTGAATAGCCAGGAATGGACTCTGGAGCTGAAGCCAATTACTTACTTTAAAGGGACAAGATAGATAGTACTTGCCTGGGCAAGATATATTACTGAGCCAGAGAGTTAAGAACAAAAAGCTCTTTTAATCACAGTTACTGTAACAAAACACTTTCTGGGAAACACTGGTGGGTTTTTTTAAGGCTAATGAACGAGTCCTAGTGGATTTAAATATTTGAGGAACCTCATAAATCAAAGCGGATTATATATTTGCTTTTCTTCCCATTGTCTCTTCTGTGGAGAATGTAAGTCAAAAGAATCACGAGAGTTTATTGTAACTGTTCTATTACAAATTGCAGTATCTTCAACTTTGACATTCTATTCGTTCCCTGTACTGGGCAGAAATGTAGTTTCAGAGACTAGCTCTTAACCCGAACCCCCCACCCACCCCCACATAATCTTGTCATTACAAGAGCCAGCCGCAGTAGAATCAGCCACACAAACCATGGAGAGTTGGGGAGTTAATTACATCACCTCAGACAATGATTCGCTCTTTGTGGGGTTTGTTATCTCCTTGCACAGTTGGCTTTCTCTTTGTTGATTTGCTATGTCCCATTAATCACAGTTGCATTTGCTCTGTGTCACGCGATTCATCATCCTTTTCTCCAGCAGCAGTTCCCATCCTTCTGGTCTCTGATAAACTACTAATTCAAGCTGGCAGGAGTATCAAACGCCATGATGGTTTAGACACATGCAGAAGGCGGATTCCACTGTGCCACCAGCGACCAACTATTCCATGTGATGTAGCTGAGAGTTAAGTGCGATGCAGAGTCCAAGTTGTCTCCGCATCCAGTAGTACCCTGGGGCATCCTGAGACATTGATTCATTTCTGCAAGGGGATGAGGGGAATTCTGTGGTAAGAGCTGATCAAATGGTGATTTAGAGATGGACTTTCTGAAATGGAGTTTGTTGATGCTTAGTCCAAATGTCTACTCTGTGCAACTCTGGTGGTGCCTCAGTTTATGTGACATTTCTTCCCAGCATAGCATGGAGGGTCAGGAATGGACTGTGGACTCTCTCCTCTCCCTTCCTATTAACAGATTTTTCTCTCCTTTCCCCCCCTTTTTTAAACACATAATATTAAAATCAGGCAAGCCATTATTAGAGCGAAATGAGTCTTCAAAAAAGGTTTGAAGGTCATTCTGGTTAGCAGAAACCACAGTTTGCCCAGGTCCAGGCAAACTATGCCTGTGTATAACCATGTAAGGGAGTATACATGTCTGTGAGAGACATGGAAAGGGCACAAAACAGCAGGAACAGCAGCAGCAGCTTAGCAAAGCACTACTATGGATGAGTGAATTTCACCTATTCTATTCATTGAGCATTCTGTTGATTCCTTCTGCCTTAGTCCTCTTCTGTCAAATTCTGGAGTATTTCTAAAATCAATTTCAGGATTGGAGTATACATAATTTGCCACAACTTTCAGTTCATTTGTGTCTTTCCTCTGTCCCTACATTATTAATCATCCCTAGCTAGTAGGGCCAGTGGTCAGGGACGATGGGCACTGTAGTCCCAAAACAGCAGGAGACCCTGCTTGAGGGCATATGTTGTTAGACTGAAATTCCCATCATGCATGCTACTGGTGACGATACTTGACTAAGTGATAAAGATCTAGCATCCCCTGTGTTAATTACCACTGAGCAACCATGGAGAATCTCCACCATTTGCATTATATTAAATTGTGTTTCTCTTTGGGTGGGGGCGTCAGCCAGATAAAATGACTCCTTGTCTCATGAAACTACTATCCAAGGGGGTGAGGAGTCTGTGTTGGAAGATAGCCTATCAGAATAACTGGAAATTGCCCCGCTCGCAAGTGGCAGGATCAGAATATGTGAGGCATTGCAGGCCAGCTGCCGGTACAAAATCATGCACCGTTATGGCTATATTTCTGCCATTCATAAGAAAGAGTGAATGACGTCAGTGGAGCATAAACTTTGTAATACAAACAACTGGCTCTGCTTACATTACTTTGCCTTTTGAAAAATAATCTGCTCTGCAGCAACCAAGTTTCCTGAAGGTGGCTGCTATACAGGGTCAGTTCCCTTGTGGGGATAATGTACCAGAGGCTTATGGCCTTTCTGGGAGATGTTTATTTAAAACATGCATGCCACGGCCAGGGTCGTAGGCCTCCTCATGGTTGCAAAGGTGAAAACAAAACAAAAAGGAGATTAATTAAATTTATTTCCATTTTTCCTACCAAGGGTTAAACTCTTCCTGGGGGGGGGCATAATCCATTTTATTCTTCTTTTATACTTGGTTTGTAGAATAACCCAAACTATCCCCAAAACTTCATAAAATAGTACGGGCAGAAGAGGAAGATTTCAGACTCATTTACTTGCCTAAAAGTTTCTGTAAGCTTTTTCTGTCTCCCCCACCTTTTCCTTTCTTTCTCCTCTGCTTCAGCTGCCACCTGGCTCTCTTCCATCGGAGCCAGGAAAACAGGCCCCGGGTGCCAAGAGTAGCCTTTGACTGACAGGCAATGAATGTATCAACAGGCAGCAAAAAAACATCCCTTTCCTCTGGAAAATGCAGCTTGCCAACTTTGCTGGAGTTTCAGAGTGGTGGGTAGCTACCATGCCCACCAGGCCTGAGGTAAACAGGTTATTTATTCATTTTTGTACATCCAAACATTGATGTTGAGTTTTCACCCTCTTTTGAAGAAGGAGCCACACTGTCCTCACAAAGCAATTCCATATTTTTTCAGGCTCAGATGCAGAACCTGTTGCCTCTGTGGAATTTTTTTTCGTTTTTAAAGCTGGCACATAACTTATGCACAGCAGTCCTGGCAAAAATATGTGTTAATTCCCTTTCCCCTCAGAATCACCGTCTCCTCTAAAGCACAAACTGCGCTCTTTTGCAGAATTCTGCCTGCTGTGTTATTTTAAATTGTGAGGATTGGTTACTGTAGATGTGAGGAAAATTGTGGTAATGTAGCTTATGTGGAGAAAAGGTACTACCTCTGCTGATTCCTTTACAGGGGGAGGCGGGGGGGGAGCATGTGGGGTGTCAATGACCAGAACCTAAGACAATTCCTGCTGGATCAGCTCCAAAGCCCATCTACCGTACTTCAGCCTTTTCAAAGGGACTGGCCAGATGCTTCTGAAAAGCACGGAAGCCAGGCATGAAGGCAACACCCCTCCTCTGTTATTGCCCCCACTCACCCACCACATTCAGAAGTTCACAGTCTCTGAACCTGGCAGTGGATTCCACAGGTCAACCCTGTGGTGTGTGAAGAAGCGCTTTGTATAGTCTCCTTCTGCCCCATTACCATGAGTGGGGCCTCTCTTGACCACCCAGGACTTGTGCTGGAAGGCTTCTGGCTTACTGGCTGATGCCTCACTCAAAGCTCAGCAGGAGAGAGGGGAAGTGGCAGGGTGGTCCGTCCTCCCAGGACAGTTCCACTGAAAACCCTGAGTCTTATGAACCTCAGGCCTTGGGCCTTGCAGCACAGCTTGAAAGCTCAGGGATGGTGCTAAGGCAGTGGTGGCGAACCTATGGCAGGTGTGCCAGAAGGGGCACTCAGAACCCGCTCTGTGGGCACACGCACCGCCGCCCCTCCCAACTCCCCTCAATCGTATGATTTGATGGCTAGCCCACCGGGCTGCTCTTCTAAAGCCCGCTTGTGTGAGTGGGAGCAAAATGCCGCCAGGCTTACTGGCAGTTCTACACCGGGGGAAACGTTTGAGCTGAACTCTCTCCCCTCGCCATGCCTAAGTGCCAGATCCTCCCTGCTAGGGAACACACAGGGGAAGGCAAAGGAGACTGTTTGGTTTTTTTCATAGGATTGTGGGGGGTTGGAAGGGAACCCGAGGGTCATCTAAGTCCAGCCCCCCTGCAATGCAGGGATCACAACGACAGCATCCATGGCAGGTGGCCATTCAGCTTCTGCTTTGAAATCTCCCAGAGAAGAGTTTTTTGAAGGGAAATTATCAAAACGGCCACGTTGTCATTCCCCTTTTCATGATTTCCCAAACAAGGATAATGCAAACTTTTTCCTTTCAATAAAAAGTTGTTTGTATCATTGAAAGCTCTGTTATTGTGTTTTTCTCTTAAGACAAAAGATGTTAATGGATGAGTCGTTTTTTTCTAAACAGAAACCTCAGTATTCAGGTTAAATTGCTGTGTTGGCACTTTGCGATAAAGAAGTGGGTTTGGGGTTGCAGTTTGGGCACTCAGCCTCTATAAGGTTCACCATCGCTGTGCTAAGGGCATTGGGTGGAACCTGCCGTTACTCAATCAATTATCTTGCACTGTGTTCAATTGTCTCAGGCTTTCAAAATCTGATAAATTAGGAAGTTGCCTTTTTCTGAGTCAGATCATGGCGCAGAACAGTATGTAGTGGGAGGAGATGGGGGGGGGGAATCATTCAGGCTGGCAAGCAGAAACGCTTGCGCTGAAAAAACAACTGCCATCGCACTATGTCAAAATCCCCCCAATTGGTGGGTGCAGCTCTGGGGCTTCCCATCCTGTTCCTCCAACCAGCTTCTTTTTTCCAGCTCATTTCCCAACAATCAGTGAGGCAACACTAAATCCCAGCTTACTCCAGCAGGCAGATGAGGTGCAAGAAAGGGACACGGCGACTCTGCCCTCTCTCATCAGCGCTACACAACTCAGGCTACAAGCTGAATTGATGATCAGTTCAGGCTACATGTGATTGCAGTTGGTCATTATGAGCCATTCATCATCAGTATAACCTTCAAACTTTTTTCAAACAGGTAATCTGCAATAGGATTCATCTGACATTCATTTCCAGCAACATAAGCTGTAATATTCATTCAGCTAGTCATTCACTTTTGTTTCAAGTAATGCCTCAAATTTCAGCAAACCATGCAAAAAACAACAACCCACAACCCACATTTTTGTTGTATTATAAGTAGTTCTTCCTCATATTATGCTCAAATGTAAGTGTCTAGCACCATCTATAGCTACATGGAAAGGCTGAGAAATCTCAATCATAGAGAATCATCAAAATCTTCTGCAAATAATGTTGTGTATCAAACTAAATCTTATTGCACTAGATGGGCAAACCCCTGTTTTGCATGTTTCCATTGCAGAGGATTGTTTATTTAGTTTTTCATGTATGTTCAGTTGCCAGGGATTCCTCGAGGATTGCCTAGGAATAAAAGTCTTATAAAATAACCTAAAAGCATCGATCAGGCAGATGTCGTGAAGAAGGGTGCTCCACAAGGAAGGTGCCATGACTGAGGAGGAGGAACACTGCAGAATAAGGCATCCCACAAAAATATTAATCGTCAGTGAAGCTCATGTGGAAGAAAATGCTCCATATGGCATGTTGGGTCCATGCTAAGCAGGAGGAAATGGTGATGGCAATACAGTGGTACCTCGGGTTAAGAACTTAATTCCTTCCGGAGGTCCGTTCTTAACCTGAAACTGTTCTTAACCTGAAGACCACTTTAGCTAGTGGGGCCTCCCACTGCTGCCACACCACCGCCATGCGATTTCTGTTCTCATCCTGAAGCAAAGGTTTTAACCTGAGGTACTATTTCTGGGTTAGCGGAGTCTGTAACCCGAGGTACCACTGTAATGCCTCTGAAATGGGTTTCCACCTCATCAAAAAACAAAGTAGGAGCAATCAGGGGAAAGGTAGCAAAAATCATGGTGTGTGCTGGTCTCCCTCCCCAGCCCCCAGCCCCCCCCCCAAAGCTTTGGTACAATTCCTGCTGTGTGGCAGAAATAAGAAAGGGTTGCCCTATCTTTCCACATGTTCCACATGCCAGCAGGCAGCAAAGCAAATACTTCAACAATGAGAGCATTCCCGTGTTTCTAACCCCTAATAATAATAATAATAATAATAATAATAATAATAATAATAATAATAATTTTCAAAAGGTTCATCAAGGGTAGCCAGTGGGTGGATCCTATTATTATTATTGTTGTTGTTGTTGTTGTTGTTGTTGTTGTTGTTGTTGTTACTATTACCCCACCTTTTCCCTGATGGGACTCAAGGAAGCTCAAGAATCCTAAGCATCTTCTCATAATTGTATTTCCATACTAGACTTAATCGGTTGAATTTCTGGCAGCTACACAGCTCTTTAAGGCACAAGAATCTTAGAATCATAGAATCATAGAGTTGGAAGAGACCCCAAGGGCCATCGAGTCCAACACCCTGCCAAGCAGGAAACACCATCAGAGCACTCCTGACATATGGTTGTCAAGCCTCTGCTTAAAGACCTCCAAAGAAGGAGACTCCACCACACTCCTTGGCAGCAAATTCCACTGTCGAACAGCTCTTACTGTCAGGAAGTTCTTCCTAATGTTTAGGTGGAATCTTCTTTCTTGTAGTTTGGATCCATTGCTCCGTGTCCGCTTCTCTGGAGCAGCAGAAAACAACTTTTCTCCCTCCTCTATGTGACATCCTTTTATATATTTGAACATAGCTATCATATCACCCCTTAACCTCCTCTTCTCCAGGCTAAACATGCCCAGCTCCCTTAGCCGTTCCTCATAAGGCATCGTTTCCAGGCCTTTGACCATTTTGGTTGCCCTCCTCTGGACACGTTCCAGTTTGTCAGTGTCCTTCTTGAACTGTGGTGCCCAGAACTGGACACAGTACTCCAGGTGAGGTCTGACCAGAGCAGAATACAGTGGCACTATTACTTTTCTAGATCAAGGGAAGTAATAGTGCCACTGTATTCTGCTCTGGTCACACCTCCCTGTCCCCGGCCCCCTAAACCACAGCCTAGGCAAGCTTAAGCAACTTCACAAAGTTTTCACATTTGTCTTTTGGGAAGGGATATTCTTCACCATTCATGTAAACTTATGGTAGTTGCAAGGGAAAAGCTTCTAGTGCCCTGATCTCAGATGAACCCACCACAGGAAAAATTCATCCAGGCTGCTAGGGAAAAAGGAAAGGCAAATTTAGGAGATTTCAAGGACTAGAAAATAAGTCAGATGCAGGAAAAGTACACAGAAAAGTTGTAAACGACAACTTTTTAGGACCCAGGGATGCTTCTTGCCTGATGTGCAGGCAATGCTCTTGTCAATCACACTTCTGCCATCACTCATTGGCTAAAAACACTGACAGGCAGTAGCAGCAGCCAGGCTGGGGCATTTCACAGAAATCCTTGGGAAGGGTCCCTGTGCAGTTTGCTGCATAGCTTTCTTTCTAGGAGAGCTAGACACTTGCTTTGAAAATGAAATGCTGGGAACACAAAGAATGCCACTGTGGGCGCTGCCACCCTACCAGTATCCCCCTCCTCTTCTCGCTCTCATACCACAGCCATGGCTGTTGCACAGCCTGCCTTCCCTTTGGCTTCCCTATCCGACTTCATGCAAATCCAGGATTGTGAGGAGGCACCACGCAGCCTCCAATGGGGGCTGCACGACAACACTCTCACATTTTTATGACATAGAGCAAGGGTCAACAAACTTTTTCAGCAGGTCCCTGGACATAGAGAAAACTTTGAAGTTCTCAATTAAAAACAGGCCTGGTGTGGATATGGCTTTAGATGACTAGCGTGTGGCAGTAACATGCGCAATGTTGTTAGTACAGCTCTTTAACTATGGACACTTTGGAATAATAAAAACAAGGAAGAAACTGCTTTTAAAGATTTCCCAAGTGAGCTTTGTAATAAAGCCCACTAGAGGGCAGACCAGGCTCAGAAAAATATAAGGTTGCACATTCCACTAGTTAAGAGAACTCATAAGAGTTAGGCGACACCTCTTCTCAAGTTATATAGGATTGTAGCATAAATGTAATTGTTTAAATATTATTATTCTTTGTTAATTTTTCCTTGAGCTTTTATAAACTAAACGTTTAAAGTGAAAACTATGGAAAATCAGTGTAGTACTGTATGGATCAGATTTTATGTTTATGTTTTTTAAAATACAAAATATTCTTTTGGATGGTTTGTACTATGTATAGTATGTCACATGGTGGGGGGGGGGCTGGGAAGGTGAGCAGAGGAACCAGAAGTGCTTTTGCACAAGTGGAATTTTGTTGCACAAGTGAGCAGGCATCATTGTATGTCACCCAAAGTGCAGAAGCACTTGGAACAAATGAATCCATATTAGATTCCACACTGTGCATTGAACCAGAGTAGAAACTCCCTTCTTAAAATGTTTTTTTCCCTCCAACCCAACTAAAATTAGCTGTGAAGAAATCCCCTTGACAATAATGGGACTTTAGCTAGTTGTGACTCAGGACCAAACTGGACATGAAGAGAAAGCAACATTTGCTATTCTATGTCAGTCCCATTTATATCTAAAATAGAGGATGAAAGTTCTTCTTTTTTAAAAAAAGAAAGGGGTACCCAAGCATCAGTTTCTTTCCTGACTCATGTTTGCCAGCATGCAGTGCTGTCTCTGCTGAACTCCCATTTGGTTTCCAACAAAAACTACATTATTCATCCCATTCTCTGCTGTGGTGGAATTTACATGATTAACTGCATTAATTAATTGCATTATTTTTATGTCATTCCATACCATTCATTTAAGTGCAAAGGGAACACAATGCAAATCTGGGAGGCGTCATGAAATATCACCTGAAAGCCACAGCGGTGAATACTGACTATATTCCCTGGATTGGTTTCCATTCCAGACATGAGGTGAATAAGCAAATACCAGCCATTTCTGTTCCTGTTTCTGTTGGAAACCGACATCCCTGCTCACCCCTTCACATGCCATGAGAGTCAGGCTGGGGGGAAAAGACCCAAAGCCATTGAGCATGAGGGGCCAAGACAGGTGGAGCAGCACCTGAGACAAACAGCAAAATGGTGCCTCCTGCCCAGGGCCGGATTCAGGTTTGATGAGGCCCTCAGCTACTGAAGGTAATGGGGCCCTTTATATGTCCAGCTGTCCTTTGTCAACAACAAATTGCCACTGTTTTTTTCTGTTGAGTACATGCTATATGGTAAATTATAGACCTAATAGGTATCTAGGGTGGCGCTGTGGGTTAAACCACAGAGCCTAGGACTTGCGGATCAGAAGGTCGGCGGTTCGAATCCCCGTGACGGGGTGAGCTCCCGTTGCTCAGTCCCGGCTCCTGCCAACCTTGCAGTTCGAAAGCACGTCGAAGTGCAAGTAGATAAATAGGTACCGCTCCAGCGGGAAGGTAAACGGTGTTTCCGTGCACTGCTCTGGTTCGCCAGAAGCGGCTTAGTCAAATTCAAATTCAAATTCAAAATCCTTTATTAGGCATAGCACACCACACATTAACAAACAAACATCATATACAGACTGTATAAAATACGGGCTCAGCGAACACAATTTATCCCAGTCCTATTCTTAACTCCAATAAATAAATCGATGTACATAGACCAGATTATGGTTGGAATACAGTCTTTGAAGAGTTGTATTTAATATGTAGTAAATCTCCAAATATCCCCCTGATTGTAATGAGAGACACCAATGCTCGAATTGGATCAGATAATACAGCTCTCTATAAACGCTATGTCTCAAATCTAGCTGAAGATGCCCCACTTCCATTGACAATAGGGAGGAATTCTAAGGACATCATTATTAATAAAGCAGGAGGAAAACTTTTACAATTGGTTTTAGAATTTAACCTCTCATTTTTGAATGGCTCAATGTGGCCGGATATTCCAGGAAATTTTACCTTTAGCTCCAAAAGGTGTAGGAGCGTATTCTCTAGTTTCCGTTGAAATGTTAAAAAGTGGCTTAGTCATGCTGGCCACATGACCCGGAAGCTGTCTGCGGACAAACACTGGCTCCCTCGGCCAGTAAAGCAAGATGAGCGCCGCAACCCCAGAGTCGCTCACGACTGAACCTAATGGTCAGGGGTCCCTTTACCTTTAATATTTATCTAAAGCCATTTGCACATAACAAAATATGCATTTTATCAAAGTAATTGTTGAACTGAAATAAAATTAAGAAGTATATTAATAGTGAAAAATTGTCTAAATGTCTAAGTGTCTAAATGAATACCTTAAAAGCCAAGGTTCGAGGACAGAAATTTGGCTGAGTCTGGAATAACCTTGAGAAGTGCAAGGATAAGAAAGAGGGATTTATATCCAGATGCTAGGATAGAGATGATGAGGAAAACAGGAAGACACAATGAGAGGTAAAGGAGGTGCTGTGGGATTGGTGGAAGTCAATGTTTGTTTTCCTTTTTAGTGTTTATATTATTAACTTGTAAGATATGGGGGGTTGGTTTTTTTTGTATATTGGTTTTTGTGTTTTGTTATTTTTTGATATTTTTCGTGTTGTTGTGTGGGAAATACTAATAAAATGTATTTTAATGTTTTAGATGGTGTAACCCACAATATGCTATCAGTTTCACTTGCTGTCAGTCATTTCAAAAACCAATTCATGCTGCTGGTGATTACTTATAACAGCCTATAGGGCTTGGGGCCCAGGTGTCTAGCAGAAACCCTATAGCATTTCAGTCTGTCTGTGTACTGAGATTATCCACAGGTGCTTTCCTCTTGGTGCCGCTGCGTTCATCAAGATCTGAACCAGCAGCTGGTACTTTCAGGAGGCTGGAGGAGAGACTGACCATCGTTGTCCTTTCCAATATTTGCCCTTTGTGGCTGTCAGCCTCCTCTGGAGTAAGAACACAGGAGCCAGATGCATGTCACCTACCCCTCTCTGTTGAACTGTATTTAAATGTATTTAAATGTATTTATATCCCTGCTTTAAGTCATTTACATAATGTCTTCTTTTGTATATTATTTACTACAAAGGTATGTCTTAATTATGCATTCTCAACTTATTTTTAATTTTAATTTTCCTTATTCTACTTGTTACTTTGGTGCAATTCTGTTACAATTGATTTTGACAGCTCGATGACTAAGCTCAGTAGCGATGAAAGGTCTGATTACCGGAACAACGTCTGAGAACTGAACCACTGGTATACCACAAGTGAACTCTTTATTTACTGCGTTTGCTAGTGTTTAAGATAAAACCTGTTTGGGAAGGGAAACTACTTTTGCCATTTTTATGGATGTCTATTGTTTGTTTACAGATAATTGCTTTGCTGATGTTATATTGTGTTGATTGAACTGTATTTAAGTCAGGCTCCTTGGAGAGCAACAAGGCCAGGACCAGAAACTTTATTGTCAGTTAACAGTTAACTTATTTTTGCTTTGTATTTATGTATTTAAACCTAGATTGTGGTTTGTTTGTTTTTTGTAATCTTGAATTCATTCTGTGTTTGCGTTGGTTAATTGTTGTCATTTTTTTTTATTTACTGACACGCTCTGTGTTTCGTATATTTGAATCCTGATGTTTTGAATGTTTGCTGTAAGATGCTCTGGGCACAGCTCCTTGTGGAAAAGTGGCAAATACCGTATTTTTCGCTCTATAAGACACACTTTTCCCCTTCTAAAAAGTAAGGGGAAATGTGTGTGTGTCTTATGGAGCGAATGCAGGCGGGAGGCTCTGCTCAGTGCTCCCTTTAAAGAGCCGCCTGGAACGTGTGTGCGGCTCTTGGGGGCTTTTCCCCGAGGAGAGGCTGTGTTGCTGCTGGGCAAGGGAGAAGGTGGCAGAGGAGAGGCTTTTCCCCGGGAGAGGCTGCGTGCGGCTATCCCATAAGCCAGGACAGCAAGCAGGATCGCTGCGCAGTGATCCCACTTGCTGTCCTGGCTTCTGAGATTCAGATTTTTTTCCTTCTTGTTTTCCTCATCCAAAAACTAGGTGCATCTTATGGTCTGGTGTGTCTTATAGAGTGAAAAAGTCAATCAGTCAATCTCCGGCCTTCAGAATTGAGACAAGCAATGATCTGGGTTAATTGCATCTTTATAAATTCATATTTTATCAAGAATGGTAAAGAGATCAAGTACAACCCTGGAAGAACCGCCCATAGCAGCACATTCAAACAAGAGAAATTCTCTCTCTGACTTTCAGCCAATGTGTCATAGCAATGGAGAGGGGAGGAGGGGGAGGAAGGGAGCAGAAGGTCCTCTTCTCTCTCCATATTCCAGGGAAGAGGGAAGGAAGGAAAAGACTTTGGGGGGGGGTTGGTGGTTAGAGCCTTTGACATGGAGAAAAGCAGCAGAAAGCCAGGGGTCCACTCCAGCTTAGTTTTCTATCTGAACTGCAGAAGAATTTAGTGGCTTCCAAAGATTGCTGTTTGGAGCCTGAGGTTTGCATCCACTCCTGGCTCAAGGACTTGGCTGGCATCTCTAGAAGATCCTACTAAACCATGATGTAGCTTTTTCAGATGCTTCTCTTACAGAGCATCAGGAGTCAAACAGTAGCTTAAAGGGTTGTCATTTGATCAAAAGAGAAACACAGAATGCCATTTGGTGAATGGATGAAGATTTGCCTTGAGCATATTTTCATTATCAGTAGAACTCTGATCTGATCTTTATGCTATATTGCATGTAATGAAAATAGCACTTGTTCTCTTCCTGCTTCTAATTACCTTCAACAGCTACAGATGAGCACTTCTGGTTATCAAAGAGTTTTGTGTTAAGAAAATAATTGATTTATGCCTGATGGTATGAATGAATGAATACAGTACTAGTATCAAAAAAGGGCTGGAACTGACACAAAATTCCATTTACATTATATAAAAGAATATAAGTTTCACCAGCCCACCCCCCATCTCCCCCCTCTCTTCTTCCCCAGCCTTATACTGTATACAACACTAATGTCTCATATCAAATGTAGCTGATCTATAGAAAAGTCTTTCCAACCTGAAAAGGAGTCAATGTACATAGTTTTGTAAAGTAAGAAAATATTTACTAAAAACTATTTAAAAGGGGGGGGGGGAGGCTAGAGCTACCAGAAGTATGTTAAGCCAGTGATGATGGATGCACTTTAATGAAAAAAAATCATTGATAGAGTTGTGCAAGAAAAGTGCAAATGTAACTTAACTTGCGTGGTGAAATTAAAGCACAAGTTGATTCCAAATGGGAGTGAATTTTTATTTTATTTTTCTCTGGTGCCATAATGCTTGAGGACACATTCACTTAGAGATAGTGGTCTCAGCCCCATGAAAATTCAGCCCTACCAATCCCTAGTAAAACTGCTGAGGAAAACACTACTGGTAGTTTGACGGCAGGTTCTCACAAAAGCTATTGAAGAAACCATTCTGAATCCCACATACCAAACTTACTCTCCCCCCCCCCAACCACATGCTCACACTGTTTGTTGCCTTCAGCCTCAGAACAACTATTTGTAGTGTGTTGTAAAGCTCACAAGCTTGGTTAAGCAGAGGTGTGTGGTCTTCCAAAGTATATTCCCAAGATATAAATTCCCTCCTCAAAGAAAATCCCATTTATCACCACAATGGTTTCACCTCATTTGAAGCCAAGTTATTGTCACCCTTAAAATAATGTTCCCCAACAGGAGAAATGAAATTCATGTGTGAAGTTATACAGTCATCACACTCTGGAGTCAAAATATAGACTGTGGTATCAAAACAAAAAGCAGATTTAAACATAACGAAACACCCTGTTTCCTGTGTACATATCGTAGGTGGTATTTTCCTGGTACCACAATCTTTGGTTTTATAGCAGCACATAAGCATTTAGATCATCTACATTTGAAATAACACATTGCCCGTGCCTCACTGCCTTTAATGGGGAGCCGTCCACGCTTCAGAGCTACCTTGGTATGGCGAGCAAAGTTTTCAGCTAAATGGAGACACGTGCTGTTCCTTGCACATGCAGTTAATAGGGAATAACTGTTTAAACGTTTGGTTATCCTCTGGTGCACATGTTAGATTTCAGGTGTCATGAATGTGTGCTAAATCTTGCCCCATTAAGTTTAGCTAGTAGCAACTAATATCTGCACCACCTCCAGGGTCTCTTAAATCTCTCCATCATTCTCAATGCATCCATGAAAGGTGCTCCAGATCAAGGATGGGTTAAATTAATGAGGTTGAGATTGAAAATAATCCCTGGTCAGACCACTAACGTGCTGAGAAACGGAGCGATTTGTAAGTAGTTTTTATTTTTTAAAATTAAAAAAAAGCAAGAAGCCGTATTTTCATTGGAGGACTGCATTGGATTCAGTGATGGCACTGGAGAGAATCTATGAAGAAATTCTCTGGTGTGGGCACCATTGAAATGAATGGGAAGCATCATGCAACAGCTTCTGTTCAGTGGGACTGCAGAATTGTACTTCAGATCATAGCAGGCTGCCATTTTAGACTTCACTGTGGCTGGGAGAAGAGAGATTTCAGTCTGAGGGACAAATTTGCCAGCAAAGTTTAAAGGTTAAGGTCTGTTTGGCAATATGGGCAGCGACAGTTTTAGGCATGTCCGATATGTGCACAACTGCGCATACAGTGTGTGCATTGCACTGAACCCAGAAGTACCCTAAAAACATCACCAAAATGTCACCAAAAGGAGTGGAACGGGGAAGGGGCAGAACAGGACAGGGCCACCTTACATCAGCCTTGCTGACACGGACGGGGGTCTGGAATGAAACTCCACATGCAATTCAGTCACTGCCTATAGTCAAAATTAAACTGAAAGAAAGCACAAGCTTCTGAATCCACTAGATGTGGTTAGACTTGGAAGCATGGCTCAAATGGCTAAGGAAGAGCCACAAGGAAATGGCCGTTGCAAGAGACATTGTCAGGATTTGGGGGGAAAGAGATTTCTACTCATCACTCTCTTTTTCACTTGTTATGGGACAAAGGAGCTGCAGCAAAGTGCGGTGACAGTAACAGACCCTCCAAGCGTCCCTATTTTCCAGGGACAGTCCTGGATTTACAGAAGTCATTCCGGTTTCTGATTTGATCCCAGAATGTCCCACTTTTCCTTAGGATGTTCCTATTTTCATCAGATCAATGTTGGAGGGTATGGAGTTATGCAACCCACAAGCCCAGGAGATAAGTAACTACAGTCATACCTCGGGTTGAAGTTGCTTCAGGTTGAGCACTTTCAGGTTGCGCTCCACGGTGACCCGGAAGTAACGGAATGTGTTACTTCCGGGTTTTGCCACTTGTGCATGCGCAGACGGTCAAAATGACATCACACGCATGCACAGAAGCTGCGAATATTGACCCGCACAGATGCGGGTTGTGTTTACTTCAGGATGTGAATGGGGCTCTGGAATGGATCCCTTTCGTATCCAGAGGTACCACTGTATAGAAGACATCTGAAGACAGCCCTGTATAGGGAGGTTTAAAAATGTTCAGTGCTTTATCATGTTTTCAAAAATGTTGGAAACTGCCCAGAGTGGCTGGGGCAACCCAGTCAGCTGGACAGTGTATTATTAATAATAATAATAATAACAACAACAACAATAATAATTGAATAGGACGTCCCTATTTTCATTGGAGAAATGTTGGAGGTATACAGCAAAGCAGATCTGCACCACCTGTGTCACACCAAGCCATACGCAGGCCTACTACAGAGGGTGATCCACCAAGAGCTCAATAAATATTTCCCCCCTCTCCTCACTCAGATTACAAGCACCTGGTGGGCTCTTCATACACGCTGGTGGGCTGCCTTAAGCTTGGTGACGCACAAGTTTTGTAGACCTGCTTTTTTATTGAAGAGAGAGAGAGAAAAGACTTGTCCACATCAGAGGAGAGGGAAATAGAAACATGGTTGCCTGAGCCTCATGTAATATACAAAACTGTCAAATCACAAGAAGAGCAGACAAAGAGCAAACTGTGTGTTGTACTGAATGCAATCACAGACAGCAAAACCCCAATCAAGGAAAGGATCTGGTGATGATGGTTCACAGACACTTAAAAGCCATCATCTTACTGTCTGGTAGCAGTTAGGAAAGCAAACAAAACACAGAGATGTGTAAATAGAGGATGGGAGTAACAATCAAAGAAGATCATTATGTCATTGTTCCAAAGGCTGATACGACCACACCAGTAGAAAAGCACTCTGAGCATTATATAACAGGCGGGATAATGTAAACTGGGATGGTGTCAGGAGGGAGACAGGGGAAAGGGGTGGGACCCATTCTGGACTTCCATGCAGGTGGTTTCAGTGTCAGGAACTAGAGAACAGAGACAAAGATGGGGATGTTACGGGTAGGTAGCCGTGTTGGTCTGCCGTAGTCAAAACAAAATAAAAAAATTCCTTCCAGTAGCACCTTAGAGACCAACTAAGTTTGTTGTTGGTATGAGCTTTTGTGTGCATGCACACCTCTTCAGATACACTGAAACAGAAGTCACCAGACCTTTATATATAGTGAGAGGGTGGGGAGGGGTATTACTCAGAAGGGTGGTGGGAATGGGTGATTGGCTGATAGATGTGGTAAACCTGTTGACGACTGTTAACGCCTGCAATTGGTCTTACAGGAAAAAGCAAAGGGTGAGATGGTGCCTGCACATGAAAGCTCATACCAACAACAAACTTAGTTGGTCTCTAAGGTGCTACTTAGGGGTGCGGGTGGCACTGTGGGTTAAACCACAGAGCCTAGGACTTGCTGATCAGAAGGTCAGCAGTTCGATTCCCCGCGATGGGGTGAGCTCCCGTTGCTCAGTCCCTGCTCCTGCCAACCTAGCAGTTCGAAAGCACGTCAAAATGCAAGTAGATAAATAGGTACCGCTCCGGCGGGAAGGTAAACGGCGTTTCTGTGCGCTGCTCTGGTTCGCCAGAAGCAGCTTAGTCATGCTGGCCACATGACCCGGAAGCAGTACGCTGGCTCCCTCGGCCAATAAAGCGAGATGAGCGCCGCAACCCCAGAGTCAGCCACGACTGGACCTAATGGTCAGGGGTCCCTTTACCTTTAAGCTGCTACTGGAAGGAATTTTTTTATTTTGTTTCAAAGATGCGGATGGTATCTGAAGAAGTGTGCATGCACATGAAAGCTTATACCTAAAACAAGTCAGTTGGTCTCTAAGGTGCTACTTTATAATCCTCAAATTCTTTTGGAAGGATTCTGTTAAAGACGTTTTTAGATCATATAACTTCTTTGAAGACATGATTCTTTTACGGGAGATTTTAGGTTTTTAAGAAGAGTCTTTTAAACTATCTTTTTAAAGAATTGTTTCAATTTATTTTGATTACAGCAGACCAACACGGCTACCTACTTGATTAAAGATGGGGAAGGCATTCAGCAAAATTATAGGTAAATGCCTGCCATACAGAAGGTAAATGGTCTGCTACATGATTGGGGCTTTGATGGGCAACACCTCATCTAGTCTGCTTAAAGGACTAGACTGCCCTGATTTACTAGATTTATATTATTAACATTGGGCTGACAAAATGTTGCAACATGAATTGCTCCAGCAACCGGCCACACCTCCTTTGAGGATACTGTTGAGCTATTCCATAGCTCCTTTCCAATAAACATTCTGCCGTCACTGAGCATGCTCAATTCTCCTTGGGTGTTGCCTCTTGGGTTTTCTGTATTTGTATACTTCAAATTTATTATCTTTTATACCTACATCAACCGGCTTTCATTTGTGTCGAACCAATGGGTGGAAATTGCAGGGAAGCAGATCTCAGATCAACATTATGAGAAATTTCTCAGTGGTATAATCTGCTTGAGAGAAGAACATAAACTGCCCTGGACAGGAGTGAGACATCCTTCACTGGATGTATCTGAGAGGCAGGCTGCGGCTTCATCCTGCACTGCAGATCCTGCACTGGACAGGGGGGTTGGGGCTGGATGACCTTCAAGGTTCTTCCTTCCTAGTTTTACAAAAAGGCATTCAAAGAGTAGCTGTTGACTACGTAGACACATGAAGGGACACCACTTGATTTCTCCAAGTTTGTTACTGTCAACCTGAGCTCAGTTATGGAACTCATTCACTCACAAGGTATGGATCCTTTCTCTGGCTATATGAAATTCTTATGGGAATCCCACAAAAGATTCTCGGGTGTCACGTGAAATTGCTAACAATGTGGATTTTCCCAGCATCTCTAACTCATCTAGCTTCGTGTCCATTCATATTTTCCAAACTGTCCAGAATTTTATCTGCAGGCACTGCAAACGTTTGACACAGAGAGCCCAAATATTCAGTCAAGTGAAGAAGAAGAAAAAATTGCAAGAGCTAATTGCTGGGAACATATGTGAAAGGCCAATGATAAACTGTAAAGCCCTTTCTTCGACCAAACTCTATTACTGTGTAAATATGAAAGCTGAACATATTTGGGATACTTGCCAGCTCTACCTAGTTGTGAAAAGGAGCCTTTATGGCTGAAAACAAATTTTCCTTACTCTGGAGTTCAAGAAAGGACTTCCATAAGTATGATGAAGCTGCAGATATAAAGGAAAAGAAAACTTCATATCATTTAATGGTTTATTTAACAAGAACATATATTATAGTCCAACAATATATGAAATGTAGATACAAATATTACAAACAAACAAAAAAATGTTTCTGCATCTTAGATGGAGTGCCAAGTCTACACCTCTCATGTATTTTCTAACAACAACAACCCTTTTTATCTGAAGAACAGATTTTTCCATTATGGGTGCATATGCATTTGAGCATGAAATGCATTTCAATCAGGGCAGCTCTACCAATCCTACATACATTTAATGGTCCTACCTGTGCTTTGCCTTCTTGAATTTATCTTCCTCAAAACAGAGTTCTCTAAATTCTCTCTCCCCCTCCCAATTTACAGGCAGCATAATTAAAAAGGGGATTTTGCCAAATATTCCAGGGAAGGGAAAGGCAGAATTCTCTAACCATTGCAGGGTGGGAAGCAGGCAGGTGTGGTCAGGGGGAGAAAAAATTGACAACAAAATGCCCCCCCCCAAAAAAGTGGATTGCAGCTACTGCCATGTGTACAAGGCTTGCAAACCAGCAGTGGGAGCACATTAGATGCAGAGTATATGGAAGTGTTTACACGGCCTGTGAAGTGAAAAGTCTCCCTTATTTCTGCAAAGAATTCTATAGATGCCTTTGGAGAAAAGTGCCCACCCCCCTCTCAGCCTCAGTGTTCCCATCTGCATTTTTATTTTTATTTTTTGATGGGGAAAATTAATAATATTGGCTTGCGTGTGAAGATCCCCAAAACCACCCCCCCAAAAAATAAAGACACAATAGACACAGGATTTAGTTTAATGTTTTTGGCATTAATTTTGGCCACAACTTTATTGATTACAGCATGTGAGTGGGTGCTTGGGCATTGGTTCCAGACTACCTGAACCTTCACTGTGGCAGGAACAGGACTGACACTGGGCACCACCATAAATCAGTAAGGGGAAGCATCCTGGGGGAGCGAGAAGCTGGCTTCGATCTCACAGCTCACCCCACAGGGGCTCCCAGGGGCTCTGGTGTGGCCCTAGCCCCTTGACAGGGTTCGGATAAAAACAAGGCGAGCCCCTGGATTTCTTTAACGGAATTCCCTAGCAGCAGCGGTGGAGGGGCAGGCACAGCCCACCACTTCCCCTCCCCAAAACATTGAACCAAATGCCTAACTGTTGTGACGATTTGCTACACGGTAGGCAAAAAACCAAATGGCACCAGCCAATCAGCCAAGTGGCAAAATTCCTACCAGGCCCCTGCTCCAAAAACAGACAGGCATAGCAAGGCCAAAAGAACCAACCTAAATACAGTGGTACCTTGGGTTACAGACTCCGTTAACCCAGAAATAGTACCTCGGGTTAAGAACTTTACTTCAGGATGAGAACAGAAATTGTGCTCCGGCAGCGGGAGGTCCCATCAGGTTAAGAACAGTTTCAGGTTAAGAATGGGCCTCCGGAACGAATTAAATTCTTAACCCGAGGTACCACTGTATAGGGAGAGGAGGGCGGGTGATCCGCTGCATGTCGCAAGAAAGAGAAGCTCTCCAGCAATGTGCAACACTTAAATAGCCCCTCAGCAGCCAATAGCCATCCCAGCCAGCCAAATTTCTGCCCCAGCAACTGAGGGGCAACCAATGGGGTGTTGCGGCTATCCAAATGGTCCCGCCCCACAACAGGGAGGCAGTTTACACCGCAACAGGTGCCCTCCACGATGGAGGACACGGTTTACCTTACAGGGTTATAGCAGGCATTACAACTAATGTGAAGCATTATTTGTTTATTTATGTCTACTCCCAAAACTCTTGAAATGAGGACAAAATGGGATAGGTCTTATCAGAGGTCTTTTAGACCCCAGATGATCCCCTAAACAGTTCTGTCCCTGTGCAACATACAACAATCCTTTTTACAGTGTGTGTGTGTGTGTGTTTTCAATTGAAATCACTGTTGAATACATTTCATTTTTTTAAAAAGACCCTAATATCAACTTTGCAAAGTTCCATTTGCAAGTATATGGGGGTTAAAATCTACTTTTCTAATTCGGGCATGGCATATCAAATGCAGCCAAATTTGTCTCAAAGAATGCAATGACACCAATGATTAAATGCATTGTCCCGCCCATTAGAGCTTCCCTTCCCTCAAAGTAGTGTATTAAGGCATTTTATTAATGGCTTTTCGCTGCGATTCCATTCATTAACAATAATGGGGATGCCAAAAGTTGTACAACACTTCCTCCAAAGAATTTGCGGGAGTGGAGGTTATTCAAGAACTCATTTATCAGTAATAAGTGCTCTGAAGTGAAGGGAAGCAAGGCAGCCGGCGGAGAGCCCGTGAGGGGCTTATGGCACAGCTGTGTGGAGATGATTCTCTTGACTTGTGTGGCATGAGGCTTAAACAGTATAAAGGGTAGGAAGTGAGGTGGAACTGGAATTCAGAAGGAGCAGGGTCTCTGCGCACCGAGAGCTCGGTGGAGAAACAGCTGAGTACATAAAACCTCATAAAGAAAACCAAAACAGAGATATTCCCCATTGTGACTGTTTAGTCTTTCTGCAGAGACTCATGAGGTCCAGGCCATTATCTATTTTTAATATCATTTGACCTGAAACAATTTATGCTACCATCTGGAATATGTGGGAGACTCTGTGCTGCAGACTTAATAGCCACAGTGAAATAAAAGGAGGCAGACAGAAAATGTTTGAACATTATTCAGCAAATGGCTCTGGAGTGGGGGGTGGGGTTCTTCCAAGAGTCTAAGCAGTAGAACGAAGTATTCAGCAACAGATGCAATGTGTGAAAATAGAGCTGTATCTGGGATAATATTGGTATTTCCCCTCTTTCTTGTCATTTCAAGCTTCCCATCGGGAACACTTTGAGACCCGTGGCTCCTTTGCCTTTCTTTCCTTTTATAAAAATTGGAATTTAAAGGAGACTACTTCAAAATAAACAGTAAAAAAGTGAGGGCTGAAAACAGAAACTTAAAAGACTATTTTATTGACTATATCACTGAATATATTAGGATGTTGAAGCCACATCCCTGTGACATTCTCCATAACACTCATAAATTTAAATATATATCTATATCATCTATATCTATATCATCTCTATCTCTATCTCTATCATCTATCTATCTATCTATCTATCTATCATCTATCTATCTATCTATCTATCTATCTATCTATCTATCTATCATCTATCTATCTATCTATCTATCATCTATCTATCTATCTATCTATCTATCATCTATCTATCTATCATCTATCTATCTATTATCTATCTATCTATCTATCTATCTATCTATCTATCTATCTATCTATCTATCATCTATCTATCTATCTATCTATCTATCTATCATCTATCTATCTATCTATCTATCTATCATCTATCTATCTATCTATCTATCTATCTATCTATCATCTATCTATCTATCTATCTATCTATCTATCTATCTATCTATCTATCTATCATCTATCTATCTATCTATCTATCTATCTATCATCTATCTATCTATCTATCTATCTATCATCTATCTATCTATCTATCTATCTATCTATCTATCTATCTATCTATCTATCATCTATCTATCTATCATCTATCTATCTATTATCTATCTATCTATCTATCTATCTATCTATCTATCTATCATCTATCTATATCTATCATCTATCTATCATCTATCTAATTTATTTATTTATTTAAAAGTTGTCCCACCTCTCTCTCCAAAGCGGTACACAGTGGCTAGCAAACAGCAACACACACAAAAATAAAAGCACTCCTAATCCCTAACCACCCAAGATAGGCTCAAACTTAATAATATATTTAACTAATAATTTTGTCTTTGATTATCTAGAATGGTAAAGTTGAGAGGGACATCAAGGGTCATCTAGTCCAACCTCCTGCAATGAAGGAAACTCAGTTAATGCATCCATGGCAGATGGCCAACACTGCCAGAAAGTTCTTTCTGATGTTTAGTGGGAATCTCCTTTCTTGTTTGACAGGCTTCTAGCACAAAGCAGACCTACACGCTTTCAAATGTCACCAACAAAAGAACAAAACCCGGTTGAGCTGAATGCAATTCCCCAATTTATTTCATCATGTCCTCAAGCAGAGCTTGAAGTACCCATTCAAAGTTTTACTCCACCACCATCACAACTTATTAACAGGTTCAAGTAGGTTACAAAAAAACCAAAATACACTTACCATGAAAGTCCGAACCCACTCTGTGGTCACCAAAGGCCTGCCAAAACATATATTATATGTACTCCTTCCAGAAGATACAGAGACTTGGCCTCAAGCAAAACTCCAGGAAGGAAAAGTAGCTCATCTACCGAAGATCTTGCCACAAGGATCAAGACAAATATTAGCAGCTATGTCAGCTACACAATCATGCCTCTCTTGTATCAACTGTACTGATAAGCCAAACATCCCTTTGGCCCTAGTATTAAAATTAGCAGCACAATGAAGCTACCATGCGGTAGTGGTGGTAGGAGAGCTGAAAAAAATTCAGAAGAGCTGAAAAAACTCTGCCCCTTTGGTTTCAGATAGTACATGGGTGATCGTGTCTCCTTCAATGAAGGTGCCATGGTCTGATCACTACGCTCTGAAAGCCAGGATTGACTTTCCACCCCACCCCCCTGCTTAGATGGCGAGCTGATTTGGGCTTGTCCGCAGAGGCTGATGGACCCTGATAGATTCCGTCAAGCCTTGCGGTACCTTGCTCCCCCTGGTGACTCACTGACTGAGCTTGTTGAGGGCTGGAATATCCAGCTCCTGGCAGCCATCGATGAGATCGCACCTAAGTGCCCTCTGCGCCCCCGCAGAAACCGGGCTCCCTGGTTTACCGAGGAGCTCCGGAAAATGAAGTGGGACCTCAGACGGCTAGAGCGAGTATGGCGGGGTGCCCGTGACGGAGCCTCAAGAACATCTTATAGGGTTTATATGAAAACCTATGAGATGGCAGTGAAGGCAGCTAAGAAGTCTTACTTCTCGGCCTCCATTGCATCCGCTAGCTCTCGCCTGGCGCAATTATTTAGTATAATTAGGTCTTTAACGTCCCTTGAAGGACAGCCAAATTTAAATAACAATTTGACACACAGCTGTGAGGCATTTGCGAGCTTTTTTGCGGAGAAGGTCCTGTTGCTCCGCCATGACCTCCCTGCCAATTTGGATACAATAAAGGAACTGGAGGCCCCTCGACTGTCCCCGGGTCGTATTGGACCACTCTGACCGGATATCCCCAGCCGATGTGGACAGGCTCCTCCGAGCTGGAAAGCCCACCACCTGTCTTCTTGACCCGTGCCCGTCTTAGCTGATTAGAGCGTGTCCAGACGAGGTGCAGGCCCCCCTGGGGGATATCATCAATTTGTCCCTTGGCACCAGGATATTCCCAGGGGAATTGAAGGAGGCAGTGGTGCGCCCGCTCTTAAAGAAAACATCATTAGATCCCTTAGATCTATCCAATTACCGCCCAGTTTCGAATCTTCCATTCTTGGGTAAGATGATTGAGAGAGCGGTTGCTGAACAGCTTGGTAGGTTTCTGGATGAAACATCGGCTCTGGATCCATTCCAGTCCGGCTTCTGTGCTGGTCATGGGACCGAGACGGCTCTGGTTACCCTAACAGATGATCTTGGTAGACAGCTGGATCGAGGCGGGTCGGGGCTGCTGATTCTTCTAGACCTGTCAGCAGCCTTCAACATGGTCGATCACGAACTCCTGGACCACCGCCTTGCCGATGTGGGGATCCAGGGCATAGTCCTTCAATGGCTGCGCTCGTTTCTCTCTGGTCGGGGACAGAGGGTGGCGCTTGGGGGGGGAATTGTCATCGCGCCACTCCTTGGTGTGTGGAGTGCCTCAGGGTGCGATACTCTCCCCGATGCTTTTTAACATCTTTATGCGCCCCCTCGCCCAGCTTGTCCAGAGTTTTGGTCAGTATGCCGATGACACCCAACTCTATCTGTTGATGGACGGCCATCCTGACTCGGCTCCAGACACACTGACCAAATGTTTGGAAGCTGTGGCTGGATGGCTACGTGGAAGCCGGTTGAAGTTAAATCCTTCGAAGACAGAGGTCCTCTGGCTGGGACGGGACGATATGGGATTGGGGGGGCAACTCCCATCTCTTGCGGGGGTGCAATTGGTGCCAGCACCGTCCGTTAAGAGTTTGGGTGTAATCTTCGATACCTCCCTCTCTATGGAGGCACAGATTACATCTATAACAAAGGCGGCATTTTTTCATCTCCACCAAGCTAAGCAGTTGGCCCCTTATCTCTCTCGCCCTGTCCTAGCCACTGTGATCCACGCGACGGTCACCTCCAGACTGGATTATTGTAACTCGCTCTACGTGGGGCTGCCCTTGAGACTGACCCAGAAACTCCAGCGGGTGCAGCGGGGTCTTCGCTGCGAGATCACATTCATCCGGTACTATACCAGCTGCACTGGCTCCCGGTGGAGTACAGGATCAGGTTTAAGGTGCTGGTTTTAACCTTCAAAGCCCTATACGGCCTAGGACCCTTGTACCTACGGGACCGCCTCTCCTGGTATGTCCCACAGAGGAACCTACGGTCTGCAAATAAAAACATAAATAAATAATAAATAAATTTATTATTATTATTATTATTATTATTATTATTATTATTATTATTATTTTGTCAGAGAAGAGGAATTGCTAAAGGGTGGCCCTGGGATCCTGCACCACCCAATGATATCAATGGCTGCAGAAAGATCCAACAGGATGAGTGGGATACAGCTGGATATTACCAGACAATGGCGCAAGACGACGAATGACTCCCTCCCACAGCTGCACCAGTCAAGCACTGCTCATGACAATGGTATTTGTGGTAGCATCCTAATATGAATGTATGTATCAACATTTCATTTCGCCCCAGCTCTTTACTCTATGCATAAATATGTGTTTTATTTTTTAAAACACAGGACTTTGTTTCTTTCGTTTGCACATTGAGAAAGATTTCCACAAACGGAGTGTTTATGTGTTGAGTGCAGCACTCCATGGACTTTACGGTCTAATGGAGTGTGAGAGGGGGCCTGTGGTTTTTCATCTTGTTTTCAGCTGTACAAACAAGTTGTACTTCTCCTTCCCTTTCAGAGGCCTGACTAAAGCCCACTAAAATGCCAGGGTTATGGCAATAGGGTTGCTGAGGCTTTAAAAATCAAACTGGGCAAGCCTGATGCTGTTCATCTTAACACCAAACATATTGACAGTGTTTATTTTTTCTGCCCCAGCCTCAGCTCTCAGACAAACAGATCAGTGGCTGATTTTCAGGGCTTTTTAAAAAACAGGAACTTAAAAGGGTATCTAAGCCTATTATCGAAAACAAGTGGAACCTGCCCTGAGAAGCGGGAACCAAAAGAAACTGAGAAATGGCAAAAGGATGGATATGTTTGTTGGTTCCATCCTTTTAAAGATACACGGCATAGCCTGGCCAGTTCTGCCTAAATAGCAGCCTAGATTTGCTCTTACACATTATACCTAGCTTGAACAAACTCACACAATTCTTTCCTGGTTTAGGTAGCAATTGTATACCTGCCTATGTGCATTGCCTCCAAGGAAGATCTATTGGGCTCAAATGCTACCCTGGGGCGATGACATATTTATTTGTTTAACACATATTTAATGCTTTCATAATCTAGGGTTGCCATACGTCCGTGATTTCCCAGACATATCCAGAATACCTCAGTTGGCAGCAGTGTCCAGGCTGAAATCAGTTTTTTTGGAAAATCTGGATGTATAGCAGCCCATGGCAGCAGTGCCGTTTTTGCCAATTTCCCATAAAAATAGCTCAAAAATATTTCTGTCCAGATTTTCACTGTTTGAAATAAGAAAACCCGATTTTAATCACAATATGCTCCTAGGATGGGTTATAGCAAACACTGAAAACCCAAAACTAGACTAACCAAAAGCTAGAATAATTAAAAACAAGAAGAGAAGGTGGAATCCACAAATAATTGAAAAGCGGCAATTGGAGAAGGAACCCCATAAAAGCTGGTTGGAATAGGAGAACTTTCAACCAATGCTGAAAACTGATCAGAACGGGCACCAGTCATATATCAAAGGGAAGGGTGTTCCAAAGATGGGCACCATTGCAGAGTAAGCCCTTTCCCTCATTGTCACAAAGAATATCCCTCAGCTGTGGGCCAGCTAGGTGGGCCTCACCTGGGCAGACGCTCTGGGGAAAAACATCCCTTCCCATATCTACATCCCAAGTTGTTTATGGCTTTGCAATAATTATTAGCACCTTGAATTTGGTTCAGTAGCCAATTGATCGCCAGTGCAATTCTCTCTGGATTGACTTCTCCAATCCCAAGGAACTGAACCGGTCAGTAGTCAAACTGCTGCATTTTGCAAAAACGGAAGTTTCCAAACCATCCTCGAGGGCAGCCACACAGAGCATGCAGATTTGTTATTCTGGGCATCAAAATGTTTTGTAAATGTGCCCACTATTTCATATGAATTCTCAGGCTACCTGCCTCCCCCCCCCCTGGTTTGTTGAATGGTGTCAAAGTAGCATAGCAGGAAAGAGTTTGGAAGATACAATAAGTGCTCAAGTGGACCATTGGATAAAATCTTGAGTTTAGAGACTCCGAGTCCCCATTTTGATATTATAAATATTGTGTGGCTTTGGGGGAAACTGGGCTACTTAAGCCTTAGTTATCCACCTGTAAATGGGATTCATACTGACCTGCCTTTCATGGAAGGTAGGTAGACAAGAATGCAAATAATTTCACATAGATGAAAAACACATTATTTGTTTAGCTTGATTCATGGATCTTATTCTAGGGTAGTTTGTCTGTCTTTGGTCCCCACCCTGCGCTCAGTTCTCACCTGTGGCTCCTAGAAGCTGTCAGCATGCAACAGCGGCCACATCTCAGGAAATGCCTTTGACTGGCCAGCTAAACCAGGTGAGGTAACTGATGGGTCTCAAACCCTCGGTGAGTTAGGGGCTTCCCCTCCATGTGAAAACAGGTTCTGGCGGATGGAGCAGACGAGACCAATAGCAGGTCCAAAGGTCAAGAAGGTGGTTTGTGCATGTGCCGTTGAGGGAAGTTTTTTTTTTTAATTGTAAAAGTTGTATCTTTTTCATTTTTATTGGCAATGATTCACTTGTGAGATTATCCAATGGCATTTCTGTCACAAGATTTCGTTTTAGAAAGAGAACAGAGAAAGATGACAATCTTTTGACGGCGGTATTGTTGATATTCTATCTAGTTCCTTTTTTAAAATAATTTTTTATTAAATTTTCAAATTAATCAACACACTCTTGTTCTCATATTTCCAATTTTTTGAACTTCCACCAGCTCCTCCACCAATCATCCATATTTACTATTCATTACACATTTTTCATAACTTGCATTGCCAGTTAATAATAACTTATCGCTTCTGTTGTTTTTTTTACAATACATCTTTAACAATCACAAAGCCTCTTTGAAACCGACTAACGTTGTCTGTACATCACATCTGTTTTCCAGATAATCCGTAAACTTTCCCCAGTCCTCGATGAATTTGTGGTCTTTTTGATATCTAATTTTCCCAGTCATTTTGTCCAATTCTGCGTAATCCATAAGTTTCATTCTCCACTCTTCAAGTGTCGGTAAATGCTCTTGTTTCCATTTTTGGGCCATTAGGATTCTTGCCACTGTTACTGCATATTGAAAAAGTTTATAGTCCCTTCTGTTAATCTCTCTTCCTGTTATTCCTAGCAAAAAGGCTTCTGGTTTCTTTACAAATGTATATTTAAACATCTTTTTCAGTTCATTGTATATCATTTCCCAGAAACCCTTAACCTTCTTACATTCCCACCACATATGAAAAAATGATCCTTCTTTTTCTTTACATTTCCAACACTTATTACATGTCTTATACATTTTTGCTAACTTAACCGGTGTAATGTACCATCTATATACCATTTTCATAATGTTTTCCTTTATCGCCGAACATGCAGTAAATTTCATATTTTCATTCCATACTTTTTCCCAGTCAGTCAGTTGTATATTATAACCAAAATCCCTGGCCCAATGTATCATAACCGATTTTACCTCCTCGTCCTTTGTCTGCCATTCCAGTAAAATTTTATACATCTTTGACATTATCTTAATATCATTATTTATTATCTCTGAATGAAATTTCGATTCTTTTTCTATATATCCCCTCTCTTTTAAATCCTTTTTAAACATTTCGTTTACCTGAAAATAGTGCAACCAATCAAACACATGACCTTTTACTTGTTCATATGGCTTCATTGTCCATTTCCCCCCCACTTTAGTGACCAAGTCTCCATAAGTAATCCAATCTCCTCTCATATTAATTTTCTTTACACTCATTACCTCTAATGGAGACAACCAGTGTGGGACTTTAGGTTCCAATATGTTTTTGTACCTGTCCCAAATTTCCAGTAAGGAGCTCCTGAAAATATGATTCTCAAAGCCTTTATGACTTTTCTTCTTCTCCTGCCATAAATAGGCATGACATCCAAATCTGTTATCAAAACCTTCCAAATCTAATAACTTATTATTTTTTAATTTTATCCAATCCCTTAACCAACAGAGACAAGACGCTTCATAGTATAGTTTCAAATCTGGCAGGTCCAAAGGTCAAGAAGGTGGTTTGTGCATGTGCCGTTGAGGGAAGTTAGGGGAAGATGAGGCTCATCAACCTGGGAAAGAAGCCCATCTAGGAGAAGGAAAACTCTGGTCCTAAACCTCTGCTGCTTTGAGGGATATATTTGAGAGAAGAAAAAGAAGTCAGCCAAGAAGTGAATCCGACACAAATCTGAGCACTATGGAGCATTTTTTCAATACATGATCACAGCGGTGAAACTTTAATATGCACAAAGATGGAAAGATTCATCATTACCTACAATGGAGGAATGGTTGCTAAAATTATGGGACTTAGCTGAGATGGCAAAGTTGACGTGATTAATCAGAGAAAAATCATTGTCAATATTTACTAAGATTGGAAACCTCTTATAGAGGTGTGAAAGAGATATTGAATTCATGATTTGGGTTTGAGAATTGAAGAAAATATTGGTTTATAGAACATGGAATGCTTAGTGTTATCTTGGAGTGGCTGTTTTGAATATTTTTTTATATATAGCTGGCAGATGCAGAATCAGAAGTTCTCCTTTTTTCCTCATTCCTTTTTCCTATTTATGGTTTGTGTTTTTTTATTTAGGTTATTTTCTTTTTTGATATATAATATCAACCTTTGTATATTTTCTTTCAAACTTTAATAAAAGCTATTAAAAACAAACATGCCCAAACGCAAAAGTATTGCAGACTTTTTTTTAATGCCAACAGGCCTATGCAGTTTTTTAATTTTTTCTTTTAATGATTGTTCTGAATGCAGGGCCAGCCCAATACATTTTGCCACCTGAGGTGAACCACAAAAAGGCACTCACCTTCCCTCCAGGGAAGAAGGGGCGAGTGAAGATCTACATCAGGAACAAGGTGGGGGGAGAGAATCATTGGAATCTGCTGCCCCTGTCTATCCTGTCACCCAAGGCAGTCACATCACCTTGCCCCATGGGTGAGTCGACCCTCTCTAAATTGCTTTTAACAGGGGTTTTTATGTTGCTATGCACCCCTGAGATTTTGTGATAGGGTGGCATTTAAATAATTTTAATCAATCAATCAATGGTCTCTATTATGTCCTTGTCACTTCTTTATATCTTCATCTTTTTGCAACCAATCACGTTGCACTCTAGGTCTCTCTCATTCTGCCTTCAGGGGGCTCTCTTCCAACTTATCAGATCACTCTTTCAGTGTTTCCATGGGGAGAAGCTCTCAGGGATCTGTTCTCAGCTGGGGAACCTCATCAAAGCCCATGATTCTCAGAACGTTCGGTTCTACCTCTTTACTCCTGAACTTTACTCAGACCCTCCAAGTGTTCCTATTTTCCAAGGACAGTCCCAGTGTTATGGAAACTGTACCGGTTTCTGATTTGATCCCAGAATGTCCCTATTTTCCTTAGGATGTCTCTATTTTCATAAGTTGGAAGCTATGGTAGGACACCCCCATTTTCATCGGAGAAATGTAGGGCATGGAGTTACCCTGAGCCAAGGAGTTAAGTAACTACACAACACTTAGAAGACATTTGAAGGCAGCCCTGTATTGGGAAGTTTTTTTAAAATTTTTTTAATGTTTTCTTATGTTTTTATATATGTTGGAAGCCGCCCAGAGTGGCTGTGGCAAATTATCCTTATTATTATTATGGAATAGGACATCCCTATTTTCATCAGAGAAATGTTGGGGAATATGCTTTACTTCTCTCTTGAGTCTCAAGCTTTTTCCCAGGAACTGTCCCATGAGGTTTGGAAATACACAGATGGTTTGGAACCAGGACACTAAAATCATTTCACTGGTGTCCTCTCATGTGTACAGGGCCAAGGTCTCTGTGATTATTCTCCTTGCAGTGGAAGCACAGTCTTGCACGAAGTTTAGCAGGCTGCAAAGGTGGGACATGACTGGTGGATTGCATTAGCATTAAGAAAGTGGCACGCCATCTTGGTGTTTGGAGACGCAACTAGCAAAATCTCATTCCAAAACCATGCTTTTTATTGCCTCTGGAGCAAACTCCATCCATTAGGCTGCGCTACTCTGATTATATAATAAAACTTCTTAGCACTGCCACATTGCCGGAGGCCTGCCAATATTTCCATTACACCCACCTAGTTCCAGCAGTTGAAAATCATGTAACTAAACACAATCATTTAGTGAGAAACTTGGCACTGAAGCCTCCCTCATAAGCCATCTATTTTAATTTGTGTAATAGCTTTTAGTCATTTCTATGAGGAAGAACAATGTAGGCATAGTGAAGCACAATAGATATTGAATTTATTGACTTTTGTGCTCTTGAAATGTAGAAATGCTTTTGATTTATTTGAGATGACTTTACCAAAGAGAGGAGAAGGACTCTCATTGCCATAAAGTGAAAAAGAAAATAGCTGGTCCTATATTGTGTTTGTTTGCTTTTAAGTCCCCAACTCTATGCATGCCATGGTCTCCCTTTTCAAAGGGGGAAGAATGCATTTGGCTGTAATGGTGAAACCACACGCCTTGGAACTCGCAGGAGCTTCAGGGAGGCTACTCCAGAAAGTGGTTTGAGGATCTCGGCCTGGTTACAGAGGATCAGTGATCGGCATTCCTAATGGAAATGCTGACAGAAGCTTAATTACACAGTCCCTAGCCAAGCACTTTTATATCTTGGCTTAAAACATAATGGCTTTGTTATTCTTAGCACATTGAACATTTAACGTTAATTTTTAAAGTGTGGGTTTTTCTTGGCTAGATCTTAGCTCCTAAGGGAACTGCAAAGTTGTGCGGTGGAGATTATTGCTTTGTCAGGATAAAGGGTCCTTGAGTCTCCAACCCATGACAAAAATGTGTGTCAAGAGCAATTCTAGGGAGCTGAAGAGAATCATAACAGATTGTGCCCCAGATTACTATCAGGTTTGCTAAAATTTCTCATTCATTTTGAAACATTATAAGAAAAAATTAAAATGTTTTCACTCACACTGAACTTACACTGTATCATACTATGCCTAATACTATATCATCTGAATGTGTTGTGGGGGGGGGGTCAGTCTGGATGATACTGTAGACCCTTTCCAAACTTGGATACAAATGGGTGGGTATTTTCCCTCCTCACCTAGCTGGGTACCCTATGGAGAATAATAGACTCAAGTGAGGAGTGTATAAGTTGTGTGTTAAGAGTTGGGTGGATGCTGGAAGCTGGAGAGACAGAGACAAGTCTTGTTCCATGTTGGACTTTGCAGCTATAATAATAATAATAATCATAATCATAATCATAATTTTATTTATACCCCACCCATCTGGCTGGGGAAACCAGCTTCCAACAAAATATTGGGCAGCTTCCAACAAAATATTAAAAGTACATTAAAACACCAGTCATTAAAAACTTCCTTAAACAGGGCTGCCTTCAGATGTCTTCTAAATGTCAGGTAGTTGTTTATCTCTTTGACATCTGGTGGGAGGGCGTTCCACAGGGTGGGCACCACCACCGAGAAGGCCCTCTGCCTGGTTCCCTGTAACTTGGCTTCTCGCAGTGAGGGAACCACCAGAAGGCCCTCAGACCTAGACCTCAGTGCCTCAGTGTCTGGGTTGAACGATGGGAGTGGAGACGCTCCTTCAGGTATACTGGGCCAAGGCTGTTTAGGGCTTTAAATGTCAGTACCAACACTTTGAATTGTGCTCAGAAACGTACTGGGAGCCAATGTAGATCTTTCAAGGCTGGTGTTATGTGGTCTCAGTGGCCGCTCCCAGTCATCAGTCTGGCTGCCGCATACTGGATTAGTTGTAGCTTCCAGGTCACCTTCAAAGGTAGCCCCACGTAGAGCGCATTGCAGTAGTCCAAGCGGGAGATAACTAGAGCATGCACCACTCTGGCAAGACAGTCTGCAGGCAGGTAGGGTCTCAGCCTGTGTACCAGATGGAGCTGGTAGACAGCTGCCCTGGACACAGAATTGACCTGCGCCTCCATGGACAGCTGTGAGTCCAGAATGACTCCCAGGCTGCGCACCTGGTCCTTCAGGTAAGCAAGATGCACTGGAGTGGTGTTGCTGTGAGCTCAGGTTGTATATATATGTAGATAGAACAAAAAATCCTAAAAACACCACAGTCTCTCCCACAACAGGCTCCCTCATTCTCCAAGATGCACCTGGGCCTGGCCTTCAGGACTAGTGCAGCTGCGGTGCCTCCTTCTCCTAGTGGCTGGCAAAGGGATGCCCAGTCACACCCCTCCTGGCTGGCCAAGAGGGAGGGAGGAGGAGGGAGGGAGCTGGCGCCACCCAGCAAGGAGAGGTGAGAGGCTCTGACAGCTGCCTCCTCCTTTGCAAATGGGGTCCCACAGCCCTCAGGTCTGCCCTCGTCACAGGGTGGCTTCAAGCTGCTTTCTCCTTCCCCTCGATTCACTAGCTGCCAGATCAGACCACAGCGGGTCAGTCAGTGGCGAGGGCTTGGGCTGGCGCAGCCACCCTCCGTGGTTCCTCCTCTGGTACGGACAGGCACCCCAGGCACCGAGAACCTGCGTTATGCCACTGAGAGGAACAAGCCTTGCTGAAGAAGAGCCAGCATGCTTCCATGCTAGGAACCATGTGGAAAAGAATTGGAAATAAAAATGCCAATATCACCGTGCCATTATACAACTCTATGGTGTCTGACTGCATTTGGAGTTCCAAATTTGAAATTCTTGTTGCCTCACCTCAGAAAGGGTATTGTAGAATTGGAAAGGTTCAGAGAAGGGCAACCAAAATAATAAAGAGGAAGAAGCAACTCCCCTCTGAGGAAAGGTTAAAGGTAAAGGTAAAGATACCCCTGACAGTTAGGTCTAGTCGCGGACGACTCTGGGGTTGTGGAGCTCATCTTGCTTTATTGGCCGAGGGAGCTGGCGTTTGTCTGCAGACAGCTTCCGGGTCAGGTGACCAGCATGACTAAGCCGCTTCTGGCGAACCAGAGCAGCGCACGGAAACGCCATTTACCTTTCTGCCAGAGTGGTACCTATTTATCTACTTTGTGCTTTCGAACTGCTATGTTAGCAGGAGCAGGCACCGAGCAACAGGAGCTCACCCCATCACGGGGATTCGAACCACCAACCTTCTGATCGGCAAACCCTAGACTCAGTGGTTTAGACCTGTGATTACAGATGGGCTACTGGCCTGATCCAGAAGGCTTGTCTTTTGTTCTTATGTACTGTCCTCTAGACTTCACAGGTGAAGTACTGCATGCGATTTTCATATGGCCCTGCGATTCTCAAGAGACATAGGATCTCTACATCTTATGAGAGCTGAGTCACAGAGGTCTTCTTGTAAGGCTGCAGGGTTTCCCCTGCCACTGCGAGAATCCAGCAACCACACTGTCCATGACTGGGGGAAGGAGTAACACTGAAGTCATTTCCCTTCACCCTGCAAACTCCCCCCATCATTGCAAGAGATGGATAGAAGGAGTGGCTTCTCCTTCTCCAGGATTCACCTTTTAATTATTTGACATATTTTTATCTGAGATGAATGCATCTAGGAAATTTCACTGGGCTTCCTTGAGTTAGGAAAGATCTACTATACCTCTTGGGCCCAGTGATGCTCTGAGAAGCAAAAGACACACTTTATGAACTCAAAGACAACAAAGCAATGAGATCCATCCAGGAAGTATGCTTAAAAAGCACTCAAGGCTACATGTGTGCAACAGATGTTAGTTCATATGAGACATGTTTGTTTGTTTTCAAAATATCCATGCTTTTTGAAATTTGGGGATATCCATGACATTGATTGTTGCATTAATAAGTGGACAAGTTTCATCCAGAGCCTTGCAAATTTTCTCATTCACCTACAGTAGCACTTAAAATTAGAAATGAAATGAGTTTTCAAGGCTTCTCATTTGCTGTAACAAGTTTTATCTAGGAGTGAAATGAACACAATTACCCCTCACACACAAATGTTAATGGGGGGTGGAGAAGGGTACACACAATAGCCATGCAATTAAATGACAGCTTGGCTTAGATTTCCACCCCAAAAAGTTGTGATGATGAACGTAACTATATTCAAGAAAAGTCACTTGATTGATACTGACACCTCACACCTGCAGTCTAGATAAAACAGTGGCCTGGCTGTATGAGAAAAACAGTAATGACCGCGTATTGGAGGCAGGGCAGGAATTGTGCTCATCAGCTCTTTGGGTGGGCGAAGTAATGACTTTTCCCACAGCCTTCCAGGGAAGGGGTGAGATAGCAGGCCAGATGCAGAAGCCTCAGGAAGGCAGCGGAGAGAGTCAGCAGTTTATCATCACCACCATTGTCATCCTCACTGGCTTATAGGGTGATGCAGGAATCCTTCTTGTCACCCATGGTCATTTGTAGGTTTGTGGTGAAATGTCACCAGCCTGCCAGTGGCAGTGGCTCCCAGTTCTAATATTCCTATACCCAGTACTTTTTTCTAAAAAAAATTGTTTAGGGGTACTCTCATTTTCCTACTCATATTGAAATATTGCCCTCAATGAGGCCAAACTTAGATTCACAAAATGTTTAGGGGTATGTGTACCCCATTTGACCAAACTGCGGGAGGCAGTGGAGGACAGAGGTGCCTGGTGTTCTCTGGTCCATGGGGTCATGAAGAGTCAGACACGACTAAACGACTAAACAACAACAAATGTGTACCCCTGCGCCCCCCCCGCCCCCCGAAAAAGCACTGCCTATACCCTAGAAAGGCAGCAGAAGCCCTACGTTGGTGGTAATGAAGGACTGGATTCAGTGAAACAAAAAAATTACTTAAAATGGAATACTCAGTCTAGGTTCCTCTTAAATTTCAGGTTCACAGTCAGGGGTTGCTTCTTGAGATGCTCAGAGTCAGAGTCAGGGCAGCAAGCTCTAGAGGTGCCTCTGGCCGGCTTCATCTAGTGCACCAACCAGGTCCTTCCCTGGAGAAGACGGACCTGGAGACAGTCCTGGGTGTCTTGGTAATTTCTACTTTGGACTACATGTTTTCTGTGAGGCTACCTGCTAAAAGTATCTAGAAATTTTAGCTGGTATAAAATTCTAGTTTTAAAGTGTTCATTCTTCCCTTTGGACCCTGATTCAGAGTTTCAGAGGCTGCTCAATTTAACTTGGGGTCCAAGGCCAGTTCCACTTTGGATAAAAACTGACGCTTCCCATTCAGCATTGGGGGAAACAAACAAACAGATGTTGGGGGTTTTTTCTGATGAAAGTGGATGAAATTTGCAAGTTCTATATATGGGGAAAAATGCTAAGAAACTACAGGCAAATAGGTCTTGGTATTTTCATTCTAGGTATCCTTGAAATTTGATTCTTAACAAACAAACAAAAGAATAAAACAAACAAACAAATAAAATCAGCTTGAGAAATCTGAAGTGCATTATCAGTTGGCTGGAATTGGAGAATCTAGGGATAATCTTTTTGTCTGATCACAAACAGCCACAACAGCCCAATCCTCCCCATCCCAGTTTGCTCTATACCTCTTCTTACTCCAAGCATTTGCCTTATATCATAAACTTAGAGACTTTAGTTTCACTTTGAGTAGACACATCCAAATCCACACCTGCCAAGCGCCTCATTTTAAGCAAGACATCTCTGCTTGTTTTGAAGGCGCCCCGGGCTCTGCCTTCAGCCCAGGGTGCCCAATTTCACACGGCGGGCAAGAGGCACAGTAAGTGGGGGAGGCAAGGGTGAGTGGGGGGCAGTGGCAGCCCTCTGTGGGTGGGGCAGCAGCTTCATCGTGCAGAAGGTGTCCCTGAAGGTTAGATGGCCATCTGTCACGGATGCTTTAGCTGAGATTCCTGCATTGCAGGTGGTTGGACTAGATGACCCTCGGAAATCCCTTCCAACTCTACGATTCTATGATTTTGGTTAGAAAAAGTTGGAGGGTATGCCAAATCACTGAGCTGCAACAAAATGCTTCAAGGATTACAAACACACACAGTTTCAGCCCAGGTTGTCTCATACAGACCCTGCTTCACTTCCAATTTGGTTCAGAGTTCAATCAAATCTCTTGCAGGGGCAGCTAACCTGTGGTCCTCCATGTTTTTGGACTCCATCAAACCCAACCAGTGTGACCAATGGTCAGGGATGATAAGAACAGTGGTCCAACTAGAGAGAAATTGTTAATGTTTGATGTTTTATTATGTTTTTATATATCTGTTGGAAGCCGCCCAGAGTGGAGCCACCCAGACAGATGCGCAGAGTACAAAGAAAATTATTGTTATTATTTTAAAGCCATGAATGGCCTGGGCTCTGACAGGTTCCCTTCTCTTACACGTTTCTCCCCAAGCATCTTGTGTAAGGATTGTGCTCCTGCTACAACTGGTTTTATTGTCTTTCTGCTGCTTTGGGGGTTTTATTTTTACTGCTTCATTGTTGTTATTAGCATTGCTTTTGTTTAATGTTTTGATGTTGTTCATAATTATATATCAGCCACTGCAAGCTTTGTGAAAAACAGCAACTAGTCATTTTAATTCTGGCCGTTCCTTTTCAATTAAGATGCTTTTTCCAGAAGCATAACAAGAAGTGCTTGCTTTGAATCTGCTACATATAATAATTAAAAACTGCCGTAAATTAGATTCACTTCTTAGAATGCTACCTAGGTCCCCCCCCCCACACCCAAGGCCACTGTACAGAAGGCAATATTGACATGGATTGTTGAGCAAATTGAATTATTACAAATTTTGTGGTTTTTATCTTGCATTTTATGCTGTGAACTGCCCTGAGAAGGGCAGTATACAAATTTAATAATAATAACAAGAGATGAGGTGTTTCTGTTGGTGTTCTTGTTTAAGTCAAAGGTCTCTTTTTTTAAAAAAAAAACCAAGCCAAGATTTATTCTCTCAGTGTTTTAATCATGATGGCGTTTTGCCAGTTATCTAAAATTGTGTCACACAGACAGACCTCAGCTCAGTAAAACTGGCATCCACTTGTCTGGACTGTACTAGTAAGAGAATATATAAATAAAGCACAAATGATTAATTTGGCCTTCCCCCTCTCCTCCCTGCCTACCGCTAACAGCTCAAGGACCCACAGCACACTGTTCTCCTGTGATGTACCCATGTGGTAGATTTTTCAAGACTGTGGCTAACCCCCTTTCCAAGTACAAACACCTGTGAAAACAAAATTAGCCCTGCCAATATATCTACTAAGAAATGCTTTCCAGTAGGTTATAGATATAATATTCAACCCATTCAGGGGGATCCAAACAAAACACAAAACGTCTTATTGGGGCAAGAGGATATTAAGAATAATAGACAGATTATATACGAGAGTTTATTGAAGGGAAAGGAAGAGACATTAGTCATAGTTTTGCTATAAAATGAGGCTTAATCAAAGGGGAGCAGGTTAGAGGTCAGATGTTGTATTTGTACTATTATTATTTTTAAATCATCGAGGCTTCCATGAGTGGCAAAAGAAATGATCCTGAACAGAGAATAACAAGGGAAATCTCACAGGAGGAGGACTTCAAGATGAGCCGAGAGGAACCATCACATCAGCCTCACCTATTATAATCGGCATCATGAGCCTTTTTCGAACAAAAAAAATCTTTGTCCAACCATCTGAGACGTTGGTCTTTATGCAGAGGACCATAAAATATATAAGATGCCATTTTAAGAGAGAGATAGAGAGAGTATTTCAAGCTATAAAGGCCTTTGCTTATGCAGACAACACAGTAGCATCCACACCCAAGAGGGAAGCATTAGCAGGCTGCGGGGGGACCCCAAAGTTTGCATAATTACCCCCCAAAAAAACCTTAAGGGGGAAAGAAACCTTAAAGGGAAGGGACCATGGAAGCACCTCAACGATGACAGAGCATGCTCAGTGGATATGGAATGCTGCTTGTTGGGAGTGCATGGAGGAAACTGGGACTGGGGGGAAAGGAATGGCTGAAATCCTGAACAGGGAGCACTCTGTCCTGCACCACTTGCATTTTCCTGAGTTAGGTTCTCTACTTTCTTGCCCAACAGCAGCAGTAGTTGGTGTGGTGGGTCTCTGGTGCTCACTTGACCTCTGGCTGTGTCACTTTCTGGGACAAGGCAGTACTGAGGCCGGTGTGTTGCGAATCCACCAACCTCATGGCCTCGACCAGAGCCAGGGCTTTTTCGGCCGTGGCCCCGATCTGGTGGAACGCTCTGTCACAAGAGACGAGGGCCCTGTGGGATTTTACATCTTTCCCCAGGGCCTGCTAGACAGAGCTGTTCCAACAAGCCTTTGGCCAAGGCACAGCCTGACGCCCTCTCTCCTTCTATGATCCTTTTTAAAAAATATATATATTCAAAATTAAAACAAAACATATCATCCTTATTCCCCCCCATTTTTCCTCCCTCCCCCCACCCTCCCCACAAAACCCACCCACCCCCACCCCCGACTTCCCTTAACTCCATTCTTTGATTTCTCTGAGAATGCTGATTTCTGCATGTTACAAAATCGTATAGATCCTCAAACTATTTAGCTGATTATTATCAATAAAAAGTTTGTGAATGTTTATTCAAAGCCAGCCAAGGAGTCCAGTTTGCTTTGTTGCGTCTTCAAATACTTTGTAAAGGGTTCCCATTCATCTTTAAAGTCACAGTTATCCTTGTCCCATAGCTTGTATGTCAGTTTTGCCAGTTCTGCATAGTCCATCAATTTTTCTTCCATGATTCTTTAGTTGGGGTTTCTTCAGTCTTCTATCCTTGTGCTATTAAAACTCTCGTGGCCATGAAGATGTTTTTCAGCTTTTATGTCAGATCTTTCCCTACAATCCCTAACAAAAATGCTTCAGGTTTTTAAACAAATGTTAAATGGAACATTTTCTTCAATTCATTGTATATCATTTCCCAAATTTTTAAAATTACATTACAATCCCACCACATATGATAAAATGTCCCCTCCTTTTCCTTACACTTCCAACATATATTTGAACTAGTTTTGTACATTTTCCCTAGCTGCACTGGTGTCATGTACCATCTGTACATCATCTTCATGTAATTCTCCTTCAATAGGGAACAATCTGTAAATTTAAAATCAGTTTTCCATAATTTTTCCCAATCTTCCATCATAATGTTGTGACCTACATCTTGTGCCCATTTAATCATAACTGATTTTACCTCTTCATCTCTCGTCTCCCATTCTAGTAGTATGCTGTATGCGGCCTTCAGTAATTTCACTTTCCCTTCGATCACTTCCGTTTGAAACCTAGATCTTGTATAACTGAATCCTTTCTTGCTGTCTTCTTTATGTGTTTCATATAATTGTCGATAATGCAAACAACTCTGAAAGTGGTCTTTGATCTCATCGTAATCTCTTAATTTCCATTTTCCATCATGGTCCTTTAAAAAATCAGCATATGTGAGCCATTTTCCTTTCTTTCCAAGTGGTTTGAGCAGTAATGCTTCATGTGGTGAAAGCCACCATGAGGTCTTTTGTTCCAATAAGTCTTTGTATCTCTCCCATACTCTCATTAGTGATTTCCTGATTATTGGTTGTAAAAACTTCCAAGAACCTTCCCTTTCCCGTACCATAAGTATACGTGCCACCCGAATTTGTTATCATGTCCTTCTAGTTCTAATGCCTCTTGCTTATCCAATCTCATCCAGTCCCTGATCCATACCAAACAAGAAGATTCATAATACAATTTAAGATCTGGGAGGGCAAACCAGCCTCTGTCTTTTATGTCTGTAAGTATTTTATGCTTTATCATTAGCCTTTTTGCCACCCCCCAATAAATTTTGAAATCTCTTTCTGCCATTTTTTAAAAGCTTCTGTAATCCTCATCCTCATAGAACTCTAACCCAATGGTTGCCATTAATTTGATTCTGAATTGATTTTAGAATGTATTAATTGACTGTGATTTTATGTACACTGTGCTATTTTTACTTGCTGTTAGCCGCTCTGAGCTCGGCTTTGGCCGGGGAGGGTGGGATACAAATAAAAAATTATTATTATTATTATTATTATTATTATTATTATTATTATGGCTCCCATCTGCACTGTGCTGACCTCGTTGCATGCAGCAGCAATGCTGTGGGTGGGAGGTCAAGGGAGCACCCCATTCACAACTGCTCAACAGTAAGTTCTATTCCTATGTGTTCGAGGGTACTTTTGTGATTTCCTCCAATCTGGCTTTCCACAATTATATTAAAGCCGTAATATATTACGACGAAGCTTTATTCTTGGCCCAATGTATTTCTCAAGTGCTACATATACACAGCCTGCTACAAGAAAGTAGACATGTGGCATTCGCTGCTACAAAAATCCCAACAGAGTCATTTAAAAAGGCCCTCCAGATCGTTGAAAAAGACTGCTTATAAGTTTCGAATGCTGGAGCAAAAATTAAGCCACATTAAATGCATTTTAAGTTCCATGAATTCCAGTCAGGCAATTGCTTGACTCTCTTTCTCCGAAATCAAGCAGAGTTTAAGTCATTTCAGGCAAGATCCAGCCAAATCCAAACCCTTCTAAATCAGGTTGATTTCTCTTGATAATGCTTCACCTTAACTTTCAAATAATAAATGTATTCATAGACCAACTTTTCCTGGTATCAGGTATCAGCATATCCTGAAATTCTACAACAAACCTGTTAGGTAGACCACTGTTATCTCTACTTACAGATGGGGCTTTTTCAAGGCCACCCAGCGAGAACAAACACTTTTAAGTCAGGCCTCCAAGGGTCAGAGCTATTTGATCCACTGCACCACACAGTGGTTCTCATTATTAATAAACATGTCGTAAATACACTGTGCTTACAGGCACAATTATACCCACCTGTACACAGAATTCAACCTTAAATTAATTGCATTGGATGCATTGCTGAATTGTGGTAATTGTCATTTGAATATAGGTTTCTTGGTCAGGTTTCCATGCCTTTCACACATGTTGACTGCCACATCAGTTTTGTCCCATTTTCATGCAGGTTTCTAATGGGAAATCCTTTTTTTAAAAACCCCGCACACTTTTAATAAAATGTCATTTTTTAAAAATGAAAAGAGACTATTGTTTTTTAAAGAAAGAAAAACATTTTCAAGTCAGCCATGGAGCCACCTCATAAAGATGTATCTAGCGGAACCCTCAAACTGTTCATAGAAATGTAGTCTAATCCGCATATCTATTTGTTAGGAGGTACAGACCAGGAAAGCCCACTCAAATTGCAGAGTAAATAAAATCCTTAGTACTCTTACCTTAAATAGGTTCAATGCTTTGCCATCAGCAGTTATGGAAGTTCCATTTTCCAGGTTGTCTTTGCACTTGAGGGTTTGTCCTTGTACCTATATTCTCCTGTACAGTAATTTTTTAAAAAGTATAAGATCCTTGTTTGAATCCTATGCCTCAATTTTATTGTCACATTTTGACCCTAAGTTTATAGAAGATATAGCCAAGTTCATTGCTGTCATCAAAACAAAATCGCAATTATTAATGGGAAGGCAATAGAAGTCAAAATATCTATATTTTAAAATATTTATAGGTGTTTATAGATTTTATGACACTCTCATTTCAAAGGGCACAATTTGTGCAAATGTATACTGTTTTTATTCTCTGTTGCGGTTGTATACTACACGAGCTTTAACTTTAGTTGATGTCCTTATATCTTTTGGCAACACATACTATCTTTTGCTTATCGGTAAGAGTTTGCTACCCAAGGCAAGCGGAGGTGAATTTCTCGACACTGGGGGGAATTGGTTCATGAACAAAACCATGGATTCCCTTAAGTAGAATGAAAATGTGGCACTGCTGTGCATGTAACACAGGAGAAAAACAAGAGTTGAGAATGTAAAGAGCCATTTGACTGGCTGTCCACTTGAGCACAGGTTATATGGGTCACTGAGACCCCTCAGAGAGCTGTTGATACCAAATGCTGTCAGGAAGCACTTCTGCAATCCCAAAGGTATAGAGACAAATGCCCTTGGAGGTGAATTACATCTTCAAAGACCACAAAACACTGGATGACAACAACTATTTCTAAAAGCTATTTCTAAAAGGCTTGGGAAGGACTGCTTCCCTGCTTACTTGTGGGCACCAAGATCCTATGGGAATAACATCCGACTTCCTTTATTTTCTCATTCTTATTTTCTGCAAACATTACATTCTTAGTAATAAAAATAAGTGAAGCAAGCAACCAAGAGAAAACAACAACACAGGCTAGCTTCTAAGCTGGTCCAATTTATGAAGTATTACTTGAACATCTAATAAAAGAACAGGTTTTTAAACAAGGGTGAACTAGAAAACACTAGAAACTGAATATATGATTACTGATTTTATTCTGTTAAATTTTAGAACACAAGGAAGCAAAGAGGGAGCAAACATACCTCAGTTCAGAGGTTGAGTGAAGGCACCTTTTGGCTGCTATGTGATTTCCTGAGGAGCCATAGCCAGAGATACAAGGTGTTGCACTGGGCCCCGCAACTGACCTGACATGTAGGTTCACATATTTTGCATGAATGAAATCCAAGGTGCAGTTCCAAATAAGGCCCTCAGGTGACAGGGCAGCAAAATAAAAATACTCTGCCTCACATCTTAGAGAACTGCTGCCAGTAACACAAGAAAATACTCTGCTGCTGCTGCTTCTTCTTCTTCTTCTTCTTCTTCTTAACACAGTCTTAACAGTGAGTCCGTGACTGTGGAGGCCAATTCTGGATCCACATGTCCTTCCACAGTGGGGACACAGGTTTCTGGGCAGGAGTTGATAATGGTGAGAGTTTGCCAAATGTGCCTTCCTTCTAGCACGTTTTCCCTTGCGTCCTGAATTCAAGTGTCTTCAAAGCCCACGACACCTTTGGTAAAGGCTGTTCTCCAATTGAAGCGCTTGCAGGCCAGTGTTTCCCAGCTGTTGGTGTTTATACTACATTTTTTTAGATTTGTCTTGAGAGAGTCTTTAAACCTCTTTTGTTGGCCTTACGCTTTCCATTTTTAAGTTCAGAAAAGAGTAGTTGCTTTGGAAGACGATAATCAGGCATCCGCACAACATGACCAGTCCAACGAAGTTGATGTTGAAGAATCATTGCTTCGACACTGGTGATCTTTGCTTCTTCCAGCACACTGGAAAAATACTAGAAAATACTAGAAATACTAGAAAATACTAGGGTAGATGGGTCATTGTTTCAACTCAGTATATAGTAGCTTTTCATATGTTTAACATGTGGATATTCTGCATTGACAAGGGGCTTAAAAACTGAAAGAAGAGCACACAGCCAGACATGTCTGCTCAGGAATAAGTCCCACTGAGTTCATTGACGCAGGTAAGTATGCAATGTCTTGTAGGCGCAAAAAGGACTGAACTGAATTTGACCGACAAAATATCAGTCACGATGATGGACAAAGTACTGTGGCCATTGCTTTCTGAGGGCCACTAGAGGGAAATATTGCACTGTTAAGGAAATAATTTTCCCCATGTTTTCATATGTTATTATCACATATGAGTGAAAATAATCGTATCAATTCCACACTGTGCCTTCTTGTAATGTGCTTGGAGTTCTGTACAGGAAACCTTTCCCCACCCCCTTCCTCACAGGAAAGTCATTTAAGGCAGCTTGTAATAAGAACAAAGCTAGGATTGTGAAGCATTTCTTAGTATCCAGTATTGTTCACTGGTTTTAAATGTTGCATATTTCATATAGTTGTTTTCTGGAAACCCAAGGACCACAGTGCATAGAGCTTCAACTACAAAAAAATCTGATTCTACTGCCACTTCATCAGCATGCAAAGTTTTCACGAAGTTCAATCCTATCAATACTGTTGAGCAAAATAATGCAATGAAAGTTCTGATTACTTAACGATGGCAGAATTTTGCCCTAAATTATTATTATTATTGCCCTGAGTAACAATACTATGCCCAGGAATATGGACATTTACCATTGACAGGGTATTAGGTAACAAACACAGATATTCTTTCTTTCTTTTTCACTTTCTGTATGCTCTATTAAAGTGTGTCATGAGATGGAAGGAGGAAATGTTCCTCAAGGCCATTGGAAATACAGCTGCTTTGAAGAACCAGTCCCTGGTGTGTTGTGCTCGTTATCAAACCAACGATAGTTCACATGTCACAACTGTGTTTTGCAATAAATGTTGAATACGCCGGCCACATTGTGAATGCAGTAATACATGCTTCTCTGTATATGTTCAGTAGATTGCACTTCAGAAATAAACATACATAATTTACCATAGCATGAGCAACCACCCAAATAGTTAGATGATATTTCTTTTAAAGTTAACCAAGTATTGCATGCTAGTTAGGTTTAGCTGAGTTGTGTTGTTGAATGTGCCCTTTTTTAAAAAACAAACAAAACTACTTTATAAAATGTTCATGTACACAGAGCTGTTCTAAGAAGCAAATGCCAGTGAGCAATGAATAAAATGCAGTGGAGGCCTACTGTAAGTTAAGTGTGCATGAAAACCAGACACGTGAGTGAATTTTCCATCTTTCTTTGCCCTGAAAATATTACTGTCATTGTTTGTCTGATAAATATTCCATATTCAAGGGCATTAACCAAACATCCAGAAGAGATGGAATGAAAAGTTAAATGTTTGCTCTGCTATTCACCCCATCAATCAGAGCAACGTTCTGGATAGCATTTCCTCTCATACCCTCTAGGAGAGGCCCAAATATTTAAGCACCTTTTGCTGCTTCTTGGAGATTGACAGCTCTAGTGGACAGTGAGACCACACTAGCCCATTTAAAGAGATCTCATAAATCTCTTCCGCTACCTATTTGAGAAGTGTCAGTACCTCGGGCCTCTGAAGCTGACTATTCACCACCCAGAGAACTTAACTGGAGAAAACGTTAACTTAAATAGAACTTTCCATCACAGTGAGATTTGGTTCAGTCAGGAATAAAATTTTGTCAGGGCAGGCAGATTAAGCAGCAAAGAAGCCGTATCCTCTGACAGACAGGCATAATTTTAGGACCATGAGTTCTTGGGGTTGTCTTTGGTCCAAAATAAAAAAGAACTCTTGGCAAGAAATTGTTTACCTCTTTATGGTTTAGCAGTAAAATTGGCACATATATATTGCAGGCATATATCCCTGTCTCTAGCTGCTACTGGAAATCCTAACTGCTCAATCCCCGAGACTGAATCAAGTTTGTAAAATAGTGATATTTCCAAACAGTCACAGTGGACAATGTTTGGAAGCAGAAACGCTAAGTCCGCTCACTTCTCTTGGTGCGGCTGCGTTGCTGGATGGAAGAGGCTTCACTGGGGCCCCAACGGTGGAATTCAAACGGCAGTGCCCTTTCTAAGATCAGGAGCTTCCTATCAGGAGCTGGATCTTAGCCTGCACCCTGCATTGGCGAATGAAGGTGCAGGCTGGGATGTGGGCGGAGCCAGGGCGGAGCCAATGGGGCCACAGTGAGCTTCCCTCATCTCCGCCCCTGCCCGTTTAAGCAGCCCACACCTGGGCACAGCCTGTTTGTTCCTGCGTCGGGTTCCCCTCCCATCCCACCTACCCATGGTTTACACTGATAGGCAATGACTTGGCTGTGGTTACAGTGGTCGCTGTTCTTTACGGGCCGGGTAGGAATTTGCCCACCTGGCTAATTGGCACTGACCCGGTGGTTTTGCCTACCTCATAGCAATTCGTCACAACTGGTTGAGCATTGGGGCAATCCCTTGTTTGGGACGGAAGGGAGGTTGTAGTCCCCGCCTGCCCCTCCAAACGTGGGGGTATCCTATTAAAGGAATCCAGGGGGGGTGGCCATGTCCATGTGCCCAGGGGGGCCAGGGCCAAAGGCACTCCCCCAGACACCAGTCCCTGTGGGGGGTCACCCTATTTGATGTAAGTCTTAGGAACCCTTGCCTGGATTGACCATGCATCAGTTCTGGCAGGGGGGCTGGAAGTATTTAGATTGCCCCATGCCCATGCCAAACCTCTTTCATCTGTATTCAATAAAGTTGTGGCCTGTTTTTACCCCAAACCCAGTTTGATTCGTCTCTTATTTATATGAGTTGGGGTATGGGAAGTCCAATGGGAAGCCAGGACAAGTTCACATAGCTTGATCTGTATGGGATAAACATGAGGTGTGAGTGGATCTGTACAGAGACTGACATGTGAAAGTAGTGACATTGTTTCACCAGGGGCCCAGCTCTCAACTTAACCCAGGACAAAGCTTGGATACTGATAGGGTAAGTATGCACAGACCCTCTAAGTGTCCCCATTTTCCAGGGACACCCCTGATTTAGAGAAGCCGTCCCAGTTTCTGATTTGATCCTGGAATGTCCCACTTTTTCTTAGGATCTTCCTATTTTCATTGGAGAAATGTTGGAGGGTATGGAGTTATCCAACCCCCAAGCCATCTGAAGGCAATCCTGTTTAATGTTTTATTATGTTTTTATATATGTTGGGAAATGCCCAGAGTGGCTGGGTCAACCCAGTAAGATGTGTGGGGTATAAATAGTAAAATTATCATTATGGAATGGGACGTCCCTATTTTCATCATAGAAATGTTGGAGGTATGGTATAGGTTCCAAGCCTTGGTCTTTAAGTGTCCTTTCAACTCTCCTTCAATATTCTCCAAGTGAAAACCTAGTTCTGTGAACTGGTCAAAACTTTTTGCCATATGATTTGCTTTTAGCTAATCCTCTTTGCACCCTCATGATTTCCAATACCTTAATTTGCAATACACACTCTTTAAATGCATATTTTTGTGTTTTTCTATGCAGAGAGGAAGGTGAAGTGGTGCAATTGATCATTTCTGACTCTTATTCCCTGGCATTCATACAGAAGGAAAGAGATACTATAGCTTTTAGCACCAGATTTGCACAAAGCACTGATGCAGAAGAGTGCCACAGAACAGTTTTTTGGAGTAGGTAGTTTGTTAAAGTTTTATGGCTAAAATCCATAGCAATTTTGGAAATCTATAAGAAGAAACCATTATGTCCTTCCTTTTTAATATAATTATAAAGCTGTATGAATTTCTGAAGCCTGGATGATGTGTTTTAACTTGCATCACAGAGCTGGTATCTCTAGCATTCATTTGAATGGGCAACTTTCTTCCCATTAAACACATTTTTCAGGACTTCTAGTTCTTGATCCTGAGCCAAAAGTTTAAAAACTATGTGCTTCAATTTTGATTTTTCCACCTGGAAGCCAATTTTCCTGTCCATTTTAAAGACTTCCATTATCTGGTGATAGTGAAGCCAATCTCTTACTTTCCCTTTTAACATCTCAAAGCTTTTCAATTTCAATCTGTCCCCCTCTTGCTCCAAAATTTCCCAATATCTCGGCCAATTAGCCTCCATATTAAGTTTTTTAACGGCTTTTGCTTCCATTGGCGACAACCACCTCGGAGTTTTACTTTCCAACAGATCTTTGTATCTAATCCAGACATTATATAATGCTTTCCTGACAATATGATTTTTAAATCCTTTATGAACTTTAACCTTGTCATACCACAAATATGCATGCCACCCATATAGAAACTGAACTGTTAGAACCCAGTACTAAGAATTTGTCAAGAATGTACAACCTGCTGTTGAAATGGAATACACAAGATGAAATGGTCAAATCGGCAATGATTAAATGGGCACAGGACATTGGTCATAACATTATGTTTGCTGACTGGGAAAAGTTATGGACCACCGGGATGAAGTTCACGGCATGTAATGCCTTGAGAGAAAATATTATGAAAATGATCTATAGGTGGTACATGACCCCAGTCAAACTGGCTAAAATATACCATTTGCCCGATAACAAATGTTGGAAATGTAAGGAAATGGAAGGATCGTTTTACCACCTCTGGTGGACGTGCCCTAGGATTAAGGTCTTCTGGGAAAAGATCTATAATGAACTGAAGAAGGTACTTAAGTACACCTTTACTAAAAAACCAGAGGCCTTTCTCCTGGGCATGGTTGGCCAATTGGTGTTAAAGAAAGATAGAACTTTTTTTATGTACGCCACAGCAGCAGCAAGAATACTCATCGCAAAATACTGGAAGACTCAGGAGTTACCCACCGTGGAAGAATGGCAGATGAAGGTGATTGACTATATGAGCCTGGCGGAGATGACGAGTAGAATTCGAGACCAGGGAAGAGAAACCACGGAAGAGGACTGGGAAAAATTTAAGGACTATTTAAAGAAATATGCAAAAATTGGTGAAAGATAGGTTGGGGCTGAATGGGAAGATAGGGGTTAACTGCGGTAATAGATAAGAGAATGAAAATGAGAGTTATTAAGATTAAGTTGAAATAAGCTGGGGATTTGCTTAAAATTTATTGACAGGAAAATGCAGCAAGGGGAGGTATGAGGAAGTCGAGAAAGTAAGGCACATGAAACTAAGATTCAGAAGTATATCTGTTTTACGTTTAATTGTTTTGTATTTGTTTGTGTTGAAAATGTTGTGGAAACTTTAATAAAAATTAATTTTTAAAAAAATAAAAATAAATAAAAACTATGTGCTTCAATAAACTATGCACCTGAAATCCTATGCATATGTATTGCAAGGTCAGCAGCACAATTTACGTCCTGCTTGACTGAAGCAGAAAGGTCAGGATTAGAACCCTGATAAATTGGCTTTCTCTGTTCACAATAAATTGCCCTATCACATAGCCAATGGGTAACCTCCTGATGAAGGATTAATTTACACATTATTTAGCCCCAGTGTTTGCCACTGAAGGACCCCACCCCCACCCATGTGGTGGTCTGTATGACAGAGGAAAGACTTTGGCACACAAAATTGTGGGAGCCAGTTCACGGGCAGGGGGGGGGGTCAAAGACATCTCTATTTGCCACCACTTAGGACAGCAATAGTGCTCTCCTTGGTGGTTACTGGCCACCAGATGGTAATGCCTCCATTCCCCCAAATCCTTCAAAACAACAAAATAACCTCCTTGAAAGTGTACCCAGTTTTGTGAGCACTTTTCTGTTACACCCTCAGTTGCTAACTTTCAGCTCAGACATAACACAAATGTTACTCCCGACAATGTGGATGGCTCCTATAAGGAATGGGTTTTTAGGAATGACTATTAATTAGTTAGTTAGATACATGCACAACATGTACATGTACAACATGTACACAGCTTCAGGAAGGAGTTCAAGCCTCATCTAGCCCTTGTCCATATTGCTTTAAGAAGTTCCATTTTTCTACCTGATCAGCAGACTGTGGCCACACTGGCGGAGGAAGAGGAGTGCAGGGGGAGCGCACCGCCCCCAGGATGCACGCCAGCCCTGCCCGCGCCTACTCTCTGCCCCCGGTGCCGGAGCATGAAGCTCCACCACTGTGTGGCCGTGTAGACATTGCCATTTACTCTGGCTCCAGTGTGCTCCCAATACTGGTGTTAGAATCCGGGTACAGTGGTGCCTCACTAGACGAAAAGAATTCATTCCGCGATTCTCTTCGTCTAGCGGTTTTTTCATCTTGTGAAGCAAGCCCATTGACAGCTTAGCGGATTAGCGCTACAGCTGTCAAGCGGCTTCCAGCGATCAGCTGTTAAGCGGCTTATCAGCGGAACAGCTGATAAGCGGCTTAGCGGCTTAAGAAAAGGGCAAAAAAAGCGAAAAAACCCCGCGGGGGGATGCAAGATTTTTTTCATCTTGCGAAGCAACCCCATAGGGTAATTCGTTTTGCGAAGCGCCTCCAAAACGGAAAACCCTTTCGTCTAGCGGGTTTTTCGTCTTGCGAGGCGTTTGTCTTGTGGGGCACCACTGTACACAGGATTTTAGCCACAATCCACATCTATTCTGTAGTTCTTGAGAAAGTCTCTGATATGTTTCCCCTGAAACAGCTGCCACCCAGTTTGAAAATTCACAGTCAAGCAGCCAGGTTGCTCAACAGAGCAAGACGGTCAGAGCATATTAAATTGATCCTGGTCCGCATTGGCTGTCAATTAGTTTCTGGGCCCAATTCAAAGTGCTGATTTTGACCTATAAAGCCTTAAATGGCTCAGGACTGCAATACCTCAAGGACCGCCTCTTTCCATATGAACGTACCCAGATACTGGGATCATCTTTTGAGGCCCTTCTTCGTGTGCCTCAGAAGAAGTCTGGAGGGTGGCAACACGAGAACAGGGCCTTCTCTGCAGTGGCTCTTTGTCTGTGGAATGCTCTCCCCAGGGAAGTTCGCCTGGCGCCTTCACTATACACCTTTAGGCGTCAGGCAAAAACGTTCCTTTTTAACCAGGCCTTTGGTTGACCTGATCAACATCCTATACCCTTTTAAAATGTGGCTCTTTTGGGGGGTATTATTGGATTATTTGTTTTTATTTTGATTTTATATATTGTGATTTTTTTTGTGAACCACCCTGAGACCTCTGGGTATAGGGCAGTATATAAATTCAATATATAAAATAAATAAAAACAAAGCTGAGGTGTGTACATTTGAGACCAACTGTTGTATAGGCACAGGTGACAGTGTCCAGCTTCATAAATAGGAATTTGGGGGGGTCCAGGCATTGGGAAACCAAACAGTTAACTACCCGTTATGGAGAGGGAACTTCCTTCATGAATGTTATAATACCTTTATTCCTCTCTACAATGGTTTGTTCTCTGCAGGTTCCAGTCTGTTTCCTACTACATTTGCTTCAAAGTTTGAAGCTGAAAGGACATAACTCTAGTGAGAAATAACTCTTTATCTGCATGCTTCCTGGATCATGAGTTTATCTTTGGGAAAAAATTATATCGGCTATCTGGAACCCAACTCTTTCTTACAGGAGGTGATAAACAAACTTTGATGCTAACGTGAAAGTGGTGTGTTGCAAAGCTGAGCTTTACATTAAGTATTAAGAGGTCCGAATATTTAAGATAAAGACTAATACCAGGGTCAAATTCAGCTCATGTGGAGGGGGGATATAATGTTATGCCAGCTGCACTGATGCCATGATCTACAGGAATAAATCATGAAAGATATCCAGACTGGCACACATGATTACAAGCCAGCAGGCAGGAAGGCAACCTAACAAGCAAAAATTCCAGGCAAAGGCTTTTATCCCCGAATATTCTCCCTGAACATATGAACCTGCGAATGGGGTGGGGCATGCACACAAAACTCGCCTCCAATGTCCCTGGGCACTCAGACTACTTTTGAGATTGTTGTACTGTTGGTGTGGAAGCCGGAATGGTTTTTGTTAAGTTTCTTTGGTTGAACACACTTAGAAACTGTCTTTGCGACCCTGATGACCCAGGTGTCCTGTTTGTGGGGAGGTTTCTCAGTATCTTCAGATGAATGTCCTTAGAAGCCATTGGTGCAAACACCTGATGCTTGAATGTGCACCCCTGACCCACTCACAGCTTAACTCTTGGTGTGTTCAGGTGAAAACCTGACCACAATAATGTAGGGAGAAGAGAGAGAGTTTTAAGCAGTGGCATTGCGGCCTTTGTTGGTGCCTGGGGTACATGCACATGCACCAGGTGGGACCAAGGGCTGGGTGTGGAGGGTGAACAAAATCTGCTGAGCAGGGCATAGAGAGTACACAGGCCATGCTGTGCCACCTGTCTGCCCGCCTGGGCAGCGGGGAGCCCGGCTTGCCGATGCAGCCCTTGGTGGGTGCATCCCCCCAATGCTGGCCAGGCAGCCATTCAGCAAGGGGGCCTGGGGTGTGGTGGCAGGCAGGGCGGGATCCCTGCATGGGAGCACCTGGCTCTTGCTCACTCAAAAGCATGCACCCAGTGCTACGACCCCCCAGTCCTCCCCCCACTATGCCCCTGGTTTTAAGAAAAGATGGGAGAAGCTGCTTCCATCACAGCTTATGATAAGTCCTCATCACCCTTCCAAAGATAATAAGATATTTTGTTTTTCTGGGGAAATCACCCACATGGGCCCTGCAGCACCACAGTGAGTAAAAGCAGGAGGAATTTCTCCAGCTGTAACTCAGAATGTGGGCTGCAAAATGCCAGAAAGCACCATCCTTAGCTGAAGTCCTGCTCACAAAACAGTTCTAGATTCAGCAAAACAGCACTGGGCACGAATCTCCTTCCCCAATGTGTTTATTGAATGCTGAATTATTGTGTGAACAGGGCAGACCAAAGTGCAGTGGGGAGACTGACTTGCTGCCTTGTGCTAAAGATGAGGTGTTACAACTGCAAAATATTATTGGAATAAAATATTAATATTTTAGGACTTTTTCATTCTGCCTTTGAAATGCTTCCATAGTGGCATATTCTGCAGTGACATTTGTGTCTACTTTTTTACAAACTTGCTGTATACTCTTATATTTCAGGTTTTCAACTTGATCCTAACCACACTTACTTTGTGCGTATGTTCCATGGAAGTCAATGGCAGCTCCCTCCAAATGGATGTGTTTATGACTGGGCTGTTTATCTTTCTGTGGTGGAATAGAGGCCTAGTCTTTTTTGAAAGAAACACAAAAACCGTAGCCAAAGTAATTGTGGGCTGTAATATAATTAGACGGCAAACTGGCTTTTCCACAAACACTAACATAGCATCTGGGCAAGCAACAAAGCTGAATCAAAAATCTTATTCACCAAGTTGTAGGGAAATTCTCCAATCCCAAAGAGTCATAATTGGAAGCAATTCTCACAGAAATCAAGTGAAGTTTATTTGGCCCCAAACCAATTGGCCAAACACAAGCTTTGGGGATTTTTATTATTTTTTTAATACATTGGCTGAGTAATTATTTCTTCTTCCTCCTCCTCCTCCTCTTCCTCTCCCTCCTCCTCCTCCTCTTCTTCTAGTTTATCTTCTCTTTGCAAATTCTTATAGAAAAGGGCTGCGTAGGGGCCTTAACATTCCACTCTTCTCTCACCTATGCTGCTTAACGCCTCCAACCCAGCACATATCAAAACTAAGGGGTATACGCTAGGACTGTTTCGTATTGCTGGCTACTAACTGCTGCATAAGGAGGAGTGTGTGTGTGTGTGTGTGTGTGTGTGTGTGAGAGAGAGAGAGAGAGAGAGAGAGAGAGAGAGAGAGAGAGAGAGAATGATCGAATACCAAGCAACATTTTTAAAAGAGGAAGGAAAAGTCAAAGGAGGCATCAGAGTGGAACATTCCCTGTCTCAGGATTAGAACAGAGCAGGCAGAGCACTGTAGTGATCTGAGTGTTGGTTTTATGCTGGTGAGATTTTGCAGTGCACCTTGAAAGCCACTGGGAGTGTAGCCAGCGGAAGGAAGAGCATCTACCAAAGGAAGTTGGAGGTACTGACAGAAGATGGCTTAGGCCTAGCCAAGCTGTGCAGTCACATTTTTAAGATAAAGCATTTTCTCTCATTCCTGACTCTGTTGTTGGATATATCCGGAAGGTCCTTGGAATCTTAGTCACTCAGTCTCAACCTTAGAGTTAAGGAATGGCTCTGATAACCATATAGCCATACGACATTCCTTTTTAACATTAATAATGCATTATTAAAATGTGACACCAGCGGGAGCTGCAGAGCAACCCCCTTCCAGAAACCGAGTAGACCTTGTGGAAAGGAAGCGAAAGTGAAACCAAATGTCTTGGCGTTTTAGAACGCTTAAAAAGTGAGTGTAGATCCAGCCCTGGAGAGTCCTCATGGCTCACAAAGAGACTCCCCTGGAGCCTGAAGAGACCGGAGGCGCAGCTGAGCTTTGGTTAAGCTGCTCAGGCTCCCCGCCTAACAGCTGATGTATGTGACAGCGCAGCAGCCGCTTTTCCAAGCATCCTCCAGATGCCTGCCCACCCCAGATCTTCAATTCCAGGTGTGGATACCTTTGATTTTTGGAGAGTAGTATTTTGGAGAGTGAGTGGCAGAGAGGGTATTTAAATTTTCGCTTATGTGTGTGGGTCATTGGAATGTAACCCTCATGTAAGTGGGGAGTCACCAGTATAAGATAATGAATTGTGGAAATGGTGAATTGAATTTTCTTTTTGGAATGAGTAGCCTCTAGAATTCAACAGTAACATAGAATTAATTATCTTTCATTAAATTTAAGATTATGTCAAATGATGGTCTCAGCCAGTTGTGAGTGAAGCACTCATTGTTTACAGTCGCCAAAAACTAAATTTCACTGATACAGATAGAGACATATTGTCTTATGGACATTTATTTTTCCAAGGAGTAGAGAGCAGCATTTTAGCCTCAAACAATCCTATGATATAGGTTAGGTGTGATCAGAGGAGAATTCCCTCCCCATTTTACTAGGACCATTTGACATGGGCCTGACACATTGATTGATTGATTGATTGATTGATTGATTGATTGAATATATATACCACCATATACCCACAGGTCTCAGGGCGGTTCACAGAATAAAGTCAAAATATAAAACCACAAAATACATAACCAAAATAAAAGCAACAACAACCCAATAACCCCCTCAAAGAAAACCCCATTTTAAAAGTGCATAGGATGTCAGTCAAATCAACCAAAGGCCTGGTTAAAAAGGAATGTTTTTGCAGAGCCCAATATGCACAAGAGCCAGTTTGCACAATCTCCTCTCTTCCATTTTTGGGGGCGGAGGGAGCAGGAGTACAAATCACATGAACAGGAAGGGTCCGCATCACTCATTGCTTCAGCTCCATTAAAGAAGTGAAGGCAAGCACTAATTTCCCAATGACTGACCATTTGGACAGTGTGCTAATACCTATTATACCACAGTTGCTTGTAATGATATAATGTTGCTCCAATATAATGAAAAGAGCATTGCGTCTGAAAGTATTTTATATTAATGCACTCTATATGGGCTGCTAAACAGCTGAAGAAAAGTTATTGAAAGAAGTATGAGATAACTCGCTGCTTCAGAAAGAAAATTACTTATGCTAAAAGGAAAAGGTAGCCTCTATTATACTCTTTCTATTTCCATTTACAGTAATGAGGCAAAGCAAAATAATCTTTAAATAGACTCTCCCTGCCAAAAAAGAGAGAAAAGTTTGTAGATAATCTGTTTTGTACCTTCATTCGCCTCCTCTGCAAAGATTCCTCTGCATTCAGAGCTCATACTGTACACCTGTTTGTTTGGGTAGCGCAAGTATGTATTTAGCGGGATAAGTCCTGTCAGCTTCCAAGAATGCGTTAAAAGCCGGAGCCTTCTTGAAAGCACATTCCAAAGCGCCACCTTAGCCCTTCAGAGGATTTCTCCTGGGGGCCCCTGCGTATTGTTGCAAAATGTTTGTGTCATCGTCTCTCCATCACTTACAGGGCCGGGGCTGGGTGTCCAATTCATAGTCCGCACCTGAACAAGCATAAGAAGAAGGATAAGTCTTGAATGTGCTTTGATGAGAATTGTTTTTGTAAGACACCCACAAGCTATTCATACCACAATGAAACAGCTTCTGCTGAAGGAACACCAGACCTTTGCTAAAGAATGTATGTTGCTGATCTTTTGTAGTGACAGGGCAAAGTCCTCCAAGAAGGCTTGGAACGAGGCTCAGAAAATCCAAGTGTTTTCATCTAAACTCAGAATATATGGCTGTTTATTCTGAGGCTAATTCCGATATCACCACACTCCCAATTATGGAATCAGGAGCACAACAGGGTCCCGTGCCACCCAGTCACCTCCCTCCACCCACCTATGTATCTGCCCACCTACTGGCTTGCCAGTATTGCTGCTCTAACAGCAGCAATGGGCTTGGAGTATTTCATAGAATCATAGAATAGAAGAGTTGGAAGGACCCTGAGGCAGGAGCTTCAACTCAAGGATCAATGACAGATGGCCATCCAACCTCTGTTTAACAACCTCCAAGGAAGAAGAATCCACAGCCACCCAAGGGAGTCTGTTCCACTGTCAAACAGCTCTTACTGTCAGAAAGTTCTTTCTGATGTTTAGTCGGAATCTCCTTTCTCATAACTTGAATCTGTTGGAGTCCTACCCTCCAGAGCAGGAGAAAACAAGCTTGCTCCATCTTCCATGTAACAACCCTTTAGATATTTGAAGACGGCTATCATATTTTCTCTCAGTCTCCTCCATAGGCACCAACTCTAAGGGGCCCAGATCCCTTTGCCCACCCAATAAACTATTGGGGGGTGTCCCACCCAATGTTGAGGACAATCAGGCACAGATTTAGGGGTATGCAAGCAGTGTGCAGGCACTGGGCACTGAGCCGAGGGGGGCACTGGCACCAGGTTTTTGAAAGAAGAGGACTCTGACAGGGTTCTAGAGGCCTCCTTCCCAAAGGGGGGGGTGCATGAGAGAGAGAGAGAGAGTGCGCGCGCAAGAGGGGTTTTCCTTGGTGAAGCGGAGGGAGTGTGTGTGCGCACTGTGGTCCATTGCTGAGGCAGGGGAGACAGGTGGCTGGTGGAAACGAAGCCCAACCTGTCAGCTTCCTCCCCATTGCTTGCCGCCCCATTGCTTGCCTTGTATGTCAGGGACTGGGCAGCGGAGGAATGGTGGAGACCGCCTCCCCAGCCTGACCCTTCCAGGGAGGAGGAAGACAGTATAGATTTACAACAGGGGGCTGAGGGAGGTGGCAGCTCAGAGGCAGATGAATGGAAAAGCTGGGGAATCATGGGAGAGCTGGAACAACATCCAGATGACATTGTGTCTTTAGAAAGCCTTCCAGACCCCTCCTCTCCCAGAACCCTACTTTTAAGGAGAGCAAAGAGCTCAAAGACAGATGGCATGTAGCAGCACCCACAGAAGTGACGGATGAGGAAGTAGGAGAGAAGGGGGTGGATAGTCACTCAGGACAATGCCATTTATCCAAGAGGCTGGGATCTATAGCCTCTCTCTGTAAAGACTGAAATAAAAAAGGATGGTAAGAAAGTTTACCTTGTCTTTATACTTTCCTGGACAACCAGCTCGGAGCTGCTGGGAGCATCCTGACATTACAGCAGGCCAGTGAGCATCAAATGAGCTGCAGAGTCATGTGTTGGGGTGGTTAGGTGGGCACATGAGTATTGGAAAGGGCTTGAAAATATCCTCTATGTTCTCTCCCCTCCTCACTTTTTTCCTCCACCTCTCAAAGATTAAAAATGGTGGAGAGAGCGGGCCTTCCGCACCTGTCCTTTGTGGAAACAGGAGCCTTTGAACAATTTAAAGGACAAGTTCACAAGACGAACACTGCAGTGCTGCTTGCTTCTATGTGTGTTCTGTGTGTTTGTGTGTCTTTGGATCTAGAGGACAACAGCCACACCAACCCCACTGTGTCCTGCGTTTGAGCAGAGGGTGTCTCTCTCCCTCTCCTTCGCAGGTGGATAGGGTGAAAGGAGCTGTGGAAAGAGAGTACTGCATATAGAAGGATGGAGGAACTGCCATTGAAGACCTGCGCCCTCCCACCCACACCCACACCCGCCCCTGTGCTCGGCAACCTCCCCTGGCTCCTCCCAGCCCCTCTGCATCATAACATGAATCATCACCGCTCCCCAATATTTTATTTGAGTTGGTCTGCCTGGTCTCCTCCTTTCCAGACTAAACATCCCTCAACTCGTCTTCGTAAGGCTTTGTTTCCAGATCCTCTTGGTTGCCTTCCACCCAGAGAGAATCCCAAGCAACTGAACTTCATATTACTGAGCTGGGAAGAAAGTTTCACTATCGCTTTTGTCTGAAAAAAAATATCTATACATAAAATCACATAATGCATGCCTAAAAGACTAGCTTCGTTGCTAAAATATATTTCACTTACATTATAGTAAGGATATGAGGCCATGAGACAGAAAGTATAAAGCCTATGTTTTAAACATGGGTAGGCAAACTAAGGCCCGGGGGCCGGATCTGGCCCAATCACCTTCTAAATGCGGCCCATGGATGGTCCCAGAATCAGAGTGTTTTTACATGAGTAGAATGTGTCCTTTTATTTTAAATGCATCTCTGTGTTATTTGTGGGGCCTGACTGATGTTTTTACATGAGTAGAACGTGCGCTTTTATTTAAAAATGTATCTCTGGGTTATTTGTGGGGCATAGGAATGAATTCATTTCTCCCCCCAAAAAAATATAGTCCGTCTCCCCCCCCCCCCAAGGTCTGAGGGACAGTGGACCGGCCCCCTGCTGAAAAAGTTTGCTGACCCCTGTTTTAAACCGTGAAGACTTTGAAATGATTGATTTATTACAAGACCTTCGGTTGTGGTGGAAATCATCCAGGACCAGCAGTCAGAACTTGCTACCATTCCAACCACTTTGGAGTAGTTTTGGACCTGGTGGCAATGGACATCTCTAACGGATAATGTTTTCAGGGGGTGAGGAATGACTACAAATACTGACATCTAGAAAAGCATTTGACCCCATTTATTGGAATCAATATTATAAGCATGCACTCCTTGAAAGATTATCTCCCCCCCCCCCAGTAAATAATTAAAAACTTATAAGAAGCTTGTTGTGAAGGACAGATGCTCTTCCTCTTGATAGGAGTTCAATTTGCCTCATATATACGACTCCAGTATTTGGATATTCAAGCACCCACAATGCCACTCAGGTTTTTTTTATTAACAGGCACCCGATGTGTTGTAATGTTGTGTTGTGAGCTATCATGTGATATTCAGATGAGGGGTGGTATAACAACAACAACAACAACAACAAAATAACAACAACAACAACAACAACAATAATAATAATAATAATATAATAATAACGCTGCTGCAATATTATACCCTGTGCAAATTTAGCACTGAGCCATATTTATTCCCTTCCCATTTCACCGCCCCATTTGTCAGCACCTGTGTATTTTCTGCCAGCAGGTAGAGATACCACACCCTCAAACTTTCTCCAATGGAAATGGGGATTCCTTCTTGCTGGGTCCTGAACTCACTGTCCCTAAGGGGTTATCTGCCACCAACCATGTAATCAGCAGAATCAGGGGGGAGATGACTATTTCTGCATTTTGTATTTCTGGACTTCATATAAATGAAGATTTGCTACATCTCATTTTCCGTAGCATGTTTGGTTGGGCTGTCGAGACCTTTGACAGATTCTGTAAGGCAATTTGTGGAAATCCGTCCCCAAAGCTCACATTATAGTGGTCGGTTGAAGATAATTTACTTCACACATAGCTTTCCCCCCTCCCTCAAACTGCTTGCCTATTACTCTTGTCCATCCTACTGATAATTCCAGAAATATTTCTTCTGTTGTAGTTTGCGTACAAAGACGCCAGTCCAAGCCATTTTTAGGGGATTCTTTTTAAAAAATAAAAACCATAAATGAAACTTCATGCTGGCCTAGGCAAGTGAAGTACTTGATTAATAAAGAGTTTCACTGTTTTCAAACACATATTCCATGCAGGCTCATTTCAAGAAAACCACAAGTGGAGAATGCTTTGCTCTTTGCAGTCACAAGGGGGTTGTGTATTTCAGCCCTGCTTACACAGTTAGCTTACTTTGGAACTCAGGTAGGAAAGAAACATGACCGGCAGAAATAATGGTACATTCAGTGACCCTTTCTTTTGAGTCAATTGGCCTGCTGGGGTAATTTCTCTTCGCTCCCCCGCCCCCACTTTCCCTCATCTCTTTTGCTGCTACTGTTAATATATTATAATTTATGTGGAGAAAACAAAACCATTTAAAGGAACCCCTTTGCACCTGAGGATTTCACACACCAGTTGATACGACAGTTTGAGAACAGAACCAAGAAACTGACATCTGGAGTTTCTCTCTCTGTGTGTGTTTGTGGTTTATAATTAAGAAATATTTTTTTATAAGTGGCTATTTGTAGAATGCTTTATGTTTTGCATGCAACTGGCATGCCAGACATGCTTTGGAGTCTTCTAAGAATACAGGAGGACTGTTTGTGCAAACAAACCTTTACGGTGTGGTCCTAACCATGTTTACTTGAAGGTAAGGTTACACTGATTTCAGTTAAACTTGCTTGCAAGTAAAGAGGTTGATTCCTATGTTCTGTACACACCGTTTTGCTGCTGTAATTTGACTTCTACTTTCTCTTGTCCCCTGCATGGCTCAAAAATCTGCTCTGGAGAGTCCCCCACTCCTCTGGAGGTGGTTTTGAGAATGTGCAGGAGACAGGAGGAGACAGGGAAGGAAGTGAAAGCTTCATCTCTCTCACACAGGTATATGCTGCACCAACAAAGCCACAGCATAAGATACAGCATCACAGGCCAAGCTTATTCATGTTTATTCAGAAGAAAAGACCCACCTGCCTGCACTGCGCCAGGCAAAAACGTTCCTTTTTAACCAGGCCTTTTGCTGATTTGATTGACAACCTATGTCCTTCTAAAATGTGGTGTTTTTGAGGGGGTTATTGGGTTGTTTTTGTATTTCATGGTTTTATATTTTGATTTTATTCTGTGAACCGCCCTGAGACCTCTGGGTATAGGGCGGTATATAAATACAAATAACAGCAACAAAAATAACAACAACATGTTTAATGCAAGAGCATGCCTCCTTAAAAAGTCATGGGAATCCTGGAAACTGCAGTTTGTTAACTGCAGAGAGTTGTTAGGAGACACCCCCCCCCCAGCAACAACTCTCAGAGTGGTCTAACAGTCCCTCTTCACATCGAACTTCACAGCTGTTAGGGGAATAGGTGTCACCTAACAACTTTCAGCCTTGTTAACAAACTGCAGTTCCCAGGGGAAGCCATTATTATTTTAAATGGTATGATCCTGCTTAAAAGTGTAAAGGTAAAGGGACCCCTGACCGTTAGGTCCAGTCCTGACTGACTCTGGGGTTGCGGCGCTCATCTCACTTTATTGGCCGAGGGAGCCGGCGTACAGCTTCCAGGTCATGTGGCCAGCATGACTAAGCCACTTTTGGCGAACCAGAGCAGCGCACGGAAACGCCGTTTTCCTTCCCGCCAGAGCGGTACCTATTTATCTACTTGCACTTTGACGTGCTTTCGAACTGCTAGGTTGGCAGGAGCAGGGACCGAGCAACGGGAGCTCACCCCATCGCGGGGATTCGAACCGCCGACCTTCTGATCAGCAAGTCCTAGGCTCTGTGGTTTAGACCACAGCGCCACCCATGTCCCTCTTTTAAAAGTATAGTTAGATTCATTTCAATAAGAATTACTTCCAAACATGATTGCAGCTTTAGGGCCGTTTCCCAAATTACACAGAGAGTTGCCACCAAGTGTACACTCAGCAAAGAGGTGCAGCCCTTTTCGTGCAACCTGACAAAAGTATCTATATGATCAACATGCCAGGAAACATACATTGTCACATTTACACACTTGGGGAAAAAAGGTGCATGCCTAAAGAGGGAGAGAGAAATGGCAATCAGTGTCAGAAGGGGACATTGGGGTGCAATGAGGTGAATAGCTGAACAGCAAGAAGAAAATATGTCCTAGTGGTGAGATCTATTAGGCTGTGGAAAAGCCACCCACAGGGTTTGTTTCTCTGGTTGAAGCCCTATCTCAGGGAGTGATTTAAAACTGGATTGGACAAAGCACTCGAACACATTCTGCGGTTAGAGTGAAAAGCAAAGTAAAGATCATTATTTATACTCCTTCCGTCCCACTAGCCGTCATTGGCAGGCTCCAAAGGAACAAGGCTGAGCCTGCCCAACTGTGGGTGTTACCTACTGACCGTCTGGCATTTAAAAATCTGCTCAGGATTAGCCAATGCTCTGAAAACATTTGCTGCTCTGGCAATAACTGCAGTATGCATTTGAAATGGCATTTTGGTATCTAATAGTTTATCAACATCTCCTAACAGGATTAACACCAGTGCAGAGTCCAGTCCTATCATGTTTCTTATCAGAGATTTAGGCAGATAATCTAGTTAGATCTTCAGCTAGTTTGTGGCATTTGGGACGTCATAATCACCAAAGTCTCTTCCTCCCACCCCCCCACCATAATTTAAATATATAGCTCACAGGGCACAATTAAATATTAAACATAAAGCTCTCAGGGCAAAATGTGGCCAAGCAACTTCCTTACGAAAATGCTACAGGGTTCTGTCTTCTGTGTTGCCATTCACCCAGTCTGATTGGTGGAACTTCTTGGTAGGTAACCAGTTTCAGAGTCTGCAAAGCCAGTTTGCTTCCAAATGCGGAAAGCCAATCACTGACATATCACAAATGAGGCTTTTTGACTTATCAGATTTCCCCCAGAAAAGGTAAATATAAATTAAATGGGGGGAGGGTACTATAGGTTGGCATTTTGATGACAACAACTTTGTTTTGATGTTGCTGCAAAGAACTTGTAGGCATAAGAAGTACCCATTCCACAATAAGCACATATCTGGTAGCACCCCCAGTCTAACAGAACAAACAAATAGGAATCCTAGTATTTGCTTCATAATGAGACAAGATAAACCCATCAAAATTCTTCACAGAAGTTGTGTTTGGATAACGTTTGTGTGAAAAATTGAAGTAAAACATAACTATGCATGAGCTCTAGTTAGTGCGTGAAGGGGTTAAGACCAGAGAGGTCTATTCCTTGACTCAGGTCTATTCCTTGACTGAGGGCAAAATGTGGCCAAGCAACTTCCTTACGAAAATGCTACAGGGTTCTGTCTTCTGTGTTGCCATTCACCCAATCTGATTGGTGGAACTTCTTCTTGGTAGGTAACCAGTTTCAGAGTCTGCAAAGCCAGTTTGCTTCCAAATGCGGAAAGCCAATCACTCCCCTCTCCTACATGAGGGAGGAAGTGCAGCTGCTTCTGTTTCCTTTCCTCGCCATGTAATCCACCAGGATGAACTTGGATCAAGTTCCGACCACATGTTTAAAACTACTGTATATGCTGTGTTCTGCACCCAAAAGTAATCTACCTGTGCTCTTCTTGCTGCTGGATGGAATAACACATGTGGTCTGTTCATTGCAAGAAGGGGGGGAGGGGAGAAAGAGCTTTAAAGATGGTAAACGGTATAAGAGTTTAACACCCTATATTCCATGCCTTCCTTCTGCTCAATTCTGAAAATGTTTTTAACTCTGCTGGGGGCTCTCTCCCGCTGGAGAGTGTGCAAAGCCCCATGTTTTGAATCTAGGTGCCCACCCAATTCTTTTGTTAATTACCCACGCTTGGGTCAGATATATTTCCCACCACCTACAGTTTGAACTATCCCTATTAGGCTCTGCCCCAGTTCTTCAACTTGCTCTCTTGACTCCAACCCTGACCCATAATACTGGCTCCACCCGGTCTCCAGCTTATCCCTTTGGGAGTGGGGGCAGTATATTTAATTCAATGCTAGCAAACCTATTATTTATTAGGCGGGCCCTTGCTAACCCTGAAAATTGCTGCATCATCCTACCATCAAATGATTGCCATACAAATTCTTATTAACAATTATTGCACTAAATCATCCTCTTCCCTCCCACCTGCAGCTTGCAGTTGTGGTGGATTTGCCATAGTTAGTGCCCAGAAGCAGAACGAGACTAGCAAGGGGCTGGTGGTGCCTGACAGGGATATTAGCAAAATAGTGCTGGCCAAAATAACCCCCAATCTAGTAGTGGGGGCAGAGGTGCTTTTCAGGGAAGTCATCATGACTGGTTTTGTTTTTAAATTGGAGAATCCCTACCAAAGGACACACTAATTCCATGGAACACGGGTAAAAAGCATAGACCTAGAGAAGAGCTGCATAAGAAAAGTAAAAGTCACAACTACAATCCCAAGCAGAATTTATTTAAAAATTCATAACTAATGGGATATCAGACATGGTTTTGCTGAGCTCTTTCTTTTTTTGCACACAAAAAACAGAACTTACTTCTTAGCTGGTAAATCTCCTGACTAACATTCTAGGCTTCTCCTGTTCAGATTAGCTGCCTTGCATATGAAAAGGGCGGGTTTCACAGATTCCTTAAAGTGCACACTTTTACACAAGAAAATGTGAGTTTACATTTCCTGGGAAATGGTATCCAAATGACTCAAAACCAGGACAAAATTATATATAGCTTTTACAGCACAGGCTCATGGAGCCTTATATAAAAACAAATCCTTTTTATAGGATTGGCAACAAAAATACAGAATAATATTTTGCTTGTTTTCCTTTTTCTTTTCTTATTTCTCTTCCCCCCTGCCCCAGATTAGGAAATATCCTGCTTTGGGAATCCAAAAAGCTAGTGAGTCACATTTTTAGTGTTTTCAGAAAAATAAAAATGAAATTAAAAGGTCTATATTTTCAAAGGCATAGAGAAACATAATCTTTATAGAAGATCATAAACAGGTACTCTGTTAATTACTGGTGAACTTTGTCTAAAGAAAAACTAACATTTCTAAAGTGCTGCTTGCGGATCTTGTGCAGGTTTTTATACAAAGTGTTGTGGTGACTAATGAAAAACAAATGATTTTTCCTGAGAAGTTTTGCTACTGAAGCATGTGGAGGCAATATTGGTGTCTTGCATTTGCAGCTGTCGTTGTTCTGCAACTGACTCTCAATCCAAGGGAGATGTTACACTAAACACATGTCATTCACTGCAAACAGCAGCTCTGCCAGTTCACCTCATTTTCTGATGCCGCTGTGTTCAGAATGCTGCCTTTAAAGATAAGTTTGAAGCTTCAGCGCAAGCAAACTGTGGCTGCTCAGGTATGGGGGGGAGGGAGAGAGATCGGAAAAGGTGAAACCTGTGTAGTACCAGTGCCAGATATATGTTTAAGCTAAGCAATCTATAGCTTAGGGCCCCACTCTCTTGGGGGCTCCCAAAAAAAATTAAAGGAAAAAAACCTGGATGTACATTTCCAAAATATAAGATAAAAAACAAATAAAATGAAACCTACATCCAGCAACAGTGTTTTGTGTTGTGTAGGCTCCTTTGATGTAAGTCGTGGGCCCCGCCTGCTCCCTCAAATATCACTGGTTTGCTCATTTCTATATATAGGGTGCCTCCATTCTGCATGGACTGGCTGCATGACAACATGTGCCAATGGCTTTAGATACCTATTAGGTCCATAAATAGGCTGCTGCTGCTGCTTGCGTGAGTGTTGGGAAGACCGCTCCCTCTCCTGCCAACTCCATCCGGCCGAGGGGGCGGGGCCTGCACTACCATTACAGTTTAGAGGCCTGAGCAGCTACCGGCAGCAATGGACAAAATGGTTTTAAATGTTTTAATCGCTTTTAATTTGCAGCACTTTAAATGGTGGTTGTTGTTTTTTAGAATATTATATTATTTCATTATTTTATTTTTGCTTGGGGTGGGATAAGCACTGAGTCAGCACTATTGTTCCTTGCTTTGTTTTGTTTTGTTTTGTTCTGTTTTGTTTTATTATTATTATTATTCTGTTAAATTATTATATTGTTTGTATTTTGCCTTTTAAGGGGAAGGGTCATGGCTGCCTGGGAGTGGGCCTCAGCCAATAGATTGGGTGGGGCAGGTTCCACAGGGGGGGATGTATTGGGACACCCGATCTCAGTGATCACGGGCAGGAGGAGGAGTTATGCTAAGACCAGACCATGTCATTACCGAGGAGGCAGGTTTAGCCGTTGTTTGAGGACTATCCCTGCCTCCAGGTCTGGTCCTGACCGGAAGGATACAGTAATCAGCAAGGGAAACCCACATGACCTGAAAGTGTTGCTGTGCAATGCCAGGTCAATGATGAATAAAACCACTGCCATCCACGACCTGATTGTGGATGGAGGATTTGACCTGGCATGTGTGACAGAGACCTGGTTGGATGAAGCAGATGGGCCTGTCCTTGCCGCTGCTTGCCCACCAGGTTTCTCTTACGCACAGCAACCCAGGTCATGTGGGCGGGGAGGGGGGGGGTTGCAGTGATTTTTAGGAAGTCATTAGTCTGCACCAGGCGTCCTATTGGGAAGACCCAGTTTTCTGAGTGCATGTTCTGGAAGTTGGGCAATAGGGGCAGTACAGGATTCCTACTAGTGTACCGACCTCCCCGCTGCACCAAGGATTCCCTGCCCGAGCTGCTTCAGGTCGTGGCGGATATGCTCCTGGAGACACCTAGCTTGGTTGTCCTGGGGGATTTTAACATCCATGCCGACACGACCTTACAAGGGGCCGCTCGGGACTTCGTGGAAAGCATGGCCTCCATGGGGCTGTCCCTGAATAAGTCTGGCCCAACTCATAGCCACGGACATGCCTTAGACTTGGTGTTTACCTCTACGGATGTTGGTGATCTGACATTAACTAAAAGCGAAACAAAAGAAGTGCCATGGTCAGATCACTTCCTGGTGCAACTGGACTTCTCCGCAACCCTTCCCCTCCGCAGGGAGGTGGGACCGATTTGGATGGTCCGCCCCCGCCACTTAATGGATCCAATTGGCTTCCAGAGAGTGGTAGGGGATGCTTTATCCCAAGTTGATGGCCTTTCAGCTGATTCCCTGGTGGCACGCTGGAATGCGGAGCTAACCAGGGCAATTGACTGTCTGGCTCCGAAGCGCCCTCTCCGATTGCATGGAGCCCGGACAGCCCCGTGGTTTTCCCCGGAGCTGAGGGTGATGAAACAATCGTTGAGACGGCTAGAGCGCCGGTGGCGGAAAACTCATTCTGAATCAGACCGGACACGGGTTAGAGCTCAACGTCGAGCATACCAAGTGGCAATGGCGACGGCGAAGAGGGCCTTCTTCGCCGCCTCCATTGCATCTGCAGAAAACAGCAGCAGGAGACTTTTTCAGGTGGTTCGCAGTTTATCGGAACCACCTGTACCACCGGGGCCTGGTAGGGACCCCAAGATCTCCTGCAATGCTTTTGCAAATTTTTTTGCAGATAAAATCGCTCAGATTCAGAAGGAGGTAGACTCCACCGTGGGAGCAGGGCCAGGGCGGGAGAGTGCTAGAGTTCTGTCTGGTCCTGTTATATGGGATCAATTCCAATCTGTTACCTCCGAGGATGTGGACAGGCTGCTTGGACGAGTGAAACCGACCACCTGTCTCCTTGATCCTTGCCCATCCTGGCTGATAAAAGCGAGCCGGGAAGCGCTGGGCGATGGGCTCTGCGGGGTGGTGAATGCTTCCCTCTGTGAGGGAGCCTTCCCAGACCCGCTGAAAGAGGCGGTCATTAAACCGCTTCTTAAAAAAACATCTTTAGACCCGGCCAATTTGGCCAACTATCGCCCAGTCTCAAATCTGCCATTCTTGGGCAAGGTGATTGAGCGGGTGGTTGCTGAACAACTCCAAGCACGCCTGGAGGAAACGGACCATTTGGATCCCTTCCAATCGGGATTCAGGCCTCACGATGGGACTGAAACTGCCTTGGTCGCGCTGGTTGATGATCTCCGGCGGGCTAGGGACAAAGGGGAGAGCTGTTTCCTAGTTCTGCTGGATCTCTCAGCGGCCTTTGACACCATCGACCATAACATCCTTCTGGACCGTCTAGAGGGGCTGGGAGCTGGGGGCACTGTCATACAGTGGTTCCGCTCCTTCCTCCTGGGCCGTGTCCAGAAAGTGGTGGTGGGGGGTGAGTTCAGACCCCTGGGCTCTCACTTGTGGGGTGCCTCAGGGTTCTGTCCTCTCCCCCATGCTTTTTAATATCTATATGAAGCCGCTGGGAGAGATCATCAGGGGGTTTGGACTGGGTGTTCATCAGTATGCAGATGACACCCAGCTCTACCTCTCCTTTAAATCAGAACCAGTGAAGGCGGTGAAGGTCCTGTTTGAGTGCCTGGAGGCGGTTGGAGGTTGGATGGCGGCTAACAGATTGGGGTTGAATCCTGACAAGACAGAAGTACTGTTTTTGGGGGACAGGAGGCGGGCAGGTGTGGAGGATTCCCTGGTCCTGAATGGGGTAACTGTGCCCCTGAAGGACCAGGTGCGCAGCCTGGGAGTCATTTTGGACTCACAGCTGTCCATGGAGGCACAGGTTAACTCTGTGTCCAGGGCAGCTGTCTACCAGCTCCACCTGGTACGCAGGCTAAGACCCTACCTCCCCGCGGACTGTCTCGCCAGAGTGGTGCATGCTCTAGTTATCTCACGCTTGGACTACTGCAACGCGCTCTACGTGGGGCTACCTTTGAAGGTGACCCGGAAACTGCAATTAATCCAGAATGCGGCAGCTAGACTGGTGACTGGGAGCGGCCGCCGGGACCACATAACACCGGTTCTGAGAGATCTGCACTGGCTCCCAGTACGTTTCCGAGCACGATTCAAAGTGTTGGTGCTGACCTTTAAAGCCCTAAACGGCCTCGGTCCTGTATACCTGAAGGAGCGTCTCCAACCCCATCGTTCAGCCCGGACACTGAGATCCAGCGCCGAGGGCCTTCTGGCGGTTCCCTCATTGCGAGAAGTGAGGCTACAGGGAACCAGACAGAGGGCCTTCTCAGTAGTGGCGCCCGCCCTGTGGAACGCCCTCCCATCAGATGTCAAAGTGATAAAGAATTACCTGACATTCAGAAAACATCTTAAGGCAGCCCTGTTCAGGGAAGTTTTTAATATGTAATGCTGTACTGTTTTTAACACTGATTGGGAGCCGCCCAGAGTGGCTGGGGAAACTCAGCCAGATGGGCGGGGTATAAATAAATTATTATTATTATTATTATTATTATTATTATTATTATTATTATTAATTAACATATAGCATATATTCAACACAAAAAAACCAGTGACAATTTGTTGTTGACAAAGGACAGCTGGACATGTAAAGGGCCCCATTACTTTCAGTATCTTAGGGCCTCATCAAACCTAAATCCGGCCCTGGTAGTACCACTTGCCTTGGCAGCCAGAGTATACTTGGGACCAGTTTAAAGTGATGGTGTTGATCTTTAAAGCCCTAAACAGTTTGGGGCAGAGTTAGCTTCACCTTCACCTATAGCAGATGGCTCACCTGTGAGATTTACTTCTGAGGTCTTTCTTCTTTGTCCATGTCTGAGAGCTAACAGCCACCAGGGAGAAGAATTTTTGTTTGCCAGTTACTTACTTACTGGCAGCTTGCTATATTTGAGTCTGAATTATTGTTTCAGTTTTCAAAACTATGTGATTTGATATATTAGTATTATATTTATTTTGGCCCCTTTAAAAGTTTCTAATAGGCTTTGTATTGTTTCTATTTGCTTTGGGACATTTTCTCTGGAAAAGCAGTTCATAAATTTATTAAATAATAGATAAAAATCTATGCATTTGTCCCACACATTGTTGCATGGGACAACATTCTTCTGAAAAAAATCTTTTTAAGAGGCGGTATATAAATTTATTAAATAAATAGATAAATTATGAGGCACACAGATGGTGCTTTGTGGAAAAATCAAGGAGATGAACCTTATAGCACATGTAATTTGTAGAGTAAAGAAAATAAAAATTAAGCTGCTATTCAAATCAAGCCTCCTTCCAATTACTGCTTTCCTGTCTGTCAGGTACAATTATTCTCACCTTTGACATGACCAGAGCTTCTAAGAGCAATATTAGTTTTTCCCTGTCTGCAGTCTATGAAGTGCTGCAAAGCCACTTTGAAATGAGTGCAAAATAAATGAATGCATGCAGGAAGAGAAAACTTACTCAGCTTGAAAGTATCTTCTTATGTTGTCATTTTGAGGCAACTCAAAGTTCAGGAGCACTTGACAAGTGGTAAAATGTATTAGACACACCATGCATGTTGCTTCCTTTGTGAAGAGTGAAAAATTATCTGGAATACAAGGAAGCTGCTGAGCTGGCTTTTTCACCATATGAGAAAGCAAAACCTGGGCAAAATTATACAGGTTGTGAAGGAAAGTTTGACATCCTGCCATCAAAGCTATAGGTATCTGTTGATGCTTCTGCAGTGCTGTCCATTCAATTTTGTCAGGCAATCAAATGGGAACAATTTATCAGAAGTTCTTTTACACAATCCCTATTGAAGTGAATGTGCCCTGCATCTAGATTTCAGTGGTGTACTTACACATCAATTAATTTAAATAAGGAGAATTATATCCAATATCTATCATTATGGATCAAATATATCATTTTTGGCTGAAAAATTGATTGGTCAAGTGACACGAGGACTTTGGTTTAACTAGTCTTTTGGACATTCCATGTTTTATTTGCAACATACCATATTTTTCCATGTATAAGACGGGTTTTTAACCAAAAAAATTAGGTTTAAAAAATGGGATTCGTCTTATACACGGGTAGTGTTTTCTTAATTTGGAGTCCCCAAAAATAGGGGGCATCTTATACCAGGGGGTGTCTTATACATGGAAAAATACGGTAATTCTCCTGAGCAGCTACCTATAATAATACAACTTGGTACACATACTTGGAGCACAATCTTACATTTCAGGTGCAGATACAGGTTTGATCCTTACACCTCCTTTCAAAACTGGGGAGAAAAATTAACATACATTGAAATGCAATGTCTGTCTTGAAGTTTGAAAAAAGAGACTAAAAGCTGGCAAGCACTTTCAAGACACAATTCCATATGTTAGGTTTGAGTCACAGCTTAGCCATCACACCTACTGTTAAGAGAGCTGGAAAAGATGTAAGAAGATTCACTGCAATATCCAATATTTTAATACACAACAGCAAATATTATTATATTATATTATTTCACAAATAATACCGTATTTAGAACAAATCAGCAAAGCCTAAGTCCAATGTTTACTGAGAAAATGAAGTGCATTCTGAAATTTCTCCCACTGAAATTGATAGGTGTTAAAGAAAACTTGTTGAAGTATTAACATCCAAGAAAGGTTTTTAAATATTCTATATATGAAATAATCACACAATGTTGAACAAAGCCTTGGGGTTTTCTTTATGTGAGAGAGAGTGAGTGTAAACGTAATATTGAATAGTCAGAATGCATAATAGGAAGAGTACGTGAGCAAAATCCTGACCACTAAGTCATGTTATCTTTCAGAAGTCAAAATGCAAAGCTCAGGCTAATTTTTATTGTAAGGGGAATAGTTTTCATTTCTGCCAATATATTCTGCTGATAAATTCTGAATTGCTCAAAGTCAATAACCTGAAGATTTAGAGATTGGACCTTAAGTGGGAATATATAGAGAAACAAGTGCTGGCATAAATTAATAAATGAACATGATATCCCTTTCAACTGATGTCTCGATTGGGCTGGCCTGTGTGAGGTTGCAAAGTTCCAGTGTGTGAGGCTCAGGATATAGAGAGGGACATTAGCAAGTCATTAAGGAAATGACTGGAGAGCAGTCTATGACAAACAGCCAACATCAGCTCATTTGCATTGCTGAGGGCTTCAAGCAGGATGCTACCTGCAGTCAGGGCTGACTTGGATCACAAGGCAATCATTTGTACATATACAGACTAGAGAATTCCTCATGCTACTGTTGTTATTCGAATGATAATGCTGTATAAAGGGCACGGGAACATCTGTGATAATGGTTCTGAGAATGTAATGAAGAAGGACCAGGGAGCTGTTGTGGTGCAGAACAGGAAAACTGCTAATGTAAATGAGAAACCAGCTGAGGCGCTTGGAGTGATTTTCAAACTGTGTTCTGAGAAGCCCCAGGGTTTCTTGGAAGCGAGTCAGGAGTTCCTCTACGTATTTTTCCTTTAAGAAATAATGTTATGTATCACGTTTGCATATGATCCTCCTTTCAAACATCTGTGTATCACTCTGATCTTCGTCCTGGCCATCTTCTAAGGAACTCACAGCAACAACAATCCTCTGAGGTAGATTAGGTAAAGACAGCGACTGAGCCAAGGTCAGCCAGAGAGTTTCATAACTGAGAGCCTAATGGTGTGTTATGTTAATGGTGTGATTAAGTGGGAGGGGTGACTGGAGCTTTTTCCTATCACTAGTTGTGCGATTATTGTTGACAACCCCTGCCTCCAGCCTGCAACGGGGTATTTAACCGTGTGTGTGTGCACATGTGTGCGCACATATACTATGAATGCTAATCACACTATTAACATAACAGGTACATCAGCCCTGAGTGGGGATTCCAAGGGAAGTTTCCCAGTCCATAGATGTGATCATTCTACACATCTGGGGAGCTCAAAGCTGAAACTGGTCCCACAAGAAATCCTGGATTCTGGCACTGAGTTCTTCAGCCAGAGCTGCAAAAAGTGCAGAGTCAAGAGCAGGGGTCAGCAACCTAAGGCCTGTGGGCCGGAAGCGTCCCGTAGAGGTCGTTTGACTGGCCCACAACTCGCCCCCAAACCAAGCCCCCTGCTCATGTGCTGCGCTAAACCGGCGCAGCGAGGTGTGGGGACGGCTCCAGAAATCACATCTACGCACGCGCAGAAGCCGGAAATCGCAGGCACGCACACTATCCGGTCCATGGAGCGATATCCGCATGACTGATCTGGCCCAGGCAAGATAAACCTTGCTGACCCCTGGTCAAGAGCACCCCAAAGTCGAGAGGCTTTATCCATGAAACATGTAGCCAGTTGGTCACAGCAGGTCTTCAAATGCTCCTGAAGTATCTCCCCCACAGGGGAAGATGATGAGCTCTAAACCATCCAAAATAACTCTTCTGGCTGGCTATTGGAGGGTGCCATGGAAGCTGCAAAATGAGCTTTCTTTGCAGCCTGCAGTGCCAATGGTAAGTATGCTCAGAGCAAGACTTGTGGCCCTTGTGCTGCAGTCTTTGCCGCTTTATGCATATGTGGACATATTTTTATCCTGCCTCTCTGTTGCAGAAAGTGAGCTCCAAGCAGCTAACAATGAAATTATAAAACCCAACAAAAGGTCATGCTATTGGAAATGAGAGAAAATAGTAGAAAGTAAATACAAAACAGAATACTGTCCAGTTCAGGTTGGTCCTTAGCACAGATGAGAGAATTCTCTTCAGACAATAGTGTTCTATAACCATATAACAAGAACTGTATATTGTAAGTTCTTATACATCAGAGTGTACAAATTATAATGATCAAGGGCGGAATGTTGCTCTGTGATGAATGTTCTGTCTGTGCAAGCATTCCAGCTCGCCAGATGGAATAAGCTCCACTATTTCCCCACCCCACTGTTCCAAGGCTTTGCTTGATCCCCATAAACCAATTTTGGAGGGTGCAGGGGAGGACAGTTGGGGGGGGAGCCCCATTGCACAGGCAGAAGTCCTTGTGCAAGGCTTCCACTGATGAAGCTCATCAGGTGAAGCCCGCCCCAGATCTCTACAGGCTAGCTAAGTCACACATTATATACACTGACACCGTGTGAGCTATTTCTGACCTGCTCCCGACACCTGTGTCCTGTTTCCAAAAGACAAGCAGTGGCAAGAGAAAGGCTGTTGCCTGCTGTTGGAAATGCTAGCATCCACTCCGTATCTGCCAGCATCACTCCATATCCCTGATCCAGGCGACAGTGGCAACACAGCAGCAGATGCAACCACCATCCTCCCACAGCTCCAAGGCTCTGACCTCAACCTTCTTGCCCTATTTCTCTCCCGCTTCTAGTGTAATTGTGTGTGAGGTGCTCCATGCACTGCTCAGGAATCTTCTAGTGGCAGCAGGTAGCAGGGCTAGTGACTGGCCACTGTGGGCAGTCCTCTAAATCATAACTAGCTAGTCACACCAGACTCTTGGACTTAGCTCACAGCCATATGTGTAGTAGACCTTCAGACCTTCACCACAGAATTCTCCTTACTGTATTTCTCTGATTTGCCATTAAGAGGGGGTGGGGAACAAGACTGGCCTTGGGGTAATTTGCAAATTAGGAACACACAATGTTCTGCTGTAATCTCACAGATGGTTTTTCTGTTACATTGTAAATGGATACTCCCCTGTCTCCCAATTTATAATCATGTATTCCAACCAGTTCCACAGACCTTCCTTATCTGTTTTCTGATTTCCTTTTGTCATCATCCTCTGGAGGCCAGTAAGCATCTCGTAACTGTTTCACAGGTTCCTTCCCTGCGCGATCAGTTGCCTTTCCTGTAGCAGTTCGATAGCCATGTCTCTCCTCTCGCTGGGATTAATGGGCTTCCTCGCCCCTATAGCACTGTATCCCCTGGTGTCCTTTTGAACCTCTATTTTCCATAAACTGTGTCCCAGAATTTTAATGTCCGACTCTGTTTCCTGATGTAGGTAAATCAACCAATTATATCATATTTCATGTCTTGCAGTTTTATGTTTTGTTAACCTGTATTTAGGATGTCTGCCTGGGAAATGAAGTTTGCTTTCTTTCTTTCTTCTTTCTTTTCATCAATGCAACATCCCTACTCCTAAATATTGTTCTTGCTCTTTTTACAGAGTAAATGCTTGGCCTTGCGAAATTATGTGTTAATCAATTGTAGAAGCTTTTGGACAACAGGAGCCACAGCAGAAATCGTCAAGAGTCTTTACTGCCCCTAACAACACAGTTTGGAATATGAGGAGTTTCAGTGTGCCACAGCTAAATCTCTCTCACACAGCTCCCCTCAAAGCCAGCTAACTCAGGCTGGTCTGAAGAACACTCTTTCATCCTACCCTTGATGCCTAAAGGCATTTGCCCATCTTTTCCTGGTCTTTCTTTACTGGCACCTCCCTGGGATGCAGTTACTATTCTGTAATTTGGCAGAATTCATCCACTCAAGAAGCTAAATCAGCCCTACAAAGTTCATCCACTTCTGCCCAAAATGGAAATGTTATAGGTGGTTCCCTTTAAAAACAAAACCAAGCAAACGAGGTGCCCAGCAAATCCCCCTGTAATGTGCCAGGCCTTATCTACTCTGAGGGAGCTGCTGTGCCTGCAAATTTTAACTACTTCTGTTACAACAAAAAAGAAGTTATGGGTGTTTTGCTTTTCCCATTATGAAGTGGGGGTGGGAGGAGGAACAAAGCTTCATTATTCTGAAACAGGCTCAGACCTTGAGCTGAACTGGAGAGCCTTTTGCCTCGGCTGTTTTCAGAAGCAGCTAAGTGGGATCGGAACGGAATCTTCCCGCCAGTGCAGACCCCTCTAGTATCCATCCAAGGCAATTCATATTAATTTGTAATTTCTTACCTGTGCTGAATTATTGTGAACTAATAACTTACTGATTTAAACATGTTGTTGAATTATTGCAATTTATGACATTCACACCTCTGTTTCGTATACAAAATGGCAGAAGGGCCTCCTGAGGCAATTCATTGTCATATTGTGCAGAAAGGACTTTTTCAAATCCAGACATTTCTAGCTCACTTAAAGAGAAAGTTGTTAAGTGTTGAAATTCCAAAGAGAAAACCCAGGTACCCAGCCATTATTAAAGTGGTTGACTACATCATTCTTTCTAGTAATTGCTGTTATTTAAAAGAGCCTTGGAGCTGCCTCTCAATGTCAAACCATTTTTCCAAGATATTGACAAATGGGAGTAATATTATTTGAGGTCATAGCTCCTGTCAAAATGAGTACCACATGTCCAAGGTTAAAATAGTAATTCAGAATTTGTTCTGCATGCACCCATTTTACTTGTCATATTTTAATGCCAGGGTAAACCAGGGACTAATCCTGCAATTATAATTAGCCAAGTGCGTAAATCTACTTCAAAGAAATATGTGCTCCCAGTCTACCCATTATAAGCCAGATCTGAAATAGTATCAGTAAAGAGAACCACATCTTATTTACAAGCCATTGCCTCAGGGGGCAAAACTCTTCCCTCAGGAGCTGATATTCTTTCTTGTGTACTCTCTCTTTCTTATGCATTTTGTGTACAAGTACTCAGCCATTTTCTGTTGACTAGTCTTGACGTCTGGACCTCAGGTTGGCAACTATTTTTTAACTATATTTTCAACTGAGGGAGAAATTCACAATGAAGCAGCAGCGCTGAAGAGCCAACTGACTCCCATATATCCTATGGAGGAGAAAAAGGCAAATCTTCCCAGTGTATATATTCAGAGAAACTTTGGCAAAAGCCCCCACCCCACGCGCGCCTTTGTTATAGGAGTACATGATTGCTCCTGTAGTTAAGGTGAGTAGCAAAAATATGCTTTCATCAATATATGCCTCAAACTTCTTTAGCTTTTAAAAATAGCATCCGTTGGGCTAATAACTTGACCTTTAGCATACATAATATACCTACAAAAGTGCCAAATTTCAAGCTGCCACAGATAAGAAAAGGTCATAGATACCACAAGTTAAAAGTTCTGAAAATTGTCACTTTGGTCCCCTTTTTCCAGTTTTTATGGAAGCATATCATATATCTCTTTCCAGTCTTGGTAAAAACCACTGGCATAATTTATTCAGGCTTGTTGGTTTGGCGAAGTTCTGGTCAGTGGTTCAAAAGTAGTTAAAGTCTCCTGCCCCCTTTGAGGGCTCATCCAGACTTCCTTTTGCAATGAAGCAGTGGGAAAGCTCTTTAATTCCCCCATCACCAACACCTCCCCCATCCATACACTTTTAATTTTTTTAAAGGCTACAACGTATCTTGCTTGAAAACCTCCCACATTAAAATTACTGAGCTGAAATAAATGCAATATGCCACTGGCCCCTTCTCTTCTGAATGTGCTTTGTATTCGCATCCTGGAACACTCCGTCCCTGTAATTTCTGAGAGATTATAAATCTATATTCCACATTAAAACTGCCTGCATTCCTCCAGACGATCCTGCCTCACAGCTCTCAATGGCTTGGCTTTTGCTGAGGAGAATCAGGCCCTATCAGCAGAGTCAAAGGCGATTACATAGCCTCACAGACATTTTGAATTTCTGTGGCTCAATTAAGCATGTACAGCACGCCACAGCCACTGAGGCTCTGTTTATTCAGTGAAAGTGCCCTGTAATTTATTTTAAATAATCCATATTTAACAAATAAAGAGGTCTTTGATGGCCCATTGCTGCAGGCATCCATTTAAATGCTCCATCTTGACGGTCTGTTTTGCTGGTTTAAGTTAAATACCTGACAAAAGCGATTCAGTTTTTTGTGGGGGGAATCAGACCTTGTATGTGTGGTATTTATTTTCCTTTACACCAGTAATCAGTTAGTATTTCTTTTTCTTCCAGCCGATTAGCCATTAGAATGATTAATGTTTTTTGGTTATGATAATAACAAATTGTGACAGCCTGCTATTTCTTTGTGTAGCGCTAATGAGGAATCGTGTTGGACCTGTTGCATGTGCACTGAAAATTAAATTTAGATGCTTATGCCTGAAACAAAAAATCTTTTCTTCCCAAAGTGCCACAGATTTAAAGACCTCCCTCCTTCTTTTTCTCTGTTTCTCTTGAGCAGCTCAGAATACATTTGTTCCTCAAAGGACCCGGTGCAGCTAGTTTATCGGCCATTATCAAATACTGCGGTCTAAGTCCCTAGAAAATGGCATTGCTTTTGTTAAACTGGAAAATTCCCAAGATAGGTTTTCTCTCCTTATGATGAACAACAGTCATTAAACCACGCCTGGGGGAATGGAAGGGGGAGAAAACCAGCACAAGGCTAAGTTTTCACAAGAGAGGCAATGGATTTCCTTTGGTTAGACAATTGACTTTTCAGAGTTTCAGGAGAAATACAGTTCTGACAACCATAATTGTCTTGCTTGTCTGGCAGCCAAATCATTTAGCTCTATCTTCTCTTCTCCAAATAATAAGATTTGCAAATGACACCAAACTGGGAGGGGTAGCTAACAGAAGACAAAATTGGGATTCAAAATGACCTTAATGTATTGGAGAACTGGGCTAAAACTAACAAAATGAATTTCAGTAGGGACAACTGTAAGGTTCTTCACTTTGGCAGGAAGAACCAGCTGCACAAATATAAGATGAGGGACCAGGGACCTGGCTTGAAAAGGATCTAGGGGTCTTAGTAGACCACAAGCTCCACGTGAGTCAACAGTGTGATAAAGCAGCAAAAAAAGTGAATGCTATTCTAGGCTGCGTCAACAGAAGTCTAGTGTTCGAATCAAGGGAGGTAAGAATAAAGGAGATTAATACTAAACATCAAGAAGAACTTTCTGACGGCATGAGCTGTTTGACAGTGGAACAGACTCCCACAGGAGGTTGTGGACTCTCCTTCCTTGGAGTTTGGAACTGGAGGTTGGATGGCCATCGATCATGGATGCTTTAGCTGAGATTCCTGCATAACAGGGGGTTGGACTAGATGACCCTTGAGGTCCCTTCCAACTCTACAATTCTATGATTCTATAATTCTATGAAACATGTGAGTGAAACAAACCTACTTGCAGCTTCCTGCAAGGCCCAGCAGGGATCGAACCAGTTCTGTATTTCCCGCTTTACCATGACAAATGTTCAAGTTCTGGACCAGGAATCCTTCTGGTCTGTGAATCTGGTAATTCCATCTGCAAAACTCTTAAGGTTTACTGCACTCCCTCAGTCTAGGTTACTTGATTTTGAAAGCATTCAGTTCTGCCTATCACCTGCTCTGACCCATTTACTTGCTACCAATATCATAGTCTGAGTATTTGACTCTTCCAAAAGTCTTTGCAGCTACATCCAGAACATAATTGAATTCTTGTACTTGGGTGGAAGTTGAATTATAACAGAAATATTATAATGAAGCTGCTTTACTTTTGGTGGATATTTTCAGCTCCATGATCACTGAAAAGCCACTGTCTAAATCATTCAATGTGAGCAAAACTGGATTCTTTTTTGCATCTCAAACATGCCAGATGATGAGTGGATTGTGACAAGCAAAATGGCAGTTTCTGCTTGTGGTAAACTGCTGAGAGTTACCACAAACTTGGCTTTACAACAAGCAGGTTTAAAGCCAGTTGTCTTAAGCAGAGCCACCAAATGCCTCAATCCTTTCTTCCATTGAAATAAATGGGAATTATTAGGATACAGATTTATTTATTGCCATTCTATCATCACACACCACTCTGCACAATGGCTTCAGAGTGTGAGAGCTAGCTCCTTTCAGTGAGGTTGGAAGGGAAGAGTGGAAAGAAAGTAAGTTAGAGGTGAAGTCAATGGTGCTGGTTGACTAAGCACAAGGAACGAAGCAACAGAGTTTCCTTCTTGTTTCCTCTATTTCAGCTTCAAAGCCCTTTCCCCACACGGGTTGAACTGGGGGTGGCGACTGTGCAGAGCCATAATAATAACAACAACAACAACAACAATAATAACAATATCATAATTATTGCATTTCTTCCACTGCACACAGGTACACTACATTTGTTGCGTCTATGTACATTTCTAATACAATTTTATATAATTGTGAGACTTCATGTCAGGATTAAGGGCAGCTCAGTATTCTGTGTACAGCATGCAACAAACAGATTTAAAATCACAAAACATGCAGCAAAGTGAAGTGTGGAAACATAGGCTGTTAGACCTTTAATATATGCCCTTCTAATCTCCTTCCAAAGTTCCCCTCTTCCCCTAACATAGAAAAAGACCACACATTTGGGAAGTTTAGAATGGTTCACTTACAAACTCTCCAAAAGTCAGATTCATGTGCTTTCCCATACAGCAGCCAGCAGACACAGGCAGTAAAATATGGCTTCATTACAGTGCTGAAAGTTCCCAAATTATTGGTATAGGATCACAAGAAAGACTTGAAGGGCCATGTGGTCTCAGACTGGAGAGAATCAAAGGATTGTCCTTCCTAAGGTGAACTAAGCCTGGCAGGAAAGCTTACTCTATGGCATTAACCCCTTCATGCATTAATTTAAGCATGTTGGTTATATGAGACTGGTTATCCCACAACTTCACCTAACACTGCTATGACTGCATGTCCCAGGAGATCAGTTGTGGTGAAAGTAATCATGTCAGGGAAGCTGGTCTTTAGAGGAATTCCACCCAAGCTTGAAATAATAACCCATTGAAAGATGACTTGGAAAAACCATTGTTGTTTACTGAATATAAAACCACAAAATACATAATCAAAATAAAAACAACAACCCAATAACGCCTCCCCTCCCCCTGCCCAACCACATTTTAAAAGGACATAGGACAGGATGTCAATCATATCAAACAAAGTCCTGATTAAAAAGGAGCATTTTTTTCCTGGCACCTAAAGGTATATAATGAAGGCGCCAGGCGAACTTCCCTGGAGAGAGCATTCCACAGATGGGAAGCCACAGCAGAAAAGGCCAGTCCTAATGTTGCCACCCTCTGGACCTCTCAAGGAGGCAGCACACGAAGACGGGCCTCAGAAGATGATCTCGGGGTCTGAGTAACAGGTTGGGCCACTGGGCCCAAACTAACAAAATGAATTTCAGTAGGGACAAATGTAAAGTTCTACACATAGGCAGAAAGAACCAGCAGAGGTTGGATGGCCATCCATCTTGGATGCTTTAGTTCAGAGTCATATGAGCTGTGAAATATGCAGTTTGCTTGCTTGTTTGTTTTTATTTATTACAGCATTTATATGCCACCTTTCTGAGTGATTTACAGTAAAGGTAAAAGATCTGAAATGTAACTGACAAGACAGAAACAAGAAAACTCAAGCAGCAGAGAATGAAAATCAATAAAACAAAACTCTGAAGCAGTACCCAAAGCTGAGCAAATTCTAAAAGATTTTAAAAGCCACGCAAAATGGAAAGCACTGAAATGACCACAGAGTGCTTCAAATTTCATCTCAGCCATTACCCTGAGGCAAGCCCCCACCTCTGTTTCCTTTCCCCTCTGCATTATGCAGATATTAAAACTGACCTACTTTGCAGGACTGTTGTGCAGATTACTGAAATACAGTGGTACCTCGGGTTAAGTACTTAATTCGTTCTGGAGGTCCGTTCTTAATCTGAAACTGTTCTTAACCTGAAGCACCACTTTAGCTAATGGGGCCTCCTGCTGCCGCCGCGCGGCCGGAGCACAATTTGTGTTCTCATCCTGAAGCAAAGTTCTTAACCCAAGGCACCATTTCTGGGTTAGCGGAGTCTGTAACCTGTAGCGTCTGTAACCCAAGGTACTACTGTACTGCATGCAGCTTAAGGACTTGCAGTACTCAGAAGGCACTATATTAATACAGCATGCATATGGGATACACATACAGTGTGTATATTTATATATTTATATTTATCCCACTGTCCAGGGCTTGTCTTGTAACTTCTATCCATTAATAATAATAATAATAATAATAATAATAATAATAATAATAATAACAATGGAATTATATTGTTCTATAAGTTAGGTTTTGGGTTTCTCCAGTAATACAGCACTACATATTTTTTTTACTTAATCTCAAAATAAAGACTTGCAAATTCAAAGACATAGTGGAGCAGTTAACTTGACTCTTGACTTAGCCAGATGAGTAGCCAGTGTGTCCGTGAGGGAGAAGGCCTCTCTCCTCCACCCTCCATCTCCCTTGCTCTGTTGCTGCTAGCCATCTGTTGATAATTACTGTCCAGTCTCTGCTGAGAACTTGTGATATTTAATATTTCCTCACCACTTGAACAAATAAGCGATAATAACTGCAAGGTAGTTGACCACAGGAGTAGAAAGATGTATAGCATGAAAGAGTCAGTGTACACCTTGGTTTATGAAAACAACTTCGTTTTCTATTAAGGATTAGGGTAAATCCAGACCCTTGAGATCTGGGAGAATAGATGCATTGAGTTATACAATATCTCAGGGAAACAAGAGAGAAAGAGTTAAGCTTTTAAAACCACAAATATCAAAGGGATTTCAGAAAAGAGAATAAATATCCCTGTGTTTTTCCTCATGTCAATTTTTCATTTGTGCTGTCTTCAGTTCAGACTAAAAAGAATCTGCCAAATGTTTTGACATTCAGGTTTAAGAATCTTCCCATTAGATAACCATTATTTCTTTATCAGTTTAAAATCTTCCTATAAAACAAAACTGGAGTATATGGCAGTTTAAGGATAGGAAGAAGCAGCATTGCAAATGTGCTTTAAATATAAATGATATTAGATCACAAGAGTAAGACTCAGATCGCTGGGAAACTACCTTTATTGAAGGAAAAGAAAAGAAGGGGGGCATGTCTCTCCTGCATGCCTCCCCCTTTTTCATGTGCATGCTCAGGGAATCGGGCTTTTCCTGCAAAGCTGAAGTGAATCAATCTTATATTAAGCCAGGTTGCTTACTGAAGCAAAATGGTCTGATCCTGGTCCAACTGCACTGACTACCAATTAGTTTCCAGGCCCAATTCAAAGTGCTGGTTTTGACCTATAAAGCCTTAAACGGCTCAGGACCGCAATACGTCAAGGACCGCCTCTTTCCATATGAACCTACCCGGACCCTGAGATCATCTTCTGAGGCCCTTCTTCGTGTGCTGCCTCCTCAAGAGGTCTGGAGGTTGCAACACAAGAACAGGGCCTTCTCTGCAGTGGCTCCCCATCTGTGGCATGCTCTCCCCAGGGAGACTCACCAGGCGCCTTCATTAAACACCTTTAGGCACCAGGCAAAAATGTTCCTTTTTACCCAGGTCTTTGGTTGATTTGATTGACATCCTACACATTTTAAAAATGTGTTGTTTTTTTGCGGGGGGGGGGGGAGTGTTATTGGGTTGTTGTTTTTATTTTGATTATACATGTTGTGGTTTTATATTTTGATTTTGTTCTCATGCATGCCTAGGCAAATGTGTCCTTTTTTTTGCTTTTCAAAATATGGCAACCCTATTATATTCTAACTAAGAACTAATCTTTTTGCCTGGACATTCCCAAATTAACTGACTTTTATGCTGCAATCTGGGTGTTGTTGTACTGTTTTGCTTCACTGTAAAACGCCCTGAGATTTTCTTTTTTAATGAAAAATGGTCTGGAAATATTCTAAATAAATAATATTTTTACAACCCTTTGGTTTACAGAAGAGTTAAAGCACTTACAAATTCACCCATGGGATCTAGGTGTGGACATTGTAGATTAAGGTGTCTTCCTAAATATCTGCACCATGTACAGTATTAAGCAAGCTCTATAGTCTCACATAGGGAGATTTAAAAAACTGATGCAAGGCAGGCAGGCGCGCACACACACACACACACACACAAACAGCAGCAGCAGCAGAAATTGAAATTGGCAGGACTCATTTTGACAAATTGTGGGGTTATGGTGAAAATTATTTATTTATTTATTCATTCATATCTTTATTGGGATCACAGGCAGGCAGGGAAAGCTTTCTTTCCTGATACAAAACATAATTCCAAAGCTGCTGTTTGTGTTGGAGAGAAACTCTTCCATCAACACGGCCGTCCTCTGGTCCATCAGCAAGAGCTAGGCAAATAAGGGAAAATGCATGCACAGAATTGCACAATGAATTCTGGAGCAAAAATGGATATTGTTTAGGCAGTTAGGTTTTGCGATGCAGAATATAATGGCATGCTGATGACTTCCAAGAGCACACAAAGAACATGGTTTGCTAATTTGAAGCTGGCATTGAAACAATGCAAAAGATGTGGGACATTTGTTAAAGCAGGTATTAAGGGTTTTATGGTGGCTAATCTATATCGTGCCAAACACCAGAGAATATTTTAAGCAGCTGTCTCTAATTTTCCAATTTGCTCAAGCATCAGTTTGTTCGTCAGCCTGCAGTCAAATCTTAGTACATAGTTCCCAAAGGCCTGCACTAGCTTTAGATACCCAAGTTATCACTTGGATGGGCATTAAACCAGGCTTACAGCAATGCCCAGCGATGAAGTTTGCAGGCCCTCAGTTTGAGATATAATCAGCATTCAAGCAGACTTTTACTGTAATTCAGGCCTATAACTAGGGAAGGCCATATCATGCTGCTTCTGGTCTGTGTCAATTTTGCATGTGTATTCATAAATCCATTTAAAGAGAGAGAGAGAGAGAGAGAGAGAGAGAGAGAGAGAGAGAGAGAGAGAGAGAGACCCACAAATATTATATTTATACACATACCTAATACTCACCTAATGCATTTTTGTGTAATTTATCTCAATGTATACATTTCTAAAATATTTTATCCTAAAGAATGCACTTTTTTACACTTAAAAAGAAAAATCAAGATCTTTATTCCATAATTTAGAGAAATGCAAAATCTGAAGGATACTTACAGTATGTTCCAATCCAGGAGATGCAGATTAGGTGAGTTCATTTAAAAATGAGGATCAAGTGAAATCCCCCTCATCCCTTCCCTTTACCTGCAGCATAAGGTAAGACATATATTTATATTTTTTATTATTGAAGAGCCTGAAAATACAATGCACAGTCAAAGGATGTGGGAGAGAGGCCCTGTCCAATGGGCTTACAGTCTAGTTTACAGAATCAAGCAGCAGGAATCAAACAAAATACGGGGCGGAGTATCCAATTTCACCGCCTGAGGCAAAATGGTAATATGCCATCCCACCACCATTGAATCGTCCCTTACCTGGTCGTGCAGCGGTACTTGCAAAGAGGCAGCAGTGGTTTCTGGTGAGATCTTGTGTACTCTGCCAGATCTTGCAAGAATTTGGCAAGATCTCACTGGCAGCGGCAGGCGCCACACAAAGGGGCTTCTGCTGCCCAAGGTGGCTGCCTCATCCCACCCACAAGTGGGCCGGCCCTGACTAAACAGAGCACTGGAAGGAGAAGGCGGCCATAACTGGTTAGCAGGAGCCAGTCAGGAGACGATGGGTGCAGGGTTGCAGGAAGGTCAAGGCTGCCCAGGTGCACCAATGGATTCACTCTGGTACTCCACTGGTGCACCCAAATAGCCTGTGGCTCTCTGTTACCCTACCCTAGCATCAGATTAGAAAAAGTTCCCCCCGCATGTGACACAGTTGCCAAAGGCTACTTCTTATGCTACTTGTTCTGGGCAAAATTCTAGGCAAGCTGGATGCTTATTTCCGAACTATAGCATTAGAAACTTGACAGGTAGCGACTATATTCAGGTTCCTCCTGGTAGCAATGCCCTTTCATTAGGGTGTACACCCAGGGAATTTTTATTCACATTTTCCCCAGCTCCTTTGAAAATGGACAGACAGATCGCAATGGGGTTTTGAACAGGATTCATAGAATGTCAATCTTCAGGGGAGATCTTACAATACAGTGCGTTTTACACAACTCCTTCCCCTACACTGAAATATATACCAGGGGGCTAAGCTGGTGTTCAAACTGGAAATATTGAAAATGCAAATTGCCTTTCATTCTAATGTGTCAACATTCGTATCCCCTCACTTTCAAAATCCAAACGTGCTCTGCTCTGTGTACCACATTGCAATACCTCGTTTTCAACTAAGGTGTTGCACAGAAAGAAAACAAACTTAAAACTAAATAGGATGACCACCAAGCCAAATTCCTCACTTCAATTGTCCAGTACTCAAAGTCCAGTGAAAATAAGAATTTAGTACCGTAGACTTCATATTATTTTAACTTTTTATTGGCTACCATTATTGAATATTATATTAAAATGTTCTTTGAATCTACAGTGTGGGGGTCTTTGTAGAAGTGTGCTTTTGTTGTTCCTGATTCCTCCTTTCTTTACATAGATGTAAGAAAACTGCCTTGGGTTTCAGAGTTTTCAGTTTCTGTCCTTGTCAATGGGGAACCTTAAAATGGAGGTTGTTAGAGGCAAAAGGTTTGCTCGCGTTGTCTGAGGTGTTGGTTTTCATCCTTGCTTCCTCCGCCCGCTTGGAGAGCAACAAATATTAACTGCTACTGCAATACTTCATTAAACAAATATTTGTGTAAATCACAGTGTGAATATGCGAAGTGCTTTGATGGGCAAAGAGAAGTCATTCCCCATGTCCTTGTTTCTTGTTTTAAACACAGAGCTGAAGTGCTCTATACACTGACCTGAGCTTGGCACTCCTGCTGCTCCAGATCAGCTTGAGTCCCCCGTTCTTCCTTTTATTCATAATTGGTTTACAGCTGAAATACTGAGCAAAATGCAGACTTTCTGTTACAATGCAGCACTTCTTCTCATGTGCAAGCATTTAGGGTTGACACCTGGGGTTTTCATCCTGGGGTTCTGAAAGTGGCCTCTGACACGGAGGGCAAACTTTGCTCCACCTTCATGAGATCAGTCACTTACCGACCACGTTCTACTGGATGGAAGGACACTGCTGGAGTTAAAGTGTATACTGAGGCATGCAAAAAAATATATGTCTCAACCAAACTCCTGTTAACAGGCTTTTGGTAGGTGCTACATCATTGTTTTAAGTGACTTCTCTAGGTTTCAACACACTGACGTTTTTGACTGGCTTTATATGTGTGCATTTGCTATACACTGTTTTTTGAGGTATGGCTAAACATCTGCACAGGAAATACAGACAATGTCATGTCATGCATTGCTGCTTAGCTACAATTGTTTATATGGTGAGCTTCCAAGTCATTTTATAGCTTTCATGGTGCCTCCCCCCCCCCCCAGTGTTGCTGCATAGATTGGTGGAGTCTTTCACTTTCCTTTGAAGATGAAGAATATTCTGTTGTTGTCTTGGAGATCAGACTAAGCCTGCATATACAGGACACTTTATTCTAGAATCAAGGGAGACTGAGTTATTATTCTTTCTACCTGGTTCACACACATTCTAGAACTACCTCATATTTTTTGCCCCTGAAAAGTGCTTCTCAACACACTGGTTTCGTTCCAAAAATAAAGGCAAATTGCAATTTGCTTCTGCATTACCCTGTAGAGAACAGACGTAGGCATTCCCAGCAATGTCCATTATGTTGTGAGTGGGCATATACCAAAACCAAGAGAAGGTCTAACAAATGTGTCCTCTAATCAAAGGGAGGGTTTTCAAATACATGTCAATAAACCACAGCCACCCATCTGAAGACTGAAAGCAGTGTGGTGAGGAAGAGCACGAATGATGCCATGAGGCAAAAAAACTGCATTTTTGAGCTACAAATGGCTTAGGGAGTGCAGCCTTAGTACTGAACTGTGGCACTCAGAGCTTTCCTGTGGGAAACGTTAAAGGAAGCTGCAGCCTGTAAAACCCAGAAGAAATCCCCAAAAGTCATAGGACTCTGGTGGCTGGTGTGGTGAGTGAGACAGCATACTTTCAGTCACTGTGACAAGCAAGGACCTGCATTCTTTATTGAAAGAAGGGGACTTGATATGTATCTGAGTCTCCTCAAGAGCGTTGGCAGAGTAGCTAAATTGGAAGCCAAATCAAGTACAATAGTGGCTCTTGAAATTAAAACAAAGTCCAAATATTCAAAACAAAAATTTCCTTCCAGTAGCACCTTAAAGACCAACTAAGTTAGTTCTTGGTATGAGCTTTCGTGTGCATGCACACTTCTTCAGATACACTGAAACAGAAGTCACCAGACCCTTCTATATAGTGAGAAGGTGGGGAGAGGTATTACTCAGAAGGGTGGTGGGAATGGGTGATTGGCAGATAGCTGTGATGAGCCTGTTGACGACTCTTAACGACTGGCTCATCACAGGCTCATCACAGCTATCTGCCAATCACCCATTCCCACCACCCTTCTGAGTAATACCCCTCTGGTGACTTCTTAGTTGGTCTTTAAGGTGCTACTGGAAGGAATTTATTTTGTTTTGACTATGGCAGACCAACACGGCTACCTATCTGTAATCCAAATATTCAGAAGCTTTTACTTGCTTTTTTATAGTTAAAGAAGAATATATGCAACGTATTTACATTCACATGCTTATCCAAGCATGGGCTTAGTTTTTTCTTACTTGAAGATTTCAGCTTCTTCCTTCAGCATTCAAACAACAGAGTCTTTCTCTCTTCCCAGTCCTTGCACTCAGCCTTCTGCACATTACCCAGCTTGGTCATGCAGTTCCTTCTGAGAAGTTTCCACTTTCACCTTCCAGCAGACTCCTCCTTACTGCTTCTTCGGGAGAGCATCAACTTCTGGACTTCTTTCCCACACATACATTCACACAGAAACATTAGCACTCCCCTCGCCTATTGCGTATAGAGAGAACATAGAGAGAACATGCAAATAGCAGCTCCTGCAATAATCCTACTACCTATCCACACAAACATTCACTCTCTCAGGTTATGCCATGAGAGAATAAGATTTGTGAGAGAAGGATAAAATCCCAGAGGGGAAGGCTGCATTGTGATACGTTAGGAGAGTTCTCAAACAACAGCAGCAAGAATGCTGCTAGCCCAGAGATGGAAGGAAGGAGAAATACCAACAAAAGAAGAATGGCAGATGAAACTGATGGAGTATGCGGAGATGGCGAAACTGATGGAGAAGATCCAAAACCAGGAAGATCAAGTATTTTCTAAAGATTGGAGTAAATTTGTAATTTATTTAAAAGACCGCTGTAAACAGTTAAAATCTTTGGCAGGGATGTAATGGCACTTGTAATGTGGAATTATTTATGGTAATTATGGCTATATAATAGATGGATAATGGTAAAAGATGCAGCAAATAAAAGATGCAGCAAATATAAATTCAAACATGGAACCCATGGAGGGAAGGAGGGAGGTCCGAAGGTTCAAAAGGACCTTATATTTTAATGTTTGAAATGGTTATGTATTATATGTATAAAATTATAAAAAACCCAATAAAAATTATTTTAAAAATGAGAGTTCTCAAACAATTATCTTAACACAAATATATTTGCTATTGCTCTGAAGATCCATTAAAGATTTCGGAAATGTATATATGTATCCAGAGAAAAAATCCACCTTGTATTGTGGTGTTGTTTCAATTGGCAACATATCAAATCAGTAAAATAGGAAAGGCCCGCTGATAATAATTAACATCTTCATCAGTGCATGATAAAACAAAAATATCTGTACATCTATATCAGACTATTTCTGCACTATTCCAGCATTATAAATAATTATTAAGATGTCATCCTAGATGCTAAAACTACATTTTAAGTGAAGCTATTGCTATGGATTGCTTTTATTATTTTCATTACTAGTTAGTTGTTAGGAACTTAAATTTTCCAAATATGCAATCCACTTGGAAGTTCTCCTGCACAAAGCCCATCAAAATGAATGAGACCTCTGCAAGAGCATTTTAACTAATATGGCAATTCCTTATGGACATGATAGCTCCAAAGCTCACACAGGCTTGCTGGAACATCTGCTCTCTGCAGAGGTGCATGATCTCATGGCCGCTCTCTTTCCCAAAATGGTTTTGCAGGTTGCACTCTGCTTACCATCTGGTTCTGCTTCTCCATGTGCTGTGTTTTCAGAATGCCAAAGAAAACGCAGAAGTTAGCAGCTTAATAACAATGGTAAGTTGTGTTTTAGGCAGTTTGCCTAGTCCTAACACGACAGGGATGACAGAATATATCTACAAGCAATAAAAAATAAATAGCAACCTTTGTGACATATTAACTTTTCTTTTGATGGAACAGTCATAAAACCACAGTAAAGCACACTCAGCAACAATAACAGTGAACATTCAGCAGAACCCTTTTGTAAAAGGAACAATTGTTGCAACAATTCAAACTGCAATTCAAACTGCATAGTGGCTACTCTGAAATATAAGTTACATGGGCAGGAATGTTTGAAGTGTAGGAGCTGTCTCCAGCTAAGAGCTACTCTTAGTAGACCCACTGAAATGCATGGACCCAAGCTATTCATGTCTATTAATTTCTATGGATCTGTTCTCAGTATGACTAGCATTGAATGCAACTCTGTGTGTGTGTGTGTGTGTTTGTGTGTGTGTGTGTGTGTGTGTGTGTGATGGGATATCAGATGTGGAGGGGGGAATGGACTTGTTTAAAAAATAACTGTTTATTTTCTATGGGCAGCAGAAAGATCTCCTGTGAGAACTCCTTTAAAATTAATGGGAAACACAAAGAAGAACGTAAAGTTCTTGTGCCGATCCTATTTCCCAGAGTGCCATACTGCCCAGCAAATGAAAATGAAGCTTATATTATTTCACCCATTTTCTTTTTTTTCTTTTTTAAATAATATTTATTAACAGTTTAAAGATTACAAAAGGAAGAAAAAGAATTAAACAAGACAATACGATACATTACAAAAACAAAAACACTACATAAAACATTGAATTAACAAAACAAAACAATTAAAAACACATCCAATAATTTCAATATCTTATCTTTCATTCACTTGTTTCAGCAACCTCCTCACACCTCCCTTTTTGTATTCCACTTCAGTTTTGGGATCTAATAATTCTGTTTCCAATTTTGATTTTTCCACCTGGAAGCCAACTTTTTTTTCCAAGTTATATGCCTCCATTATTTGGTAGTAATGGAGCCAATCTCACACTCTATTTTTTAATTTTTCAAAACTCTGCAGTTTTATTCTGTCTCCATCTTGTTCCAGAATTTCCCAATATTTTGGCCATTTGGCCTCCATATTGAGTTTTTTCTGTGCCTTCGCTTCCATTGGTGACAACCATCTTGGGGTTTTCTTTTCTAACAAATCCTTATATCTTATCCAAACATCAAACAGTGCTTTTCTAACAATATGGTTTTTAAACGCTTTATGTGCTTTTACCTTATCATACCACAAATATGCATGCCAACCAAATACGTTGTTGAAACCTTCCAAATCCAGCACATCAGTGTTTTCAAGAAGCAGCCATTCTCTCAGCCAGCAAAAAGCAGCTGATTCATAATAAAGTTTAAGGTCTGGCAGGGCAAATCCACCTCTTTCTATTTCACCCATTTTCTGTGTGTTGGCTTTTAATGTTCTCATGAGTGCCCAGAACCTGCTTTTTAAACGTTTCCTTTGATCACCCTTATGAACGGTCCAGTTACCCACCCCCAGTTTTTACTTCTTGCTGAGGGGGAGGGACAGCCAGGAGACTCAAGCAGCACTCCGTCTGGGTTCAATGAATGTACATACTGGGGGGGGGGGGACAGTAGGATTACAAGAGCTGGCCCTGCTCTGCTCTACATGTGTTCAGTTGGGGGTGGCAACAGGCCCTACATATGTACAGAAAGTGTTTGCACAAGCTGGCTTGTTAACATCGTCATGAGAAGCAGGAACCCCAGTTGTCCACACAGAGCACAGGCATGCAGATTGCCCTGTGCATGTATGGTCTGGTTGTGCCAACTACATGGTAAATCAGTGGTGGGTCTCCTGCCCCCTCCTCACCCTCCTGTGAATTCCTTGTATCTGGAGTGACCATTTGAATCGCATGGCACCTGGGTCATGAAATTCCCCAGCACTTTTCTTTCACTACTCTTGAAAGCAAGAGGCATTATTCGCATGGAATGCATAAGTGAAATTGCCAGGTGAATAGGATGCCTTGCCCAGTGCCCTCCTAAAGATAACCTGGCTCAGGGTCTCCCAAAAGCCACAAAGCCCTGCTGTTTTGTGGCATAGCAGGCTTGCCAAATATTGCCCCTAGGGCTTCTGTGACTTCAAAAGCTTTTAGGAAAAGAGCTGCCTTCTCCCATAATAGTTTTGGGCTACAGGCAACCCCCTATTTATGTGAGGGTTAAATTCCAGGTCATTGCACACATCAGTGGAGGGTGCATAAGGCCGCCCCATTCCGCCCCTGTTTCACCCTCTTCCAGTGCCAAAGAGGCTCACATGTGCATTGAAGGCGCGGAAATTGAGAGTTGCCTGTATTAACATTTTTGTGCCCTATCCGTTTTAAGTGAAAACACAGCTAGGAACAGCTTCCGCACATTTTATTATTATCACCATGAGTTATTTCCCATAAGAAACAAGGTTGACAGTATATGTGCTCTTGCACATGGGATTCATGTACCCTGTGCATGGATAACAAATTACAGATGAGATATTGACTTGTGGATTGCATTAAGCAAACCACAATTGGGTTGTGGATTGCATTAAGCTATTGGTCTTTATTTGTGCAGTGTGCAATCTACACCTCCATCAATTATACTACAATGTGATTCTATTTTTCCCAGACAGAACACTTCCTTTGCGACACAGAGAAATTTGAACAAAGTGTGGCAGGAGGGAGGTAAAATGACGGAGCAGGGAAATTATTACATCATGTATGCGCACAACACACATGAAAATACAAGGAAAGGCTCTGGGTGATGTTTCACCTTTTGTCCCATGGATACAGTGGACTTCCCATAATTTTCCAGAACAAGGACTGGAGTCCTATCCAAAAAGAGCTTGTCTGGTGACAAATGGATCTTCTTGCCAAATATTCTGTGTCCCCTCTTTCCTTCCAGCTCCTGCTCTGTCTCCTTTAGCTCTTTATGAACTGAGTGGTTTATTGTTCTTCAGTTTCTGTCAGACTTTCTGGATTCAGTAGTAATAATGTTTGGCTTTCCCCATTTGCCTATCTTTATGTTTTTAGTATGATTTCTCTAGAGGCATCTCAAAATCCCCTCTGTGCATCTGGGAAAATATATGGGATAGAATTCTTTTATTAAAACAGTGCAGATTAACCCAGCAGATACACAGCAAGACAGTGCAACAATATTTGAAGGAAAGTGTCTGTAACGCTTTCTCCCTTTTTGTTTACAACACAGGCACATTTGCCAGCAATTTTACTGCGAGGCCCACATAGCTCCAGAACAGATTGTATCTGGAAAAGATAATAAGTAAGACGTAACTGTGTCAGGAAGATACTTTTAAGCTTTAACAATTTTACTGTTGCTGTTAAAGCAGGAGGGGGTGCTTGTGGCAGTTTTACATTCTTTATATTTAATAAAGACTGTCTTTTAAACTGAATTAATGTTCCTTCATCTCTGCACATTGGAAATACACGCTTGGTTTTGTGGAATGCGCAGGTAATTGGAAATGGGCAGCATGTTTTTCAACTGTGCCACATACTTTACACAGTTAAATGTACCCAGCCTAGCATACCTTGCTCAAAATAGTTCACTCTTCACAGCCACAGTGCTAAGGAGAGCAAATATATAAAGAGGGGCTCTGGTTTTCATAGCTGGAATGCTTAAGGGAATAGGTGGTTCTTCAGAAATGTTTTGAAGGAAAAGGAGGTTGATGCAGTGTTTGTAGATACACTTCGTCAAATTTCCCTGCACATACGCAAGCGTTGCAAAGTCCAAAATGTGTGTGAGAGAGGGGGGCACGTTTGTCCATTTGTCCATCCTCACAAGTCACTGTTCCACTACTCTCTTCCGCCTGCAGCAAAGGGCAATGCAGTATAGTGTTGTTCCATATTTTTTAAAAGAAAAAAATGTGCTACTACTTACCATGAAGTTGTTGCAGTAAGTGCTACATGTTTAACATTTGGAAAGAAAAGGTGCTGGTGCTGCGTACCCTGAGTAGCCCCAGAAAAAAGCACTGGTGTTGGATTTATGGGATCTGCCTTCCAGATCCATTTTGGATCAGGCACTGATCTCCCATCAGAGTCTGGGCTGATCAGAAATGGATCTCTTTTGGTTCATCACTGCTCAATCCAGAGTAGAATGGAAAGGAGCTTACAGCACACACATGTCCAAATTACATCTCCCTCTACAGCACGTGCAGAAATTGCCTTCTTGACTGTTGGACCCACTCTGGGTCTCTTCGTATGCAGGCGAAGCCCCTAACTCAGTGAGGGTTTGAGACCTATCAGCCACCCTCGCCTGGCTTAGTTGGCCAATCAAAGCTGTTTCCCAGAGTGTGGCCGCTGTCGCATGCTGACAGCTTCTAGGAGAGCTGAGTCCAGGGTAGTGACCAAAGGTAGACAAACTACCCCAGAAGGAGCACAATATGCCCCCCCCATACAGAGGTACTACCCCTCCGCTTACACCCCATGAACCGTGAGACGTACTGTATATGCATTTAAATAACAGTGGTACCTTGGGTTACACACACTTCAGGTTACCGACTCCACTAACCCAGAAATATTACCTCAGGTTAAGAACTTTGCTTCAGGACGTGAACAGAAATCGTGCTCCAGCGATGCAGTGGCAGCAGGAGGCCCCATTAGCTAAAGTGGTGTTTCAGGTTAAGAACAGTTTCAGATTAAGAACGGACCTCCGGAACGAATTACCGTATTTTTTGCTCTATAAGACGCACCAGACCACAAGACGCACCTAGTTTTTGGAGGAGGAAAACAAGAAAAAAATATTTTGAATCCCAGAAGCCAGAACAGCAAGAGGGATCGCTGTGCAGTGTAAGCAGCAATCCCTCTTGCTGTTCTGGCTTCTGGGATAGCTGCGCAGCCTGCATTCGCTCCATAAGATGCACACACATTTCCCCTTACTTTTTGGAGGGGAAAAGTGAGTCTTATAGAGCAAAAAATACGGTAAGTACTTAACCCGAAGTACCACTGTATAGTGATTGTTTCTAAATTTGTTTTTTTTTTATATATATATAATTTTTATTAGGTTTATAATATACAAAATTCAAATTCCAAATACATGTTTCCATAAATCTAGTGGACTCCCCCCATCTTCCGGACACTGCATTCTCTGTAAAACCAAAACCTCAGCAATTTGTTAACTTATTTTAAACCTAATAATATATCTTCCATTTTATCGTGATATCTGGTCTCTAGACATTTCAATCCGAATCCATTAATTTTTAGTTTCAACACAATAAAATTATTACATTACACCACTTCTGTCTTGTTGTGCCTTATTTACCAATTCAAAGATTTACCGATACTGAAGCTATAATTTCCCAGAGAGAAGCATTTTTTAACATTCATACAACTTATAATGCTTTTTCAAATAGTCCTTAAATTTTTCCCAAACTTCCTCCGTTTCTTCTTCTCCCGAGTCTCGAATTCTGCCAGTCATTTCAGCCAGTTCCATATAATCCATCAGCTGCGTCTGCCATTCTTCCAGTGTGGGTAGATTTTGTGTCTTCCAGTGCTTTGCCATCAAGATCCTTGCTGCTGTAGTAGCGTACATAAAGAAAGTTCTATCTTTCTTAGCCACCCTCTGGTCTACCATGCCCAGGAGGAAGGCCTCCGGTTTCTTGGGTAAGGTAAGTCTAAGCACCTTTTTTAGTTCATTATGTATCATCTCCCAGAAGGCCTTCACCTTCGGGCAGGTCCACCAGAGGTGTAGAAATGTCCCTTCCTCCTCTTTACATTTCCAACATTTATTATCAGACAGGTGATATATCTTTGCAAGCTTGACTGGGGTCATGTACCACCGGTATGTCATTTTCATAATATTTTCCTTCAAGGCACTACATGCCGTGAATTTCATTCCGGTGTTCCATAACCTTTCCCAGTCTTCAAACATAATGTTGTGCCCCAAGTCCTGCGCCCACTTTATCATGGAGGATTTAACAATCTCATCCTGTGTATTCCATTTAAGCAGCAAGTTGTACATTCTCGAAATTAACTTAGATTTTGGCTCAAGCAACTCTGTCTCTAGTTTCGATTTTTCCTCCTGGAAACCCACTTTTTTGTCCGCTTTAAAAACTTCCTGGATTTGAGCATAATGCAACCAATCTCGCACCTTGTTTTTTAACTTTTCCATACTCTGCAACCTCCATTTATCTCCAATTTTTTCAATTATTTCCCAATATTTAGGCCAGTGGGCCTCCATATTGAGTCTTTTACGTGCTTTGGCCTCCATCGGTGAGAGCCACCTCGGAGTTTTACTCTCCAATAAGTCTTTATATTTTGACCAGACCAAAAAAATTGCCCTTCTGACAATATGGTTTTTGAACGATTTGTGAACTTTGACCTTGTCGTACCACAAATATGCATGCCACCCAAAAGCATTATCAAATCCCTCCAGGTCGAGGACGTCGGTGTTCTCCAACAAAATCCAATCCTTCAACCAGCAGAGGGCTGCAGCTTCATAATATAACTTCAAGTCCGGCAGGGCAAACCCCCCTCTTTCTTTCGCATCTGTTAGTATTTTAAACTTTATTCGGGGCTTTTTGCCCTGCCAGACAAATTTAGATATATCCCTCTGCCATTTTCCAAAACATTCCACCTTATCCACGATCTGGAGGGCCTGAAACAAAAATAGCATTTTCGGCAATACATTCATCTTTATAGCAGCTATTCTGCCCAACAAGGAAAGTTTCAGTCTTGACCATGTTTCCAAGTCTCTTTTGATCTCTGACCAACATTTCTCATAATTGTCCTTAAACAAATTCAAATTTTTGGAGGTCAGGTACACCCCTAAGTACTTTACTTTTTTAACCACATTTAGTTCTGTTTCTTTTCTGAACTCCTCTATTTCAGTAGTTGTCAAGTTTTTTGCTAAAACTTTAGTTTTTTGTTTATTCAGCTTGAATCCCGCCACCCGACCAAAGTCAGAAATTAATTCTAACGCTCTTTTAGTACTAGAGGCTGGCTCCTGTAATGTTAACACCAAGTCATCTGCAAATGCTTTCAGTTTATATTGTTTCTCTCCGACCACAATTCCCTGTGCCAACCGGTCATTTCTAATCATGTTCAATAGCACCTCCAGGACTGAAATAAACAACAGAGGAGATAGAGGGCACCCCTGTCGTGTCCCTTTTTCAATTTTGAACTCCTCTGTCACCACGTTGTTTACTATCAATTTAGCTTTTTGTTCTGAATAAATTGCTTCTATTCCATTTTCAAACCCCCGCCCTACTCCCATCCTTTCCAAATTTTTCTTCATAAACATCCAAGAAATGTTGTCAAAGGCTTTCTCCGCATCAATAAAGATCAACACCGCTCTTGTATTTGAGTTAATCTGTAAAAATTCCAAAATGTCAATGATGTTTCTTGTGTTGTCAAATAAATGTCTGCCAGGGAGAAAGCCTGCTTGGTCCTTATGAATCACTTCATTTAATACTTTCTTAAATCTGCTTGCCAAAATGTCTGCAAAGATTTTGTAATCCACATTTAGGAGTGAGATAGGACGGTAGTTTTTAAGTTGAGTTTTTTCAGTTTCTGATTTTGGTATCAACGTGATGAAAGCTTCTTTCCACGTTTCCGGTGCCTTCCTCCCCTCCATAATCTGGTTACAAACTTCCAACAATGGTTGTATCAATGTATCCTTCAATGCCTTGTAATATTTGGAAGTAAGTCCATCAGGTCCCGGAGACTTGCCCAGTTGGAGGTTCTGAATGGCGCATTCAATTTCTTGGGTTGTAATATTACAATTCAGGGTTGCTCTCATTTCCTGGGGTATTTTTTGTAATCCATTAGTTGTGACAAATTGGTCCACCTCCGAGCCTTTTTGTGGCCTTTGTGAATAAAGTTCTTTGAAATATCTCTGGAAACACTTTCTGATTTCCTCGGGTTTCTGAACCATTCTCCCTTCAATCTCTAGATTTGTAACTGTGTTAAGCTTTTGTCTCTTTTTCAACTGCCAAGCCAACAACTTCCCGCACTTATTAGCAGATTCAAAGGATCTTTGTTTCATTTGTTTAATTTTCCATTCCACCTCTTGATTTATCAGTTTCGAATATTGTGCCTGGAAAAACTTCACTTCTCTCAATACTTCCTTTGATTTAGGCCTGGATCTCAGTTTTTTCTCTCCTTCTCTTATTTTCTCCAAAATCTTCTCCTTCTTTTCATTCCAGAGCCTTTTTTTAATCGTGTTCTGCTGTATTAGAAACCCTCTCATAACTGCTTTACTTGCGTCCCAGATTGTTCTTTTTTCCACGTTTGTCTTTAAGTTTATTTCAAAATAATCCTTTAAAACTTTTTGGGCCTTCTTAACAATCTCCTGATCTCTTAACAAAGCGTCATTCATTCTCCATCTGAAAGATCCGGTTGTATTTAATCTCAATTCCATTCTCAAAGCATTGTGGTCGGAGCAGGTTTTTGGGCAGATTTCCACTTTTCTAGTCTTAGGTGCCAGCCCTCTAGTAATCCATATTTGGTCGATTCGCGTCCATGTCATATGGGCCTCAGAAAAAAAAGTTCCTTCTTTCCCTAGAGGGTTCTTGATCCTCCATATGTCAATCAAATCCAAATTGTCAGTCATTTCGAAAAAGGTTTTTGGTAGTCTGCCGTCTTTCGTTATATTAGCACTTTGCGACTTATCCATATTCACTGAGGCGACTCCGTTCATATCTCCCAACATGATAATGTTGTTGTAATCCAAATAGTCCAGCATAGTCTCATGCAGCTTCTTAAAAAATTCCGATTTTCCATCATTTGGGGCGTATATTCCTAAAATTAAAAACTTTTCTCCTTGTGTCTGAATTTCAATTGCCAAAATTCTACCCTGTTCATCTTTGAATACAAATTTTGGTGACAAGTTCTCCTTTGCATATATCACCACTCCTCTTTTCTTAACTTTGTCCGATGAGATAAATTCTTGGCCTAGCCTTTTGTTAATTAACACTTTTCTGTGGAGTCTTGTCACATGTGTTTCTTGCAGGCAAATAATGTCTAATTGTTCTTTTTTCAAAATATGAAATACTTTTCTCCGTTTTTCTGGAGAATTCCCGCCATTTATGTTCCAACTAAGAAGCTGTAGAGACATCCTGGTCTACTTCTTGAATATCACAGTTGGGTATCCAATTTGTCCTCCGTTCCCGAAGGCTGTGGTGCCGGTCCGCCTCCAGATGGTACAGGTCTTGGTGGTGATCCCGGTGGTGGAGGCCAGGAATCTACAGCTCTCTTTTGGAGGTCCTCCTCGTTGTCGTGTAGGAACTTCTGGTGGTCCTCTGGTGTTTTAATTCTTACCTTCTTTCCTTTATAAGTGAATGATAGACCTTGAGGAAATTCCCACCTGTAAGGGATTGCGTTGTACCTTAACAATTTAGCCAAGTCTGTATATGAGGCTCTAAGGTCCAGCAGATATTTAGGAATATCTCTATAAATTTCTGCCCTTTTGCCTTCAACTTCCAGAGATTTTTTAAAATGTTGGCCTAATATCTTGTCTCTTTCCTCTCTTGTTCTCAAACAAACCAAACAGTCTCTGGACTTGTCTTTCTTAACCGATCTTCCCAATCTGAAGGCCGTCACAATTTTGAAGTCTTTATCTTCCTCAACCCCCCAAAATTTAGAAAACAACTGCGTCAAAAATTCCTCTAGGTTGCCCTGCTCCAGCTCTGGGACGGCCCTCAGCCTAAGATTACATTCCTTACTTTTCAGTTCCACCATTGACAGGTAGGCTTGCTGTTCTCCTACCTGTCTTTTCAGAGGTCTTACTTCCCCTTTGATCTCCTCCACCTTTTTGCACGCTTGCACAGCTTTTTGATTGGCTTCCGCAGCTAATTTGTAGTTCTCCGCCGTAGCTCCTTGCAATTTCTCAATAGCCTGAGTATGCTGGGAAACCTGATCTGTTAACTTGCTGATAGTAGATGTAGCTCTGTCAATTTTAGATGACTGATCGTCCACCTTCTTATTCAAAAGTGCCAGTTGTTCCAAAATTTGTTTCAAGACTGGATCAGTTCCTCCAGTTGCCATATCTTCTGTTGCAAGCGTTTCAACTTCTTCCTCCTGCGCCGTCAGCACAGTTGGTACCGAAGATCTGCGTTGATGAGTCAACGTTGTTTGAACAAGCTGCCCAGCTCTCTTATCTTTTTTCTTTTCTTTAGCTTCCTCAGCTAAAGCTTCCTTAGCTTTAGATGCTCTTGTTTTCCCTGGGCCACTCATTCCCCAGCTGCCTCTGTTCAAGGTCAAATAGTCTTTCAATCCATGAGAAAGGCAAGTCCAGAATGTAAACAATTAAACCACAAAAAATCCCAATAAGGTACAGTTCCCAGACCTCTATGTCTCCGCAAATCCACTAGGGGGGGTTTTCATAAGAAAGAAAGTTTCTTTTCCACCATCAAAGTTCCTATTTCAACTTTTATAGTCCCCAAGTTCGAAAAGGAGGCTTTCAGATAGTTCTGTTTCAAAATAGTGCCACAAGGTAGCAGAAAGGTTCCAATAGCAGTATTAAAGCGATAGTGTATCCATCAATGCAACAATTTGTACTTAAGAAAAAGTTTCAGCAGCCTGACAGTACTCCTTTGCAACACTGGCAGTCCGATAGCTCGGTTATCTCCTTCAATTCCACGTCACTTCACAATAGGGGGAAGATTCCTTAGCGCAATGAACCAAAAGATTTAATCCTTCAATCTTTTTAATTTCTAGAAGAACACAGTCTGTTAATGCCCCTTCATACTAATTTCAAAGTCTCTTTTGAACGCTTCAGCCCACATCGGGTTCCTTGCTTTGCTCTGATTAGCAGGACCGGGAGACGGACTTCCTGTTACTCGCCTCCCGTTTTCAGCCGAATTAAATGAATTTAAGTCAATCTTTAGTCAATCTTTAGTACCCCTTACTCACGGGTAAATTGCAGCCAATTCCGATGATTTTCAAGAAGAAAGGTCGACGCTCATCAGCAACAGCAGCGCGGCTTCACTTCCGCGAAAAGAGCGATGAACTCACAGCGCCGCTCCCCCTTTCACGTTCCGGAGCCTCTTACGAGGTCCCTTCCTCGTTTCTGGGGGGGCTTCTGGCACCCGCCGAGTCCCACGGCCGCAGGCTCGCTCTGCCTACGGTTTGTCTTAATGGGTCTCCGCTTTGCCGCAGCGGACGACCCTTTTTCGCGGAGCCCCTCTTCACACGGTAAAGAGGACCGCCATTGCCGTTTTGCGCCGCCTCCGGAAGTGTTTCTAAATTTGGATCTGTACATACAAGTTAGCACTTGCAAATCTGTGTCATCTTTTGACCTCATTTTGGTGATGAATTTCTTCTCTTTTTCCCCTTCTTTTTTTTGATATTTATCCTTTTTTGTGGTCTCCCTACCTGTGGGTCAGGATAGCATACAAGGCAATCTGAAGCACATACAACACCATTCTAGTTTTATATATGGGGGTCAATGTGCTACTGACAGAAAGTGCAGTGAATTCAACAAAAATAAACAAATGGTGTTTTTAAAGCCATGAAATGTAAGTAAACTTCACCCCACACAACTTTAGGCGAAAGCAAAAAATGAAATCAACAGTGTGCGAGGAGCTCGGCACAAATTATGATAAACAGAAAATATTCGTGTATTTCGTAACTTTTTGGAAACTGTATGTCTGTAAATACAAGTGCATTGCTCTGACACCAGTTAAAAATCTTGCAACAGCCATTTCTCCTACAGCATCTTAGAAAGATTGCTTTTTTTGACTCTCTAACATTCTAGCTAGCACTAAACATAGAACTTCATTCATCATCACCTGAGCCAAGACTGCCAAGGGAAGCCTACCCTTCCTGAGCTAAAAGTGGCAACACTCCAGTATTGGCAGAAATCAAATGAATCATTTCCTGCTTTTAGCTTTAAATAAATAATCAAAAAAGATTGTCTAGCTTCTGGTCCAAAGGTAATTTTTCACAGTAAGGCACAGGAGCCCATTTACAGAGAACATGAGTGTGGAGAATTATTCTGGTAACTATCACAGCTAGAATCTAGTGTACCTGTGGACTAGATGAAAACAAATAGCAAAAAAAGCATTTTATCATGATAAAACAGGTCACACAGAGAGACACAAAGAAGAAAGCTGCCAAGTACATGCACATGTTCGTGGAGCCCCATGCTTTGTTAAACTGGGAAGCAAAGGGCACACCCTGTGGGTTAACTTTTTGAATAGAAGAGCCTTATTTGACATTTCTGCAGTCTGCTACACATTCATGTCATTCATCATTGTATCATATTATGTACTGACCACAAGACAGGCAAGAAATGTCTAAATAAATAAACTAAATTCATGTATTGTAAAAAATATCTAAAAATACATCTGGATCACAACCTTTACTATCATCTCCAAAACAAAACACAAAAATGGCTGGACGTATGCTACAAAGAGCAAGGACTGTTCTAGTTAGGCATGGAAAGAACTTTCTGGTGCTACTCTGTAAAACTGGTACTAACTAGAATGGGAAATGGCATTATTAGAAAAATTAACAAATAAATTGGGCATTGCACAAGGTCAGACCAGGAAAGCTTGACTTACTATGGTGTGGTCTGATTTTATAATATTTACTAATATTGAAGAGCATGAACAATCCCCTTTTCCAGGTTTGATTGATATAGACTTTTTCTTTCCTTCTCACGTGATGTATTGAAAATAGCAAAAAAAAAAAAAATGCTAGAATTTTTATGTATAAACTTTCTAATTTATTTTGAACTCATCCATTCGGAGAGAAATGAATATCAAACTTACCTGCATGATGGCTAGGTTTTGGATAAGGCATACATTACAGAGCTCTTGATTTATTGATTTCGGTTTTAAATAATTATCTACTTTTGTTTTAGTTACCTTTTCTCCCTTTCTTTAGTACTTTATTACCTGCCAATCTTATGTTGTGTCGGTTTGTTTCTTTGACATGTATAATGTTGTTTCATATTTATGTGTTTTAAAATGTAATAAAGATTAATTTTAAAAATGAAAATAATCTGGAATATATCAAGCTCAAGTCACCATGAGTTCCAAAAGACTCTGATAATGAACAAAGAACAGCCCAGCTCTTCCAATGGCATACCACAAACTGGTATGAGAAATGCTATTCAAGAGACTCAAGCCCAATGCCTATTTAGGTGTGGGGAACTGGCTGTATTGTTCTTGACATCCAGGGCCAGCGTTCTACAATGTTCCCAACATCCATGGGGAATATCTAAAGTTGGTGTCTTGTTCCTTTTCACCCACTGAGGCTCAGCATCCCATGAAACCTGGGCTATGTAGCTATGGGGTTCAAGCTGGCAGTGGACTTGTCTACTGAAGAAATGTATATCAATTTTATACTACTTTATCTATAGACCCCCATAATGTAGGCACATTCATCTATACTACATTTCCTTGATAATAAAAGCAGAGCTTCCAAATTCTGTTCTGAACTCACCCATGTCTTCATGGGCCTGTGGTTGGGAAGTACAAACCAGCCCTCAGGTAAAGAACTCCAAGAAAAATAAATATTGTCTCTAACCATCATGATATGATACACACAAACATGCAAACTCTCTCTATGAAACCAACAGTTCGTAAGACATGTTGTGCCTATGTGTAGCAATACATGTGGCATCTTTTGAAGATCAAGTACTCAACTGAACAAAGAGCCACTGGGAGAATGTGAGAAGCAGGAACAGGTTAAAAGCCTGGCAGGTTTTTAACACAACTTGCATTTGGAAGCTGGCATACCCTAATACATCTTTTATTTTATACATTGTTAATACATTAAAAAAATTCACAGTTTGGAACCATGTCCAAAAATAGTACGTTATTTGTTTATCAAGCAGAAAGTTAAGGAACACAACAAGATTCTCTAAGAGGCCCTTATTACCCTACACATCCCTTCTAAATTTCCGTCGGTTTCCTAAATGTTTCACACCGAAAACAGTTTGGTGCATTTTTTCCAGGGAAGCCTAAAAGCAAATATTTGTGTTTCATGAAATTCAACACCTCATCTCCTCAGACTCCAGCCATTAGACATGCTTCAGTAACAGGCCTCAGAGATGTAAAAAATGAATGAGGAAAAGGGGAATATTTTGCTGTTAAATATCTATTTTCTCCACAAAAACATCAATATGTAAGTCTGTAGGACGGGAGTCAATGTTGTTCTTGCCCGAACTATAATTGTGGCTTGCAAAGAATTAGTAATGGTTTAACCACCAAAGGCCTGACTTTTCATAAACAAGGATTTTGTTACAAATTGTTACAAAATGTGAAGCCCAATCATTTGTAAGCTTTACCTCTCCAGTGCGTCAAATAATGTGAGAAGAGGTCCGTTCTTGGATATACATTTTGTGTTATTTCCTCTTTGCAAGAGTACCTTCTTGATAACCCTCAGAAGCACATTGGGAATCTGTGGGTCTGTTGTCGGCAGTGTCACAACGAGACACAATTTGCTTGGCCTTCATACGTTGCTTCGTGATTTCCATGGTAAGTATGTAAGAAGATCAGGATGGTGGTCTATTTGGCCCCAAATTCTGCTTCCAGCAGTAGCCAGCGGCCAAATGCATCTGGGAAGCTGGAAGGCAGCTTCACCCAACCCAACCCAATCCCAGCTCAGCAGGGATTAATGTAACGGAGCCAGGAGCCAGGCATCCTTCAGGCATTCCACCAGGACACATTCCGGCAAAAAATGAGGGTTGGCGGGCTCCAGGTGACCCGGCTCCGCACTCAACCTTTGCATGTATAGCATAAAGGCCGGAGAAGAGCTGAGAAGTGTGTCTGCCTGAAAGCACATTCTTTTTTTTTTCAAATAACAGTTTATTAATTTTCCAAAGATAACAAAAAATAAAAACAACAAAACAAAAACAAAACAAAACAGATTGACTTCCCTCTAGTGTCTTCCATGGTTCCATTATTTATCAATGTACTGCATGTCATTGCTCAGTTTACAATCTTATTTAAATTACTTATTATCCGGTCATAACAAACTTACAAGTAATTCTACAGTGCTTCTGTAAATATGCCAATAAACACCTTTCATTCTTCCTTGATTTCATTGTCGTCTCTTCCTCTTAGTTTCATTGTCAGTTTTGCCATTTCAGCATATACTGTTAGTTTAACTTGCCAATCTTCTTTAGCTAGGACTCCTTCTTTCCAATGTTGTGCTAGTAATGTTCGTGCAGCCATAGCTGCATACATAAACAAGTTTTTTTGTGATTTTGGTATGTCTGCTCCTTTAATGCCTAATAGGAAAGCTTCTGTTTTTTTAACAAAAGGTTATTTTAAACATCTTCTTTATTTCATTATAAATCAGTTCCCAATATTTCTTTATAATTTTGCAATCCCACCACATATGTGCCTGAAAACACTTTCAAGCCCTCGTCATGATTCAAAGATGTTCATAAGAAGATTCAAGCAAGCACATTTAGAACCCCCTTCGCACCTTCACGCTAAACGTACAAAGCAGGTGGGTTGGGGCATTGCTAGAGGCAGCAAGACAAGAATGGGCCAAGGCTCTGTAGAGTGAAAGCTATAAAGCTACATAAAGAAAGAACAGCAGAGATTCAGCACTTAACAACAGCAACAACAATCCCTGAAGTGGAGTCTTCATGTGCTTGTGTCCATTTTTTGCACACCCATGCCATATTTCCAGTTTTTCCTGGTTTAGATTCTATCAGAACTTCAGGGAAATAAACAGCTGTTGGATATTTGTCCCTGTAAAATGGTCACAGAATCCTACTATTTTACCTCCCCTCTAGTATATCTTCCAAAGAAATATTTAACATAAAAAAGCAGATATAGAAACGTGGAAATCATCAGATGCTTTTTATGTATCTCTAAAACTTTGAGTACAAAATTATGCATACAATTTTAATTGAATTAAAGCATATTTCGAACCAGGGGGTCAGGTCATTGTTTTTCAATATATCCCATGTAAGCTTTAAAAATTGTGTGCAAATATATATATATATATATAAATGTAGTACAACGTTAGATTATGTAAAACAATAAGATGCCAAACTTGTGTTTGAAATGCAAGAGAATGGTATTGAACCAGCATTAAAAAAAAAATATGGTTTCAGACTGGACATTTGAGGAGGCCTTGCAAGTTTCACCCCCTACATGAGTACATAGATCAAAAGTCTGAAATTAGACTCTGTGAAATTACTGCCACTACCTCCCACCAGCTGCTGATCTGTCATTTCTCCCTGCATGTTTTGAAAGCTGTACTTGTATGATTCATTTTTAATTGGGTGGCCTTTAAAGCTACAATGAAAGAAGAGGAGACTGAGCAGAAAGCAATGGTAAAAAACAAGAGTGAGGCTGAAAGATGGCATTATAGACAGATGGCAGAGAAAAATATATATAACCAAAACCCTATCACATAAAATTAAAAAAAATAGCTGTCTGTGCAAAAATTTGCATGCAGATCTGTTCATTATGAAAAATATGTAAAATTTCATTCATTCGCTGGCAGGATCTCAAGTAACAGGCCTCTGACATATTTCTGAGCCATGAGCAGCACCTTGTGGGAAGAAACAAGGAAGAAGACCAAGCCCCTATTCTTACTTCTCTGGGCCAGGTATGGTTCCATCTCTATATACTCTGGAAACCAGGAAGGAGATGGTAGATCTTGGGGAAGAATTTGGCCCAGGATTCTCCAGTTGGTTTCTGGGGTAGACGGCACTGGGGTAGATGATACTAAAGTCCAGGCTTCGCCAGTAAAAAATTCAGGCTTCCTAGACAGCCTTCTTTTCTACTGTTGACCTGACTAAAGCCTTTTCTTTTAAAAGTTTTGTGCTGTAACTATGCCATTTGTTCTTTTATGTGTTTTATACACTAGCACTATTGCTTAATTTCCTAAACCTATTCATCTATAATTTGGCTTTATTCATTCTTTAGGGGCTTAGCGTGCCTGCAAATTTTAGTCACTTCTGTTAAATGATTTTTTGAAAAAATCCCAATGGTTAGTGGGTGCTTTGTACTGAGGCGGGGGCAGTTTTCTGAAGCACCAAATTTTGGGCCAAACCATACATTCTAAACTCTTAGACTTTGCTCTGACTTTGCCTTATACTAATGAATCTTCTTTAGCAAATGTGACCCTCAATATATTGGGGCCAGTTCCTCCTTTTGAAATGTCAATTGTACTTCTCTGCCCAAAATTAAACAATTCCTCGTAATCCATTTTTAAAGCAGATACGGACTGTTAAGCTTTTCTTTTCTAATCTGCAAAGGAAAAACGGGTGGGAAGGTGAAACAATCTTTTCTTAACATTCAACTACTTCTGGGCAAGTAAATTATATGCCAAGACTTTTTTCATGGGGGAAAGTTAAAAACTGAAAATTGAAAGTTTGTAATGGAAATCCTGACCAACCAAAGTAAGGGAATTAAAAAATACACTCAGTATTTAAGACATAAAATAATATATATGAACTGCATTTCCAGCACACTGAATGTTTATTGCAGATTAAACACTTAAAACGGAAAGAACCAACACATACTCCAGCTCTATCTTCAATGTTTGCTTAATATAGCCAGAATACACATTTGAAATCATGGGACTGAAGAGTACAGGGTAAGTGTTTAAATAACACCAAATCCAATAAAATGTTTCACTTGACATGTTAAGCAGGTAATAAAAATGTCATGTAGAATTACTATTTTGTAGTCTTTACAATAGTATAATTTGGTTGGGAGGAGACCTATAGAAATGGAGACCTTTTTTGTTTCAGAGACATTTTCCTGATTTCAGAGATCTAAAGAAATGGAGACATTTTTCAACACTTATTGGTGATTTTGAAGCAGATCCAAGTTATGGGTGTCCATAGGAACATGCATGAGTAAGGCAGCACACGCAAGCCATTCTCTCCAGGCATGAATTGGACCAGTGTGAGAAGCAGCATTCAGTATGAGGGGAATCCCAATCGGTCCAACAGCAGTCCTTACATAGAGGTACTGTATGTGAAGGCTGGTGTGCTTCCAGAGCTGCTTCACACATGCTGGCTGCAGGCAAGGCTGGTGGGGGGCACACCTGGTGTGCGTGCCAGTGCTCTGAGTAGTCACCAGTATGGCTGGTGTAGTCACTAGATGTGATCTCATTCCTCCATCGACACATGAGGCTGTTCATCTGAACACTGCTTATTTTGTCAGCTGTTGGGTGTAGCAATGGAGTAAATCTGGATGCTATTGCTACCTGAAACAGCCTGTGATCTGCCACTGGTATAAGGTACACGTGACACCGTAGTACTTTTTCATAAGCCAAAGGGGTCAGTCTAGAACACTGGTGGTAGATCAGACAACTTGGTCATGAGTGACTTTGAGTGTATCAGTAGCACCACAGCCATTCTCTTTTTGTTGTTATAAAAACAAATCATTAAAGAGGAAAAGATTGCAAGAGTCAAAAGGAGACAGGGATCCTTTGCCTACAAAAAATGTGTTGTAATGCAGTACAGCTTATCTCACCCTCCATCCAACTGAGGCTAGGACTTGTTGAAACTATGTGGTATAGAAGAGAACTGAATTGTACTACCAGTAGCTTCACACATATGAAGCCACTGGATGGCTCAGACCTGAGACACACTCAGAAGCTGGGCTTCTATTTGTGCCCAGACAAGGAAGCAGTAACTAGGAATATCAGAGGTATCTCATCAGTCCTCATCTTGGCATGGATGCTTGCTATGAATGCTTCTCATCTTAGTTCTCTAGAAGACCTCTCCTCCTCCCAGAGGAAGGAGTTGTGTGCGGGAACTGGCTCCCGCGTCAGCAGAGTTTAGCCGCGCTTAAGCGGTCGCCGCAGCGCTGGAACCCCATTCGGCTTCCTGCTACCTTCGGATCACCCACCCACCCTCCCATTAGGTCAATTCTGTGTTTTTTGACCTTGCTATGGACTTCGGTTGGTTGCCTTGGTTGCCCAGGGGGCCTGGTAGGAATTTTATCCATTTGGCAAATTGGCACTGGCCACTTGGTTTTCGCCTACCTCACAGCAAATCGTCACAACTTATCAGGTATTGGCAGTTAGGCATTGGAATATGTGCAGTGTGTTGGAGGGCAGGTTGTGGCCATTGCCTACTCCTCCCCTTGTTTGGGTATTCCGTTAAAGGAATCTGGCGGTCGTGGATCCCGTCCGATGCCCTGCTGGTGGCTAGGGCCATGGCATGACCCCCGGTGAGGTCTGGGGAAGCTTTCAGTTGTATTTGCATCAACAAGCTCCTCCCATTGGCTGTTAACCCTCGATTGACCCCCCCACTCCGCGGGGTGGAGTCATATATAGTTTGTTTGATCCAATGCCTAAGCCAATACCTCTCACATGCTGTAACCAATAAAGTTGTGCCTTTATTTAGCCCATTAACTCTAAATACATGTGTCCTTGTGTCTTTGTTATCTCCACGTGGGTGGCGGGTCCTCAGCACACAATGATTTTTTAAAAAACATGTGCACATTATATGTGAATTGGTTTCCTACTGCTGAGATCCATCCCTTTCCTTATGCCTCTGCAAGAGGTGGTGTTTGTAGTGTCCAACTCACACATGCAAATAATGTTGTTGTTAGCAAGAGATGAACATTCGTGTGTGAAGTAGCACTCTTTCTCCTAGATTCATAAATTTCCTCAAGTCAATATCTAGTTGGTTTTTTTTTGCTTGTCTTTCTTGATATGGAGAACTTCTGTGGTCTTTGATAGAGACAAAGTGTTAGGGATGTTGGGCACGAACATCCCATATGTAATGGTGGAGAAAGACAAAAGATTTTAATACTTTTAAAAGAGAATTGATGGTGATATGGTGGCAACAAAGTTGCCCATAGTGTACACTCTCGCTTGTCAAACATACTTTGCAAGTCTTTGAAACACTGAAAAAAAGGCTGAAAACCACAAATAATGGGGATGAGAGCAGGATGAGTATGCACATCACAAGCATACCACTTCCACCAGCTCCATAATTAGTTTTCGCCCCCCCCTTGAATTCACAGTGAATTCTCGGGGGGGGGGTCTGCAGTGTTCCAGAGGAAGTTCAGCAAGGTTACCTGACCCAGAGCAGCTCTCTTTTCCAAAGACAGTGAGGGCCACCAACAAGAAGGATTCACATAGAATGCTTTCACAAGTATCCAAGACCTCAATGCTAGAGCTTAGAAGCTGGAAATTTGTTCCAAGCATGCTCAGAAATGCTGCAGGGGAGCCTGGGAAACAGCTCACAAAATATTTCTAGGAGATGTTGGGGACTCGATTTCACAGGCCGTTCAGATCTAAATTTCACTTCCATCACTACCTCCAACACTCCATTATCATCTGTTTCCAGCCAAGTTGGAATAAATGTTCTCTTTCAGCTCTATTATGTACAAATTTTATGGCATGGGTGCACAAACAGAGGGGAAAGGATCTGCCAAATCTTTCCCGATTTTTTTCCATCAGCAAAACCCACAGCATTACAGGGTGGAACGTTTGCCTTATGGCAACAGCCTCCCAGCTGCCATAAGTGGTTGATTTTCCTGTTCCAACTAGCAATGAGCCCACAAGTGCTAATTTTACACAGCATGTGAACTTGATACATTGAACTCTGGCTTGCTCTGGACATGCATTCTCCCCTGTTTCCCTCCAACGTTACTAAAATACAGGTGCTTGAGTATTGTGCACTTTAAAGGGCTTTGGGGAAAAGAAGCAATTGAATTGTAAATGGAAGCTGACAGAGATTGTTATGCTTTTATAGCCAAATGTAATGAATAATTCTGGCTATAAAAGGGGGAACAATTAACTATTTACTACCTACCAGCAATGCTGAGACCTCAAGTCCATTTAATATTTGACCAGATGAAAAACTTTACCTAACACACACATAAAGGTATTCGGAGGGGAGACCTCCCCAAATGGGGAGTTTAATTTCTTTATATTGTTATAATGCCACATTAGGCTGTGGTGGTAACAGTTGTACAGAAACCAAGACGTATGCCAATGAAGGGACAAAAAAGCACTGACTTCTGGCTGGTGTTTATGGCTGTTGCACCGCTGAGTGGTTAAATTGTGCGCATGTGTTTGTGTGTGTGAGTGTACAGGCCGGATGGCATTCACTCTTCCATTGTTTGTGATTCCCTTAAACAGTGGGAAACACACTTGTAAAGGGACTGCTTTGATGGTACCTGCTCCAGGTGTGCTTCACATTTCAGCTTGCGCTGCTGCTGTAGTTGTTTTATGTGGTGTCTTACAGAGCTTCAAAATAGATACCTCCTTGCCCCCATATACTACAAAATCTAACATATTTGTCATTAGTCAATGCACTGTTTACTGTTAGTCTCCTCAGACATTTTTATTCTTATTTTTACAAATGAAGTAATAATGGAATATCGCAGGGATGAGTACTTTGTAACTGGCAAATATTTTTCATCCACACCTTTATTAATGAATTTGAAGTGTTAACAGAAAGCCAGCATAATGGAAAAGAATGAAAAGTATCCAGGAATTTGAACTATAAATATTTTTCCAACCCATAAATCCTCAGTATTTTAACATCAGAATTAGCTGCCGCTGAAACTTCAATTGAAATAAAGCACATTTCTTAATGTTCATAGAATGTAATGAAGCTCTAATTGGCAGTCTCCAATGAAATACATATTGGATTTCATTCCTATTAGCAGCAGTTTTAAGAACTATGCTCCTTGGAATATAACTGCTGAGTAACAAATGTAACTTTCAATATAGAAAAAGAATAAAATATTACTATTTTTAAAAAAAGAAATTTGGGGTGAGCAGGACCACTGTGTATAATTCTGAGACATTTCAAAGGGCACACACCATGCAGAATATTTACCCTATATTGGCTTCACTACCAAGGTGTTAAACAGTGAAACACTGATTGTCGGGCCTGGGTGATTAGAGTTGGAATATGAAACAACTGGCTCTAGGCACACGGCAAAGGCATCACAGCTACTGGAAATTCAGTGACAATAAGTTCAAAATACTGGCACCTTTAGAAATATTTTAAAAACCCTAACCACTGCCTAAGCAATGTTACTTCATGTGCTCTGGTGATACTATACACGCATTTCTCTTTCCTTACTTCAACAAGTGTCAAAAGTTCATATTAAATACTACATAATTTATCATATAATTAAATGCCACTACGGTTTTTGTTGGGGAGAGCATAAACCTGATTCTCCTTAGAGAGCTCTGTGCAGAAATATGATGTGGAAATTATTGTATGAATAGAGGTCAAGGATCAAAGTACTAAAGGGTTTATTTTTTCATAAGAGGAACAGAATTAGGAATCTTGGCTTTCCTTAATTAAATCATTTTTTATCCGAATCCTAATCAAAATGGGAAAGCTGAGAGTCCAAAGAGACTTAGACTGCTAACTCTGAAGCAATCACATTAAATAATGGACTTTTATTCTACAGAATGAAGTATTTGAAGCTTTGCTACTTTTAACACTGTGCAATATATCGTGCTGCAATCTTTCGTTGAGATTTGACCACCTAGCCAAACAGGACACATTTATTTGTTTCAATTTGCATTAAGTAGTTTGTTCCAGGCTGATGCCCACATCAAATCCTCCACAAACACTTCAAAATATTCCCCCAATTTTACTCTGCTTAGTTTCCCTGAAAAATCAGAATCCATTGCCACCACAGTCGCATCATGGCCACGGCAGGTAAAGGGAGGGGGCACAAGAATGGACACAGCAGACTGGTATTGGGTTGAATTAGGCCGCAAGTTTATTGATTACAGAAAAGAGTAGCTAAGGCATTAGGCAAGGATCCAACATGAGGCAGCTCGCCTGCTACCCGATAAAAACCTGGTAGGGAAGACGCTATGCATGTAAAAGAAGGAAAAAGGGAAGGAAGCTTTATTTTGCAAAGGGTTCACAATGGAAACTTAGAGCCAACTTTCCCCCATCCTTTATTATTTACAAAGTGAACTTAATAATGCTAAGAGGACTTGGAATTTAATTTAATTGGAAGTATAATTGCTCATATATCTTCAGTTGGAAGGAAGGATGAAAGGAATCTGTGAACTGCTAAGGAACTGATAAGGTTCTTTATTGAGTCATCTGCAGTTCAACAGACCACTCCTCTTCCCAGGCTGAGAGGAAAAATAGTGAAAACAAGTTATTTACTGGGACAAAGTGACTTTTGCAGTTGTTGTTAAAGTTGCAAAACAATGAAGCACAGGACGGAGGCATGATGGATAACAGCAACAATTGGGGGGAAGAAAGACGTAACATCTTACAAGGACTGGAAGAAACACCACAGACAGAATAATTGCTACACCCAGGAAAAACAAGGATATAGTTTGAGTTTCTCACTTGCAGATTTATAAATCATTTAATGTGTCAACATGAATAGAAGTTCTTAATATTGCAGTTGTTGTATATGGGATTATTATTATTATGACCGGAATGTAATGGAAATTAATAAGATTTTGGAATGCAGAAATAAAGAAAATCATCAAACCATCAAATCTAGCACGGGGGGGGCACTTTATCTAAATTATATAATTTGGTAATTGAACTATTGGTATTAATAATTGTATTATAAATTGGTATTGTTATAATGAGGCTATTATTGGACTGTAAATGAAAACAAAACAAAAAAATACAGAAAAGAAAAAGAAAATGAATGGGGAACCATGAATCAGTCCCTTGATGAGGGTTCTTGACCAGCTCATACCTGCTGCAAGGGGCATTTATTAACTGAAGTGCCTATCTGATGGGTCCCTCAGGCTGGAATTTGCACAGCTGTTGGAATCATTGCCTGCTACTGTCAAATTCCTAGCATACAGGGAGCAATTGAAAGCACATCAAAGAGAGGTGCAGCTCACCAACAATGAAAATGGAATAAAAACTAAAAAGACTGGCTAAGCTCTGATCTGGTTTGGGCTGCTTTGCATCTAGTTTCACCCAGAATGTTTCCTTAAAGAATATAAAATGCCACTTTGCCTGTCACTATTGCCTTGTGCAATAGTGACAGCCCAAAGGAGGACTGATGATTGCAGTTGATATTGAATCATCCAGAACCTGGGGGTGGAGAAACACATATCATGGAGAACTCAAATCAGAGATAGCTGATCATCTGGGGCAAATTTGAAGAAGTAATCAGAGTTATTTGGAGTATGAAGTGCACATGAAATAGCTTGAAATAAAGAAGGGGTTTTTTTGGGGGGGGGAGTTACGTAGTATACAATAAATTGAGGTGGTCCCATGGTTTGGGAGTTTGTGGTGTGGGAGCACCAACGGTTAACACAGCTGCACAGTTATAATTTCAAGGGGATTTTTTAACATATGAAAATAATAGACCACATGAGAGCTTTTTAGATGACTCCCGAATAGATGTACCAATAACACCTCAAGTTGAACCTGGTGTGTGGGAGAAAGCCCCTTTCTACCAGAAACATGATGTTCCATTTTTCAGAGTACTGTAGATCTATTAAGCTGAAAAGGAAAGAGCCATGTAAAGGGTGCAGAACAGAAATAGTTAAAACAGAAGTTAATGTCAGAGAAGGATCTGTCATGGTCAGCTATGAGTTGAACAGACAGATGCCAGAACAATAAAAAAAATCCCATTCTTTAAGCAAAAGCAGTTTGAAATTGTGAGTCAATGAAACATATTGCAGCAAGTATGATGATAAGACAGAACAGTCTACTCCTAGTTTGGTCTGGTAACTCTTAAACTGTCAACAAAGACCAGTGGAAGTGAAATGTTTGACAGGGAGCTGCATCACTCACGTCTGAAAGAAATTACGCCCAAAGTTATTACTTCATTTGCATCTGAAGTCATCTGCATGTGACGTGCATCCATGAATCACTGAGAGGATATTGTAGGCTTTGGAAAGTAAATCTGTAGCATGGCAGCTCCGTCTTGGCTTCTCTAAAGAAGCCAAAATGTATTGCAAGACAAAGAGGCTTTGGGAGAGTGAGGCATTGGATTTAATGGAGTCATCCAATTTTTATGGGCAAGAGAATCCCACAACCTGGGTGCTGCTACAAAAATATGTCCAGCCAACTGGACATATGGTCACAACTTTTAATTCATTCATTTTAAACAGAGCCGACCTGCTTGTACAATGCAGTGTGATGCATATTTGGTCATTAGAAATACTTATGAAAATATGGCAGTATTTTAGTGTGAATTTGTTCTTGTTGCTCTTGTTATATGTTTATTTATACCCTGCCCTTTTCCCTAATGGGACTTAATACAGCTTACAGATAAAAGCAACAGCTGCTAAAAAATAGAAAAATCAATCATTAAAATACAATTGATAGAATTAAAACTATATACTTATATAAAATCTGTTTGACGCATACCAAAAATTACAATAAAAACAGCATGCCATCAGCCCTTTAATTAAATTTAATTAGTCAGATCCCCCAAAGCCTGATGGAGCAGAAAAGTCTTCACTTGCCAGCAGAATGACAGCAAGGAGGGAGCCAGTCTAACTTCTCTAGGCAGGGAGTTCCAAAGTTGCCTGGCAGCAGCCACCACCCAAAAGGCCCTCTCCCACAGCCCCACTCTGTGTGCCCGTGAGGGGGGCAGGACCGAGAGAAGGGCCTCCCCTGAAGATCTCAAAAACCGAACAGGTTTATATGTAGGAATATGGTCTTTCAGACAGCTTGGACCTAAGCCAGGTATATATCCTAGTAAACACATTTTTGTACACAATTTTGCCACATATACAGATTGTTATATGTTATTTCCACCAATATATACATTTTTGCACACACTTTACACCAGTATGTGCATTTTTGTACACATTATTTGGCTGGAGAACAACATTGCAAAATTTGATGAACTGCATGTTTCAAACAATGGCTGTGTTTCGGTTTACACATTGTTTTGAATTTGGTAGATTCACCTTCAAATAACTGAATTCCTTGCCCGTCTGTATTGGTCATAGATGCTGGAGTTACCCTTCCTTTCTCTTGCTGATGTGTATGTCACCTCATGATGAAACAATGGCCATCGGCCGCCCATCTGCACGTATCAACCTTGTTCCTGTTGGAAGTGCAACAGCAGCATTCAGTTTGTAACTTCAGAGGCTAATTCTGCAGTTAGTTTTAAATCAACTAGCCAAGAGGAAGTCTGCTGCAGGTGCTGCTTAGCAACCAGTAGAAAGATCCTCTCTGAAGTAGAATGTGCTCTGATTGGCAGTATCGTTCTGAGGGAGTTTTTCCTCTATATGTTCTGTTGAGTGTCTCCCTGCTATGCACAAGGCCTTACCTAAAAAAACACAAAAGCTCTCTGTTCTTTTCTCTTCAAATTATGCACCGTGGTGGTGGTTGTCGATGAGGTTTTTATCAGTGAACGGTTATCAAGTTTCTTTTCTCTTTGGACTCTGTCTACATTATCCAAGTGACTTTTCTAACAGTTGCCATCATTTACATACCATCACTACTAACATATGACATTCTCCTCCACCAAACTGAAAGTATATAGGAAAAGTAGAAGGTCTATATGAAATGGCACCTTTAATGTCCTGAATTTTAGTGTTCCTGCCCTGTGGGTGGAACCGAAAGGGCTTGAGAGACTAAGGGAAAGTGTGGGAGCATGCAAGACCTCAGAACGTATTTAGTGCTTGCATGATAGGAAGAAGGTAAGTCTAAGTGCCTTAATTTACAATTTCCATGCTTTTTGGCACGTGTGAATTTGTGCTTTAAGTCTTCTTTTAAACCATTTTTTTAAAAAGAATATATGTATATACAGAAAGTGAAAGTTATCAGAAGCTATGAATGCTCAGAAAAACATTCTTTCATCTAACAGTCTTCCATTAACTATGGTTTTGCCAGAATGCTTTATAACAACACAAAGCAGTAGTTCTTTATGCCTCTCTGACTAAGATATTTATATTGAACTCTGACATTTTAATCTAATAAAAATGCTTTTTTACCTCATTGCAGTATAAACAGAGAGCAACTCTATTATATAATGGGCATCTGTGGAATAAGGACTAATCCTTCCAGTGTGGAAAACCTTCATAACTCTCTTGTGGCTTCATCACCCTTTGAGTTATGAGGTCTTCCTTTCAATTAAGGGATAAAATCCAAAACCCAGAGAAGCTTATTATGAGTCCCCTTTTAAGATGTTACTATTTAAAACAAAACACTTAGGAAGGATACTATGAAGTATTTCAGAATTAAAAAGTTGCCAGACACAGTGATTTGTTGTACTGGAAAGTTTTTCAAAGTAAAGAGGTGGCACATTATACTTTGCCATAAATGCTGGTGAATTTATTCTGTGTATTTTCTTCCTCTCTCTTTTTTACTGTCTTAGGGACAAACTAGAAGAGGTGTGGGGGTGCGTAAGTTAAAGGATCAAAGTAGTCAGGGGGGTCAAGTTGTGGTGGTGAGGAGGAAGATTATCTCCCCCCCCCCGCCCAATGTCATTTCCCAGTTAAATTTCCTACAATGCTGCTATTTGCCCTATAAAAGTAAATTAATGACACCTGTACTTTTTCACCAGTGAGGCAAATAGCAGTTTCAGGGGGACAAACAGCAGTTGGGGAGGGGGGAGCACAGTGAAATTTAGCTCCCAGCACTGGGCCTCCGTCTATGGAGAACCCAATTAATGCAGAATGGGATTCATAAGGTGGAATGTAAAGAGTTAACTATGAATGCTATCTCAACTTTCTCTTAGTAGCTGTAGCTGCTCGCATAGAGGGCCCAGTGTGGTACAAAACCATGTCAGTTGGAGCCAGGGTGGATAAAAATCGATGTTTTTTAAAAAAAATAAAAAATAAATCAGGTTTTTTTTATTTAAATCAGTTTATTTTATTTAAATCAGATTTTTAAAATAAAATGCTTTTGGAGGAAAAATCTTTCTAAGATGTTTTATCTTATCTATCTATTCTTGATAGATATTTTCTATTTAAGTTACATTATAGTCCAAAGGCTATTCATCAGAAAATAAGGATTTGTTTTAAGTTTTTCGTGTGCGCTAAAACTCAGTTTTTTAAAAAAACCGTTTAACCACATCGGTTAACAAACATGGATACATATGCTATAATGTTATTGTTTTAGTTAAATAAATTGTTTAAGTTGTTATTAAGGAAATGATTATTTTTTTCCTTTCCAAGAAAGTACAGCAGAAAAATTGTCGAAATATAAACAATAATTTCATAATTATCTGTTTATGTATTTCTAATAGTATAACCAAATCAGTAATTTTTGATATAACTGTAAAAACTACTCTGAAAATTTATTATTCCAAAAATGAAATCTTCATCTGGTTGTAAATATTAAGAGGATGCCAGCAAGGTTGAACCTTTCTGTAAAAAAGGATATAAATCAAGTCTTACTGACTAGTGATTTAAATCAAATCTTACTGACTAGTGATTTAAATTGATTTGATTTAAATCATATACAACCTGGTTGGAGCTACTGGTAGCTTGAGATGGCGACTTGCCATTTTGCCCTGGAAGGATCCTCCTTCCTCCTTGGCAGCCATTGCCCCACCTCGCAAACCAGATGACATCTTTGATAGGCTGGCCGTGCTGTGAGTGCCACCCCTTCATCTTCATGCCACATTTTTAGTCATGTTTCTTGCACATGCCAAGATGTTGGGAGCTGGTTTTTAAGTAAGTAAATATATTGTTATTATAATGTTTACCAAATGAAGAATGATACATACCACCTTGCTTCAAACTCCTCCACAAAGAAAGGCAATGATTTCGAGCTTCGTCTCTCCCAATATAAATTGACCGGTCCCTGTGATCATCATCGTGCACCCCCTCCATGAGCGGTCCGGAGGGTGGCAACACAGGACTGGGCCTTTTCTGTCATGGCTCCCCGTTTGTGCAATGCTCTCCCCAGGAAGGCTCGCCTTGCGCCTTCGTTACATATCTTTAGGTACCAAGCAAAAACGTTCCTTTTCACAGTGGCCTTGAGGCATTAACAATCTATGACCTTTTAAAGCGTAGGAGGGGGGGGTTTCTTAATGTGCGTGTTTTTCCATGCTGCTTTTAATTAATGTATGGAGGGGGGTTGTTTGTTTGTTGTTTCGTTTTGTTTTTGTGAAGATACTTTGAGTTGGCTGAGGCAAGAAAAAGCGTCCATTTTAGTAAATTTTGTCTACAAAACCCTCTTCTGACTGTTATCCAACAAGTTTCATTGATCTCCTCACTGAACCAAAGAGATGTTCCAACTCAATAGGACCGGAGTGGATGTCTGGGTGCAATGGTGCCAATCACTTGTGAGGCCTGCACCTTCCAGGGGTCAGAGAGGTCATCAACAAGACCACCAACCATATAAGCAGGAAACTCACCCCAGAGACATCAGGAAACTATCCAGATCACAAGCCTCTGAAAATGGACCATTCTCACAGATCCTCTACCCCAGAAGAGGTTAAGGGGCAGCTCCAGTCTAAACCTAGCCAGGAAACTGTCTATGCATGACAAGAGGACCATTTCAGCCTCTCTTTCATGCTGACCATTCACCTCCCGCCCAGAACATCAACCTTGCTACAGGCCAGCAAGGAGCAACATGCGCAGAGAGTATAGAATTTCTCACCATGGGTAGGATATTATCTGCAGTACGTGGGGAAAGTAACTGGTGTTGTGCTGAAATCTGACCTCCAATTTCTCAAAAGTATCCTTCCATTTTTTCTGCCTCATTCTCAAGGCCCCTTCAAATTTCACTGGGTGTTGGGCTTGAGGGATTGTATGTGGTTCCTTCCCCCCCCTCCCGCTTCCTCATTAAACTTATCCAACACTTGGCAGCCTCCCTGGCTGCCTCTACGTCCTGATCTGAAAAATCCCCATGGGAAGAGTTATTGAATGAGATCTTCTATGGGGCTTTCATTGAAGCATGGAGAGCCAGGAAGGCTGCAGCATGCAAACTGCTTGTGAGATGATTTCCAAAATGAAAAAGGCCACCTCAAAAACAATGTAAACATGGCGAAACAAAAACAAAACCCTGCACCCCACCCAGGAGAATTTCTCCTACATTTCCTCTCCCTTTGATAATTTTCAAGGGCAAATGTGTTTGTCTTTGCATGATGGAAAGTGGTTAAAAGAATACAGGATAATTTTTTAGCACAGCACTAAAAATAACTATTTCAGGCCAGACAGTATTTGAAAGTTGACCAGAGTGTGGGATCTCATGTACGTAATCAAGATGACATATTATACATACATTTTGTGCTATGGTCTTGTGTTTGTTGGAGACCAAGGTCCAAGCAAGATAAGATTCTAGAGATAAGTGATTGCAACATTTTCTTTCCTCTTGTGAGAGGATAAAGCGTGTTCTCCTTCATGGAGAGCACGTGTTGCGGTGGGGTCTGCTGAGCCACCCCTCTGTTACCAGGCAGGGTCTCTAAAGATGGCCTGGGGCAGTGATTGGTTCACTGGGTTGCTGGGGTAAAAGTTATGTTGCAATTTTGGTGGAGGGGTAAAATGTTTAAATACTCTGCACACAGCCTGGAGCTTTCTCTTTGCTGCGTGCAACAGATCACCTGCCCACCCGCCCTTGAGTAAGGGGTTGTTGCATTGACCTTGCTATGCCTGTCATGGGGTCGTCTGCCGTTGGGGCAGGGGCCTGGTAGGAATTTTGTCCATCTGGCTGATTGGCTGGGCCATTTGGTTTTTGCCTACTGCGTAGCAAATCGTCACAACTTGTAAGGTTGCGGTTAGGCATTGGTTATAAATTGGTGGAGGAGGGGTTAGGATAGGCTGGGCCTGCCCCTCCATGGTTGCTGCGGAAAGGGAATTCCGTTAAAGGAATCCTGGGGCTTGCCATCTTTTCTTCCAATCCCTGGAATGGGACTAGGGCCGGCAAGCCTTCGGGGAGCATGCGGATGAGAATTGAGGGTCTGTGACTCAGCTCCATTTCTCCCCGACTTGCTTTCCCCCGCACTGTCTTTCGGTGGTGCCCAGAAGTCAGTTCTGTCCCCAGGCGGGGGGACAGATAGTCTTAACCAATGGCTAAACAACCACTCACGGTTTTGTATTTAAATAAAGTTGTGGCCAAAATTATGCCAAAAACCTTAAACAAAAATTAAGTTGTGAGTTATTTGGGGGGTGGCTTGGGGACCTTGACACGCAACTTAGATAAATCAAAGCATTTAAATTTCAGCTGTTTTAGCTTCGCAAGTCAATTCAATTTTAGGCAAAAACTCCAAGCATCATAACTTAACTGGGAAGGGTCCCAAACCACAAACACAGCCAGACAATGAGAATGGACCAGCCATTCAGTAAAAAGCAGGACCAAATAATTCCCAGAAATCCCACTGGCCAAGATATTGACCCTACAAATGCTATGCCTTATTAGGACTTTGAGCATTCTCACCATCGCCGGAGGAGGGAAAAACACATAGCAGAGTTCCCAAAAAAATAGACCAGAGGCAATTGTACTTCATCCAGCAGAGTTATTTGGGGGGTGGCTTGGGGACCTCGACACGCAACACAATCTAGATCAGATGCATAGTATTGGGGATAGAAGAGTAGTCCTTTTCTCAATGAAACCCCCCCAGCCATATGGAGAGGAAACGTTCTGCTCCCACCTTATAATCCTGCTCCAAGTGTGCCCCCTCTCTCTATCTCTCCCTCACACAGCTGTTATTTGGAAACAATTTATAGGGATGAATATCAATTCCTATATATCTGCCATGAAGTGTAATTTGACCCTAAGCAGGAGTCCAGGTGTCAACAGTTGCTCTGATGGAACCAGATCTAAGAATAAAGAATATTTTAGCAGCTATTGAGATTTGCATCCCACAATGCAGTTCAAGCAGGTCTAAACAGCTTGAGGACAGGTAAGCTAAGCAAAACAGATGGCATAGGCAACAGGAAGTGAGAAAGTGGAGCATTTGTGGAAGAATGTAAATCAAGGGGGGTTTATGAGTGGCCACCCGGGTGACAGGACAAGAAGCAGGCTGAGTTGTTGTGAGAATAAACAATGAGGAACACACATGTAATAATATCAACTGGGGAAGAATATCCTGGATCAGGTCTTAATGTTATGCCAGACGGAGGGTCCCTTAAACTTTGCCTTTGTATTTTTTCCCCCTTTTACTAGCACTGATGGCCCACAAAAACCCCTTTGAACAATAAACATGAATGGCCCATGGTGGTCCTGTCAAGTTGGGATCTTTGTAAAATAACCAGTGATCCACAACATTTTCTGGAAGTGATTTCACAGGCTCATATCTTCTCTCATTGTCAGAGTTTCTTTTGGGGGGTAGGGGGTTGGAGGTGAGTAAAGGGGCTAAAAGTAATCCTTGCAACACTACCAGGAATTTTTATTCATTGTATCCTTATTTTCAAAAGTCCGAAAGAAGAAATCTACTAGCTAGCCTAAAGTACTTTTTTTTTCCCTGTGGGGTGTGTGGGAAAGGAACAATATGTTTATAAATAAAATAATATTTTCAGCCAATTATCTAACTTACTTAATGTAATAAACATGCAGCCCATTCCAGTAAATTCACCTCGTATCTTGCAAAATTAGGGGCTCTAAATTATCTGATTTCGGTGTCAGTGACCGTTTAGAGAGCTGCCATTCTTCTGGTTTGAGTTCCAGCCTTGTTCAAAGTGCTACACGTGTCCAGTTTTCTGTACTTTTCAATTCATGTCTACTAGTGCATGTGAGTGCACTCTCATAAAATGCCATGAATAATGAAATCTTAATATGATTACTTACCATAATCACAGACTAGCCACATATCCCTCTCCTGTTTAGCCCTACCTCCATTCCTTTGCCATTTCCTTCTTGTCTATTTTAAGTCTGGGGGACACGGATGGCACTGTGGTCTAAACCATCGAGCCTCTTAGGCTTGCTGATCATAGGGCAGGCAGTTCAAATCCGCACAACAGGGTGTGCTCATGTTGCTTTGTCCCAGCCCCTGCCAACTTTGCAGTTCGAAAGCATACCAGCACAAGTAGATAAATACTTTGGCGGGAAGATGAATGGCCCTGGCAATTATCATGGTGTTCCATGTGTCAGAAGCTGTTTAGTCATGCTGGCCACATGACCCAGAAAGCTTTCTGTGGAGAAACACTGGCTCCCTCGGCCTGAAAGCGGAGATGAGCACCGCAGCCAACAGTCAAATTCAACTAGACTAAACCATCCAGGGCTCCTTTACCTTTACCTATTTTAAGTCACTCAGGAGAGGGACCTGTCAAGTGTACATGAATGACAGTAGCACATAGCAACCACAATGGTAACACAATTTCATTAGTACATGGCTGGGTTTGCCATTGTGAGTTTAGAATTTCTGAACATCTGAATCAGGGATACGACACAGGAACAGATTTGGGCCTTCTTCCCAGGTGAAAGATCACAGTTTCTTCCAGTTCAGCCTGTTGTCTTCTCATTCTTGATAGCTTTCTAACATTTGCTCTCCTACTGCTACCAGTGAAACAGCAGTTCAAGACAATGTTGATGTAAATTGACAGCTATCAATATACTAGTATACTATACTATAAATATACTAGTTGAATGAAAACATGGGGTATGTTGCTAGCAATGTTTTGCTTTCTTATCTGACTGTACAATTCTGATTCTATGTTCTTACTTTTTCAGTTCTCTTCACATCTACCTGGCTGTTCTTTCCATTGAAGCCCCGACCATTCACTTGACTTTCTGCATTCAAAACTATTCCTCTCAGCTGCAAGGAGACAAACTTTGTTTCATGGATTGGGGAGTTATTAGGATGGTAGGCAAAACATCAGGGGGAAAAATATAATGAATGAAGCTATACAGATCCGAGAGAAACAGATGTTGGTGTTATAAAATGTTCCCTTCATAAATCCTGAAATTTTCACTGTATTCTCAAGTGAATAACTTTTTAACACATAAACACTCAATTAATTTAAGGTAATAATATATACTTTATAAGTTCAAACCCCAGTGACACAGAAAAATAGAACTCAGTTTATGGCATTCAAAAGTGCAGTCCCCATGTATTGAAAGATGTCGGTTCTGCTTTCTGTACTGGGGGTTGTGGCAATGTGTGTGCAACAGGCCTGAGAGAGTTCAGAGTGAATAATGGCAGCAGAAGGCATCTACCTTTCAGAGGCAGCGTGGGCAGAGGAAGCCCTGATGGTTGTGCTAGTGAAAAATGGCTGGCAGTTGTTGAAGCGCTTAACCACAATTGTGCTTAATATTAAAATAAACAGTTCACTCTCATTAGTAAGTGGCACTGCCTATTTTTATGGTATCTTGAGGAGACACCTGACTCTCTACAACTGCAGAGGTGAAGAGAAAATTATTAGATAATCTCTGGACCTGATTTCTATTTTATTGATAGTGTGCACAACCCCCTTACATATGGTTAAGGAGGTTGACTATACTGATTCAGTCATCAGTCATGAATTTAGGCCTCCCCTTCCCTGAGAAACTCATTCCCCCCAGAGCTCTGTTGACACCATCAACAGAGCTCTTCATACATAGCAGCCGAGCACTCCTTGGATCGGAGACCAAGCGCTTTCCCTTTCTATCTGAGTCATGCTGCAAACAGTGTGAGGGCCTGACTGCATCCTTGATGACTGCACCCAAATCCAGACCTGGAGGCTGTGTTCTTCAGCCATCGAGGTCAGCAGGCCGTTCTAGAAGAACTGGGACCTGATGTGCAGAAGGAACAGCTCTGTAGACCAGGCTTGGCCAATCCAGGAACTTCTGCCTATCCAAAAACCAGATATAACACGACCTAATTCTCTTTTGTGTCTGAGAAAGACTCTGAGAACTGGGCAAAAATAGGCCATGACAGCTAACTAGCCTGAGTACCAGCCCCAGAGACAATCTATTTAAGCACGCAAGTCCCTAGTATCTGAATTGCTTTGCATTATAACTTAATCTTGGTTCACAACTTAACTCTTATTTTTTGTGTGTTTTTCCATTCAAAAATATGATGTGGTTATGAGAAGTGAGTTTATTTAATTATTTATAAATATGTTTATAGGCTATCTTTTTTCAGCAGAGCCCACCCAAGTCAGCTATTTTCATTTTAAATTAAGTATTTCATTGATGCAAAATCAAAAGTACAGACGAGCAGAAAAAGAATACACATAGTTACAAAACATAAGAGCAGCACGGACATTGTATTTTCCAAATAAATAGAGAGCAGATAATGCAGAAATATAAAATCAGCAAAACAAATCATAAAAGCCAAATTTCACAACTTGGTGGGGGAGAGTTTTGTACATCTGAATTTAACACATAGGAGATGAAATCCCACCAAATGGTATAATAATAATAATAATAATAATAATAATAATAATAATAATAATAATTATTTTTTATTTATACCCCGCCCTCCCCAGCCAAGGCCGGGCTCAGAGCGGCTTACAAGCAATAATAAAAACAAGATGAATGATTACAACTTAAAAACAAAAATAAAATACAACATTAAAATAATGGAACATTAAAATATTAAAATGTAGCCTCATCGCAGGAGGAGAAGGAAAAGAAAGGAAAAAAAAGAGAGGGAGGGAATCAAATTGGCTCCAAGCCAAAGGCCAGGCGGAACAACTCTGTCTTACAGGCCCTGCGGAAAGAAATCAGATCCTGCAGGGCCCTGGTCTCATGAGGCAGAGCGTTCCACCAGGCGGGAGCCAGTGTTGAAAAGGCCCTGGCTCTGGTTGAAGCCAATCTAACTTCTTTAGGGCCTGGGACCACTAGAGTGTTGCTATTTATGGACCTTGAGGCATAGAAATGTCCCATGCCTTCCTTACCCTTAGAAACACCTAATTTATTAGCTCTTTTCTCTACAATAGCCAGAATCCATGTATTATTGCAGTGTTTCCCAACCTTTTTTGGGCAAAGGCACACTTGTTTCATGAAAAAAATCTCGAGGCACACCACCATTAGAAAATGTTTAAAAAAATAACTCTGTGCCTATATTGACTATATATAAAGTAACTCTCTTTAATAGGAATCAAATAAACACAAAGAAAGTATTTTATAATTACTTTATTATGAAATAGTAAGTAAACAGAAATATGAAAAATTATAAAATACTTTATTCAGTGCGCAACCTGGGCCTGTTTGGCTGAACACAAAGCTGATATTCTGGCTGGAATCGAAGAAAGACACACACGTAGCTCTTCGTCAACAGCTCTCAGTCTCTCTCTGTATTTAGTTTTTATAGCAATCATGCTTGAAAAGCTCAACTCACAGAGATATGTAGTGGGAAATGGGAGCAATGTCAAAATAGCTTTGTTTGCCAGAAGGGGGAACTCCTTGGCAGTTTCCAACCAAAAACTGTCCAAAGGTAGATCAGCAAATCTTAGCTTGAAACCACGATTTTGTCTCAGTTCAGTTAGTTCCTCCTGCTCCTGTAAAGTCATGTCCTATAAGGGTCCCTAACCCAGTCAAGGCATTCAGTGGAGACTGAAGAGAAATAAAATGACAACTTCCCCTCGAGAGTTTTTAAATGTTTACCTATTATCTCACACAGTGCAGCAGTGTGAACACCTTGCCACACCTTGTTCACAGCAGTGTGAACATTTCAAGATTGCCACTTTCCACGTGTTTGGAAACTCGCCTTGGGAGCAAGAGCCTTTTGTCTGCTTCGCCTTCTCCTCAGCCACACCTGAGGAGGCAGCTTACAAAAAGCAGCAGCAACAAAGAGGCCCAAGGGGTGCTTCGTCTCTCTCCCCCCCCCGCCATTGCGACCCCACCCCACCCCAACCAGCTTCACCTGAGGGAAAGGATGAGAAGGGGGTGGCGGGCTGTGTGGAAAAGAACCCCCCCCCGGCCAACACAATCCCCTCACACGTTATCCTAGTTTCCTTCCGACGCCCACCAAGCCCCCTTAGCAACAGTGTTGGGGGGGGAGAGGCAGCGAGGCGGCGGCGGGAAACGGCAAACCAACCCCGCCTCATTTTTCTCCACAGGCTGGCGAGGGGCCTGCCCCGCCGCGCTGCGGATCCCAGCTACCCGCCCCCCCGCTACTCTCGCCATGTCGCTGCGGCCGCCGCCACCTCAGAGCCGGCCGGCCTTTATGGGGGAGGGAACGCGAACCAACGGGGTTTTTATAGCTACCTCAGCTCGAGTGTGCCGTGTGCATCTCCCTCTCTCCGCTCGGTACCAAAAACCGCCGGCGCGCGCGCAGGGTTCCGCCTCCTCCTCCCACTCCGCAGTGCTGCTGCTGCTCCTCCTGCGGGTGAGCTTGGCTTGGGCTTTCAAGCTTTTACTTCCTACTGCCGCCGCTGCGGCCTCGCGCGCTCTTACGGCCATTCACCAAAGCCTCTTACGCCGGGCGCCGAACTCCCCGCGCCGCGCCGAAACTGGCTTTCTCCTGCTCCTCCTCCTCCTGCGCCTCTCGCCGCCCGACTCGCCCGCCTCCCTCCCACGGCACACCAGGCAACGTCTCGCGGCACACTAGTGTGCCGCGGAACACCGGTTGGGAAACACTGTATTATTGTACCACAGCAAGAGGTTTAAGTCCTGTGATATCTTCCATTTCTGGACCAAATAAGTTCTTGTTGTAGCATCCATACAAGAAGTTCCTTTGAATGGAAAATTGCTGCCTGATCATCCCACAAGTTCCAAAATTTGCCAGCGATTCTGTGTGGTATTTGATACCATAGGAGAAAGCTGCACAGACGTCTGTTACCACCTGTGTAAAATGTCTGAGCAACACTCCCTTCTATCTGCTGAGGTTGATTTATCAGACTTAGATGCCCCTGTTGCAATCCACTCAGTTGTAGGGCCTTCTCCCAGGTAAGTTTAAGACCTTTTAATGAGCCCACAAAAATATCAAGAAGTTCCTTATGAAGAACAGATACCAATCCTTTGCCCTGATGACTAGGATTTAATAAAAATTCCTTCAAATTTAGTAAGGGATTGAAAGCTTGTGCTTTAAGGGCAGCATCAGCCAACAAATATTGGAACTGACAGCTATGCAACCAGTTAAGTCCTCCATCCCCTTCATGGATCACTGCCTTGCCGTGGCGAAGGGGCTTGAAGAACTCAGAGAAGCTATGAACTATGCCGAGCAGGGCACCCAAGATGAACAGGTCATAGTGGAGAGTTTTGACCAAACGTGATCCACCTGGAGGAGGAACCGGCAAGCCACTCCAGTATCCCTGCCAAGAAAACTCCATGGACAAAGACAACAGGCATATAAAAGTTATGACGCTGGAAGATGAGCCCCTCAGGTCGGAAGGCGTCCAACATGCTACTGGGGAAGAGCGGAGGGCAAGTACAAGTAGATCCAGAGCTGATGAAGCGGCTGGGCCAAAGCCGAAAGGACGCTCAGTTGCGGATATGCCTGGAAGCGAAAGGAAAGTCCAATGCTGTAAAGAAAAATATTGCATAGGAACCTGGAATGTAAGAACCATGAACCTGGGTAAGTTGGAGGTGGTCAAAAATGAGATGGCAAGAATAAATATTGACATCCTGGGCATCAGTGAACTAAAATGGACGGGAATGGGTGAATTCAGTTCGGATGACCATCATATAGGCTGATCGCCGAAGAATTGATGCTTTTGAATTATGGTGCTGGAGGAGACTCTTGAGAGTCCCATGGACTGCAAGAAGATCAAACCTCTCCATACTGAAGGAAATCAACCCTGAGTGCTCACTGGAAGGACAGATTGTGAAGCTGAGGCTCCAGTACTTTGGCCACCTCATGAGAAGAGAAGACTCCCTGGAGAAGACCCTGATGTTGGGAAAGATGGAGGGCACAAGGAGAAGGGGGCGACAGAGGACGAGATGGTTGGATAGTGTTTTCGAGGCTACCAGCATGAGTTTGACCAAACTGCGGGAGGCAGTAGAGGACAGAGGTGCCTGGCGTTCTCTGGTCCATGGGGTCACGAAGAGTCGGACACGACTAAACGACTAAACAACAACAACAACAAGTCCTCCATCTCCTGCAGCTAGCTTGACTTGTTCAATAGAAATTGAATTGTCATTATTATGAAAGTCACATAACCTTTCTCCCAGGATAAAATCGTTCTCCACAAACTCATATCCATAAACTTTGAGTGGCATCCTAAAGAAAGACTGTGGTGTCATTTCCCCCCCGATCCTCAGTGTGTTTACAGTAACCAGAAGTCCCCGTTTCCCAGGAACAGTCCCCAGATGTACAAATCAGTCGCCATCCAAAATCCATTGAAGTTGAAAAGTGTCCCCAGATTCATTGGAAAAAATCTGGTAACCTTAGTTTACAGTGTATGGATTATGTATACATTGCAGAACAGAAAGAGTTAGGTTTTAAAAATGGCAAGACCCATCAATCATTTTCTTGTAACATCCTCTGTTCTAATGAAATCCATTTCTTATTAACGTTTCTACTAATAAAACAAAACTGTCATATTTGAAACATGTTACAATATAACAATAGATGCTGAAATCCCCATTCCCCTCCATCTGGCCTCCTCTAATAGCTTTCCAATGCTAATCTGAGCTTCCTATTTAGAATACAGAATTATTATTTAGCTTTGTATTCTAAAGAAGAAGCCTGGATTGTTTAAGGATGCCAGGATGGAGGGAGTGGGAAGCACCTGAAAAAATGTAAATATTTAAGAACTGCCCTCATTTGTATCATTGCAATTCAGTTCATGGTGGTGAAGCAAACAAGCCGAATGAAGGAAGATAAATACAAGCAGAACAGACTTGAGTAAGTGTTGGGATGAGCGGATAGTAGGACGGAGAATGAAAGAAAGAACCAGGCTCAGCACACATCCAGGATTTGTCAGACTTAACAGATCTAACAAACTATCCAAGTTAGATGAGCTTTGACAAATGAATCTGACTTCTTCCACCATATCTTTGAATATTATACACACACAAAAAACCCCCACCCTTAAAAGGGCCTCTTTTAAAAGCCCTGGACTATTCACTAAAATAAATGGGCAGGGAAATCTTAACAAATGGGCTGATATTGGAGGAGGCATTCTTTCATATATTTGGGGACAAAGTCATTTGGGGCTTTTTTGTCATCATAAGCACCTTGAATTCAGCCCACCACTGGCAACCAATGCAACACTTTGAAAATTGGTGTTATATGGGGGAAAAACCACAAGCACACATTAGTATCATGAATGACTTTGGGATGCCTCATGGGAAATGCTTAATAAATGAAATAAATAAAGGTACCCAGGCCACTGCATTTTGCACCAGTTGTAACCACCAGCTGTAATCTCCAGACCATATTCAATGTAATGATTACACTGCATGTAAATTTAGACAGATGCCTTGCTACAGGGGTAGGCAACCTAAAGCCCGGGGAGCGGATCCGGCCCAATCGCCTTCTCAATCCGGCCCACAGTCCGGGAATCAGCATATTTTTACATGAGTAGATTGTGTGCTTTTTAAAAAAATGCATCTCTGGGTTATTTGTGGGGCACAGGAATTTATTCATTATTATTTTTTTCAAAATATAGTCCGGCCCCCCAAATGGTCTGAGGGACGGTGGACCAGCCCCTGGCTGAAAAAGGTTGCTGACCCCTGATTTAATAGAACCATAGAACCTGCAGAGCAGGAAAGGAGCCCAGAGAGTTCTCTAGCCCAATCCCCTTCAATGCAGCAATCTCAACTAAAGCTTCCAGGACAGGTGGCCATCCAACCTCAGCTTCCAAATCTCCAAGGAAGGAGAATCCACAGCCTCCTGAGGGAGTCCAGTCCACTGTTAAGCAGCTCTCACCATCAGAAACGTCTTCCTTATGCTTCGTCAGAATCTATTTTCTTGTAGCTTGAATCCAATGGTTTGGGTCCTACTCTTCGGAGCAAGAGAAAGCAAGCTTGCTGCCCTATCCATGGGACAGCCCTTCAGCTATTTGAAGATGGCTATCAAAACTCCTCTCAGTCTCCTGGCTAAACATACCCAGTTCCTTTAACCACTCCTCATCAGGCTTGGTTTCCAGACCCTTGATCATCTCAGTCGCCCTCTTCTGCACAGATTCCATCTTGTCAATATCCTTCTTAAATTGTGGTGCCCAGAACTGGACACAATATTCTAGGTATAGTTTGACCAAGGCAGAATAGAGTGGTACTGTTACTTCCCTTGATCTGGACACTATACTTTGGTAGATGCAGCCTAGAATATCATTAGAGTTCTTTTCCTACATCATTCCATGCTTTGAAATTCATAAACGCAGGCATGTGCATCTGAGGCCTGGCGCAGGACTCTTGTTAGAATAAAGTTATAAACTCAAACAAAGAAGTAGCTGGTGCAATTGCATAAGATGGTGGGGGTCCCTGGCCGGCTTAGTTCTTTGAGGCCTGGGGCAAGTGCTCCCCCCTCCCTTTGCACAGGCCTGCATGAATGAAAGTGCCTTAACTCTTCTCTTAAACATTTCCAAATGTGATATCATAAGTTAGTTGCTACAGAGATGTGTGCTTTGCATTGTTGTAGAAAGAGAGCCCAGTATGTTCTGTATGGAACTGCTTACAAAGTGTCTCCATGCCTCCAGGCCTATCCTCCCATTCCCTGGAAACCACTGAAGAGTCACAACTTGATGGTGGAGATTCACGTGAAGCAGCTCTGTATCATATATTATGAGAGTTGGGAATCACTTCTAATGAGGCCACCTTTGGCGACAACCCTTTAATGACTGTAACAAGTGCTCTTGGCCAAATACTGTGCAAGAGAAACCATTGCCGCAGAGTTGAAAGAGGAATGGTGTACGGAGCTCTTTAGGTATAACTTATGCTTCTATTTTGCAAAGGCTTTAGCTTTCAGCTATAGGTGTTTGTTCTGTGCCATACAGATTTGGATTTTAGGCAATTTGTTAAATAAATGATGACTTGCTGTGCCGCTTCAATTTCTTTTTTTTTACATCTAGTCACAAACCACAATCACTTACAGGAAATGGAATGTTTACTTGAGTTTATTATACAAGGGTCTGGATGTGAGCTGTGGGATTTTTACACCTCATAGCAATGGTATTACAATTTATTTACATCTTCATGTTGGCAGCTGTACAAACTGTTATGAAATAGGACAATCACACCTTAGGGAGCAGCAATTATGGCTAAAGTTATAAATAGCATGAAGGAGGGCAAGTGTTTGGCACTTAAGAGGAAGAGAATAGAAAGGAGTCTGGCCAATCTTCAGAACACCATCCTCTAGCTCATTATGAGGGCATGCGCTAATTAAACTTAAAAGTTGTACGAACAGGCTGAATGACTAAGCCAACCAGTCCCCACACAGTCTTGCTCCAAGCTCATGAAGAGCAAAGTTGTTTTAGTTATGTCATAATTTGGACAGTCTCATGATGACATCACTCTGAACTGAATTAATGCAGAATTAATACCATATGTACAAAGCACTAATAGGTTTTGAATTTGAGAAGCCAATGATAAGCCTGGGTTAGATTTCCCAATGAGAGTCCGTCCCCCACCCACTTCTAGCACTTACCTGAATCCAGTATCACACAAAGCAAGTTTCCAATGATTTGTTTTTTTACTATTTTTTTTTATTAATATACACATTATCAGCTTTTACTTTTCGTGTTCATATTTTAAAGAAAAACCAATAAAATCACATAGCATCATTAGTAATAGTGTCAAAATCAGTATTCTGCAGGACAAAATCCCAAAGGTGTGAAACTGCTCTGATAAATTTCACTTGTCTTTTGGCTTCCCTTGAGATTTTTCAAATGTTTTACCTACAGAGGATCCTTCAATGTTGGTTTCTAATTTTGGTTTAAGGGAAATCCAGCTAAGCCAAAATGTATATACACTCAAGTTGAGGAGCTTCATTAATAGTTTTCAAACTTGTGTGACTTCTGCAAAAATCCTCAGATGTTAGCCGAATAAAAAGGCAGATCTGCTTTTTCAAGATAGGTGCATAACTAGCAAATGCAGAAAAGTTTCTTTTCCCTGTTTAAAATCTGAAATAATTTTTGCCCACTTTGTCAGCTGAAAAATCATAGGATCATACTATTGCAAAGTTGGAAGGGACCCCAAGGGTCATCTAGTGCGACCTCCTGCAATGTTTCTTCCACAGTTCCCCACTTCCCTTAGCATAGAAAGAGGCCACACATTTGGTAAGTTAAAAACGGTTTATAGCCTGATCCATAATGTGCCTAAGGTGAAGCCATTGGAAAATCAGTTTGATCCCACTGACATCAGGTCAGGCTGTTCTACAGCCTTCTGGAGGCAAAATGCCATTTATTTGATTGTTGTCTCAAAAGACATCTGTCTTCACTGGCCTTGCACCTGTGTAGCAGTCCATCTCTTTGTTTTCATATTGCCTCTCTGGGTTAGGTGAAAAAAATAAAATACGTAATGATATACTCCAGGATACCTTATCTTTTCATCATAGGCTCATAAATATATGCACATCCATATAGGAGATTTCCCAGAATGGATTAAGTATACAGAATATATATACTGGCTAAGCAAGAACAGCAAACTTTAATAATAAAAGCAGAAGATCAAAGAACATAGGATGGTTTCATTATATGGTAGCTACACATATGCAGCACCTAGCGGAAGGATTTTAATTCAGAAATAGAATGTATAATTAAAACAGACATGGGCTTGAGGAAGAAGTGCAGACTTCAATCAGATTCAGCCTACTGCATGTCTTTTTGCAATCCACAACACTGCCCCAATTATTTGAGGTGCTGTCAGATGGAAATGTTTTAAAAAACACTAACCGCCTCGTTTTTCTGCAGTTTTTCTCCAGATTGTAACATGATGCTACAAAAATTGCAAGCGGATCCTAAAATTGAATATTCTGTTTCTGGAATAGTTAGTATTCAATGTAATATTCCCACGGTCTGTTTTTCAGCCGGAACTCACAGGAACTCAGTTGCCTTTGCCATTATAAGAGAATAAGTTCACAGTGAGTTCCTGCACCTCTTTTTCTAGGAAAATAGCACTGAATATTCCTCTTTTGCTAATGCAGCACACATTTAAGGGACAGGTCTAGGCTGAGATGAAGGACGGTGTTGCCTGAGGCACATATTCCAGCCATTTTGAATGTAACCATGTTGCCATTTTGTATTTTGTCTTTGCTGGAAAGAAGTTTCAGGCCTGAGATGAAAATTAGATGATGTTAAGTGCTATTCTAGGGGTGAAAACAGATTACAAACTTACTACATGGGAAGGTATTCTACCACATATCCATTACACCATTTTCAATAAAAATGTAGTCTGATGGGTTTCTTTCCCTACCACACATTCTAGCATGTGGTGCTTATTGTTTATTAAATTTCTATACCGCCCTTCATCTGCGGGCCACCCAGGTGGTATACAACATAAAAACTCAAAAATACATAACATGGTAACAAATGAAACACATAGTTCAAAAGGCCATAGATTGTTTAATTAGCCAAAGGCCTGGTTGAAGAGGAATATTTTCATTTGGTGCCTGAAGATATGTAAGGAAGGCACCAGGCGAGCCTTCCTGGGGAGAGCATTTCACAAACAGGGAGCCACTGCAGAAAAGGTCCATTCTTCTGTGGCTACTCTCTGGACCTCTTGTGAAGAAGGTACAGAAAGAAAGGTCTGAGAGGATGATCACAGGCTCTGGGTTCTGGTGACATAGGCCGCAGTGGTGCCATGAGAAGGAAGGGAGGCAAGCCAGCCAGTTTAAACAGGTCCTCCATCTTCTTAACTCCACTGATGACACCCATTTGATATCTGCCCCTGCCCTACTTCCTACACTCAACAGCCTCCTAAACTCTGGAACTTCAATTTGCCCATCCAATTCCCTACACTGGGTAGAGTGACAAGGCAAGTTTGCATACAATAAATAAGAAGACCTCAGATGTGTCATTACTTAAGTTTTTTAATTTACTGTATTTATTTTATTTAGAATATTATTATGCCATCTTTGAGAGCAACTTCTTTCCATGCAGGCCCCATTAAGGCACAAAACTTACAATACTAAATCACTCACAATCAAAACTCTAGGAGCCAGCAGTCAAATGAAACAAAGGGACATCCCCAAATGTCTAGAATATAGTCAAAACCAACAGTCCAAACAGACCAATAACTAACTCCTGCACCCTTCCAGAAAAGCCAGCAGGAAAAGGTAAGCTTCGAAATATTTCCAGAAGGCCTTTAGTCTATTGGCAATAAGTTCCAGGCATGTCCAGCTGCCACCAAAAAAAAGATTCTGCTTCATACTTAGTCAATGTTACTGCTCCAGGTGTTGGGCAGTGTGCTGGCAGGTTGGTACAGGTATAGGTGGTTCTTCGAATAATTCTGACCCAAACCAAATTCAGCTTTAAAGGTCATGACCAGCACATGTGTAAATGGGGGAAGGTGTTCATTGTAATAGACTTTCAGTCAATGCAAACAGGAACTTAGCAGGAAGAGCAAACAGTCTCTCATGTACCATGGATCTTTGAGGGGATATTACTAAGACTTTTTTTACAGGTGTCATATGAGGCACCACGGTGGCAAGAGTTCATTGGAAGAGGCTCAAGTAGATTGTATGCACATTGCTGACTGTATTGCTAGGTTGCTATTGTTTCTAGGCATGCACACACTACACTAGGTTAAGTGGTTAAGAGCGGTAGACTCGTAATCTGGGGAACCGGGTTCGCGTCTCCGCTCCTGCACATGCAGCTGCTGGGTGAACTTGGGCCAGTCACACTTCTCTGAAGTCTCTCAGTCCCACTCACCTCACAGGGTGTTTGTTGTGGGGGAGGAAGGGAAAGGAGAATGTGAGCCGCTTTGAGATATCAAATCCAAACTCTTCTTCTTTTCTTTCAGTTCTATATACATCTGCTCAAAATTAAGTCCCAATGAGTTCAGTAGGACTTCCTTCTTCCTCACCAGGGCCACCCAAGCAAATGACCTCAGACCACCAGTACCTACTGCCCAACCCAGGGCAAACCAAGGCTGCTCTTGCCTGACACCTTCTGGCATTTTCCATTTAGCTGTCGTAACTAGGTAATGTTTAATATAAGTGAACCTTTCCTCCACCAGTGGTTTGGCTGACAGAAGATTAAACTATTTCACCATCACCACCTAATTACAAACCATTTATCTTGCAGTGATTAAATGGGGAAATGAAATGAAAGTGGAGATCGAGAGCTTGTTATATTACTTATAGGTTTTGCTTGTTATAACAGGTAGACTTCCATTTCTCCCTCCCAACACCCCCCCTTTTTTTAGTTTGTAAATCAGCTCATTAGATAATTGCAACCATTTACATGTTATATCCAGGCTTGAGTGAATGCACAACCAGGGATGTTTCAGTCATGTGAGCTCATACTTAGGGAGATGATTTCCTGGACTTTAATGCATTGAATAGTGGCGGACCTTGAGTCTCACATTTCAGCAGTGCCCTGTGTGATGTCTAACACACACACACACACACACACACACCGCTGCCTCTTGTCTTCCATTTTACATTATAGTTGTGGCATCCCCCCTTCCCTGGCTCCACACTCAATGAGAAGAAACTGCTCATGCTCCCCTGAATCCACTTTTGATTTGAATGGCATTCTAATTCTCTTCCCCCCCCCCAGACAATTTTGCTTCATTGCCCCCCATTCACAAGCACGGGACCCTTTTCAAATGCAGGTTTCTGAGGCCTTGACACTTTTTGGCTGCTTTCTCAGCCCCTGCTCGTTCCTTTACGGTGACCCACATGTCTGCGCCATTAAGGCAGCTTGACAAATCAATGTCAAAGGCTTCACCAGCACCACAAAATCCCTTAGCACATTATAATATAGAAATTCGCTTCTTTACTTTGGCGGCTTTAAACTAGGCCCTTCAGATTCTCTTGGCAGGGCTATGTGGTTTTACAGGATTGGCTTCTCTGTTTTGTTTAAGGATATATCACAAGCAATTCTTTTAGAACTTTAAGCATGCAATAAAAAAAAATAGAGATGACTAATAGCTGTTTAGCAAGTAATGATGGCTTAGCAATATTTACCACTCTGATTTAGCCTCTCTGGCTCCATTACTTAGGATATTTTCCTGAATTAAACTCCCCTCAGTTCTACAGCCAAGAGCTGTCCACTAGAGAGAGAGAAAACATCTTGTATCCTCCAGAAAGAATGATTTCATATTTCTAATAAGATCTTGTAACTGCTAACCAAAAAGGGTTCTTGTGCATACTCTATCATGTCTCTTATCAAATTAGCTGCACTAAAGCAGAATATCCTTTGCCTTATTTAAAATATGTTCACCAACTGTCACTTTTATATACAAGTTTTGATGACCACCAGACCAAATGCAACCACTGGGTTCCTGATAAATTTTTGTACTTTTCCTGCCTCTCTGGGACCACAAAACAGAGTGTGGGTTAATCACATGGCAGGCCTCTCTGTGTGGCTGAATTTGGCCACATGAGACACAAGTAGGGAAGGTAATGAAGTTCGTGAAAAGCGAGCAAAAGAGTCAGTTCCTTTAGAGCTCACACAGAAACCAAGCTCCTGCCTTGCATGCAAGAGTTCTCAATCAGTCTTTGATACCAGCCTTTCTTTCTGTGTGAGAGAGACATCAACTTTTATATATATTTATAAATAGCCATGTACAGCAAGAGTGCAACTATAATGCAGCAGTAATACTAAGAATCAGGTTTTCTTTCTGGGGGTACGCAGGGGTACGCATACCCCTAAACATTTTGTGAATATTTGTACTTTTGTCCATTTACTGTATTTGTTTTTCCCAATTTGAACTGTAAAATTGTGATTTTCTTTACTCAAAATGAGAGTACCCCTAAACATTTTTTAAGAAATAAAGCACAGCTAATAATAACAAAAGGTATTGGGCAGCAAAAGGAAAACTATTTACAAAATCTAATACTTTTAACTAAATCATAACTGATTTCTCAAAAGCTCTGTGAGACAGACTAACAAGTACTATCTGCCAAATGACCAACAAGGCCTATTTGCTACATGAACCTCATGAGGAACAGTTGAGGGAGTTGGGTATGTTTAGGAGCCTGAGAGCCTGAGAGAAGATATGATAGCCAACTTCAAATACCTCAAGGGTTGTCGCATGGAAAAGGGAACAAGCTTGCTTTCTCCTTCTCTGGAGGGTAGAACCCAAACCAAGGGGTTCAAGAATGATCTGACAATAAGAATTGTTCAATAGTGGAATGGACTCCCTCAGAAGGTGGTGGACTTTCCTTCCTTGGAAGTTCAGAAGCAGAGATTGGATGGCCATGTGTAATTTTTAATTTTTTCAGTGAGGGTTGAAGTTCTGAGTCAAAGGACCTCATTCCTTTCAGTGGTTTTGAGTTTGGGCTTCTGGTACTGATATGCTTAATTTTTGTCCATTCTACCTGCTTAAAAACTTGATCATAACAAGAGAATATTCATATGAAATTTAAGGATTATGATGCATTGTTCCTCTTCCTATATATGGCACACGGGATCAGATTTAATTCAGTGATGCAGAAACCAAGGCTCTTTAGATGTTGCTGGATTCAAACTCCCATCAGCCCTGGCCATTGTGGCCAAATATCAGGGACAGGGGTGGATTCAGGGCAGGGCGAGCGGTACAGTTGCACGAGGTGCTCAACCAAGAAGAGCACCTTCTTAAAGCTTGGTAAGCACTGACAGGGTCCTAGAGCTTTGGGAAAGAGAAAGGAGAGCTCTAGGATTTGCCTAGAGCCTCACACCTCCTTCCAAAAGCCCGGCTTAAGCCACACAACCACAAGGACTGAGGGTTGGGTAACAAATGGCCTTGCATAGGGCAGCATATTACCAAACTCCACCCCTGTCAGGGAGGTAAAGTCCAAAAACATATGGAATGCCACTGGCTCCCTGCCCTAGATATAATTACTACAGCAATAATCACACCCTGTTCAGAAGCCATCCTAAACTGGTTGAGGGATTTTTCTCCCCTCCAGTAAATTGTTTAGACAACCGTAAGTCTCTTTCAGCAAAATTTCTGTTTGGAAGCCTGACCACCGACTTCACTATCAGCAGCAGAGAAATTGTTTGGATCGTTATTGTCATTATCATTAGTAGCAGCCATTTATTTCTATACCACCCTTCATCCAAATAATGCAGGGTGGCATACAACGCAATTATTTTAAGCCTATAAAATAAAACTTCAGTATATCTTAAAACATCATAAAAAGTAACATAAAAATAAACTGACAGTGAAGAACGGTCTCCATGACTCAAGCGTGTACTAATGCTTCAGCTCCTCCAAAGGCCTGAATAAATAGACATGTCTTTAAAAGGAGACTAAAAGATAGAACTGTTACTAGCTCCAGTTGTACCCCCAGCAGAAGGGTGCTTCCATACTTGGGCTGCCATGTTGGAGAATGCAGTGCCCTATGTCATTGCCACCTTGGTGGCACCCATTCCTGGAACCACCATACTGATCTAGGGACAGTGGGACAGTCCATAGCATACATGCTACTAATCCAACATTTATCCAATGAAAATAAAAAGGTAAAGGAACCCCTGCCCGTACGGGCCAGTCGTGTCCGACTCTAGGCCATCCGAAGACACGGGTCACGTGGCCAGCGTGACGAAGCTGCTCTGGCGAGCCAGCACCAGCGCAGCACACGGAAACGCCGTTTACCTTCCCGCTATAGAGCGGTCCCTATTTATCTACTTGCACTTAAGAGTGCTTTCAAACTGCTAGGTGGGCAGGAGCAGGGACTGAGCAACGGGAGCTCACCCCGCCGCGGGGATTCAAACCACCGACCATACAATCGGCAAGTCCTAGGCACTGAGGTTTTACCCACAGAGCCACCCGCGTCCCCTTCCAATGAAAATAGGGCTGTCCTATTCCATATTTTGTAAGATGCTGAGCCTATGCCTTGCACTGGCATGTGACTTATGGATCTGTTTAGTGGAATCATCATCATCATCATTATTATTATTATTATTATTATTATTATTATTATACTATTTATGCCCAAGCCACTTTGAGTGGCTTCCAACATATATTAAAACCTAATAAATGTCCCTATACAGGGCTGCTTTCAGATGTCTTCTAAAGGCTGTATGGTTACTTATCTCCTTGGCTCAGGGATCGCATAACTCCGAATGCTCCAACATTTCTCTGATGAAAATAGGGACATCCTAAGGAAAAGCAGGACACTCCAGGATCAAATCAGAAACCAGAATGGCTTCTGTAAATCCGAGTCTGTCCCTAGAAAATAGGGACACTTGGAGGGCTTGAACTTCAGAAGGCTGTTCCATTCAGATGAAAATGGCCTCTCCCTTAGTTGTTCATTTTGCTTTGTTTTAAAGCAATCTTCAGTTGTTGTTTTTAACTGTTTTTAAAACTATTTTTACCTTTTTTATGGAATATTTGTTAATTGCCTTGAGGCATATAGAAAAGGTGATTCATAAATATAAATATTATGAGATTGAGAATGAGAATAACGATATGTCACCATGGGGAATTTAAGCCTAATTCAACCTAAAGCACACGAGCCACTGTAGCTTTAGCACAGAATTGCTCCTTTAATTTGTGAACTGCAATAAAATAACAGTTTAAACAGGTAAGGATTGGTTTGATACAAAAACAATTATTTTTTAAAAATGTCCATAATTCAAAGTGAAATTCTTAACCATTATCAGATGGAGGAAACCACACAGGAATGCATAATAAAGTTTTCAAGACCCAGTAAGATTGCTGTAATAGTACTTTTTTTGTCAAACATAAAAACATATTATTGATTTTATGAATAAATACATTTTCTTCAATGATTTAGAAAGCTCTGTGTATTCATATACAGACAGTGTTTAGAATATGTAGCAGCCAGTATGTCTGCCGATATATTTATGTTGGGCTGTTTAGATTGGCTACACCTCTGTAATAATTTATAACAGTTTCAATGTAAACCTGCCATTGAAGAGGTCATAAAGGTCCTGCATTTTAACCATCATAGTTTCAGATAAAGCCACAAAACTATTTCTCGAAGGAAATCTCCAGTTAAACCTGAAATGTCTTAGGGACAAAAAAAATGGTTTTTTTATTTAAGCAATTTTGAAGAACCATAAAGGCTGCATTTTAACTCAGTGTTTGATATTTCAGAACCAGTGATAACTTAGAATGCATTTTTGTTTTGTTTTATGGCAGAACCACTTCACCAGCACTTATTAATACAAAATTTCACCCCTTCATCGATGGCTGAGTAAGACAAAGGGGCTGTTCACTCAAAAGTGTACATTATGCCCCCTGAATGTTAGAATAAACACATTAGAGATTTCTCCCACCACACCCAAGCAAGGGACGCAGAGCAGTAGTCTTTGTGCTCCATTTGGTATATTTTCCAGTATGCAGACCTGGGGAAAGTTGAGGAGAGAAAGCACTTTTAACCATGTAATGAAAGCGTTTTTCTATTTTTTATTGATAAGCAAGCTAAAATCACAGCAATTTTAACATGCCATTTGATTAGAAACAATCAAGTATTTCTGTATTTGTATCATTTTTTTTATTTATGAAATTTCTATACCACAGGGTAGTTTACAATATAAAAACACAAAAATGCATACCATAATAACAAACAAAAACAATACCCCTCCAAAAACACAGTTTAAAAGCCCATATATCATTTAATTGGCCAAAAGGAGAAGCGGAATATTTTTTCCTGGTGTCTAAAGATATGTAATGAAGGTGCCAGGCAAGTCTCCCTGAGGAAAGCCTTCCACAAGTGGGGAGCCACCACAGTTAAAGGACCGTTCTCGTGTTGCCACCCTCCGGACCTCTCGCAGAGGAGGCACACAAAGACGGGCCTCAGCTGATTCTCTCAGGGTCCAGGTTGGTTCATATGGAGACAGGCAGTCCTTGAGGTCTTGAGCCGTTTAAGGCTTCATAGGTAAAAAAAAACCCACCACATTGAATTGCGCTGCAATTTAGAGTGAAAAGGACGAAGAAAAAAGGATGGGTAGATTACCGTATTTTTCCATGTATAAGACGAGGTTTTTTTATTTTAAAATTATGTTTAAAAATTGGAGTTGTCTTCTACATGGATAGTGCAGAGGGTTTCCTAGCAATTGGATGCTGCCGCGAGCAGGAGATGGCTAGGCTGGCGCTGCGGCAATTGGGCGGGCGATTAGCGGTTGCTGGCAGTGATCAGGCAGTTGATTGTTGGCTTCGGCGGCGCGTGCTATCGTCAGTGTTGTTCCAGCAGGTCAGCGATTTAAGGCAATGCCCCCCCATTTTCTTAATTTGTAGTCCCCCAAAATAGGGGGCTTCTTATACACGGTAGGGCGTGTTAAATGCGGTAGATTAATTTTCGTTTTTGACATCCACGCAGATGATATTTGCGTTGTAGTTTGCCCAACAGTGGCAGTGGAGTTGCCTATGCTCTTTGCCTTGTCTCTGAAAGACAAATGCCACGTGCCTTATGAAACCATCGAGGGAGACATGCCTGCAAAAACCGATGCCTCTATGCGTCTGAGTGTGGCCTGGCCTCATCCTGGGCTCCCACAGCTTTCTGCTGTGTGATTCTTCCACTTTTCTCTCCATGTCCCTATGAGGCGGCTGCACACTATACTTCCATCGTATATTACGTGTGCTGGAATGAAAGTCAGCTAAGAGTATTTTTTAAAAAAGGAAAAGGAACATTTCACAGGTGCTGCCCAAGTTTTTCTGCCAGCAATTGGCTTAAACAAAATGAACTTTATTGACACTTTAACAAGGGGAAGCATTTCCCTGAATGACTGCCTTATTCAAACATTACACTACAGAAATAGCTTAAGTGGAAAGGGAATTTCTGTTGTTCTTAATAGGACTCTCAAGGTCAAAAGGCAATTAGGGTGTGCAGAGACATTCCTCCCTAAAAGAGATGGTGCAGGGTTTGGTTTTTCTGCTGCAGTGTGAACCCTGCTTCCCCCTTTCATTCCTTTAACACAGATATTGTACCATCCAGACATTGAGGACTATAGCTCCCATCAACCCTAACCATTAGCCATGCTGCCCGGGCCTGATGGGAGTTGGAGTCCAAATCCTGAAGGGCACCACATCGCCTACCCCTGCTTTAACAACATACATACCTGACTCCAAATCCAGGTGGTTGTTTGGATTATTATTATTTTTCAAGTGCCTGGCATGTTTATCTCGTGGAAATGTTTTATGTGTCTATTTTAAAAGCCTGTTCTCCTTTCCCCCTCTTTTAAACACTGCTCTGAGCAAGAGAGGGGAATAGTGTCATGATAGTCAAAATGGTTGACCAATAAGTATTTTCTGAATATCACAAGGGTCACCCTTTGAGTAGTAGCACAGCCATCTTTCTCTCTGAGCAGCTTTATTCTCTGAAGTAGTTTGCATTTCTGCCCCAAATGGACAAGTACAGATGCACTACTTTAGCTATGCATTGCTGCCCCACAGTCACCATCCATGAGACAGACGGAAGCAGCTGCAGGATCCAGGGGGCACCTCTGTGAGCCCCACTGCTGTCACCGCCAGAGAAGTGAAGAGAAGCAGCTGCAGGTGCTTCCAAGTTCCACCAAGATCTCACAAGAGCCCCACCAGATCTTGTGAGGCCTGTGGAGGCTTCCATGAGATCTTGCAGGGCTCTCGCCACAACCTGGAAGCCACAATCATGTGATCCCAGGAAGAAAGGCTTCGGTGGAAGGTGCAAAGGAGGAAGGCAGTATGTGCACAGGGCAGCTCCTTTCCTTCAGGTAGCAAAACAGGACGGGCCACCCCTGCTCACCATAGCAGCAAAGTAAGGAGGTTTGACAGGGCTGGCCCTACTATTAGGTGGTGTTAGGCTGTTGCTTCAGGCAGCTGACTTTGGGTGTCATGCAAAAACCGGAAATTATTAGGATTGTGTTTTTACTTTCATTGGGATTTTCTGTTTCAGACACTAAAATAACTTGGTCAACCTTGAATATGATGTAACTTAATTTGGGGGTGGAGTGGGGATTTGATATTCTGCCTCAGGTGGCAAAATGTCTTGGGCTGGTGCTGGGATTTGGGGAAGGCTGGATTGGAGGTGCTGAGAGTTTATAAGCTTGTTGATCACAAATAGAGTCAGGGAAGGATTTGAACATTATCACACTCCTGAGGATAACATCCAGACTAAGAATCTGAGACGGGTTCAAAAATGGGTGAAGGGTCACAAAAGTAACCTTGGAGGTTAATAACTGAGACAGGCTCACACCACCTGCATCAATGCAAGCCAGTCTGGCAGCACCCTTATTCAACAGTAAGTCCCGAATGGTGGATTTCACATATGTCCATGGACTGACCTAGCATTTAATATCACTATGCTTAGACTCAAAGGCCCATTAACATACTCTGGATCCATATTGACCTGCTTAACATTATTTTCCCCTATTAGAACGAAATTAGATATGCCGTTCTAAAACGTCACAGGGCATACTTGTTAAGTCAAACGTTTTTTACCTTGGTTTCTTTCATCAAATGTAAGCAAAACACGGCCACACCATCTTCCAAAACCGCTGGTCTCTGGTTGCTCTGCTCCACCCTCTGGTGTCACATTTTAATTCTTCCTCCCTCCATCCCTCCCTGAACATTACACCTCCGATACCACTGCAAGGGGGGGGTCAGAGTTTGAATGCAGTGAAAAAAAGGTACCGTATTTTTCACCCTATAGGACACACTTTTCCCCCTCCAAAAGTGAAGGGGAAATCTGTGTGCGTCCTATGGGGCTTTCGCTGAAGCTTGGAGAGCGAGAGGGGTTGGTGCGCAGGGCTCCCTAGGCTGCGGATAGCAGCCTGCCGCCCGGCGCACAGGGCACCCTGAAGCAGAGCGCCCCTCACACCAGGCAGACATCCGCAGCCTGGGAAACCCTGCTGGAGTTCCTGCAGGGCTCCCTAGGCTGTGGATAGCAGCCTGCTGCATGGAGCGCGGGGCGCGCTGAAGCAGAGTGCCCCGCGCTTCAGGCAGACATCGGTCAGCCCCACAAGCTTGGGGGACAGCGGGGAAGCACAGCGCCGCCATCCCGCTGTTCCCCGACCTGGTTTGGAGGCTGGCGCTGGGGAGAAGCTTGCTTCTCCCCAGCGCCAGCCCCACAAGCTCGGGGGACAGTGGGGAGGCGCAGTACCGCCATACCGCTGTTCCCCGGCCTGGTTTTGTTTCCCCGACCTGGTTTTTTTTGGGGGGGGAAATAAAGGGGAATAAAATTCCTTTATTTCCCCCCAAAAAAACTAGGTGTGTCCTATGGGATGTAGCGTCCTATGGGACGAAAAATACGGTAAAATGCTATATAGGGACATATCACCAGTGTTTCACCAATATAGCAGCAACAAAAATTAAGTGATTAAAAAGACAAGCTAATAATGTATGTAGACAGCATCTTTAAAAGCAGAGACATCACCTTGCCAACAAAGGTCCGTATAGTTAAAGCTATGGTTTTCCCAGTAGTGATGTATGGAAGTGAGAGCTGGACCATAAAGAAGGCTGATCACCAAAGAATTGATGCTTTTGAATTATGGTGCTGGAGGAGACTCTTGAGAGTCCCATGGGCTGCAAGAAGATCAAACCTCTCCATTCTTAAGGAAATCAGCCCTGAGTGCTCACTGGCAGGACAGATCCTGAAGCTGAGGCTCCAATACTTTGGCCACCTCATGAGAAGAGAAGACTCCCTGGAAAAGACCCTGATGTTGGGAAAGATGGAGGGCACAAGGAGAAGGGGATGACAGAGGACGAGATGGTTGGACAGTGTTCTCGAAGCTACAAACATGAGTCTGACCAAACTGTGGGAGGCAGTGGAAGACAGGAGTGCCTGGCGTGCTCTGGTCCATGGGGTCACGAAGAGTCGGACATGACTAAATGACTAAACAACAACAACAACAAATAATGCATGATGGGCCTTCCTTTTAGGAATTCTAGGTGCTGAAATCCCAAGGGAGCAGAAAAGACTATTTATGCATGCGACCACAGCTGTGTGGATGTCACTGGCTCAGAGATGGAAAGAAGATAAAGTCCTGAACAGAGAAGAATGGCAGATCAAGTTGGTGGATTATGCCGAAATGGCTAAAATGACCGGAAGAATCGGAAATCAAGAAGACCAAATATTTTTTTATATTTTTTAAATGAAATTTTATTAGATTTTATCATAATAACACAACACAAAATATAAAAAATAAAGAAAAAACAGAAAAAGAGAAAAAAGAGAAAACAAGTATAATTTCAAACCCTTACTTTCTTGTACCTTACTTTCCCGACTTCCCCATACCTCCCCTCCCTGTATTCCAAATTCAATTTTGTTTCTTCAACAAATCCTTACCCTTAATTTTAACTTAATTTTTAAACTTTCTTTTCATCTTACTTGTCCATTACCACTGAAAACCATGTAATTTCTAAACCAACGTCATTCTAACATTCATTAATTTTACAATGTTTCTTGAGATAATCCTTAAATTTCTTCCAATCTTCTTCCGCTGTCTCTCTCCCCTGGTCTCAGATTCTGCCGGTCATTTCTGCCAGTCCCATATATTTTATCACCTTCATCTGCCATTCTTCCACGGTGGGTAGATCCTGTGTCTTCCAATACTTTGCGATGAGTATTCTTGCTGCTGTTGTGGCGTACATGAAAAATGTTCTATCCTTCTTTAATACCAATTGGTCGACTATGCCCAGGAGAAAGGCCTCTGGTTTCTTAGGGAAAGTGTACTTAAATACCTTTTTCAGTTCATTATAGGTTATTTCCCAGAAAGCCTTAATCCTTGGGCACGTCCACCAAAGGTGAAAGAAAGTTCCTTCATTTTCTTTACATTGCCAACATTTATTATTGGGCAAATGATAAATTTTTGCAAGCTTGACTGGTGTCATGTACCACCTATAAATCATTTTCATAATATTCTCTCTTAAGGCATTGCATGCCGTAAATTTCATACCGGTGGTCCACAACTTTTCCCAGTCAGCAAACATAATGTTATGACCAATGTCTTGTGCCCACTTAATCATGACCGATTTCACCGTTTCATCCTGCGTATTCCATTTCAGTAACAAGTTATACATTTTTGACAAATTCTTTGTGTTGGATTCTAGCAGTTCTGTTTCCAATTTTGATTTTTCCACCTGGAAGCCAATTTTGAAGACCAAAATTTTAATAAGGAATGGGAAAATTTTATAATTTACCTTAAAAAACCATTGTAAACAGTTAAAATCGTTAGTAGGATTGAAATAACACTTGTAGTTTAATGGTGAATTTTGGACACAATGGAGAGGTAAAAGATTTGGGTTATTATAAAAGATTCAGGAGGAAATGATTAACAATAGGATCCACAAAGGGGAGGAAGGAGGTCCAGGAGATTCTTTGGAATCTTATTTCTATGTTGGATATGTGACTGTAAAATGTTAATCTGAAAAACCAAATAAATAACTTTATTTTTAAAAAACACACACTAGAATGTTAAAAGTAGGCTGTCATGTATCCACCTACATTATCAAAACCCTTCCTTAACGTTTTGAATTGAATTGAATTGATCTTTATTACGGCCATTGGCCCGTCACACAACAGTTTCCCATACCACCATAATGTACTTGAACCTCCAAATTTAAAACCGCCAAAACTTACAAAAAAAACAACAACAGACAAGAACCAAGCAAAACAAAAACAAAAGACCAACATCATACATTACAACAAATTTGTAGCATAAACATCGCCCTCTGCTCATAAATTGATAGAAGACATCAATGGTGATATCACCTAATTACATCCTAAAGCATAGATCATGGTTTAAAGGGATTATCCGAGCCACACAGGAGTCCGTTTCTCTTCTTTAGGGATAGGACGCTGATCAAGAATCTGGCAACCATGAGTGATCTTAGGGGGTCATCATCATTTAATAGATATCTCAATTTGGCTTCAGTCGTATCATCGGCAATTCCCTTAAGATATTGAGCAAGAAACTTGCTCCTGGCCGATAAGTGAAAAGCACAATCAAGAATTATGTGATGCAACGATTCTGGTGCCCCACAATTACAATCACATAAGAGCGATATCTGTCCATTGGAGAATCTATTTCTCAGCACGTTCGATGGGAAGGTGTTGAATCTTGCCTTTACAAAGGCATATCTATGAGCTGAGGAAGTTAAAGAATTCAAATAGTTTGGGAGCCTTAAGAGGGGTAATAAACCAAGATTTAGAGGTGAGCAGGTACCATTGCCCAAGATCATTTTCTGCTGCAAGTCCATCTCCTCTAGCTTACAGGTTACTGTTCTTTTAGCTGGAACTATATCCTGCTCTAGTAATTTGGATGGGGAGATTCCCATTGCCATTATTTTCAGCTGTAATTTTTTTACCCATGGGCTCTGGAAATCATCTCTCCACATACATTGTATCAAGTACAAGTTTGGGAGATTGTGCCATAGAGATAACCAGTGACAAAGTATGTGCTTCCACAGAGCATTTTCCAGGGATACAATATTAAGTTCCATGCGTAACGCTGTATTACTTACACAGTTGGGCAGTTTCAATATCCCTCTTAAAAACTGATTTTGAATGACCTCCAGGTGAGATAGGTTGGCAAAAGTCCCCCAAATTGAGATGGCATAAGCAATCGTCGGGATCACCTTGGCCTTGAAGACTTTCAACGCCGATGGGATATGAAGGGCCCCATCGGTGAAGAAGAATCGCAAGATCGCCAAGGAGATAGATTTGGCTCTATTTGTAACATAGGCTACATGGGCCTTCCATCTGAGGTTATGTTGTAACCAGACTCCCAAATATTGGAATCTATAGACTTGTTCGATGACTCTCCCATCAATTCTCCAATTATGGAGTTTCTGGCTCTTTGAGAAAATCAGGATCTTAGATTTTCCATAATTAATTGTAAGGGAATTTGCGTGACAGTATGATCCAAAAATTTTTAGGGCCCTCCTGAGACCTACTCTAGAAAAAGAAAGAATGACTGCGTCATCCGCATATAGTAACAAGGGGCAGCGATAAAGTGCTAGGCGGGGTGCATGAATCCTTTCTTGGGCCTCTATCAGGGGAGTCCTCATGTCACTTATGAACAAATTGAACAGGAGTGGAGCCAATATACAACCCTGTCGGACACCTCTGTTAATGGGAATTGAATTCGTGAGATCACCCTCCGGGGTGAATCTCACTCTGGCCGCTGAGTTCTCATGGAGTTTGATTATTAGCCAGAGAAGCCTTCTGTCGATGCCCCAGCGGGTGAGTTTTTCCCAGAGGATGCTCCTGGGGATACTATCGAATGCTGCCTTCAGGTCAATGAATGCCACACAGAGTTGGCCACCTTTTGGGGTGGAATATTTCCAGGCAAGATGCTGTAAAATTAGAATATGATTAATTGTTGACTGTTTTGGGCGGAATCCGGCTTGTTCGGGCCCAATTAATTTTTTCTCTTCGGCCCATTGGATTAGTCTGTTCAACAGGGAGCGGGCATACAGTTTCCCCACTATTGAGAGCAGGCTGATGTTCCTGTAGTTCCCCGGGTCATCTGGTGAGCCCTTTTTGTGGATTGGAACGATAACAGCGTCCTTCCATACTTCCGGAATCATTCCAGAGTTGTTAACTGCATCGAAGATGTTCGCCAGGACCTTGGCCCACCAGTCTGCGTGGTATTTTATAGCTTCTGCTGGGATCAGGTCTGGCCCAGGCGCTTTCCCTGTTTTAAGGTTGACGATCAGGTCATGGATGTCTTTCGGATCGGTAGGGGGCCAGAGGGGAAGCTGATCTTGAAATTCGTCTCTTGTGTTGACGATACAGTCAGTTGTGGCAAAGTAATTTTTTAAATAAGATTCCCAAACTGGGGCGGGAATAATAGTTAAAGGGTATCTTTTAGTTCTTTTATTTACCAGGAGCCAAAATTGTCTGGTGTTCCGTGATGATGAGGCTTCTATAATTGCCCGCCATTGATTCGCTTGCCATTCCAGTCTGGCACCCTTTTGAATTTGCTTGTAGGCCGATTTTGCTTGGAAATATTCTTTTGGCAAGACCGTTGCCCCAGAGGCTTTATACTCTTTGTAGATGTTACCAAGAAGTTGTCTAGCCTGTTTACAAGCACTGTTGAACCACAATGCACCTGTCTTCCTTTGTGTTCGATTTATTATATGCGTCGGGACAGAGAAAAAAGACGTTAGATCTTCCGACAGATTCGAGAATAGTCTTAGGGTTTGGTCGTAATCATGATAATCCTCAATTAATCCTGAATATGCTTGTTTTAGTCCTTGTTGTAAATATGCTGAGAATTTTTGAGCATGAAGTTCGGACCATTTAACACTTTTGACTTGCAGTACTGGGTTCGTAACCAAATGTGTTGGATGTCTGTCTCCATCTGGGGTCCAGTCTATAGTCATTGTGGCGACCAACGGTAGGTGGTCGCTCAGTTGAATATTTTCAACTTTAAAATGGGAAAATTTGGGGAATATATCATGAGATACCAGCATATAATCCAGGACACTGTTTGCAGAGGGGCTTATGTATGTGAACTCACCCGGTATGTCAGGTGGGCAGTTCCCGTTTAGAATCACTAAGTTTAGACGTAGTACCAATTGGTAAAGAAGGGTTCCTGCTTCATTTACCCTTTCGTCTTTGGAGAGTCTTTGATTGTGGAGGGAGAGGTCATTAATGAATTCAGGGGTTATCCACCATTTGGCTTTGGTTAAGGACTCCCAGTTTGTTGCAATGCGAGCATTGAAATCCCCTGCTATAACATTGGGTATATTGGGGTGTTTGGAGTGACAAAGAATAAGATGTTCCTCCAGGATTCCCCATTTATTGTATAAGTCAGCAATGTTGCCTCCAGGAGGAAGATAAACATTTGTTATAGCAAGTTCGAAGTTTTTCCCCGTAATCAGGGCTGTAATTGCAAGGGTGGAAGCATTTACAAGCGTGAGTTTTGCCCGTATTTTCAAGGAAATTGCTATGACTAATCCTCCACTAGGCCGGCCTCCTTTAGTGGACGGGCATGCTGGTAATGATATAGCATCAAACCCATTAATATTTACTCTCCCCTCTTCCCATGTTTCCTGCAGGAGAATTACTTGGTGTGAGTTTATTAGTTTTACAAAGTCTGGGTCGATTTTTTTCCCCTTCCAACCTGCTATGTTCCAGCTTAAAAGGGAGAACGGGGGAGAGTTTGGCTGAGGTTTGGGTAGTCACAATGGAGAAGGGGGGAACGCTGATCTTGGTGGGTTGTCAAATTTAAAGAAGTCAGTAATTTTCCTTTGACTAATGGTAGATGACTTCTCTCCTTTTGGCGCAGGTGTGCCTCTTGAGCTATTGTGAATATAGATAATATTTGATGTTTTTAGCTGTCGGGCCCAACTAGGCCCTGAAGAGGCTCCTGCCAAGTCCGCTGGAGCTGTCCTCTTTGGGGATCTAACCGATCCACTTGTGATCATTTGGTTTATATGTCCTGCTGGGTCTTCAGTCCACTCTGTGGTGACTCGCGGCACTGTGGTGTCTTCCTCACATGATTGTTGGATTTTTGGTGGAGAAGCCTTACTTGAGGTGGCCACTACCGTCTCAGGACGTGGATGGTCTTCGATGTATGTTGATTCCAAGTCCGGCATGGAGGGGTGAAGGGACAACGATTTATCCAGGGGGGTGTTATCCTGAGTTCCATTCTTGGATCGGTTAATCACAGAGGGAACAGATAAGTCTATTAAAAGCAGGGATGAGTTACCAGCGTGAAGGGGAGGAGAAGAGTCTGCCTCCAGCAGTGGGACCTTCCCATCTACTGCAGAGGGCACCTTATATGCTGGGTATTGGGGAATTGTTGTTTCCATCTCCATGGGGCATGGCACCGCTAAATTAGAGTGGGTATCGTTCGTAGGAACTCCGTTGCAGGCGATCCTTAGGAGCTGAAGTTTAAGTAAATCCAGCCTATTTATAATATCTTGTTGTTCCATCGCTGGTAACTCTCCAAAGGAGGCGATGAGCTCTCTTTCCTCCTGGGGTGTCAAAGAGTTACTGGCACACTCGTAGTGTTTGGTTGTAGGAGTGGAGTTACTATGAGACTGGCCCAGACATGGAGTGTACAGCTCAGCCCTCTTTTGTGGTTCAGGGCGGGAGGGTTGTACCGTCTCCTTGGTTAATCCCTCTGATAGGAGGGGTCTAATTTTGGAATCCATGAAAACTCTCGTTGGAAAAATACCAAGATTATTCAAAAAAACTTTTTGCTTAATAATAAGAGAGGGGATTTTTGCAGAGTGGAAAGCCAGCATCACTCTCTGATATCTGTTCTGGCTAACTAAGGGAAGCACAGCACAAAGATCTATTTGTGATGCCTCGAGTTTTAGAAGCCATCTGAGGTGCTCTTTAGTCCCATGTAGCGTTGTCCAACTTAGGTCCCTTCCCCGGAAGGTTAGGGAAATCTTCCTTGGATGTAGAATCAGGGATTGGCGATTCAGTGCGGGGTTGAGATTGTATTTGCAGTTCTTCATACAATCGGTGTTTGGTGGAGCTTTCTGCCGGCGCAATGGAACATCTACTGCCCCCTCTTGGGCTGTCTGTGCCGGCTGGTGATCCAGTTTTTGCTGAAGACTATGCAGCTGAGAGGATAGGCCATCAATTTTCTTAAATATACAGTTTAGAGTTCTAATTATTAGATGGAGTTGCTCGCATCCTGTGCAGTCCAATTCGGCTACCAATTCCTCCTTTGGATAGGGACCATCCCCATTTGTGTTACCATTAGCGTTTCCAATTTGTAACGTCTCAGGGGCCTCATCTTCTGATGTTGTTTCAAGGGCAGTTAGAGGATCGAAACGATTTTGAGTTGCTATTGAGTAGGTACATTCTTTGGGGCCTCTCCCTCCTTTAGGTGAACCCTTCCTTAATTGCTTAGGCCTTGGAGAGGATAATGCCTCGTCAGAGTCTCTTGGACGTTTTCCATGGCCCATAAATCAATTTTGCAGGAGCTGGGGAGCTCCTTAAATCCTTTAGTCTTCCTCACAAGAATACTACCACTTCCAGGAGAGTGGTGCCATAAAATTACTCACAGTAAGGCAGTCAGTTCAAGCCTCTTCCTTCCCCTTTTCCTTGTTCCTAGGATTTTTGAGACAGCTCGGTTCCAGCAGTCGGGCAAAATTCACTTCGTAGTGTGCAATAATCTAAAAGCTAAAGGAAAGAGCTGGTCGACAGGGCAGAGGATTTATGCCCAGGAGAACCTTTCACTTATCTCTTCCAGTTAGGGAGGCGACGGCAGCCGTGGCGGCAAGTCCGGGCGTCGGAGCCACCCAGATAAAAAGAAAACAAAGATAAAACAAGTAGCGGGATACTAAAAGATACTAAAAGACAGCCAGCACAGCCAGCAGATCATTAAAACTCACGGATAAAAACAAGGGAGGATAAAAACCGCATAAAACCACTTAAAACTTTGATAAGAGTAAGCAAAATTACTCGGAGACTACCTTCGCCGCCATGTTGGATCCTCGTCACTGGACTATCGTTAAAAACTAGGAGTGTAGATCCGTCCATAGTGCACTTGGGTGACAGAACTGGAAGAGGGTGAAACTCGTAGGCACATTACCTCTCAAATGCAGCATCCTGCTTCCTCCAGTAACCAGCCAGATGTTTCCAGAACCCTCCAAGCATAGTATGAAGGCAGCAGTGTCGCCCCCCCCCCATTGTTTGTCATCTTTTGGTATTCAGAGGTAAGCTCCTGCAGGACACATACAGTTAGTTTTTGTGGCTGATGGGCATTAATAGGCAACTCTTCTCTGAAAAGGAGCAGTCCAGCTCCTTTTTCCAAGGTCACCTAAACTAGTAATCATTATCATGTGTTATGACAGGGAATTCCACCGCAGGGAATTCCATAGCAGAGACCACTGTCTTGACTCCAACCCCTATTTCTGTCGTTTTATATGGAGACATGCAGGGAGGGGCTTTGGAGAACACAACTAAAGGTTGTGTGGAGCAAATGAGCAGAAATAGAAATTTAAACCTGGAAGAAGTAAGTCTTCCTCCTTCCCTTGGGAGGATTCATTTGCTTATTTCCCTTTTTCTCAGTCTTTTACTGTTTTAAATTAGAGGGTTTTAAAATGTTATTGCAAGGTCTGAAGAGAAAAACACTGCGCAATTATGTTGGAATGGTTTAAGATGTGATTCAGTGTACAGAGTGTGCAGACACTTTTAGCGCATTAATGCAGCTTATGAATGAGGAAGAAAATATCCTTTGTATAAAAGGCTGCATGCTTATAAGGTTACAAAGAGAGAGAGAGAGAGAGAGAAACATTGACTACAATGTACTTGCTATATTTAAATATTATTTGAATATTTAAAGAAATGGGTTAACATTTATCTTGTTTGGGTTATCTACAACATGCAAATTGGAGCTTTCAGCATTTATTTTTACATATAGGCAGCCCCCCCCTTTATGGGCATTCTACTTGCGTATTACACGCATCACTGGGAAATAATGAAATAATTCAATTCAAACCCGGAAATGGTGGGAGAGACCCGGAGAGACCTCATGGCATGGGAGGAGACCCTGAAGAGGACATCAGCGAGGGCAGAGGAAGCCCCGAAGAGGCCAGAGGCACAGCAGGGCATTGTTTATGCTGCTCAGCCTCCCTGCCTAACAGCTGATGTGCGGGGTAGCGCAGCAGCAGCAGCAACAACCGCTTTCCCACAAGTCCTCCAGGCTCCTGTCAGCCCCAGAGCTTCCATTCTAGTTGTCAATATTTTCGTTTTATTTCCATAAATTTTATTAGAGTTCATAAAGAGAAATACAAAGATTATTGTCATATTATTTTTTTTGGTCCAAACTGAAAGGTTAATCCAGAGGCGAAAAAGAGAAGAAAAGAAAAAGGAATTAAAAGAGAGAACAGAGAAAAGAGATCCGTCCTCATGACTGATATACAGACAAATAGCTTCATTCAAGAAGGATTACATTTTTCCCTTATTGGGATACAGTTCAAACTGCTAGCGAAATTCCTGACAGAAGGAAGTTGCTTTCTAAAGCTTTCTAAAGAATTTACTGATATTGTATAATAAAGAATTTAGTAATATTATCAAAGATCCTAAGTGACAGTAGTTTGCCTGGTAAGTCAGTCAGAAAATGCGGCAATATTCATTTGTTTGTTAGTTTCCAGGTCTTTGTAAGCTGCCCTTTCAAGCAGGTTGCAAAGTAAGTTTCCTGCAATACAATACTCCATATCATATCATATCATATTGAAGCAGAGGTTCTTCCCCCGCCCCTGACTAGTGGTACAGAATGGTAACTGTTTACACCAAAAATTGGTTGAGAATGACATGTTGAAATGGGATATATATATATATATATATATATATATCTCCAGTGCTTTCTGTTTCTAAATGGCCATATTTATAATTGCACTCTGTCTGACACCTATGGGACTCAAGCGAAAACAAAATGTCACCTCTCCAAGGAATATTCTTCGTTTTTAAGAAATAAAATAAACAAAGTGTTCTGGGCAAACAGCAGCTCTGCCCCAAAGATCTTTTGTAGATTCTGGAATTTGTTCTTTCCATCACATGTTCTTTTTCACATAATAGCATACAGTTTATTCTGAGTCTCTCAAGGGCCAGTGGATACTTACATAAGCAATGCATGCATTATCTCTGGCTCTTTGGCGTGGCAGGCATGGTCTGTGTCTACCTACAAAGGAGACAGTGAATAATGAGGGAAGTGCAGGGCATGGACAAGTATGGGGCGCTGGACAAAGGAAGCCCTGCTTCTCTTCCCATGGGAATTCCAGGCCATAAGGCACTTCATGACCCCACTGCTCAGGCGGCTTGCATCTTAGGCCCTGGTTCTCTGCATCACTAACTGAAAGAGGAGCTGGCTGGGCATTCACACAACAGTTCGCTGTAGTGGTGAGAGTGCTGGACCTGTTCAGACCTCAGCGGTGAAGTTCATTAGGTGTCCTCGTGCCAGTCACCATCTCTCAGCCTAGCCTAACAGGATTGTTGTGAGGATAAAACGAGGAGGGAGAGAGCTATGTACACTGTTTTGAGCTCCCTGGAAGAAATGTAGCAAGAAAATGAATAAAACGGTTACTGTCAGGGGCTGGACTGAGGAGGAATGGTGGGGGCTGCCCCCCAGAACCTTCCTGAGAACAGGAAGAGAGTATAGATTTAGAAGAGTGGTTTGCAGAAGGCCATTGTTCAGAGGCTGCAGAGGGGGAAAGCTGGGAAATATTGGGAGAGGAACAGCAGGAAGAGGAAAAAGCACCAGGGGAGAGGCAGCTGACAGACTCAGTGTCTTGGGAGAGCATTCCTGAGCCCCCCTCTCCCAGGACTAGGAGAGTAGTAGAACAGAAAGCTCAGAGGCAGAAGCCCAGATCAGCCAGTGCAGGGGTGATGGAGGATAAGAGAGATGGAGGGGGTGGGACTTTACTCGGAGCAACGCCATTATCTAAGGGAGGCTGCATTCCTTTGTGTCTCTCTGTGAATTATGGAATAAATTTCTTGGTAAGAACTCCTCTTGTTTATCTGCTTCTTGGCTGCCCCCGTGGGAGTCTGACAGTTACGAATGAACCCGCATCAGGAGATGAGGTGACACTATGTAAAATCCAGTCCCAGACTTCTCTCCGCTGGAGAGAATTACCAAGGAATTCTGCTCATTGTGATTTTTCCCATTAGCTCACGCCCTCCAACATTATCATTCCAAAAATGGGGACATCCGCAGGGTCGTGCCGGAGCGCCTTCCAGTCCAGTACTCTGGCTCAAGTCAGAAGGTTCCAGAAGGCACTCTGGCACAAACCTGCTGACAAGTGCCAGAGTGACCATCTTTTGGTCCAGCGCTCTGGCGTGAGGAGTGCCAGACCAAAAACTGGGACATTCCATGATGCAAACAGAAACCGGGATTGGCTTCTATGATTCTGGGATGCCCTGCTTAAAACTGGACAGTTGAGGAGAATGTTAGCTGTCATTAGCTGTCTGGTTTACCACCAGAGGAAAATGTGAAATGCTGGGCCTGCATGAAGTTTATTTCGAACCCAACACTAGCCATCCAACAAGAGGTATAAAATAAACCATCCCTTAAACTGCCCAAGCTGGGTATTAATAGGAGAAAAAATGTGGATCTTCAGCACATGGTAACAAATGCACCTTGCAATGTAAGCTAATGTCTGGAAAATTAATACCACCTTCATATACTGGCAGCCGGGTTCACCAAAGTGAAAAACATGGTGAATTATCCCAAATAAACTTCCTAAATATCCCATTAATCATTTGAAAATATACTTGGGGAAATACCACAAAGTACATATATTATCCGTGGCAATATATTCATCTTAAGTGTATTAGCCTTACCCCAAATGCTAAATTTAAGTTTCCAATCTTAAGTGTAGTTTGTCACATTTTCATGTCAGTCTGCATCTGCAATCACAAAAGTCCTCATAAAATTTGCCAGGTATTTAGGTCACATTTATCCTAATACAGTATATACTTTTAACAAGTAATTTACCTTAATGTAATGCATTTTTATATGCCTTTCCTTATTCATTTTATGCATACTTTCCCCTTCTATATCCATCTTCATATGCATTTTTTTACTGGAAAACTGCATTACACAATCTGTAAAGGTGAAGGGTCCAGTCGTGGCCGACTCTGGGGTTGCGGTGCTCATCTCGCTTTATTGGCCGAGGGAGCCGGCGTACAGATTCCGGGTCATGTGGCCAGCAGGACTAAGCCGCTTCTGGTGAACCAGAGTAGCGCACGGAAACGCAATCTGTAGAATAGGCTAATTTTTAAGAATCTACAATCCGTAGAATTTGCTAATTTTTAAGAATAACTTAGATATTGGTTCATGACCTCTTCCTAGCTCAGTCAGTAGAGAATGAGACTCTTAATCTCAGGATTGTGGGTTCGAGCCCCACGTTGGGCAAAAGATTCCCGCATTGCAGAGGGTTGGACTAGATGACCCTCACGGTCCCTTCCAACTCTACAATTCTATTATTCTATACTGTTTGGCAAAATGCAAATTAGTGAGCTTCATATTAAAATGGTTGATGGTCTTCTTTTTTGAGATTTGTTGGGGACTAAAACCGGGAAGGGGGTATGGGTGGAATGAAAAATGGGAATTTAAAGTGTATATAATATAAGTTGTTGTTTTTTGTTTAACTTTTTGTTTTACTTTTAGGAGAATTGGGAAATTCGTGGAAGGGAATTTTCTTTCGACCTTAGGGAAATGTCTTACGAACAAGTATTGCTATATAGGTTTGGATGAGAGTTAAGTTTGGATAAAGTAAAAGGAAAAGTGGTTTCTAAAAATATGGTAAAATCAAGGATTTTGTTGATAAGATGTTTGAGAAAAGAATTAATGTGGCTTTGGTAAAAAGACATTAAAGGATTAAGTAAAAATGAATTGAAGAAAGAGAGAATGTAAAGATACAGTATGTTAAAATAAATTATTAAGATAAAAATTAGGTTAGAAGGATTTGCTGAAACAATTTAAATTAGAATACAGAAATGGGAGGGATGAGGAGGTTCAAGGAAATAAGTAAAGGAAGAAAGTTATGTAAAGGTTTGATTTGTTTCTTTTCTTTTTCTTTTTTTAAATGATTGTATGTTTACTATGTTTTTTTAATTTCTGTTTTTCCTTTTTTATTATAACCTTTAAAATTTTGAATAAATATTATTTTAAAAAATAAAAATAAAATGCTAACTGAACCAAATTTCTTCCACATCCCTAGGGCTGGGAAATACCTGAATGAGCCCCCATCTGTACTGTACAATATATTTAAAATTGTATTGTACCACTTTAAACAGCCATAGCTTTCCCTAAATAACCCTGGGAACTGCAGTTCTAAGAGTTGTTGGGAGACCCCTGTTCCTATTATAGAGGTTCAATTCCCAGAATTCTCTGGGGAGAATGATTGACAGTTCACCACTCTGACAATCGAACCTCCATGAAGGGAATAGGGGTCTCCGAACCACTCTCAGCACCAAACAGTGGACTACAGTTCTCAGGATTCTTTGGGGGCAACTGAGACTGTTTAAAGATGATCACAATATTAGTTTTTGACCCATCTGCCTGATTTGAAACCAAGTTTTATGTTCACTTGTTGAAAACACACACACACACAGAGAGAGAGAGAGAGAGAGAGAGAGAGAGAGAGAGAGAGAGAGAGAGAGAGAGAGAAGGGACTTAAACAAGAAGCATCATTGAAGAGGAAGACGCTGCAACCCTAAAACCACTCCTAACAAGTAGAGGCTTGCACTGTAAAAGCACTTCATAAATTTGTTCTAGAAATATTTCATTGTAATGTCTTCTTCTTCTTTGGTGATCACTTGTAGCCAAATAAGATTGTCTTCCATAAACACGGTTTTAACAATGAGTCCGTAAGAGACTGGAGGCCAATTCCAGATCCACGTGTCCTTCCACAGTGGGGACATAGGTTCCCAGGCGGGAGTTGATCACGGTGTGGATTTGCCAAACATGCCTTCCTCTTAGCACATTTCTCCCTTGCGTCCTGAGTTCGAGTGTCTTCAAAGCCCATGACACCTTTGGTAAAGGCTGTTCTCCAACTGGAGCGTTCGCAGGCCAGTTTTTCCCAGTTGTCAGTGTTTATACTACATTTTTTTTTAGATTTGCCTTGAGACTTGAGACTTGAGATTTGTTTGAGGACTGGGACATTTGCAGGAAAACCAAAATGCTTGTTTACAAAGCTATTGTACTACCAACCTTACTATATGCTTGTGAAACGTGGACCACTTACAAACACCATCTCCAACTCCTCAAAAGATTCCATCAACGGTGTCTCTGAAAAAATTTACACATCGCTTGGGAAGACAGGCGAACTAATATCAGTGGAATGGATGAAGCAAAAATCACCAGTGTTGAAGTAATGATTCTTCAACATCAACTTTGTTGGACTGGCCATGTTGTGCAGATGCCTGATGATCGTCTTCCAAAGCAACTACTCTTTTCCGAACTTAAAAATTGAAAGCGTAATGCTGGTGGTCAACAAAAAAGGTTTATTGTAATGTAATATTGTGTTAGATATTTATATGCAATCAAACAGCTCCCAGAACTCTTCACAACAAAACAAGAAAACCAACAAAGCAATATCACAGTAGACACCAGCAACAGAAAGCAGCAGATTAAAAAAAATTAAAGAGCTATGAGAACAAGCAAGTATTTTCTTTTCACTGAAAGCATAACATAGTCAGGACTAGTCAAACCTCCCTGGGAGAGAGCTCTATAAGTGGACACCCCTGCACACTTTTTCTGGCTGCCCCCTCCCCATCTCACCTCAAATGATGGAGGAGTCGAGAGTGGAGCCTCTGTTAATAATCCCAGTAAACAGGTTGGTTGATGTTAAGAACATAAGAAGAGCCTCCTGGATCAGGTCCATCTAGTCCAGCATCCTGTTCTTGCAGTGGGTAAGCAGATGCCCTCAAGGGAAACCAGGGAGCAAAACATGAGCACAGAAGCTCTCAGGAAAACACAAAATAAATAATAAAGTAAAAGCAAAACAAACCAATACGGTAACTCCCTCCCACATTTAAAAGGCCCTAGAATGTTAAGTAGCCCAACGCCTGGTTGAAGAGAAAAGTTTTGGCCTGGTGCCTAAAGATACATAATGAATGTACAGTCTCCTGCTATACGGGGAAACATTGGATGAAACAAATAAAATGGGCACAGGATGTAGGTCACAATATACAAGTTGAAGACGGGGGAAAGATGTGGAAGGTGAATTTAAAATTTACAGATTGTATTTTACTGAAATAGAATTATATGAAAAGGATGTATAGACGGTATATTACTCCAGAGAAAGTGACTAAAATGTATAAAACGGAATAAAAAGCTTGTTGGAAATGTAAAGGAAAAGATAGTACATTTTATCATATGTGGTGGGAATGCAAAAAGGTTAGAAATTATTGGGAAATGATATATAATGAATTGAAAAAAAATGTTTAAAAAAACTTTTGTTAAAAAACCAGAAGCATTCCTCCTAGGAATTTTAGTTCAAGATATAAAAAAGGAAAATTGGAAATAATTTATGTACACAACAACAGCGGCAAGAATTACATTAGCACAAGCTTGGAAGACAGAAGAAATACCAACAAAAGAAGAATGGCAAGGGAAACTTATGGAATATGCAGAACTGGCAAAACTAACAGATAAACTACGTGAAAAAGAAGAACAAAGACTTTAAAAGAGAATGGGAACCATTTACAATATACTGTATATGAAGAGGCAATATAAAGAACTGGACTCATTGACAGGGTTTGAGTAAACAATCACAATTGTATATAATAAAAAATAAGATTATATGTATTGGGGAAATTTGGGGGAAGCAATTTGCAGGGTGAACAATATGGAACTAAAACAAAATGGGAGTATGAGGGAAGTCCAGGGGAGGCAGGAGGAAAATATGGGAAACTGTTAGAGAAATATTGTTAGAGGATGTATATACGGGAAAAACCAATAAAAAATATTTAAAAATAAAATAAAGATACATAATGAAGGCACCAGCCATGAGGAAGGACTTCCTTTTAGCTACCTTAAATCTTCCAGCATTCAACTTCATTGGAGGTCCACAAATTCCAGTGTTATGAGAGAAAATACTTTTCTCTAATGCACAGGCTGGATCCAGGGACTGGATGCCACTTTGTGGGTGGAAATCATGTTCTTTGAAGTTCATTACTGTACTTCATGACTGACATCCAAGGCTGCAGTCACTGCCCTTTGTCTGATAGAGAAGCAGCCTGCCCCCTTCCACTCCTCCACAAAGCAGCCCCAGACACCATAATGACCACAGCTTCCACAATTCTTTCACCTTAATTGACTCATTTTTTCAAGTAGACTTGGTGTCCCACAAAGCAGCTGAAGTATAGTTTCAATCAACTTTGTCAATTAAACATTGACTAAAAGCATTTTTCCGCTTTGACACAAATATTAGTATTTCCTTCGAGGTTGCAGTGCTACAAATATAACTGCTAAAATCACTTAAGAGATTTATTTTTTCTTTCTTTCAATAAAAGTTCAGATAATTACACTGTGCCTTCCTGTGTATGCATCTTGGACTCTCTACTAAATAAACAAATATAATGTTTAATGGTAATTGGCAATATAAAAACTACATTCCTTCTTCCCTTTGCTCAGGCTTGATGCCATCGCATTTTTTAAAAAAATCTTCATTTCCATGATTTACAGTTGAGCAGAGCTTATAAATCAGAACAGTTCTGGGGGTTATGAATAAGAATGTATGTTTTTCCAAAATGTCCAGATGAAATACTTTGAAATACACTAAAAGGACTTCACAGTTCTCCTGGCAGCCATAATTGAAGTTAATAACACTTGTTTTGATGGAGGAAAGTCTTTGACATCTAGGACTATTTTTTAATAAAATGATCAAACAATTATCATCTAGTCTTTAAAAAATCAAAGCAGTGACTTGTGTCATTATGTCATATTGAAACTTGCAGCCATTCATCTAACAATTTTAGCAATGTGGTGTGTGGGTGGATGTTTTTGTGTGTGTGTGTGTGTGTGTGTGTGTGTGTGAGAGAGAGAGAGAGAGAGAGAGAGAGAGAGAGAGAGAGAGAGAGAGAGAGAGAGATCCTGCAGTCTTAACCTGTAACATTTTTGAAACTGGTATGAAAAAATCATGAAATAATTTTGTAATTTTGCTGTGTCTGGGACACCAAGTCACTCTAGACATTTATCTCTCCATTCTCAGATGTGCACATACAGATGGGCAGCACCGTGTCCTGGTCCCCTTCTTTCAAAGAAGCGAACGGCTAAGTCATTGTCCTTGCATGCTGGTGTATCTGGATAGCAGTTAGTGCATAAACCAAAGTTTAACGAATGTATAATAATCAAGCATAACATTAAGAAATAAAAGTGAATGTTAGTTGTAGTAACCTTGTGACTTAAACACTTAAAGATTACAGCTTACCAAGCAAACAGGAAAAAAGCACTCTCATTTTGTATGTAATCAATATATTCCAAATGAGTGTTATGAAACAGAGGTACAGAAATGCAGCCTCAAATAAATTTGCATTTTGTTTTGTACGAGATTTTTGCTCCAAGATTTTTACCCAAAAAAACATTCTAATGAGTGCTAGCATCTAGGAATATACACAATAAAGTGGTGCTGTTGGTCATATTTTCAATCCCAAAATAAATAAAATTTGTGTTTGTTTTTATTTTTCTAAATTTCAAAGGCAGTTCCAAAGGCGATTATTGGGCTTGTGGCTGGATAGAGAGCAATGGTATTAAAAGCCATTGCTTATTGATTTCCATGCTGATTTTACTTAATAGCAACTAAACAACTTATTGCCCATTATATAAATACCAATTAAAAGTTGACAGCAAGTAAGTAACTAAGAGGGATTCTGTTTATTTATTCAAATCATCAGAGAGTGTGTTCATGCCAAACACAACTTCCTGCAAAAGCAGAGGAGGATGGAAAAACGATGTTACGTTGGCAGATGGCTTAGCTTTGAAGATGAATACACCAAAAAGCAAAGACTAAATCAATAATCAATCTTGACCTTTCCTCGGGGGAACCATTATACCATTTTCTTTGTGGCTAAATTCTAGTGGTCCATCTTATTCAACACACAAATGGCTCTTGGAAAGGGAACTTTATAGAGCAGTGTTCTAGTGTTAAATATCTGGGGATCCACTTTCATTAACTCATTTCTTTGAAATCTGTCTACCCTTAGAGTACCATTCTCCTGACACCCTGAAAGAGATTCTATGTTTTTATAGATCCATGGGGTGGCAGCAGTGTTTAAAATCTAGGTGGCCAAAGCCATATCCTAAGCCTTTTATGTCAAAGTTGAAGTGGGCTATGGAAATTCTCTAGAATCTGATTCTGAGATAGTTGCAACACTGCAACCCTCTTTAGTGCAGTGAATGGCCTGCGCTGTGTTAAGACTAGAATTTGTAAGGCCAAGTTTAGAAAAATGTCGCCTTCCTATGCTGCAGTATCAGAAGTCGGAACAGGTGGCAGAAGTTGCAAACACTACTGTAGCATTGTGCATTTAAAGGGGACCAGAACCAGGTAGAAGCAGCAGGCTTGGCATAACTGATTTGCAATCACACACACACACACACACACACACACACATATATATGCATGCAGGTTTGATGATGTTGTGGCTGCAGCCATTGCAATACAGCTGGGTTAATGCTTCTGCTGTGTTTTTTTCTGGAATGGTGTTTTTATTGGGTTGTGTTGCTTGCTGCCCTGAACAATAAGAAGCAGGGTAGGGTACAAATATTTAAAATACAGGAGACTCACGACTTATGCTGGGCTTACATTCCAGGGATAGCCAAAATTGGGTATAGTCCACACACATTGGGTTCTATGGTGGGCGCAATTGCCAAAGTTTTCCCTCAGAATTCCCACTCAACCCCCGCCCCCCCCCCAAAAAAATTAATCACCAAGCATGTAAAGCTGAACATGCATAAGTTAAATGTACATATGTTGTGAGTTACCTGTAAACAAACACTGTATTCAGGATGTGTTTTATGAGTTATATGTAGGTAAGCTGTATTGCATATATTAATTTTTCACAGTATGGAGTGACTGGGTGCATGAAAACTGACTCCTTTTTGGAAATAAATCATTGTCAAGGCCCATAAGTTTAATTAAAACTTTACTTGCAGAACTTTCTTCAAAACAAAACAAAAACATCAAATGATACATCCAGACAGCTGCATAAGACATATGCCAGTACAAGGCATAGGCTCAGCATCTTACAAAAAAAATGAAATCCAAATTGAAGTATAAGCAAAGGTCTGCCTCTCCTCACAGCCTTGCATTCCAGTCTGCATCCTGCCTTAGGCTGTTTACCTGGAGAGCTTCATTTACACAATCCTTGCTTCACAAATACTAGTCAACTCGCTTCAAAATGGTAATTTGCAATTCAATACATCACATGTGATCAAATGTTAAACACTCACACATTACTTCGCAGAAAACAACAATAGTTAATTATCAACTCAGTTATATCTCAGAGAGCCCTTTTTGCTCTTAATTTAGCTTCAATGAAATCTTCAAGTTAAACCCTTTCACCAATACACATTGCCATTCCCATGTCAGTGTCAATTAAACCCATTATACTCATCAAGCTTTCTATCTTTCTTTTGCAGCAGTTCTCTCACTGATTTGGCCTGTTTGGCAGCAGGCAACATTTAAAAAAATAAAAAATAAAAATCCAGTTCGTTATCTCAGTAGTTTTGCTATTGGGGCAAAACATTGGAAAGTGTGAGGTTTTATTCTTATTTTGTTTATTTTTACTGAGCAATTAAGGAAAAGAGTGTCTACTTTTCCTTTCCTGGTGTATTAAAATAGTAAAAGTAAATAATCATAAGGAGGTGGAGGAGAATTTTTAGAATGAAATCAAATCACTTTCCTATCCCCATACCCCCATCCCTAGGGGCCTATGATAACTCGTCTTACAAATCTAGAAGCACACTGACCTGGGCGTAAACTCAGTTGAGCACAAGTGGGATTTATGCATCTAAAACATGTAGAAATCAGGCCAGATTAAGATTGGTTGAAGCCTTGTGCTGTACTTATGGTGGAAGGTGGGGCAGCCCAGTGGGGGGAGGGCTGTACAGTACAAGGATGAATCATTCTGATGAAAGAAACCACATTTTGAAACCTATGAATAATATAAGAACTAAGTCCCCTTTTGCGACCATTTCATATCTTCTTCTACGTATTCACAACAGTCATGTGAGGTAAGTTAAGATGAGAGTTGTTGGCTGCCACAAGGCAGGAAGTGAGCAAAAACCATGATGAGTCAAGTGAGTTTGAAATGTGAAACTTCACATTCTCATACTGTTTTTTTGTAGTCCACAAACCCTAATGCTACAATAAACTTCTAAGTCTTTAGGGCAGCACAACATTTGTTTAATAGTACCTTATTTCCTGTGTCCTTTTTGGGAGAATGGGGGCCCTATTTTGGAAAATGCACCAGGACCCCCAGTCACCTTAACATGGTCTTACTCAAAATAAGCCAATGTGAAGCTTTAGCTCACTCAACTCCCAAGGAACTGGACACTTTTCTCAGAGGAATCTAATCTAAGACAGCTGAGCCAATTGCTGCCAAGAGGCTTTGTTGCTGCTCCTACCAGCTCTGCAAAAAGAAAATGAAAAATCCTTTAGCAAATAAAATAGAAAAATGATGGTGATGAAAACAATACGACTCAACCAGTGGCTTGTGTCTCCATATTTCAGGCAGAGTTGGGGTTTTTTTGTTTTGTTAAAATGCTACTTAATTTCCCCATTACATAAGTCACTTTTACTTGCTGTTTCAAAGACTAAATTCAAAACAGATGGAAAACAGGGACTGTAATACAAATTACTTTTGCAGAATTCAATAATGATTTTCACTGGAGACAACAGGCATCTAAAACAAATGGAGTCCCTACTTAATCTGTATCAGCTATGGACCTGCCGAGTCTCTGCTTCTTGAGAGTTCTTTTTTTGTTTCCCAGGTGCCTAATAGATTTGTATAACAAGTCCACAGACCTTTTCAGGACAAAATCCCCATATCTTTCAATGGAAAATATTGCATGCACATGCAAGGGCAGCATGTTTAATGGGAAACAAGCAAGCTGTTTTGTTTTGTTTTGTTTTTTACAGAAAAGGTAAGAAAACTTTTGTCATTTCTACTAGGTTGTTAAATATATCCTTCACAGGTATGTCATAAGCCTGTGTGTGGCTGCATAAATATCAGTTTGTAAACTATCTGTTGGGCATCCCTTGATCTTAAGCAGAAGGCATGGTGACCTTTTTACTCTAGGCCAAGAGCAGCCAACACATACCCTCCACCTTTCCCCATGAAGCCAGGGACATGGTGGTGCCCATCAGATGCTGCTGAACTTTAATCATCCCTGATCATCGACCAAGCAGACCATTGCTGGTGGCAAGTGTCTCCCAATACCATCTGGAGTGGCTATCCCTGGTCTAGGCTGCCCTGAGCTATAACTGAGTTGATAATTAACTATTGTTGTTTTCTGCTAGCTTACATGTGAGTGTTTAACATTAGATCACATGTGATGTATTGAACTGCAAGTCACTTGTCTCCCCACTCCTATATGTAAGAAGTCTAAGCACAGATTGCTGCTTAATGGAAATGCTTGTTAATTCATTCCTTGAATAAAGTGTGTTTGATTATACACAATATTTTAGAATAGCAGAAAACTGATTGTGAAACATTTGACAGAATCCAGTGCTGATCCACATATGTAAGTTATTTGATTTCTCACTACTCGATTGCTCTGCACTTAACAACTGGCAGCCAAATATGTGAATCCATACATGGGGAAAACACCATGTTTGAGATTACATGGGCTGATGATATGCAAAGTATTACCTTAAACCCTGGGCTGGCCCAATAGATTTTGCAGCCTGAAGCACAGGACAAGGTACTCTTCCCTCACCTTTCCATGATCAGAAGTCAAGAGAAGTGGAATCTTATTTAAACACTGGTGGTGGGATAGCATTCTCCACAACACCTGATGCAGCTGGCTAGTTTGGGGACCCCACTGCATGTAGCATATATTGGAGGTCAGTGTTTGGAGAATAGAGGAGATAACCAATAGATTGCCCCCATTGCCCCCAGCATCTGCTGACCCCTTTGCCTAATGGTGGGGTCTTTATTGGCTCATTCACATACAGAGAGTTTAATGGTTCAGCCATTGGCTGCCTAGTTGGTCTGTATTTTATTGCTGTTTTATTGTCACTGTTGTATATTGGTTTTAACCTGTTTTATTTTGGTGTCTCCCATGGATTCAATCAGTTGACAGCTTCGTTTACTTGTGAATAAAAAAGTAGGCATAAACATTAACCAAACATTGAAAAATAACAGCCTAATGATCCCAGGTATTCTATTCAAAGGCCTATCAAACACTTCTTCCATTTTGGTCATGTTTCACTTCTCTGGTTTCCTTGGCTATTTGAAATCCTTCTTAACCAAAATGTTTAAAGGAGCTGAGGAGCAATGCTTTCCAATTTCTCTGAGGGTCTCTTTGTCTTTTGTTTGGAAAAAAGGACTCTGGTACAATGCAGATAGCAGGAGTATGATGTCATTGGGGAAGCATATGCTTATTTTTAAAGATTCTGCAGGGATTCCTTGGCATATGTAGAACCGCTCAGACTGAAGCTCACGTCCTACTCAGCTGAGTCCTTGTGAGCCATAAAACAGGTTTCACTTGTCTCTCGTGTTATTAGTAAGTCTATGTATCAGTGAGATCAGAAAACTCTTATGCATTCTCTTTTTAAACATGTCCCAATAAGAAGTCTGTTATATTTCTGCTAGTGGGAGCATATTAGGTTACCTTTCAAGTTATTGCCAGTTGGGAGTGCCTTCACTGAAAGGGGAACTGAGGTTTTGCTTCAGGCTAGAACTTAGCCATAATCATGTTGTTTTAAGAATCTCATTTAGACTTTCTGTAAATCCAAAGTGTTGAGTTAGCCACGCTCTGTTTATTTGTAGAATATTTTCTGACACCTTGTTACACAATTAATCTACAACCTCCTTGACGACCTTGCTCCTAAGAATGGAGGCCAGCCGAACACGGCCCATGCCGCCACCTGCAGAATAATGCATTTCTTCACTTAGGTCCTCCTCCCTCTTCACTGTATTGTGTTCGCTGGTTTTTGTCCTAGACTCAGTGAGTAAAAGGAACAATGGCAATCGAAAAGTCCAAAGACACTCTGATGTCTTTGAAAATATTTGAACAGGGCCAACACACCCTTCCTTCACCTTTGTTGCACTAAAGATGCTTGGTTTCTTTGTCTCTCCTCCCTATGAGTTCCCTTCCAGACCCTTTCACACTTTCATAGGAATCCTATGACCCTCATCTAACTTGTCAACATCCTGTCAGGAGTGGCTTGAAGGTCTGGGTGGCCAGACCAGAAACTAGAGAGGGCGGATTCCAACCAAGTCACTCTATAGTCTGGAACGCAAGGAGGGTTCTGCTCCATTAACCTGGCAAGAACAGAAACCCACGACCTTTTATTTATACCAGCTCTGTCAAATCCAATTGCGTCATACTACCTGCCAATCACAGAGGCTGGGGTGGATGTCTGTGGCCCTGATTCTCCATGCAGCTCTATGCCAGATTTCACATGGCCCTCGGCCTAATTTTATATTGGTGGCAAGGAGGAGAAAATGGCATTTCCAAAAGAGAGAAGGAAAGGAAGTAACCTCACCTACCTTTGGTTCTGGAACCACCAACTGTTGGCTCTTCCCCTATTCTCTTTTGACTCAAGCACCATGCACTGCCCCTATGCCCAAAAGGATACATAGCCCTCACGGGGGGAAAAGCTTGCCCAACCCTCACATAGACTAATGCTGTCAAGTCAAGCAGAGCCCATAAATTTCCTATGGATTGAACACCGGGCTTTCGAAGAGAACTTGCGGTGATGAGAGTTATCAGGGCCAGCCTGCCCATAAGGTGAGGGGAGGCAGCTGCCTCAGGTGGCAGATCTGGTCTCTAAGGAGCACACCTGCCTGCCACTGCGGTGCCGGCCAGCCACAGCCTCCTCCATGGCCCACCACTGCCCAGCTCCAGAGGGACTGCAGCAGAAGAGGCGGTGATAGAGGAGGATCTGGGGGGGCAGGATTCTGTCCTGGGTCGGCCCTGAGGTTGTACTATATTATAGCTTCTAGAAATATGGAAACAATGCTTCTGTTGCTATATATAAAATGACATTGTTTTTGTTTTCTTTGGAAGAAAACAGAACTATGAAGTTTTATGTGTTTCTAAAGGAGGGAGCTGCAAAACCTGATTTGAGTAAATAAGCTCATTTGGTAACACTAACACTGCAGCTACCATTTTCCAGACTGGTGAGCATGCATTAGTGGATATGTGGTAACACTTGAGCAAGAGAAGGTGGAAAGCACCTTTTTGTGGCGAAACACTTTTACTTTTTTACATACTTAAATGAGAATGAAAATCAGAAGTAGGAATGGAGGGAAAATCAGATTCAGTATGCATTTAGAGCTAAATCTATAAAATTTGCAATTTCCAAAACACTTTGCAAAATGAAGCACAGCTGTCCTCTGAAATTTTCACATTTTGGGTTTTTTCAATGCAGTTCTCCAACTGAACAATGTTTACAAAAATACTTATATTTGGGGAAATAATTTGCAACAATGTGCACGTTGATCAAAGCTGCACATTAAAAATGTGTTCGTGTACTATCCACACTCTGACTAGATGCTTTCAGCATTTTCAATGTATCATTTCATAGGTTGTTTGTGCCTCTCTGAATTGTACCAGGAAATACTCCAGCCCTGCCATTTGTGATTGGTTCCAGTCTTGCCCATAACATCATTTCCAGTAAAAATTTAAGTCATTTTCTGCTTAAATGTTTCGCAATTCAGGTCCAAGCTTGATCAAAAGGTGATGAAAAGGAACAAAGTGTATTTTTATCCCAAGTCCATGTTAAACCCACAGCTCGGTTAGGCTTTTGATGCTGACCATTGGCACGAACGTTGGCCGCTCTGCTATATCTGTCTCATTGTAATATGCTGGACCCCACTATGCTGAGGTTACGAGTCGTCTCAGCCCTGCTACAGAACCCTTGAACTTCCTGTTTATCACCACTTCTGTACATTGCTCCAGCAACAAGCTCATTGACTATATACCACTTGCCATCACTTGGCAAGTCAACCCAAAGTGATTCAGCACCTAATTAGTTTGGGGCTAGTTGTTGTCAGTTCAGTTTATGAATTGAAGATGTCTGGAACTCGACCATTTGGGTAGGAATAAATGTTTCAAGATTTATATATTTCAATTCAATGTACCAGTGCTGGATGCTTTGTGACGCATCTCTGATTTCTTGACTTAAAGTTCTAAGAAGCTGCCAAAGACAGCTTCTGAGATTTACGGCACGTAATGCCTTGAAAGAAAACATTATGAAAATGATATACAGGTGGTACATGACCCCAGTCAAGCTTACAAAGATATACCATTTGCCAGATAACAAATGTTGGAAATGTAAAGAAACTGAAGGAACATTCTTTCACCTCTGGTGGACCTGCCCTAGAGTTAAGGCTTTCTGCGAAATGATATATAATGAGTTGAAAAAGATATTTAAGTATACCTTTTCTAAGAAACCAGAGGCCTTTCTTCTGGGCATTGTAGGCCAGAGGGTGCAAAAGAAAGACCGAACTTTTTTTATGTATGCTACAACAGCAGCAAGGATACTCATTGCTAAATACTGGAAAACTCAAGATTTGCCCACACTGGAAGAATGGCAGATGCAACTGATGGACTATATGGAACTGGCGGAAATGACTGGCAGAATCCGAGACCTGGGAGAAGAACTGGTGGAGGAGGATTGGAAGAAATTTAAGGACTATTTACAAAAACATTATAAATTGTATGAATGTTAATAAAGATGTAAGATTTGCAATAACATGGTACCAACAAACTAGCTAAAAGGAATAAGAATTTAAATGCCATTAAAAGAAAAGACAAACTTTGGATAAATATCACGTTAAAAATAAGATTCTAGAATTATGGTTTAAACTTTCTAAAGTTTGAGATTTAATATTGGAAAATTGTACTATTAGAATTGAAACAAGTTAATAATTTGCTGGTAAAATTTATGAGTTTAGAATGCAGGAACGAGAGGCGTGAGGAAGTCCAAAGAGGAGAACGAATTGTGGATATTGGAAAACTATATGTTGCTTTGTATGCTTTTTATTGTTGAAAACTTTTAATAAATATTATTATAAAAAAAAGAAGCTGCCAAAGACAATGTACAGATCTTGTGAGGGGGACACTGATTACTGCTTGACCAACAGTTGTTTTTTTTTGTTTTTTTTTGGTAAGAGCTCATATGCAACATTATAATTTGAGATACCGTTTTCTAAATTAAAGTGTTTTAGATGTTGATCAGTCAGTGGAGGCTGGTCCACTAGGGATCCTGGCGCACAGCTCTCCCAAGGAGAACATCAAGCAATTTTGAAAAATCCTCTCCCCCAAACTCAAAGACACACACTCTTTCTTGTACAACAGACATTGTATATTTTTATTAACTCAGAGACTTTGGAGGTGTTTCTGTCAAAGCCTCTCCTCCTCCCAGAAGGTAAGTGTTGTGAGCGGGAACCGTTCCCGCGTCGGCAGGGGGGTGAATTTGGTCCCCTGCGTCATCTCCTGGCTGCCACGCCGCCCCCAGCTGACCAGCCAATAGGGTTGGCCTGGGGCGGGGTTTCAAGCATTCAAGCGGCCGCAGCAGCCTCCGCGCCTCATTCTTCTTCACGGAAGACGTCGGATCATCCGCCCGCCCTCCCTTTAGGTCATGTTTATGCTTTTGACTTTGCTATGGACTTTGGTTGGTTGCCCTGGTTGTTCAGGGGGCCTGGTAGGAATTTTTATCCATTTGGCAAATTGGCACCAGCCTCTTGGTTTTTCGCCTACCTTGTAGCAATTCGTCAAAACTTTTCTGGTATTGGTGGTTAGGCATTGGAATATGTGTTGTGTGTTGGTGGGTGGGGTGTGGCCGTCACCTACCCCGCCCCATGTTGGGTATTCCATTAAAGGAATCCAGCGGTCGTGGATCCTGTCTGATGCCCTGCTGGTGGCTAGGGCCATGGCACGACCCCAGTGACGTCATGGGGGAGCTTCCAGTTGTATTTGCATCAACAAGCTCCTCCCACTGGTTGTTAACCTTCAAATGACCCCCTGCTGCACAGGGTGGGGTCATATATAGTTTGTTTGATCCAATGCCTAAGCCAATACCACTCACATGCTATAACCAATAATGTTGTGGCCTTTTTTAGCCCATTAGCCTAAAATAGATGTGTCCTTGTGTTTTATTCACCACTACACGGGTTCAGGTCCTCGACTCACAATATTCTATTCTCTGGCTAAGCAGGTTTCTGCATTACCCAGACAATCCAAATCCAAAAGTATACCTATGGCAGAGAGCTCCTTGCCATGTGTCTCTGGGCAGAAAAGCCAGTTTTTCAGCCCCTGGTATGAAGGTTTGATCTCAGCCAGGCAATCTTCTCCTTGATCTTGTTCCAAGCATACTGATTTAAAACTTGAAAATTCAATGTGTGACATATTTTTAAAATATATTAAAATCTAAAAATTCAGTGTGTGGTGGCCTGAACACTGTGATTGATCGCTCACTTGTAATCCCTGAATTGACAATGCAGTTTGGGCCTACATACATTCCATTTGTTTGTATGTACTCCGACCCTAGTCATCTAGGTCCTAGGGTGTTGGGGGCTGGAAGCACAATCCTGCTCCCTCAACTCCTGTAGGGAGAAGATCGGGGGCTATCTTATATAACCCTGGTGTGTCTCTTCCGCAGCCTAAACAGAAGTAGTAAAGGGGTTGAATAAAATAAAGCTAGAAGATAGCACAGATGGCGGCAGCTATGATTTCACATCAGAGTCTCATGGACAGCCACAGCAGAGCAATGTTGATTATAATGACTTTGCAGTGTACTTTTAAAATAGCTTAAATTATGTTTGTGGTCTGGCATTGTAAGCACAGAACTGGTTCCTTTCCTGACAATCTGGACTGGGTTTTCCCTTTTTTGCTGTCTCTCCTCACTTCCACCCCACTGACTCCCCCCACCCTCTCGCCCACCCCCTAGACCAGGCGCAAGTGCTTCTCTGAACAGTAGAAAAGCTTTTCTTTTCCTGTCTGGTCTCCTTGAGGCCCTCCCTTTAACCTGCTGGGTTCATACAGGAAACATAAAAGTTACTGAGGCCTCACTGACCTTGTCAAGGCCACGTGTGGGAATTTTTTTTATATATATAAAAAGGTTCAAGTTGCTTAAAATTATAGCAATTACCCCCCCCCCCAAAAAAAGAAAGTGTATCAGAAAAGAAGACATTTCTACCACCTGTCAAGTTTTCCCAATTGTTGTGTTCATCTTCCAGCCTAAAAAAGTCTTTTAGAAAAATAAAAAGGGTCTCCTTGGTGATGCCTGGACTCCAGATGTTGTTTGGCTTGTTGTGGCACTTGGTATAATTAACTCAGGCCTAATATGCATCAGTCAGGAGCCATTGACCTTTGCAGATGATGGTGAGGAGGGGAAACTTTGATACTCTAGGATTTTTGAAGACAAAATGTCAAAGGTTTGAGTGTTCTGACAGGAAATTAGCTCTTGTGTGTCTAATTGCCAGCGTTTTTTAGCTTATCTAAGTAAATAATGAAATTGCAATACTTCAGCTGCGATGTCTAATCCTTGGTTCACATTTCAAGTTTTCCCAGCGCGTGCATTGTGAAAGGTTTGATAGTTTCTAAAGGGGCAACTGTCAAAAGTCAAAAAGCTCAATTCACTTGCCAGCCAATGTCGGAATGGATTGCAAAAAAGGGGGAAATAAGCAATGAAGGAATATTTGCTAAAACGTAATGCTGATGGGGATGCTCTCTGTGTGTGCTGTTGCTGAAACTCAGGGTGGAAAGCCCTTAAATGTAAATACAGTAGAAGAAACGTTAACAAACCGTGGAACCTGAATATCTGCTGAAATGTTTTTTTGAAGGGGGAATAGACAAAATTATCAAAATATAGTGTGATTGAGCAGCCGGGCTGCAAGAACTCGGGGTATGCAAAGCATAACTCCAATGCTTTCTGCAGGACTTGCCACATTGTAGGAACCAAATAAATTACTACAAATAGCAGTTTCAGCTTTGAAATAATTTCTTACAATAGGTCTGTCCTAAAATAAGAAGAATAAGGTTTTCTTGGCAATTAGTTTTACAGATCATGGACTAAGTAGTCAAGCCAAAAGTTAAAAGATATAAAGGGACTCAAGACACTACTTTTAAAAATACACATTTCAGCAATGGTTTAAATTGTTATCATGTTACCTTTGTGGATGCTTTATTCTTACTTTCTTCAAAAGCATCTGCTTTGGCAATTGTTACAGCATGAACTGGATTTGCTGGTGTACAGAAATAACACTGTGTTTTCACTATGTCCTTTCCTTTGAAGAGGCAGAACTATTGTTTCCCTTCAAGCACACCAGATATTCACCTAGATTCGCGATGAGATCTTGGGCATCAAAGCTATGGAAAAGCTATGACAAACAAACAGTTTGGAAAATGAAGGAGGATAATCTTACACTGGTTCATCTGCCGTATTCTCTACCAGCAAGGGAAGATCAAATGGGTTTAAAGAGAAATAATGGAAATAAATATCCTTCTGTGCCAAAGCTTAAAGATTTCCAGCTTTTTTAAAAGTTTCAAAGGGTGCTTTCAGAAGTGTGTTTATTGTGGAATTGGTGCTCTTCATGCCTGCAAATGTTTTGTAGTGTCTGTTCCCCTCCCCAACTGCCGTTTAATCCAAATTTACCCTTTCTGGGGCAAATCCTATAAGTGACAAGTGATCAGGTCTAAACCACCGAGCCTCTTGGGCTTGCCGATTGGAAGGTTGGCCATTCGAATCTGCCCCATGACCCAGAAAGCTGTCTGTGGACAAACACCGGCTCCCTTGGCCTGAAAGCAAGATGAGCGCCCCAAACCCATAGTCAAGTTTGACTGGACCTAACCATCCAGGGATACTTTACCCTTTTTTTATCCTATAAGTGAAAACAAAAACCCTTTTAATGAACTGTTTGCAAATTAAGCCACTATATAGAAACATCTAAAAAAGAAATCATGGTCGTATCCACTAAGCAAGCAGCATTGAATGAATGCAAACTTTCATGATGGCTCTTGGTATGCTTGGGTAAATCATGAGAATGCAAAACCTGCAGTGTCCAAATGTCATTCACATTAGATTCACATTCAGTTTCTTTGTTTCTAGTCACTGAATCATTACAAAACTAAATTTAACAATGCAAATGTTATTACAAGGTAGCAGAAATAGAAATTAACTTGGGCACAACTACAGTGATCAAACATAGAATGCTGAATTTTCTTGGCAAACCACTCCTTGCCCCCCAAAATGGGAGATTATTACTCTTGGTATTAAAATGGCTAAAAATGAATAAAATCCAAGCTATGCAAATCTAAATAAAATTATGTAAAACCAGAATAAACTTAAAATTCTGAGTTTCCCTGGCAAGACACAGCATTCTCTTTTGCCTTCTTTTCTGCATGAAACGCATCTGTGTATTTCCCTGGTATAAAAATTAGTACCATGTTGAACAAAGCATGTTCTCCATCACGGAGAGCACGTGTTGCGGTTGGGGATTCCAAGACACCTTGCTGTTTCTGGGCAGATGGTTTGACCAACTCGTAAGCAGGGGCGGGCTGTTACTGGGGAAATTTAGATGCTGCCATTTAGTGATTGACAGCCCTATTTGTTAAATACAAGGCACGCAGCAACGGACGTCCTCTTTTGCTGCATGCATCGGATCACCCGCCCTTCCCTCCCTAATTTTAGGCTGTTTGGTTGACCTTGCTATGCCTGTCATGGGGTCGTCTGCTTTGGGGCAGGGGCCCGGTAGGAATTTTGCCATTTGGCTGATTAGTGTGTGCCACTTGGTTTTTGCCTACCGCGTAGCAAATTGTCACAACTTGTAAGGTTTGTGGCTAGGCATTGGTCTGGAATTGGTTGCTGGAGGGGTATGGATTCGGCTCTGCCTGCCCCCCCCCCAAATGCTGCTGCTGGTGGAGGGGTATGGATATTCGGCTGTGCCTGGCCCTCCAAAATGCTGCTGCTGCTGAAGGGTTTTACCGTTAAAGGAACCCAGGGGCTCCCCCATGCTTTTGTCCGAAACCCCCTGGCAAGGGGCTAGGGCCACGCAAGCCCCTGGGAGCATGCTGGGGAGAGGTGAGGCATGGTTCCCAGTCCCATCTCTCTCCCCAGGTGACTTACCCTTCCTGACTTCGCGGGGAGTGCGAATGTCAGAGCTGTCTCCGTGCGGGGGCAGTTAGTGCTACCAATGCCTGAGCAACCACTCACATTGCTGTATTTGAATAAAGTTGTGGCCAAAATTATGCCAAAAAAAATTAAACAAAAATTAAGTGTCAATTGTGTTTTCCTTTGGGGTGTATTGGGGACCTCGACACGCAATGAACATTTACATAATTTTACATGGAGGGGTATAAAATTATGGACTGTAATCCTATAAGCATTTACTTTGCCGTAAATCCCCTTGAACTCAATGTAGCTTACTTCTGAGTAGATATGTATAGGATTGCACCACCTTTGCAATTTGAAGCAATGATTAAAAAATATATGCAGAGTATAATTGAAGGCAGAGTATTAATTTTTATTCCTTCACTTTAGCAACATTATGCTCCCTGCAGAAAACTTTTACGGCTTATATAGGGTATTAATTGCAGCCAGTCCTATAAGTATGCTAGCCTGCTTCTGCTATCAATAACAACTCCTAAAGGGGAATCATGGCTGGTTTTTAGATTTTGTTATTGAAACACAGTGAGCAATATTTGCCATGGTGAATTTTCCACCCCTGACTGTTAATGTCTATTACAGTATACACTGTAATAGCTGTAAAAATTTACCACCCTCTGTGTTATAAACCACCAGAACATGGAGCCTAATGTAATTTCCTATGGTAATTTCCTGTGGTTTGATTCATCAAAAGGATAAGATAGATGTGTGCCTTTTTCCAGTTAGAAGATTAATAAGCAGCATTCAACTGCAACATTTTAGGCTAGCTGCTTAAGTTCTATTTACTGATTACACAGAGTTCTAAATAAATATCACTCTAAACATCACATTGCATTATAAATCTGCTGTGTGTATGATCTCATCATTAACATCGCTCCATTTATAAGAGCATAGGACTGTTTTTCTTCACATTGCCAGTTTAATTCATAGAACTCAGACAAGGGATCATTTTAGAGATAATTGGCAGTCAGGACTAATACTGACCACCATTTAGCCACGTTGCTCCAGAGTAGTAGCTAAGATCAGTTAGCAGATGCAGGATATATCTTTGGATAAAGGGATCACTGCTTACCACGGGTGCCTTGGAGAAGCTAAGCAGAAGGGTGGTGTATTTCTTCCACGAAGGCACAAAAAAGTACATCAGGAAACAGAAAATGCAGAATTCAACATCTAGAGAATCTCAGCTCTCGTTTTATGAGAAAACAAGTTTCTAGCCTTTATGGCTGCAGAAATGCCTTGAAAGTGTGTGTGGCGAATACATTCTAAAATCTTAGGTGCCAGAAAGATGGTTGAATAAGATTTCCAGCTTGGGGAGGGGGGGTTCCTCATCCTACCCCAATACTCACAAAACTAGAATATTGTGGAAAATGAAAACAATTTGCAAATGCAGAACAAGAGCTATAACCTTAAGGTCTGCAGATTGCATAATTTCATTTTACTTGTTGCAGACCTTGAATTTCCCAGGCACAGAATTTTAATTCAGCGGACATAGCCTGTTGATAACTCCTTCTTTCTCACTTTCTTTGCTACATGGAAGGATGAGGCATCCAGAGGAATTAAACAGAATCATACGGGGCAAATGGGAAGAGAGAAGAATTAACAGCTGCAGTGATGCCTGGAACGTACAAGTGAAGCTGCCCACAGCCCAGCGATCAGGATGGCCTTGTGAATATTCAGATGCTCAGATTGGGTTCATACATGGACTTCAGCATGCATGGTGAAGAATGAATACAAAACAGGGCAAACTCCTTTAAGATATAAAGAGTTCCTGGATGACTTTTTCTTTTTCGCATGTGCAGGTTTCTTTGATGGAGAATTGTTTTTTATGTGCACATTCATTTTGAACACTCAACACTTTGTCAGTTTGCTGCACACGTAATCCTTTAAAAGGGCAAGAATATCATGAAGCTGGGGAAAGATTCAGCTGCCTGCTGAGAAACATACAGGGGGGAGAGGGAAGGTCATAAGGACTGAGGCTATAAATCTCGGAAAGTTATTGTTGAACCAATGTAGAATTTCTCCATGTTTTGCGTTAAGTTTAACATGGCAGACAGTTCTTGTGTGGCGGCAGGACCTAAACCAAAGTTTGCTTTTCTTCTCAATCTTCCTTGAAATCACAGAGGTTCAGGCAGAACTGCCTGCTTCCATCAGGTATAAGGGCGATTTCTTAATGCTGCTTTGTGATATAAACATCCCTTACTAATGCCAGCCATTATCGTCCATAACATTTGCATGAAAGTGCACAGGCATCAAACCCAATAGCTCTGAAGAAAAAGAGCCTGTCTTCTAGGTCAGGCTGTAAGAAGTAAGTCCTGTGCTTACCTTGAACGATGCCTACAGAGGGGTTTCCAAACCACTTCTGTTTTGGTCTGGGGCATCCCTTCAGCTGTGGAATTCCCTCCCCACAGAAGTGCAACTAGCACACACATTGGATAGTTTTTGTCCTATGTTGAATATGCACCCTTTACCCTTGCCCATGGCATCGGAGAGATGTATATTTTAGGACCCACCCTATTCTGATTGTAAATTGTTTAAATTGATTTTAACATTGCATTTTTATATTCTTGTAACCGGCCCTGGGACCTTCTGGTGAAGGATAGGGAATAATAATAATAATAATAATAATAATAATAATAATAGCAGCATGGTTGTCTGTGATATTTTCATAGAATTGTAGAGTTGTAAGGGGCCCGAGGTTCATCTAGTCCAACCCCTTTCCAATGCAGAAAAAGGATTACTGGTAAAGAAATATTTGAAATAGTTCACTGCTATGACCATGACTGTGATTATGGTCTTTACATTTTATATGGTTTAATTTTGCTTTAAATGTTGCGAGCAGCCATGAGAAAATATTGTGATTTGAATGGAAGCCAAACAAACAAACAAACAAATAAATAAATAAATAAATAAATAGTTGGTCATGGAGCCTTCTTGGAAGGGCCTGGTATGTTTTCTTGTGTAGTTAGCAAGACACATTTCTCCAAGAGATAAGTTGAGAACAGGGGGACATAGGAAGCTACCTTCTGCTGAGCCATTAAGTCATCTAGATCAGTATTGATTTGCACTGTGGTCGTGGAAGGAATTCTCCAAGGTTTCATACACAGAACACCCAAATCCTGAGATGCTGGGGACTGTGTGTGTGTGTGTGTGTGTGTGTGTGTGTGTGAGAGAGAGAGAGAGAGAGAGAGAGAGAGAGAGAGAGAGAGAGAGAGAGAGAAAGATCTCTAAGCTTCAGTGCCTATCTCTCAAACTCCTTCTCGCCATCTTGTTACCCAAGCAGAAGTGATCCAAGAGACCCAAGAGAGAAAAGGAAGGAGCAAAGAGGAAAACTTCTTTAAAATGTACCTGATTCATCAAAGACCTTGCAAAGACCTTGACACCAAACTGGGAGAGGTAACTAATGCCACGGAAGAGAGAATGAGGATTCAGTATGACTCTTGGAGTCCTTTTTAACTCTACAGTTCTATTATTCTATTGTTCTAGTAATACATGTGAAAAGGATCTAGGGGTCATAGCAGACCACAAGATGAACATGGGTCAACAGTGTGAGGCAGCAGCAAAAATAAGTCATAATATTCTAGGCTGCATCAACAGAAGTATGGTGTCCAGATAAAGAGAAGCAATAGTATCACTCTATTCTGCCTTGGTCAAAAAATACCCGGAATACTGCGTCCAGTTCTGGGTACCACAATTTAAGAAATATATGACAAGCTGGAACACTTGCAGAGGAGGGCAACCAGGATGATCAAGGGTCTGGAAACCAATACTCATGGGAAATGGTTGATGGAGTGGAGTATGTTTAGCCTTGAAAAGAGGAGACTGAGAGAAGACATGACAGCCATCTTCAAATAGTATCTAAAGGGCTATTATGTGGAAGATGGAGAAAGCTTGTTTTCTACTGCTCCGGGGACTAGGATTCATACTAATTGTTTCAAGTTACAAGAAAAGAGATTCCGACTAAACATCTTACTTCTGATAGTAAGAGCTGTTTGACAGTGGGATAGACTCCCTCGGGTAGCTGTGGATTCTCCTTCCTTGGAGGTTTTTAAGCAGTGGTTGGATGGCCATCTGTCATGGATGCTTTAGCTGAGAGTCCTGCATTGCCGGGGTGTGTGGATTAGATTACCCTTGGGGTCCCTTCCAACACTATGATTCTATGGGATGTTTAATTGATTAAGCATTGCAGTGCTACTTTCTTTATTGAACTTTGTATTGCTTTTATCTGCTTCAAGAATTCTAGTGCAAGTGGGATGAAATGTTTCTTCCCTGCAGTCCACCACACAAACCCAAAATCAGTTCCACAGGGTTGAGGGACCCTCTTGAGAAGAATTTGGAGGCACGGTAGGTACAGGGGGAAGAGAGGAAACAAAAGGGCTGATGGACCAGAAGATCTCCACTGGTGCTGTTTTGGATGCAACCCTTCGTCTGGGAAGCTGGGTATAGATTTAATAAATGGAACATGCACACAATCCCATCCCCTCAACAGGTAAGAGTTACTTACTCGTTGCATGGATATGCGCTGAAGATTAATGATGCACTTGTGGCAGTGAAAGATGGCTTTTCTTTCACATCTGGTTCAAATAATTTCTCCACCTTGAAGCATTCGACCTGTGCAGCATCACAGCTGGTGGAGAGCCCAAGTCTGCAGAGTAACAAATTTGCAGCCTCTAAGAAGATACGATTACATCTCAGTCATTTGACATGATGAAGGATTTAAGTCCTCATGTGGGAATTCCTTTTTTTTTTTTTAAGAGATACTATAAACATTAAGGAAATATTAAAGATGTTATCCATGGGCAATAAAGCCATGTGCCAAGCCTAGAAAGGATAAACCAAACCTTCAGCTGGGCTAAAGTAGTAGCAACTCTATGCATGTTTATTCTGACGTGTTCCTCCGTGGGATCAATTGAGTTTCTTCCAAGTAAGCAGGTTTAGTATTGCAGCCTTAATTTCTCATCAAAGTTTGTTCCAATGCCTCTAGACAGGTTAACAGTATGTGATTAAAAATTTAAACCACATATAAAAGTCTTAACTGTTATTTAAAGTAAATTAGAGTAGCTTAATCCTGGCTGCTCAATGCCAAAGACTGGTTTTTAACTGGGAGGGTAGTTAGCTATGCAAGTGGCCTTTTCTGTTCTCATGCTTTGAGTGGGCTAGGTAGGATTTCCCCTTGAAATATATTTCCAAATGAGTATTTTAGTTTTTGTTTATTGCTTTTTATATAACTGTTCTTAACGGCTTTCTTATTTCCATATTTATTGTGTTAATACTTTGAGACACCTTAGTGGAAAATCGTGGGTAATATTAAAAGCAATAATAATATTTGAAATTAAAACAATTTCCCACTCCTGAAATAGATCCAGACTTTGACAAACCTTATTTGATAACATACCATCATCAATCTACATGGCATCTTACACAATAATATTAAAACAGGTGAGATCCCCTCAAAAATATAAACTTTTCATTTAGATATAGGGGGATTCCAGGCGGAGGGGGAGAATACGGTAAGGGTGGTTGAATCTGTTATGTACTGAAGTTCTCACCCTGAGCCAGCAGGGGGATACTGTAGATAGTTATGCAAATGAAGGATCGAAAAGTGACGTTCAGTGATTGGATAGTTTGTATGCAAATGAAGGATCGAAAAGTGACGTTCAGTGATTGGATAGTTTTAGAAAATGGCAACAGTTACATTGTTCTGGATCTCTAAATAAGCAGGCTGACTGAGCCCCTCAGTTTAGTTCTGTTCTGACATCTGAATAAAGAAGAGCTGTCTGAAGAATCGCTGTGTCGTCTGCTATGTTCGCTCACAACTTAACAGAATCTTAAAATTTTGGTTTCAGTTTCTCATCCCCCTCCCCCACCCACATTCAGTTCTCCAAACACAATTTAGAACCCTGATCACCTACATGTGTCAAGAAGGCTCCCTGCTGCAGACGTCATTGTCAACATGACATTGGTTGGAGGAGGGGCAGAGCTAAAGACACAGCCCCCAAAGCTCTGGTTTCAACACATTTGCCTTCTGCACATGAGGAACACATGAAGAGGTGTTAGATGTGAAAAGGAAGCAGGCTAAGCAAGCCTCCTAAGAGTACCACAGTCTGGGCGTTTCAGCAGGGAAGGTCCAACCTGCATACCCCACCAATTGCACCTCTTTGGGGGTGAAATATGGAGCAAAATATACCTTTTGTCTGTCTTCCATGCTGCCACTATTGTGGGAGGGGATTTATTGGCTACCCTACCTCCTACCCACTCCCCATTATGATGGGCTGGGAGTGGGAAAAAGCTCACCCTTGTTTTAAATGGTTACCCTGGGATGAATAATAATAATAATAATAATAATAATAATAATAATAATAATAATACATTTATCCAGTCTATTTTCTTCTACAGGTGTGATGAATCCCAGATGGGAGCAATGGCTTTTTATGTACCCCATGTAATAGGAGCACGTTAAATCCCTGTTTCTTGGTCATATTAGGGTATGGCCAGAAGCCGTGTGTGTGTGTGTGTGTGTGTGTGTGTGTATTCAGAAGTTTTCAATTATCCTGTAATATCTCAGAAATGTCTGGAAGTAAAATTCCAACTAGCATGTCAAGAATTGGAAGTCTCAGTTGGCACTTCTGAAATTATTCATAGTGAAATTTTGAATACATCCAAACTCCACCAGTTCACAGTAGAGTTGAGACATTATGCCAAAGTCTGGCAGAGTGTGAAGAGCTCAGCAAACATATGGCTGCACTGGAGGAAGTCTAAGCAGTAATGACCAGAGTGATGTGGTTCAACAAGGTCACACACTCAACCAGCATAGACGGCTGTTTTTCTAATCTCAGAGAGGTTACAAATTCCAACCAACGCAGCTGATGTTATGAGAAGTGTAGGTGGGAGATTAAAATGGTTTCCATGTTGCCTCCTTTTAGAATGGCCCTGCTCAGCGTGAGGGGATTCTACAGCTACAGATCACATCATTAGGTCTCTGTGAACAAGAACACCAAGTTTTCACAAATTAGTCTGGCTAGTCTCACAATTGTGGTCCAAAAAAATTGCATATTTTTCATAGGCAGACCTGGGTGTGACTCTGCTTTTTGCAACTAGTGGCGATAAAATACTGGCAGTGTTTCTCTCTTAGGGCTAGCAGATGAGACTGATCTGTGAGCCAGTTTTGCCTCTGTCTTCTGATCACTAGGGGGGCTTAGGCAAATCACTATCTCTCAGCCTCAGGCTGGAATCTGTAACTCTAATAATAGTGACCTACCTTCTAGGGTTGTTACAGAGATTACGGGGATAATGCTTTGAACACTCCAAGGTATTATTAGAACAAACATTTCTGTATGTGGTTTCCATCCCCAGAAAAAAACATGTCACAATTATTTACTGAATAATTGCAGCATGAATTGTTTTGTTAATGATTATATTTTGCTGTTCTTAATCCTGAACTTCTGGGCACTTCAGTCTGGATTGGTCTACTTGGGGGATGGTTGGAGTAGGAGGCAAAATTCTTTCCTACATATTCTTGTTTTAGCTTCTCAATAAATTAAATTGGTGGTTTTGAAGTTTTTCTGCCTACTTGCTACTCTATGTCTCTAAACAGAGCTTCCATGGTCTTTTCTGATACAACCCATCTTAGTGTTTATAAGGTGGTAGAAGTCGTGGAACTTATCAGCCAGCTTGCCAAGGTCAGCGTATGAGTATAGCCCCGCTTTATTAGACTTTGGAAGAGTTCCCATTTGGAGGTACGTTTTCAAATGCATAAACCTCACTTGGTAAAATACCACAACCTTCTAGCAACTTCTAAAGCAAAAAAAAAAAAAAAGGCCCCTGCCTTCACCTCATTCATCAACATAAATCTAACTTGGATCACCATTTATGCCTCCTCCCTCGGCAGTTGAGCCGACACTCAGAGGTAATTGCTAAATTTCTTGTCTCAGGGGAGCCCTTCATAGGGACGGCTACTGTACCGGCTCAGTGAGAGTCATTCCTATCTTATTGGGCATTTGCCAGCAAAAAAAGAGACTCTCTCTATAAAAGCCACAGAGTTTTAAAAATAATGACGACAATAAATAATTCCAAGGAGCCCCTCAGCTTACTCTTTTGCTCTCAGCCTGGAGAACAAAGTCTGAGCACAACCAACACAAGCCACATTTTGACAGAATGTCACGTTTGTACCTCAAATGGGTGGGATGGGATTTGGTGTTGTTGTTTTAGAATACAGAATCTTTAAAAAAAACAAAACCACAACCCACCTTTTCCATGAAGCTTTTGCTTTTTCGCAAACACATGCACACTAAGGACCCTAAGGCTGCAATCCTGTTTACCCTGCTCACTTGGGAGAACATGCCACTTGAACTCCACGCTGCTTGTTTCAGATTAAAGTTAAACATGTGTAGGTTTGCATTGTCCATAAGTATATATAACTGCAGCCACTCACATTCATACTTTTTTACCATTCACTAGACCCTGATGTTGGGAAAGATGGAGGGCACAAGGAGAAGGAGACGACAGAGGACGAGATGGTGGGACAGTGTTCTTCAAGCTACCAGCATGAGTTGGACCAAACTGCGGGAGGCAGTGGAGGACAGGAGGGCCTGGCGTGCTCTGGTCCAGGGGGTCACGAAGAGTCGGACATGACTAAACAACAACAACTATTTCTCTTGTCCTTCTATTCTTCCCCCCTCCCCTTGTCAAACCCAAGGTTGCCAGCATCTTGTCTTTATTTGCCTAAGCTGTAAAGTATTCTAATGGAAAGTGCCAAGTGAAGAGTCAACCATCTTGATCACTTGATAATCAGCACTGATAATGACCAATGTTCCCAGAGCTTTCTAGGGAAACTTCCTCAGCTGGTACAAATGAAGCCCTAATGCTGATCCGGGTTAACAATACTTTTTCAATTATTATTGAAACATTTTGACATAAGATACAATCAAATTTGACCATTCTTGTTTCTACACGTGACTAACATTATGTGTTGTTTGCTCCTCAGTTATTGTAGCACACGTGATATACCAACCACATTCACATCATTTGACTCCCATGAAAACTAGATGTGGCTGAACTAAAATGTTAATTTCCCAAGTGTTGCCTCTTAGGGCTAGTTCACACAAGCTTGCACACTGCTTTAAATCTCAGCGAGCACTAAGTAAAAACTACCTCTGCCCCATTTGAAGGTGGGAAATGATGGGAAGCTTTCTGTGGTTTTTCAGGGACAGCAAATAATTTAACGAGTCTTGGCAGGAGCCTGCCCCTGGTGGCCAGCAGTGTCTCTTCATTTCAACAATGCTTTTGCCACCACGGTTGGCAGCTGTATTTTCAAATTCTCCAACATAGCATTCTGCACAGGGGAAATAACAGCTTACAGTATCTAAAGACGCACACACCAGCATGCCTTGAATGACGATCTCATCAAAACATTTTAAGAAAGAGAAAATTGCACCTTCCAACTGCCTAAGAGAAGATCCACTTCTGCCATTGCACTGGCAGTAGCAAGAAACCCTTCTAAAAAGAAAGGAACCTGCAAACACTACATAACAGCCCTCAGGGCATAAGGTTGGCAAACCCTCACTTTCTCTAATTACTTTGAGATTATTATAAATTGCAAGAGGGTATTTATCTGCTTGTTGAAATTTACATCTGGAGCGTGAGCTAACTTCTGCCATAAGAAAACTGAAAGCAAAATAAAAAGCATGTTTTGATTGTTTGCAACCAATAAAGTTTTTAAATGGCTAAGAGGTGCTCCAACTGTTCGAAATCTTCGTTTTATTTTACTTTTAACTTTCTGTTTCCTCAACAAAAGTGCTGTCATAAAATTGAGAAAGGAGTGTGCTTCAATAAGGAATGCTGAGAAGATCTTAAGGTGGAGAAGGGAGACTGGAGCTCTTAAGGTGGAGACTGTGAAGATCAGAAGGTGACAACTGAGTTGTTTATAAGACCAAGAACGTTCAGGAAGGCAAATAAATTGTTAGACGCCCCATTGACTGTTGGCATCTTACATCAATTATTGGATGAGCAACTAAAAGAGATCAGAAATTTCTGGTGTCCTCTACTCTGGGCCACTATTGGGATTGTACACACATGGAGGTGATGGACGGTTGGTGAAGAACCCTGAGTGAGAGGCAGGGAGGGGAAGATCTCCCAGTGTGGAAGAAGACTGGGAGGAGGAAGGGAAGCTCCCAGATGAGAGCTGGGAGGGTCCAGCCCTTTCTGGGTGAGTCAGAGGTTAATATCGACCCTTGAGAGAGGACTTTGCATTTTCTTTTTCTTTTTTGTTTTGCTTTTAATTTAGAATAATTATTTTTTATTGTATTGTATTATGAAAAAGCTTCAATAAAATCTTATAATGACAAAACAAAAAATAAAAAGGGGCCCACTACTACCTGCCAAGAGTAAGCCCCTTTAAGAAATGTTGCCACCCAGTTTCATCCCTCTCAGTCAAATGTTTTTTCTTTTCTTGTCTTGTCACACTAAGTTACTCAACACTCTGGCCCAGTTTATGTATTTCATTTGATAACTTTCCCTGGCACATGCATACAGTGTATATTATTCAGTAATGTGAGTAGGTTAGGGTTACCAGCCGTCCCCGGATTCACCAATCTGTCCCCGGACAAAATATGTCCCCGGAATGTCCCTGGATTTTAATTAATGTCCCTGGATTTATGCCTGGGGACTTCCGGCAAGGCAACATGGCGGGCACCATGGCAGCGAGCAGCATCAGAGTTCCCGGCCACGTCAAATTTCCAGCCAGCCAATCCGCTGGCGGGGGGCTATTTAAACCAAGGCACGAGCCAGAGAGCTTCTTTCTGGCTCGCTTCCTCAATCAACGCTCGCCCCGAATTTGCGCAGAGCTGCCCGCGGCACTCTTCTGCTGCAGGCTCTGTGCGCCTGAGTGGGAGGAGGGCCAAGTGAGGCGGTGAAAAAGAGGAGAAGCATAGGAAAGAGCTGTGCTGCGTTGAAAGAGAGAGAGAGAAGTGTGAAAGCGAAGGCTGAGGGGCAAACCGGGGGGAGGAAGGTAGGCGGGTGGGTGGGCTCCTTTGTTTTCTCTCCCTCCTCTCTCCTCTCCAATGGCCACTGCGGAGATGGTGAGTTTAACAGGGGTGAGGAAGGTGCTGCGGCGCCCCTCGTCCCTGGCAGTGCTGCGCTGCCTTCCCAATAGGAGTGGGGCACGGGGGGGTGGGGGTTGAAACATTCTCAGGAGATGGAGCCTCTTTCCCTCCCTCTGCGCCTCCTCTGGCACCAGCAGCCTCTCTTGTGAGAAGGGCTGTGTGCGAGTTCGCTGTTTGTCCACCTCTGGTAACGAGACACCACCACCGCCAGTTAAATCTCCATAGAGACTGCACTCGCCCTCCAGTGGTCTCCCAGTTATGGGAAGTGCCTTGTGTTTGTGTGTGTGTTTTAATACACGTTTTCCCAAGACCAGTGAGCGCTTTTACTCGATCTCCTCCCCCCACCAACCTTTTTCTTTTTTCCTTTTCTTTTTTTTGCATTTGTGTGTTTGTAGATGGGCTTCTCCGCCTGCTTTGTGCATGCCCGACAACCTTGGGGTCCCCCCCCCCACAAAAAAGGTCAAGAACTCTGGACAACCCTTTCCTAAAATAATAAAGCATGAAATTAAAATAAAATAAAATAAATAAATAAATAATAAGGTGTCCCTGGATTCCTTGAAAAAAATATGATAACCATACAGTGTGATGATGGAGGGGGAGATAGCAGGCAGGGAAGCTGCTAGGCAGAGATATCCTCCCCCCCCCCCGGAGGTGTTGAGTGCAGCTGACCCCTCCCCCCATTTCGAGTATTCCTAATAGCAATATGGATACTATAAACAAAGTCAGAAATACAAATATTTCCTAAATTTCAGCTGAGTTTCCTGCATTCCAGCGGGTTGGACAACCTATTTCTTATTAGGTTTAATTAGGTTTTGTGCTTTTGTAACTGGATTTGTAATGACTTTTAGTCAAAGACTTTTAGTCAAATGATTGATTGATTGATTGATTGATTGATTATTGGTGAAAAGGTGCTTTTTTCCCCTGAGATGCTAACTTTCTCTCTGCATGTCATTCCTTGAACAGCTTCCTGTGCAAAGATAAGGCTTGCTTTCATTGCTCTCTTCATTAGTGCATTTGACTAGTGTTCTGTGGAAGAAAATGCAGCCACTGGACTGAAAAATTTCCCTCTCTTGTGTTTGAAATTCTAGAATAAGAAACTGCCTCTTTCCCCTCAGCAGCCATGTCTGTTTGTGACATCATAGGAGGCCATACGTACAGGCCTCAAGGGAGGGGCACTGGTTAATAAAGAAATAACTGAGGAGCCATAGAATCCTAGAGTTGGAAGAGACCACAAGGGCCATTGAGTCCAACCCCCCACCAAGCAGGAAACACCATCAGAGCACTCCTGACATATGGTTGTCAAGCCTCTGCTTAAAGACCTCCAAAGAAGGAGACTCCACCACACTCCTTGGCAGCAAATTCCACTGTCAAACAGCTCTTACTGTCAGGAAGTTCTTCCTAATGTTTAGGTGGAATCTTCTTTCTTGTAGTTTGGATCCATTGCTCCGTGTCCGCTTCTCTGGAGCAGCAGAAAACAACCTCTCTCCCTCCTCTATGTGACATCCTTTTATATATTTGAACATGGCTATCATATCACCCCTTAACCTCCTCTTCTCCAGGCTAAACATGCCCAGCTCCCTTAGCCGTTCCTCATAAGGCATCGTTTCCAGGCCTTTGACCATTTTGGTTGCCCTCCTCTGGACACGTTCCAGTTTGTCAGTGTCCTTCTTGAACTGTGGTGCCCAGAACTGGACACAGTACTCCAGGTGAGGTCTGACCAGAGCAGAATACAGTGGCACTATTACTTCCCTTGATCTAGATGCTATAATCCTATTGATGCAGCCCAGAATTGCATTGGCTTTTTTAGCTGCCGCGTCACACTGTTGGCTCATGTCAAGTTTGTGGTCAACCAAGACTCCTAGATCTTTTTCACATGTACGGCTCTCAAGCCAGGTGTCACCCATCTTGTATTTGTGCCTCTCATTTTTTTTGCCCAAGTGCAATACTTTACATTTCTCCCTGTTAAAATTCATCTTGTTTGTTTTGGCCCAGTTCTCTAATCTGTCAAGGTCGTTTTGAAGTGTGATCCTGTCCTCTGGGGTGTTAGCCACCCCTCCCAGTTTGGTGTCATCTGCAAATTTGATCAGGATGCCCTTGAGTCCATCATCCAAGTCGTTGATAAAGATGTTGAGGAAGACCGGGCCCAAGACAGAACCCTGTGGCACCCCACTAGTCACTCTTCTCCAGGATGAAGAGGAACCATTGATGAGCACCCTTTGGGTTCAGTCAGTCAGCCAGTTACAAATCCACTGAGTGGTAGCATAGTCTCTTTCAGTTCTGCCTTCTGGAAGAAGTTACAGGGTTATAAAGACTAGGACTAGCCACCTGAGAAACAGTTTCTACCCAAATGCAATTCTGGTTTTAAACACAGTATGAGTCTCTATAGGAGTATATTGTATTTTAAAATGGGGTTTCAGAGTTTTTAGGGGATTTTGAATGTCTTATGAAGTTTTTTCAATTTCATTGTTCTATATGGGACAAGGACAATAAAGATATCGGATCGGATCGTGCAGCTAGTGCAGTGGATGCGCACTCCATTTGGATATAGACAAGGGAGATCTAATCAGCATAGGTAACTGAAAAGGGTAGCATGCTCAATCTCTTGAAATCACAAACTTGAAAGCTTCCATTATTCCCTCATTTGCCAAAATGAAGGGAGGGGTCCATTGTTACAATTACCTGTAGGGAGTTTGTCAAATCCGGGTGCTTCTGTCTGCCCTGAGGTGTTCCAGCTCCTTTTTTATATAAAAAATAACCACTCTATTGGCCTGAACAATTATCCAGTGTCAAATTTATTGTTCTTAATTAAGGTATTAGAACCAGTCATGCTGTTCCAGTTTCGGACAGTCCTGGATGACACTGATTATTTGGATTCATTCCAGGCTGGCTTCCAGCCTGGTTTCAGAATGGAAATCACCTTGGTCATGGTGGCAGGTGATCTCTGGGAGATCACAGTAAACCTGTTGGCAATCCAGGCTGTCTCAGCACCATGACAGAAAGGATTTCTTTCTCTCTCTTTTGCCTCTTCGAAGATAGTACTTGATAGCAACATATATATGAATGCATTTTGTGCCCCAATGGATTTGATATTGTGCATTCCTGCCCTTTGCCATAAGGTCCCAGGGTGGGTTACGGCATTAAAAGCAAGACTGATAAGCAGTAAGGAACTAGAAAAAGGAGTAACAATTGGAGTAACAACAGGAGTTGAGGAGTAACAACTGGATAAAAATGATAACAAAATGCAGAGAATGGTGTAAGATGTAAAGAACCATTAGAAGGGGTGGAAGGAAGTCTTGAGGTTTAAATAGCCTCAAAAGAAGACTTGCAAAATAGTAGGATCACTAATTAGAAGTTCAAATGTTAGATTGTCCTTTTTTGCATCCTTATTGTTTCCTGCCTGTGAACTCTTCTCCAGGATGAAGAGGAACCATTGATGAGCACCCTTTGGGTTCGGTCAGTCAGCCAGTTACAAATCCACTGAGTGGTAGCAAAGTCAAGACCGCATTTTACCAGCTTCTTTACAAGAATATCATGGGGCACCTTGTCAAATGCCTTGCTGAAATCAAGGTAGGCTACATCCACTGCGTTCCCTTCATCTACCAGGCTTGTAATTCTGTCAAAAAACGAGATCAGGTTAGTCTGACATGACTTATTTTTCAGAAATCCATGCTGACTATTGGTGATCACAGCATTCCTTTCTAGGTGCTCACAGACTGTTTGCTTAATGATCTGCTCCAGAATCTTCCCTGGTATTGATGTCAGACCAACTGGGCGGTAATTATTTGGGTCCTCTCTTTTCCCCTTTTTGAAAATAGGGACAACATTTGCCCTCCTCCAGTCTGCCGGGACTTCGCCTGTTCTCCAGGAATTCTCAAAGATGACTGCCAGTGGTTCTGAGATCACATCTGCCAGTTCTTTTAATACTCTTGGATGCAGTTCATCTGGCCCTGGAGACTTGAATACATCTAGACTAGCCAAATATTCTTGTATTATCTCCTTAGTTATTCTGGGCTGTGTTTTCTCTGCTGAATCATTTGCTCCAAATTCTTCAGGTCGGGCATTGTTTTCTTTATCGGAGAAGACTGAGGCAAAGAAGGCATTGAGGAGTTCAGCCCTTTCTGTGTCCCCTGTTTGCATTTCACCATCTTCTCCTCTGAGTGACCCCACTGTTTCTTTGTTCTTCCTTTTGCTACGAACATACCCATAAAAGCCTTTTTTGTTGCTTTTAACCTCTCTAGCAAGCCTGAGTTCATTCTGTGCTTTAGCTTTTCTGACTTTGTGTCTACAAGTGCTGGCTATTTGTTTGAATTCCTCTTTGGTGGTTTCCTCCCTTTTCCATTTTTTGTACACATCCTTTTTTAATCTTAACTCAGTTAAAAGTTCTTTAGATAGCCACCCTGGCTTCTTTAGGCACCTTCCATGTTTCCGTCTCATTGGTATTGCTTTTCAAGTCTCCCACTGCAATTTTTATTTATGAGAGATTTTCTAACCTGCCTTTCTTCCAAGGATTCCAGGGGAGCTTACATTATACTAAAACACAAGAATAAAACCGATCCAACACTGCTTATACAAAACAGATAAAAGCATAGCACACTCCCATGGACCACCTGGGCTCTCATCTGCAGCAGCAGCAGCAGCAACAAAATTCCCATCACCTTCCTGCCCACCCAAAAATCCCAGGCAAACAGGTTAGTTTCCACAGGACATCAATGCAGATGTTGCTGGAATCCACCTCCCATCGGCATAGCCAACGGTCAGAGATGATGGGAGTTGGGCCAACAACATCTGGAAGGCACCAAGTTGGGCACAGCTGCCACAAGCCTCTTTGCTGGGTCTCTTTTGGCAGTGGGGGCTAGCAAAATTAAGGAGGTGCTGGTAGAAACACAGCGCTGCTGACAAACCTGCCCAAGAAAGTGGTCTGTTCAGGCATTTTAAGATCTCAAAGGAGTAAATATCGCAGAGGCCAAGAGACAGAGGGGAAGCAGCTCCCAAGCTCTGCAAGGCCCAGAAAGCTAAAGAATCCATCTCTGACCTGGAGGAATCCAGTCTTTTCTAAGCCACCTTTGGAGGGGGGAGGGGACATTGCCCTAAAAAATGCTGCATCCTAAGCCCTTAGACTAAAGCCTGTTCGCTCCTTTATCTGTGCCTATTATTTATTGACAAGTTTTATATTACTTATTGTATGTTAGGTTTATCTCTCCAGCTGCTGCAGAGAGGGAGGACGATTCAGGAGTGTTGCTGTTGCTTAAAAAATACGTAAAACGAAATCCATTGCAACCTGCTCTGGTCATTCTAGCATAGCTAAAAAAATAAAACTGAATTTTGTTGCCACCTTGGTCCCTTACCCCCCACCCCCTTTGCAAAACTAAAAAAGAAAAGGATTTGTTGCAATCTGTTTTCTTTCCTCCTGTAATTAAAAAGTAAAGAGGAATTTGTTGCAATCTGGTCCCCCCCCCCTTTGCATTCTTAAAAAAGCAAAAGAGGATTTGAATCCTGACAACTGTAGTTTGTGAAGGGTGCTGGGAACTGTAGCTCTGTGGTGCGTAAACTACACTTTTCAGGATACTTTGAAGGAAAGAGTGGGGTGGCCTGTATGTTTCTCCAGCCCAGCTCTTTATCCTGACAACAACCACCCTGTGAGGCAGGCTAGGCTGAGACGCAGTGATTGGCCCAAAGTCTCCCCGTGACTGGATCTGAACCCAGGTCTCCCAGGTCCAACGCTGGAGCCCCTGCCCCACCATGACTTGCGATTCATACCCTTTGCCAGGCTTCAGAAGTCCAACCTTTTTCTGAAAAGCACAGACCAGCAGCACCGACTCACAGGAAGAAGCCTTCTAGTGCTGTCAGATCCTTGGTCCACGGAGCCCACGTTTGTCTTCACTGACTGGCAGCAGCAAGCCAGGACTTGGGACCTTTTTTCTTGGACGCAAAGCATGTAGGAAAAATAGAACGGTTTTCATTTACAGGATTCATTTTGTGAAACCCATACACCGCTATATTGGGGGGGGACCCCAAAAAATGGTTTACAAAAGGATAAAACAGTAACATCACAACGATGCAAAACCTTCCTTGCAAATGGAGAGAACCGCTTTTTGCAAACCTGGCTCCCCCAATGCAGCCTTGACATGGGGTTAAAGTCAAAGAGTTCAAGTGTCTCCTAGAGAGCCAGTGTGGTGTAGTGGTTAAGAGTGATAGACTTGTAATCTGGGGAACCAGGTTCACTTCCCCGCTCCTCCGGATGCAGCTGCTGGGTGACCTTGGGCCAGTCCCACTTCTCTGAAGTCTCTCAGCCCCACTCACCTCACAGAGTGTTTGTTGTGGGGAAGGAAGGGAAAGGAGAATGTTAGCCGCTTTGAGACTCCTTTGGGTAGTGATAAAGCGGGATATCAAATCCAAACTCTTCTTCTCTTCTTCTTCTTCTTCTTCTTCTTCTTCTTCTTCTTCTTCTTCTTCAGAGAAGCCAAGAAGGGGATGCTGGATACTCACCCCCCATGGCGCTTCCTTTGGGAAAAGGGTGTGGCTTAAGCAGCCTGGTCGCCCTGCCCCTTCCCATTGTGCCCCGCCCCTTTCCCTGCAAGGGTTCAGGTGAGTGCAAAATGCCTTGGGGTGCAGAAGGCTTTTGGGGTGGCAATGCCAGTGGGTCCAGGTTTTCTGTGAGGATTGTGTGCACTCAATTCTTTAAAATCTTTGTATTTGTACCATAGAGATAGCAAAACTGTGATGGCTTTTAACCTTTACTCTTTTTTAATCTATTCCAATTAGCCTTTTCAAGGCCCTGCTGTTATATTTGGGAGTTCTTCTTTATAAAGTATTCCAGGAGGCGATCTCACAACACAGCTTGATAGCCCCTTCTGACCTTGGATTATATGAATCTGTGTTTATGTTTATACTTTGCAGAAAACTCAAGAACAGGACTCTCCTCCCTCGCCAGTGTGGCATGGAGTAATGACTGTGAGAGCGATAAGAGGAAATGATGAACGATAAGCGAGATGAGTAGGTGATGGGGTAAGTGGCAAGTGTTTGTCTTTCTTGTATAATGTATAGCCCAACACTAAGTGACCATGCAGCTGCCATGCTGAGAAAATTTTGCATGGACCTGCAGTTACATCGGGAGGAAAGAGACAGAATGGAAAGCAAGTAGTTTGAGACTCTGGGCTTAATGATCTTTAGTAAGGGTGGCAACAATTTTCACAATAGCTGAGCTTGCACCAGAGCTGAGCCTTGTTCACTTCCTTTGCAAGCCTTCGTGCAAGTGTCCGTGGTAATTAGCAACACAAAGTTAGCAGCGGCTTATGGAACCGGATCGTTATGACAGTGCAACCCATTTCAATGTTGCATTGTTGAAATGTATATTCCCTTGAACTCTGCTGAACTGAGGTGATGACAGGAGCCATTGTTATCTTTCCAGTGCTCACTATTAATTAGTCATCTTGTCTCTCATGTATAATTCATCAGACATGAATATCATGTTCTTCACTTATTTTTCATCCATAAGAAGGAGCAATGCAGAAACGAATTTCTTCATCAAGCAGAAGCTGGACATTCTAAGGAGAGACACGGGTTATGTCTTTACATAAAATGTAAATCTAGTGTTACAGAAAATACTTTTGAGGCTTTTTTGTGCAATTAGATTTGTTTAAAGAGAAAACGGAATTCTTCATAAAGGTCAAGAGTTACTGTATCATATGTTCTTAGAAATGCTTACTTTAATTGCAGTTTAATGGTTTTCGGTTCTCTCTTACGTGTTTTGGGGAGGGTCTGGCAGTGACTTACAGTTAGCATTTTCATCTGTTCTTAAAAATCCCTGGCAGTAGTTGGTCTTTTGGTTGGGACAGGTGTGTGGAGAACACAGAGAGAGTAGTCAGTGTCGTCTAATCTTCTGTACCAAATACATCAGCAAAAGAAATGCATCCAGGTATCTCTTACCTTGAAAGATGGAGAGCTGCTGCCAGTCAGTGTGGAGTGTAAAGCTAAGTAGACTAAGGGTCTAATTCAGTATAAGGCAGCTTCCTTGATTCCTGGGAAAGGTGCAGAGCTGGTGAAGAGTTGGGCAGCAGTATAAGCACACACACCATTCAATCATTCAACATCCACCCAAACACCCAAATCTGTGTGTGTGAGTGTGTGTGTGTGTGTGTGTGTGTGTGTTTCTCATTCTCCCTCACACACACAAACATGCACACACACACACAGTACAATGTATGGATTTATGAATACAAATCATACCCTGTCCCATTGGTCAGCAGTCTCTCTTTCTTTTGCAAAAGTCATACATACAGACAAACACAGACACAGCTCACCATGCGATACAATATGCTATTGCCAGAATGTTTTCGTTATTAATAAAACAAATATCATTTATGTATGTTATTGGGGTAGCCACAAATCCATTCATAACCATATCTGCTCAGCAATAGGTCCCATTCAGAAGTTTTCAGTTTCTATTTAGCCTCCTTCATACTTAAAACAAGAGTAGATGTGGAAACTAAACAGACTAAATGGAATCAGGGAAATTTATCGTCTTCAAATAGGAAATTCATTTTGCTACTGATGCTACCAAATGAAAGGTCTTTTGTGAGGTGGGCTGGAAAGAGCCTACATTTTGTCCTATCCTGTAGAAGAAATATTCAGCTTTTAAGTCTGCCCGTCAATTAGCACAAGCATTCTGAAAATAGATGGGATGGTGGCAATTAGTCTCTTGGTGGATGTTCACTTCATGGAAAACTTGTGTGTTTGAAAATAATCCAAGCTAGTTAGATGATCTAAATATATCTAAATTTCCAAGGCTTCTACTATTGGAGAGTCACAAATGTGTGACTTAATATACACTGAATTTAATTTTTTTGTAAAACAACAACTACAACAACTACAACTTATTATTATTTATACCCCCGCCCATCTGGCTGGGTTTCCCTAGTGACTCAGAACTATGCAACAAACAAATACTACTAGCAGAAATAAGATAATTAATTTCAGTTCACCAAAGCTTAGGAAATTATGAATATTTTCTGAGAGCAAATAAGAGCAGGGTAATAAGCAAAGTTATTGTTTATTATCTATGGAAAGCGACTTAGTCCACATTGCTTAACAATTTTGGGTCTAGTAGACCTAACCTGAGTCACATTGATTGATATTTTTTGTTGCATATATTTCAACAATCCCAAAGTTTGAGAGTCAGTGGCACAGACATCGTAAAAGTGTGGTAATCTGTTGTGGAGCCACCCCATTGAAGATCATCACAGTGGTTACCTGGACCTCGTTGGTGGCTGTGAAGGGGCCCCCATGACAGTTCAAGCTTCAGGACTCAAAAATGTAGGTCTGCCACTGTCCTTGGGTGATGTCCATTCACTGCATTGGCAGCACTAAAGTGACCTCTACAAGGCACAGGCCTGGGCAGCGTGTGTGGAGGTCCTGGGCTGCCCAGGCAACAACACCTCTCTCTCAGCCTCAATTTATGGTCCAAAGGAAAGCAGGCTTCTGGGGTTGCCAGAAGGAAGCATAAAGATGCCATCCAACCATTTTAGGGACTGTGGATTTGTGTAGGGTTTACTCCTGAGCCTTTTCTTCTCCCAAAGATATCCTTCAAGGCAGCGTAGGTTTAGGACCAGAGTCTTTTATTTCCTGTATGGGCTCCCTTCCCAGGTTGAGAAGCCTCATCTGAACCTAAATGCATCACTAATGCACGATTACTGTGTCCAGAACATGTTGCAGAATACAGTCACATTAAAACACTAGTCTGGAGAAGCCCTTAAAATGCATTCCTAATCATTCTTTGGGAACTGGCTTTGGCGTCTCTTACATATGAAAAGCCTTACTGGATTGCTTTCACTCAAGAACTCCCACATTGGAGCTCCCTAGTGAACCAAATGACATCAGTGCAGGTCAGGTGATCGGCAGTGATTTTCAAACCTGCTTGGATTGTCTATGCTCCAGTTTCCAACTAAGAGTCCAGTGTAGTAAGCAATCCCTTCTGAAGGTGGGGCTTGAAGACAGTGCTACAAGGGGGGGGAGGTCACCTGATGTCGTGGTGATGTTTGACAGGTGATCAGCCCCATCCATCTTTCAAAGTGGTCACCAGGATGGGTGACCTCAGGATCCAGACCCCTGCTTTGCCCTACTTCAGTCCCCTCTCCAATATTCACTTAAATGATAGGATGGCTCTTACCTTAGAAGCAAGACATGGTCCCCCAAATGATTTAAGGCAAATCTGTGAAAAACATTGCTAGCTGTCATGGTGTCAGTTAGATACTCTTTCAGCAAGTGACATCATAGTTAAGTGTTAGTCTCATGTAGAATGAATAACGTAAGGAGGTGTTATATACCGTAATTTTAGGGTGCAGTCATGGAGAGAGGCCATAGAGTGGCAACAGGATCCCTTGCAGCTGCCACCACTCAGGACAAGTGCTGGTTCATCCACCTGCCCAAGCTTGCCATTGGCAGCACAGATAGGGAAAAGAGAGACCTTCTGGGATCAACTCAGAAACCAGGATGGCTTTCGTAATTCCGTGACTGTCCCAGGAAAATCAGAACACTTGGAGGGTATGATCTGCTCACAAGTAATCCCACTAAGTTCAATGAGACTTACTCCTGGATAAATGGGTACAGAATTGTAGCATGAATGATCTAAACACACCTGACTCAGGGATAAAGGGGACTTATTCTACTCCAGTAAAAGGCAGCTGAAAGGAGGCGAGAAAAAATGGATCCTGTGGAGAGGCAGCAGGCAGCCTCCTTCCTCTGCGGAAAGATCCTTTGGGCCTATGTAGCCTTTAATTGTTTCATTTTGCAGTTCTTTCATAGCACAATGTTTAGAAATTACTCCTCTAATCTCACCTCATTTCCTGCACCACATTAATGGCCAAGGCCTAACTCAAAAAGTCAAAGAAAGGGTCAACAAGATTACCCTTATATTTTCACACTGGCCTCTCCTCTCCTGTCTATTACTATACGATCGACTTAGTTTGGCACAGCCTGGGTTTCACAGAGCTCTGCTGGCAATGGCTCACTAGGCTCCTCTGTTCCATCTGTCTGCAAATAAACAGAAGTCAATCTATGGGGTCTATTTTGAAGAGATAATTCTCTCAGGACCAGTTCTCCTCAGACGGCGGTCAGTGAAGCCAGCCTGAATTTCAAAATTGTTCATGCAGTACTTATAGCTAGCTAAGCTGCTGTGAAAGAACCAGTCATAGGTTTGGAGGACTCCAGGGACAGGTTATTAGAAGACAGGGGGCATCATGAGCTGCATGATAATTAGAAGAGTTTGCAAAGTACTAATGGTTTTATGATGGAACAGTGAAAAGGAGGGGAAAGCAGAGGAAATCTTTTAACAGAATATAGACTTCTGCTTCTTCTGCCGGCCAATGGAAGGTTTACAGTGTTGGAGAAGGAAATAACATTTGGGTTAAATGAGCAATGAGACCAATCCCGCTTGCAACCCTGGCCTCACTACATACAAAGTGAGCAAGCCCTCTTTGTGGTAAGATTTCTGGGGATGTTCATAGGATTTGGATGATTTCTGAATCCTGAGCTGAAGTGGGGTGCGTGGGAAATAGTTTTGACTTGTCAAAAGCAAAGCAGGTTCTGCATGAGATAGCACAAGTCTAAGTGGGGAGCCCTAAAGTGCCTTGGGGCAGCATCTCAGTGACTCAGACTTCCCAAAAATGCTATGCACCTTCTGAAAGTAATGGCTTTAAGCTTACCTCATAAGCCACATGGAATAACACCAAGATGGGAGCCAGTGAACACTAGACTGGGAAGAGAATGGACCAACAGATCAAACTTTTAATTAGAGGGAATGAATTTACTCCCAAAGTGAATCCCTTTTAATTCTTCCCATACCAATATAAACTATAAATATGCCTAGCATAAAAGCCTCTGGATTTAATTGTTTTTAGCTCAATGTTTTTTCCTGGGGACACCAATTTTCAGACCAATTACTCACAAAATACTAGATTGGGGTAGGTAAAAACAGAACCAAACCGTAATGGCTGACATTGTATCAAAACCACAGCAGCCATCCTTCTGAAATTTGGCCAGATTCATGCCCTCAAGAAAGGGTGAAGTTACGGATGTTTCCTTGGGGGGTGGGAATATAAATGTAAAGGTGCTCAACGCAAAATCCTCTGGACTTATTTGCCTGTAGTTCAGTTGGCTTTATCCACTCTGGAAAGGCTGGGATGTCTGCAAATTCCATTCACTTCTTCCCAAATAACAAAATTAAACAAAATCCCAATAGTGAATGAGGGGAATGAAACTGATGCAGATGCACCTTGAGGCAAATCAGCCAGCCTACAAACTGCCTTGGACCAAATGGGTAGCCTGGCTCATGCATCTCAGATGCCTCCAGTCCTGCTCTCTGGTGTTTTCCATACTGTTACTGATTAATGATAACCTTACTTGGAGTGTATATTTCTTACTTTTTACTATGGGTTATTCATAATTAAGGATATTGATGGTAATGTATGTTCGATTTAATAATAATATGTCCCCCTGATGTTCTAGGTGGCCACGAGGGCCAGGGCTTTCTCAGTCAACGTGCCTGAGATGAGGTGGAGCTTGCCTACTTGCTTACTTTCTGAACCTTTAGTATTTCCAAAAACTCTAGGTGGTAGCATATCTCGCTTGGTTATTCACTTGTGAGTGGAACTAAGGTTCCTCCCTGCCTGAAAACACTCATATAATGCCAGTGCAGCTAGTGATTTGATATAGATGATCGGTGAAGCAGGGTGGAGATGGCCCTGAATATTCAGCAGGTAGAGGACGAGTTGCTGCACTGGTATGAGGAAAATGCAAAAGTGAGCTGAAGCCGTGCGCACTGTGAACATGAAGAGTATATGATACATATGGTACACTACAGTCCCAGACACTTCAATATTCACCAGCCCTCCATAGAAGGCACTCAGATATAGGCCTCTTCAGAGGCCTAAGAATGATACAGACAAACCAGGGATTAAATGCAGATTTTATATACAGATATAAGATACACTTCAGTACATTGATCTCCAGAGCAACCGTATTCAGCAATGAACGTAAGTGCAAGATGAAAATTGATTCTGCTTCCAAGGTGCCACTGAGCCCACCATAATGCTGTTTGTCACCTCACTGTGATGTAGTGCAGCTCATCCTTCTCGTCCTCACAAAAGCCACTTGTGAAGGAACTGGTTGGTGTCCAAGATCACCATCTCTTTGGTACAAAGCCAGGTTGATAACTGGTTGCTTCTGGATTTCCAATGGTGTTTTTTGAGTAACTGAGAGTTCAGAAAGGGGAGTCATTGTCATTTCATCTGAACCAAACCATTGCACCAACATCATTCAAAGCCAGAAATGTACCTTTTACCTGATAGTTTAAACTCTCTCTCTCACTCACTCAGTCACTCACATATACGGTACATGAAAAGTTTAGTTTTTTTCAGGAAAGTGTACGCACCATGAATACAGATCTGTTCACTAGTAATTCTCTTCATGAAGATTTAATGGATGAATCTAATTCAAATTCCCCTAATGGACATACAGAAGCACAGAATTTTTCATTCCCAACCTGCATACATTAAATTTTCAAACAATGGCAATAGCCCTTGAAACAAAGATGACAGATTTTACATTAAACAAGCTCTTCTCTCACCTCCGCCTTCACTTCCCCCACTCCTTCTCCCTCCTCCTTCTCCTCCTCCTCTCTCTATCTTTTGTTTATTCAGCGTTTGAACTCCAGGAAACCAATTCCTAACCTGCAATATCTCAATTCCAAAAATGACTAAACTGGGGAAATGATTAAACAGAGAAAGTATTTGCAGGATTGTTTAAAAATTAAGTTTTACCTCAACTGAAAACATCCCATCATAAAATTAAAATAATCAGAGCAACATCCGCCAGAAGTGGATATTGTCAAAAGTAAAATAGTTGTCTCTAAGTGAAGTCTAGTAAGTTCAAAGCCTTGCTGCAAATCTATCCCTTCGACAACACTGTACAAACACATTATTTAGACTACATTCTGCACCTGATTAATGACAGCAGGAGATCAAATGTTAATAGCTTAAGAATCTCCTCTGCTCTCTGCACATAAGGAGTACTTTAAAGTGCACCATAATTTCACAGTAATAAATAAGAGCTCTCACCTAAATTATACAAGCATTGTCCTTTGGTTGCTGCAGAAGTGTCTATTCAATGTGGAGTTTTTATTGCTGGTTTGTTCGGTAGAAGATTCCCATATATGGTCTATGAGACAACCAGAAGGGGAAATGATGTGTGTTGTAGAAACATTTAATTCACATTCCTGTTCTGCTTTCTGTATAGCTTTTGAGCCTATGGCAGCTGTATTCTACAGGCTATATGTTCTGTATTATCAAATACTGCAAAATGCCTACTTGAAATGTCAGGTAAGACTGTGCAGTAGAGCAATGAAACTATATATTACGTTTTATAAAGCATGATTATAGAAATAAGGAAGAGTCATTATGAGCCAGAGGACTAAAGGACAAAATCTGATGAATAATGTTATCTGAAATTAAAATCAGGTGAAACAAAATTTTACATTAGTGATGGTGCAGAATGTTGTGATAACTTCAAGGTCACATTTGCCCACCTTATAATACTCAACTATATTATGAAGTGAGTAGAATTTCTCCCAGAATTTCTTTCATGTCCTGCTTAGAACGTTCCACATGCACACAGCTCCTTCATAGGGACGAAGGCAGAAGTGTTTTAAATTTAACCTCCTACTCTTGATGAAAGGGAGGCGGGTGGTGCTGTGGGTTAAAACACAGAGCCTAGGGCTTGGCGATCAGAAGGTTGGCAGTTCGAATCCCCGCGACGGGGTGAGCTCCTGTTGCTTGGTCCCTGCTCCTGCCAACCTAGCAGTTCGAAAGCACCTCAAAGTGCATGTAGACAAATAGGTACCGCTCCGGCGGGAAGGTAAACAGCGTTTCTGTGTGCGGCTCTGGTTCGCCAGAAGCGGCTTAGTCATGCTGGCCACATGATCTGGAAAAACTGTCTGTGGAAAACGTTGGCTCCCTCGGCCAGTAAAGCAAGATGAGCACCACAACCCCAGATTCATTCATGACTGGACCTAATGGTCAGGGGTCCCTTTACCTTTACTCTTGATTAAATTATTAGTAAACTAGGTAACTAGGTATAAACTAGGTGACACTTAAGGTTTTTCCATACATTCAGCAAGAAAGCTTCTAAATACTGACTTGACTCTAAATTGAGTCAAGGGGATCAGTTTAGCTCTACCTTCAAAAGACGCTGCATTACTTTCCAATTTCTTTTCAGATATGTATATATTGATTATTTCCAGGGTAGAGAGAGAGGTTGGAAAATAGCCATAATACCTTTGGGTAAGTCAATAGACCATCCAATCCTTGGTTTTCCAACAAGCAGGCTAGTCATAGGTTAATTTATGTTACACATTTTTTAATTTGTCAAAATAGAGTCGTGCAATTAGAGCTCCAGGCTCCCCTTCCTTTCCCCATAGTCATCCTGCATAACTCATATGTGTCATGGTTGTTGTTTTTTTGAACATGGCCTGAGCAGCAGCTGTTGTGAGACTAGCCTGTAGAACATCCCATCATGCCTGGGCCATACACCTTTAGGGGCAATAAATTAGAGATTCATTATATAGTAAGTCCGAACGCTGCAGGTTCCTAAATTCAAAGTGCCAATTTTCAACCAGATACAGCATCTGTATCAAGTCTCTTGCCAAGCCAAGCAACCTTTTGATCACGTTGAAAAGGAAACCCCCAGAGTTCTGTCATGTGTAGCCTTTGCAATCGAGTCCTCCTGAAACATCCTTCTAGAGTGACTCTGTCAAACAGTGATCTCATCTGGAGTGTGACCTTTCTTTTCAGCACCTCCATGAGTTTCCATGCTTGCAAATGTTTAAATTTCTCACTGTTTCCTCTGTGCAAATGAACATTTTCCCATGTTTTCCTAAGACTTCAGCCTGGAGGCAGCTCTCAAGGAAGCGGAGCAGGGCAACCCTATTGCAACAAAATGGCAGTGACTTGCCTAGTGCTCACTTTTTCGGGGCTGTACCACTTCGGTCTGTTGGAGAGTTCTGTTCTTGACAAAACAATTCCCTAAACAAAGAGAATTGGTTGTCATGACACCACATGATTGACATGGAGATTCCGCTGCCCACCTCTCAGACTCTTGGGAACCTGCAATGGCTTCAAAGCCCTTTTGCTCTTTGCAAAAGGCTTTTGGGCAGCCCACACCCTCCCGTGTGGCCTCTGAAGCCTCTCTGAAGTAGTGCCACCCTCCACTTCAATATCAGTCAAACAATGTTTAAAGCAGGGTGGAAGGCTGCTTGAACCACTTTGCAAAACTGATGTTTGAAGCAGCCTTCCCTCCTCTTTTAAACTTTTCTCAATTGTTTAAAGATTGGGAGGAGGTTGCTTCAAACAGTGTTTCTGCAAAGCGCTTAAAGAAAGTCCCTGTACTCCTGTCTGAGCCTGTGGGGATCCTCTTAAGGCACTTTGCAGAAGTGCTATTTGAAGCAAGTACAGCAGCTACTGTTTCTTCTAACCATTGAAAGGAGCAGCCAATGGGTGTAACTAACAGCTCCTCCTAAGCTGCTCTAGTCATCCAGTAGCCCAGCTGGCAGATAGAAGGAGCAAGAGTGGACCGGAGATGTTTCAGGGTATGACAGTCAGAATTTTAAAAAGTTTCCCATGAGGTAAAAGGTAAAATAAAGGGTATCTACTTGGGACCATAAGTCTCTGTCCATTAACAACCCATTTGCTCAGTAAGATGAAATCCTGCTCATGCCGTATGATGAGTAGAAATGTTTCACTGTCAAGCATTGGGCCGTGGTTCTGCAAGGGTGTGGCAGGAGAGGATAGCAAGTGCATCAGGAAGAGTCAAGGAGAATCAGCGAAGCATCTAAATATTTCAGTGTGTTATAGTACAGTATTAGTATATACAAAAAGAATGGGATCTACAACCAGAAACTGTATCCACACCTCTCGTCAAGAGCATTGGCTATTCTTCTAAAATTATCTGCAATATATCGTTGTGAGCAGGAATTTTCAACTCTGACAAATATGAAAGATCAGAAAAGAGAAAAGCTTCTTTATGTAGATGAGGAGATGAGAGTTTGTTTGTGTCAAATTAGACCTAATATGAGATTATCCGGCAAAAACAAGCTCAACACCCCTCACAGAGTTTTTATTCATACATGTGCAAGAGGCTCGTTTATCATTACATTTTGGGAATGATTCATGTTCTTATGTTTTATACTTTCTGGATGTCCCATGATCATATTATAAAGTAGTTGTGTTCTGTGTTATAAATCAAGCACTGCTATAAGTGGTTCCTTCTTGATTTCCATTGTGTTTCTTATCACACACAAAAACTGGTTGTGGCATGAGCAAATTTTTATTCTGAAAGTGTGGCCCAGAGAAAAAAGTTTGAGAACCATTGCACTAGGACATATATATATATAGAGAGAGAGAGAGAGAGAGAAATCCTATATAGGTAAAGAGGCCCCTGACCATTAGGTCCAGTCGTGGCCGACTCTGGGGTTGCGGCGCTCATCTTGCTTTACTGGCCGAGGGAGCCGGCACACAGCTTCTGGATCATGTGGCCAGCATGACTAAGCCGCTTCTGGCAAACCAGAGCAGCGCACGGAAACACCATTTACCTTCCCGCTGGAGTGGTTCCTATTTATCTACTTGCACTTTGACGTGCTTTTGAACTGCTAGGTTGGCAGGAGCAGGGACCGAGCAACGGGAGCTCACCCTGTCGCGGGGATTCGAACCGCCGACCTTCTGATCGGCAAGTCCTAGGCTCTGTGGTTTAACCCACAGCGCCACCTGCATCCCTTAACATCCTATATATATGATGTTTAAATGCAGCATAAGAACATCATTTTAAACATATCAGGATATCTGTGTTTAGAACCTGACTTTTCGTCTGGGATTCCCCTCCTCCTCCAACATACTTTCTACTCACCACAAAATGTATTGCTGCAGGTCCTGCATTCCCTGTTTTAAAGGCTCCTGCATCTTAGGCACAAGAGAGACCTAGACACCTTCTGGCGGCTTTGGAGCATAGCATCATCAAATCTGCAGTCCAGTCAGCTTTACTTCCAAGCTGTTGTGTACATAGTCAGCGTTACTGAAAGTGAGTCTCTTTTTCATCTTCTTGAAGTTGCTGCGAATTCTTTGGAGCTGCCGGTTACACACATTAGTGTGGAACTAGAGGAATTAGGAATCAAGGTTCTGGTTTTATGAATCAGAGTTAGAACAAACTTTAGTAACTGCCTGATCTCTCACATTCTGACTTTCTTAGAAATCATTTTGGGAGTGGGAAGGGGGCCTTCTCAATATCGAGGGGGGCCGGCGCACAGTCCATAGTGCCGAGGACTCCTTTAGACAATGCAACAACATGCACAATATGCCTAACATCACATGTGTGCAATGCACAACACGCACGTGATGTCACACACACATGATATGCGCTGGGGGCAACCTGGCACGTCTGGTAAAGTAAAAGACTGATAGGATTAAACGGGCTAATTTCTCACAAAAATTGAGAATTGTGTCTATACATATTGCCTCATATCACAGGTCCTAGAAGTGCTAGAAAATTGCTTTTTAAAAATGACAGCTAGGAATCTGGGGGTGGTGGTTCACCCTGGGTGTACCAAAGGCAGCCTTAGCGGATGCTATGACATCCACGGGTGCTGGTTTGGCAACCCCTGCCTTACCTTGTATACTCCTGTGCAGTCACTTCAATCTTCAGGAGAGACCGTCCTCAGAGTGCTGGGGGCTCCCAGGGTTAGTGTAGCAGCACATGCCATTTGGAAAGCACTTCCTGTTAACATCAGGAAGTTACCTATAGTTTTGGCGTTTAGGTGCCTTCATAGGCTTTGAAGATGCTGAAACTCAGGACGCAAGGGAGAAATGTGCCCGGAAACCAATGTCCCCACTGTGGAAGGACGTGTGGATCCAGAATTGGCCTCCACAGTCACTTATGGACTCACTGCTAAAACAATATTTATGGAAGACAATCTTACTCGGCTATGAGGAATCACCAAAGAAGAAGAAAGCCTGCTTAAAACTCATCTGTTGACCAGTCTTTTCCTGGGGGTAATCCAGCTTGTTGATATAATAACCCAATTGAACAATCTATGCTGTTTTTTCTCTTTGTTTTATGAATGCAATTTTGTTTTATGAATGCAATTTTGCCATGTCATCAAAATGTGGCATCATCTAAAGTGATATTTCTAATTCGTATGGTCATACATTTATTAATCATTCATCTGGTTAGTAGTCCTTTCCTTGAGCAGCTTTAATCAGGGCAATGATCTGTTTGACAGCTAGACAGGCAGTTAGACAAGGAAAGACCCTTTAACAAGATGTACCTTCTATGAACCAATTAATCTTTCTGTAAATTTGTGTGTTCTAACAGATGGATGAAACTCAAAGCAAGCATTTGACCAAAGGCATAAATCAGCTTTTGACATTGTTTTCTTTCAAGCAGTAGCCAGAGGCATTAATATCATTTTTTACAAGTCATCCAAAACAATGATAAACTCAGAACTGTGATTGCACTAAGTGATATTTGAATTAAGAATATTACCCATGCACATGTATTATCCCAAAAGTATTATCCTTTATTTAAAAGGTGATGGATTTAAGAGCCATTAAAAACTGATGAAGCCTTACCACTGTGTGCAAGTAGCCACATGGCAGCTGGTGCTATTATGGAATGTCCTCAAACATTACCAGTTTGCTTGGTGGGTGGAGGGAGCCTATCAGCAAGTTCATAGTCCTGCTTATACACACACACACACACACACACAGTGAGAGAGAGAGAGATTCCAAATTAATTGGTTGCCTTTTGCACAAGCAAAGTTATTAACATCACAGTTTGTGATTTCTGTGTGACTTTTATACATTTTTTTTTTTAAAAAAACTTCTACAATAAATTTAGCACAGGTTTTTTGGTTTTTTTTACCCCAGCCAGCTGAATAAATGTTCTACAAAGCTCTTGGGATTTTGTGTGCTTAGATGTGAACTAAACCAAAAGCCGGTTATTTTGTTGTCAACAGCACAGTAAAAAGATAAAGTCAGATTTTGTTTTGGAGAGGAGAGAGAGAGAGAAATGATCACACGTCCTCCTTGGTCGTTCAAGCTGTGTATGGCCTTATCTGCCTATGTTTTTTTCAGAATAACTGAGGATTTTAACTCCTTGGCTACAAATGAAGGAGTAATACAACATGCCACAAACCATGCACTCCCCCCACTTCTGGAACAATCAGAGCTGCTTTCAGCCCACAGTTAAGCTCCACAGCAAGTACCTGAAAGTGGGAACACCTGCGGGAACCCACATGGTCCAAGAGCCTATGCAAATATCTTGATCTCATAAGTAGCAGAATGCTTGGCTGTTACATAAGTTTTGAAATCACCCAAACTGCCTGCATCTTGTGAGCAACTGATGGGGCAGCTCATAAAAACACTGATGAAGCGAGTGCCTGTTTGTAGATATCACCTTCCTAGAGCATCAACGGGTTTCATCAACAGAACATAGTGTCCAAATCAAGTGAAGTAATAGTACCGCTCTATTCTGCCTTTGTCAGACCACACCTGGAATCCTGTGTCCAGTTCTGGGCGCCACAATTTAAGAAGGATGTTGACAAGCTGGAACATGTGCAGAGGAGGGTGACCAAGCTGATCAAGGGTCTAGAAACCACACCTTATGAGGAGCTCTTGAAGGAGCTGGGTATGTTTAGCCTGGAAAAGTGGAGACTGAGAGGAGATATGATAGCCATCTCCAAATATCTTAAGGGCTATCACATGAAGGAGGGAGCATGCTTGTTTTCTCCTGCTCTGGAGAGTTGGACTTGAACCAATGGCTTCAAGTTACGAGAAAGGAGATTCCGATTAAACATATGGGTTTATGCTAAACATAGCGGGTAGCGCAGTGGTCTAAACCACTGAGCCTCTTGGGCTTGTCAATCAGAAGGTCGGCGGTTCAAATCCCTGCAACGGGGTGAGCTCCTGTTGCTAGGTCCCAGCTCCTGCCAACCTAGCAGTTCGAAAGCACGTTGAAGTGCAAGTAGATAAATAGGTACCGCTCTGGCGGGAAGGTAAGTGGCGTTTCCGTGCACTGCTCTGGTTTCGGTGTTCCATTGCGCCAGAAGCAGCTTAGTCCTGCTGGCCACATGACCCAGAAAAACTGCGGACAAACGCTGGCTTCCTTGGCCTGTAAAGCAAGATGAGCGCCACAACCCCAGAGTTGTCTGCAACTGGACTTAACTGTCAGGGGTCCTTTACCTTTTTTTTTAACCTGGAAAAGAGGGGAGTGAGAGGAGATATGATAGCTATCTTCAGATATCTTAAGGGCTGTCACATGGAAGATGGAGCAAGCTTTTCTTCTGATTTGGAGGGTAGGACTCGAACCAATGGCTTCAAGTTATGAGAAAGGAGATTCCGACTAAACATACAGAAAAACTTTCTGACAGTAAGAGCTGTTCAGCAGTGAAAAAGACTCCCTTGGAAGGTGCTGGACTCTCCTTCCTTGGAGGTTTTTAAACAGAAGTTGGGCGGCCATCAGTTATGGATGCTTTAGCTGAGATTCCCCCATTGCAGGGGGTTGGACTAGACAATCCTTCAGGGGTCCCTTCCAACTCTATGATTCTGTGATCAGGGGCATTGCATCCCCATTAGCCTCTTGAGGCAAAACAGGAATGTGCCACTACCCCACGCTGCCCCACTCCCTGGCCGTCATTTGCTGTGTTGTGCACAAGCACCATCAGCATTGCTTGAGTCAGTGGCCTCAGCTAGTCTAACTGTCCATCTCTCCACTGAAAGGTGAATAATGGCAGAGGTCAGATCTGTTTGTCCTATTATTTTCTGCTCACTTGAATGTGATTTGATTACATATTTTGTGTGTGTGTTTGTGTGTGTGTACTGCGTGTGTCTATTAGAGTTGATAAAGAGAAATGCAAAACCTAATCGCAAATGTCTTTTTTGTCCAATGTTAATCAAAGTAAGATAAAAACATGGCAAAAAAGAAAGAAAAGAGAGGTATAAAAATAAGAAGAAAATAGATAGAAAAGAGAAGAGCTTTCATGAGGAAATGGAAAAGATAAAGTTCAGAGATTATAGAACTTCCAATTCTTCCTCTGTCCGCCGTATAAAAACAATAATCACTTCGTCCACTCCAATATAACTCAACAAAACCACTTTCTCTAAACAAACTACCTTCAATCCTCAAATCCAAATGTCATTATTTCATTTTCTTTTTCACACAAAAAGTCTATGAGAAGTTTCCAAATTTTAACAACAACTTTTCTCTGAATAAACAGGTCAGTTCTGCCATCTCAGCTAAGTCTGTTAATTTTAACAACCGTTCTTCCATTGCTGGTGATGATGAGTCTTTCCGGCTTTGTGCATATAAAAGTCTTGCTGTCGTAATCATATACTGAAGCAAAGTTCCTTAGCTTTTTTTTTTTGTAACTGTATGTCTGTAAGTTCCAGCAGGAAGAGTTCTGGTTTCAATTGAAGGTTAACTTTCAAAATTCTCCGTTTCAGTGTATGTATTTGTATCCAAATATTTTTGGGCTTTTTTACACGTCCACCAAACACACTAAAAACATCCCTTCATGTTCTTTACATTTCCAACAGGTATACAGAATAGTTTTGTACATTCTAAATAATTTATCAGGAGTTAAGTACCAGTGGTACATCATTTAATTTAAAAATTCATTTAAGTCATAACACAGCTTATATTTTAACCCTTTAGTTCACATATGTTCCCACTGTATATTATATCCAAAATTTCTCACCTATTTAACCATACATTCTTTAACTTGTTCTTCTTGCATTTCCAATTTCAACAATAATTTATACATTTTTTTGCAATAACATGTTCATCATCTGTATATATCTGCATTTCAAAATTTGTCTTTTTTGTTCTGTACCAAACATCTTTTTATCCCACTTAAATCTATCCGCTGGTTATAGATGTGCAAACCATTGGAGACTGTAGCCTTCTCTTGTTAGTTATTCCCTTGTTTGAATTTTACAGTCCCCTTTACTCCACTCTAATAATTATTGGTAGGTTAACCATTTCTCTTTACCTGTCACCTCTTTTCTATGAAACACTTTTTTGCGTTGAAATCCATAGGGGTATCTTCGTATATAACCTAGGTATATTTCTATTCCAGACTCCCAATATAGTACGTCTAACAAAAATTTTAAACTCCACATTAACTTTGATCTTGTTATACCACAGATATCCATGCCATCCAAACCTTAAATTGTGACCTTCTAAATCCAAAATTCTCTTATTTCTCAAGGTCACCCACTCCTTTGCCAGGCTGCAAAGTACAATTTCAAATCAGGCAGTCCCAGTCCTCCCCTCTCCTTCTCATTTTGCCGTATTTTCATTTTAAGTTAACCCGTGATTTTTTTACCTTGCCATACAAACTTAGATAAATGTTTTGCCATTCTTTAAATGGTAAGTCATTATTCACAATAGGTATTGTTTGAAATAAAAACATCATTTTAGGCAAAACATTTTTATCACTGAAATTCTACCGCGCAATGACAGTTTTAACTTCTCCCATCTTAATATATCTTTTTAAACTTCAGCCCATGTTTTAACATAATTAGTCTGAAACAATGTGCAGTTCGTATTTATCATAGTAATACCCAGATAATAGCCAGATATTTAACGGCAGACGACCCCATGACAGGCATAGCAAGGTCAACACACAAGACCCAAATTAAGGGAGGGAGGGTGATCCGGTGCACGCAGCGAAAGAGAAAGCAAATTGGCAACATGAAAATTACCCCAGCAACTCAGGCTACCAATCTCTGCCAGAACCATACCATCCCAAACTGCCTGGCAACAGAGGGGTGTCTTGGCTGGCCCCCACTTTCTTTTAATGAGAACACGCTTTCCCATAATTCTCTCAGCCTATCTCTAAACAGCACTTCTAGGATTGGAAAGAAAAATACTGGGCATAGTGGACATCCTTGCCTTGTCCCCTTTGATAAAATATATAGAGGCCCTGGGCTTGAGTTTTGGGTTTATCTTTTTAAAATCAAACCTGACTATCTTACATAAGTCTGATTTCAAATCAGACAGTATAATGTTGAGATACATGTACATGCCTCTGTGGGAAAATGATTGCTTGTACATGAGAGCATGAGCAAAGTTCTTATTGTTATAGGGTGATTTCATAGCTAGAAGCATCCTTGGAACATGAACAGCGCGTGGACAGCTCGTGATGTCCTATATGATTGGCTAACGTGGCATGGCCTGATGCTCGCATGGTCTAGTGCGAAGGTTCTTATCTGCTTGCTAGAACAAATTGCTTGGCTTGTACTTTGTATCTTTCTGATTTCACACAATAAAAAGCTGTGCTGCATTAGCCCTAGGAGCAGCCATATTTCGGAACCTACTATGGTGTGAGACTGATTTTTCTTTGGATGCCGAGCTGCAACTCGACAATTGGTGCCCCGTGTGAGGCCTTCGGACTTCACGTTGTTTTTCATTGTTCAGCACTCACCAACACGTCGTTCATCCACGTTGTGGATCCCTGGTGAGTGCTCCCGTGTGATTTCTTTCGGACTTCATGCTGTTTTACAACGTTCAGCCTCACCTCGCCCGGCAGGGCTGCAGACGCGTCGTTCATCCACGTAGTGGATCCCCGGTGAGAGCTCCCGTGTGAATGTGATTCTGGATCAGCACTTATCTCCGCCCGGACAGGGCAAAAGGCGCCTCCCTCATCCTCCTAAGGATCCCTCGGTAAGTGCTCCCTGCTCTTTTTTGCAACTCTTGCAATCATGGGAAAATCTCTCTCTGCACCACAGAAAAATTTTTTTAAAGACCTTAAATTCCTTTTGGCCAGTAACAACCTTGCTGTTCGGAAAGCTGACCTTAAGTCCCTTATAAAAGCCCTGGACACCCACTGCCCGTGGTTTCCCCAGGATGGAAATTGGGGGTTAGACGATTGGAAAAAAATTGGACACTTCTTTCAAAATCATCCGCAGATTGATGTAAAGGTTTTACATGCCTGGGGTAACGTCTACAAAGCTATGTCGTGCTTAACTCCTTCAAACATTCTTCTGGCTGCTGCACCAGCTTCCTCAGACGCCCCCCCGGTTCCCGCTTTGCCTGCCTCAAACCTTCCTCCTAAACCTCCGGACATTCTCTCTTCGCCTCATCCTGTCACTCCCCTGCATTCTTCAAATTCTGCAGCACCCCCCGCTCTTCCACCTCCTCTGCCCAAGGCATCTGGCACCGTTTCCACCCCACTTCAAGAATCTCTTCGCGCCGCTGCTCCGTTGCTAGCTTTTGATTCTACAACTCCTAATCTTTTTCCTGTGATTGCTCCTGCCGCGCCAGGGGGAGGCCCAGCCCGGCACGAACAGTTTGATTTGAGATTCATAAAAGAACTGTATTCCTCTGTCCAGAACAATGGCTTGCAATCTCCTTACACCCTGGGTTTGTTAGGCACTATTTTTCAACAAAATTTGATACCAGAGGATGTTAAGCTGTTGGCCCGCACTGTAATGCAGCCTCATCAAATGATTTTGTTTATACAAGCTTGGCACTGGGCCTGCCAACGTCGTGTTGATGGGATTCGGAATAATCTTAATAATGTTGCATTGGCTAATCATCAGGCTGCTTTGGCTGCTGCCGCTGCTGGTGCCGCCCCACCCCCAGCCCCCGTCATGTTAACCCAAGCTGATGTCCTCGATGGATTGACGGGAGGAGGCAATTTTCTTACTGTTGCCCAACAGCTAACTCTCGATCCTCAATATTGGGAGGCCACTACGGCTGCTGCTCAGGAGGCCTTGGCTTCTGTCCCTGATGACAAAACTGAGCGCGATGGCCGATGGGGGAGCGTTAGACAAGGTCCTACAGAGCCCTACGGACACTTTGTCGATCGCTTGTATAACACCCTTAAACGGCAAGTTCAGGACGTAGCAGCCCAAGAAGTGATCGTACACCAGCTTGCGTTTGATAATGCAAATGAGGACTGTAAGCAAGCGCTGCGCGCTTTGATGACAACGCCAAATATAGCCATTGCAGATGTGCTTAAAGCCTGCCAGTCAGTGGGGACTGAGACGTATAAAGCTTGCCTGCTAGCCACGGCTCTGTCCTCCACCGTGTCCCAGAATCCTGCAAAGGATAAAACCTGCTTTGGATGTGGTAAAGTGGACCATTTTCGTGCGCAGTGCAGATCTACCGCACAGCAATGTCACTCCAGCACAAAGTGCCCCATCTTTGATACAGGCCAGGACTTGTCAATTTTCTGAAGCAAATCTTAGATCACATATTGGTCACCCTGGTTATTTGGCAACAGGAATTTTACGCCTGCTGAACTTCATTTCTGGAAGGAAGAAATATTGCAACGCCCTTTAGTGTCATACAGGTTGCTTCCAGATCCACGGTGGAAGGGTCCAACTTCTTTGATTTCTTGCGTTCGACCTTGGCGCTCTTCTGTTGCCTCGTCTTCGCCCGAGGAGACACCAGCACCTTGAAACCGTATTTTACGCTGTTTGCCGGTGATGACCTCTCACCTGACCTCAACCCACATTGCAGTTGGAGACATCGCCATATTGATGTGCCCTGGATTACGTCACCTTCCACAGCGGTTCCAGTGTTTCCTGGCACGTTGAAAGGCCATCTTCAACCCTATCGCGTTGGCCCCCCTTCCCCCTGGGAAGCCACCGTTTCTACCACTTATCGTTACAGTTTTGCCGCCTCTTGTCTGGGAAATGAACCTGGCTTTGAAGGATGCCCTCGTCAGACCGGCATCGCTTGGGTTTTGCCCCCCAATAGCGACCATCCCATCTGTGTCACCACGTTTCGTTGGGTTTGGATTTTTGGCTCCGCAATGCACGGAACAGTACATAAGGCCTATTTACAGCAAATGGGCTCCTGTATCTGCAGAAATGGCTGTGTGGCTTCTCCTGGTTTGTGGTTTTTGCATGCCAATAATCGAGCCACGAAATACCACGCAGGTTGCTCGGAAACAGCTATTGGAATAATTCACCATTCTCACCCTTATTGCCCCCCCGAGCAACCAATATGGCATCGTCCTGAGTGGCCCCACAATTCCACTTCACACGGATGGAGCCTCTCCGTGAACTTTGTAAAACGCCGCTTTCGTCGTGCTGCTTTTTTGCAGAAGGCCAGGAGGCCTGAACTTTATCATCAGATTTGGACTAACAATACTTACGTTAGAGACATTAATCATTTTGCTTCTATGCTTAACCTTTCTGATTGTTGGATGTGTATGCATATCCCTCCTCAATCAAAAAGATCTGGCATTCTATTACACGGTATTCCTATAAATGCTTCATATAAGATTAGCAATAATATGAAGGACAAGCGCATAAGTTTACCTCCTGTATTTCTATCGCTTGTAGAATTAGCTCCTTATTGTTTTCATTTTAATCACAATAGCAAAAAATTTTTAGGTCATTATCCATATTGTAATTGGACACATGAATACATTAATGGATCTTCTTGTTTTCTTAATGTTACAACCATGAGTGGCAGACCAAAGGTTTTAATTAATAATGTCACAACTTACATGACCTATGAACAACAAGCTGCGTGTAGAGACTTTTATGTTTGGTTCGAATGGATGAGAAAGAGCAGCAGAACTACATGTTTGCTTCAATCTGATTTATGGTTACTTTGTGGCACACGTGCCTACAAAGAAATCCCCTCTGCCTTTTCTGGTACCTGCACGTTAGGTATAGTAGTACCCTTGGTATATAAAATAGATAAGCTCCCAGCGGTCCGTTTGCGTAACAAAAGGGAAGTACTATCACCTATTTCTCAATATACAGGGACGGCCATCTCTAGGTCCCTTCTGCCTTCTTTAGGTGCAGCCATGAATTACCGTGATTTGCATAAATTGGCAAACTGGACAGAAAATTTGTTTAATTCCACCATTTTGGCTTTAAAAATGATTAACAAAGAAATATCAGAAATAAGAAATGTAGTTCTTCAACATCATTATGCTTTAGATGTGATCCTTGCTTCTAAAGGTGGAATTTGTGCCTTAATTTATTCTCATTGCTGCATGTATATAACTGATCAATCGACCAATATCTCTGCTACTATTAATCATATGGAACAAATGATAGCCCATAATCCTTTAAATCCACCTGAAGGTTTTGATCCATGGGAGTGGTTGTCTTCTTGGTTACCCAATGGAGTGTGGTTAAGAAAAGTATTATTGATTGTAATTGCATGTATTGTTGGTTTTATTATGGTGTGTTGTTGCATTCAATGCATACCCTCTTTGATTTCCCAATGCACTGCATGGTGGTACCGACCACGGCCCACCACAGGGGTTACAAGAGGAATTTATGTTGCAAGGTGTAGACGCTTCGGCAAGGAAGTGTACGATTTGGACTAATGGTCCCTCTTTTCCTCTAATAATATAAACAAGAAAAGGGGATATGTGGGAAAATGATTGCTTGTACATGAGAGCATGAGCAAAGTTCTTATTGTTATAGGGTGATTTCATAGCTAGAAGCATCCTTGGAACATGAACAGCGCGTGGACAGCTCGTGATGTCCTATATGATTGGCTAACGTGGCATGGCCTGATGCTCGCATGGTCTAGTGCGAAGGTTCTTATCTGCTTGCTAGAACAAATTGCTTGGCTTGTACTTTGTATCTTTCTGATTTCACACAATAAAAAGCTGTGCTGCATTAGCCCTAGGAGCAGCCATATTTCGGAACCTACTATGGTGTGAGACTGATTTTTCTTTGGATGCCGAGCTGCAACTCGACATGCCTCGTTATTTAAATATGAAGCTTTACTTTGCATTTGTTTGTTTATTTGTTTATATTGCACTCTTCTCTGTAGCATCAGGGTGGCTTAATGACAGATGAACTAATAAAATAAAATAAAATAAGCTAAAAACAGACAAAATGAAAACAGGCGCAATTATGGGGCAAGTGCAATATTTTCAGAAGGCTGAAGATTTAAAATCTATTTTCAGTTTGGAAATATGTAATTTAGTTCAGCAGCTGTGAATTTCATAGTAATAAAGTCACAGCCGTTCTTTTTTGTTAAACTGAATGAAGTTGTCTTGTTTTAAAATAAGGATCAAACCTTCACTATACTAAGTTCAAAACACATTCTCCATCATAAACATCAATTTACATCAAGAAATGACAAGTGGCTGGTTCATGTTGTAATTACTGACTTTTTAAACTTGTACATCAGCAAGATTTTGACATTATTAGTTTATTTTTATTCTTAATTACAATTATTTGTTGCTTTCCACAAGAAAATATCTCAAAGTCGCCTGAAAATCAAAAAAAACAGCTTGACAATAACTTTAAAAGCATGCATATAGAAAAAATACCATGGAATGCCTAAATCATAGAGTTTGTAGAACAACAGTATTACAAATCTGTTCAATCACATACAATATTCTGAGATAAACCTTTAGTTTTATAAATTAGTGCCATTTTATTTTTTTTACATGTAGCCTGTGTTCCTCCTTATGTGATTTAATCAGAAATCTAAGTAACAATACAAAGTGAAATTTCCAAACAAAATTGCATCCAGGTCTTTGCAGAAATAGTCATGTTGGATATTTTATAATACTGTGTTTACAAATTACACCGGTTTCATCCACGTTACTTATGAAGCTCTGCCTGAGAAGAGAGGAAGAGTCTTTCTGGCTCCGATATCTGGCAGAATCTTGGTTTCATCTATCAGCTGTGACTCCCTGTCCCAAGCACAATTCTTGGTCAACTCCTGCCTCCGCTTTGATGCTGCTGACAATTCTATCCTGCCCATCCAACTCAGTTCACAGAGATCAGACGTTTTCTCCGTCACGCACGCGCACCCACTGCTAAAATGTTCGCCAAAAAACCTGAGCAGTTTCAGCTCCAGTATCAGTTAGGGGCTCAATGAATCCACTGGAGATAAACTCATGCCAAATAGCCATGTTCCTCCCTGCAACCCTGCTTGTTTTTCATTGTACTTGTGGGGGGAAAGATGCTGGAAAAATGAAGCACACTGATTATCTGACTGGTATACAAAACCCTCCAAGCAATGAGCAACCCCCAAAACTCAGAATTTGTTAAAATTAGCAGCCCAAAATAGCTTTGAGCCAGGGGCGGGGGGGGGGCTGAAGGGGGCTGTGGCCCCAGGCGCATTTTTCTAAGAGGGTGCAACCAGGCACCCACACAACAGGCTCCCTCATTGGAGCCTGGTTTTGGCGCATGAGGGAACTGCAGAGACAGGCAGCTTCCTTGTGCCCAATGCTACCATCCACAACTCCATTTCCGGGTCAATCTTGCGATGCGCACACCCCGTGTGTGCTTTTTAGGGTGAGCTGCGATGGGCTCCCCACCCTCCTTGCCCCTTCCCTCTTGGGGGCGTGCTCTGCACACCTGCCCCAGGTAACATGAGCTTATGCACCGCCGCTGCTTTGACAATCACTTTCTCTCTATGGGCCTTTTAACTGTCTCTCCTAAATGGCATTTCATTTCCTGTCTTTCAGATTTTATCAGTTCTGCTCACTTTCTGTATTGCTTCAACTCTGGCTGTCCATCTCCATCTCCTTCTCCTGAATTCCTTTTGATGGTGAGGTACCACCAGAAAAGTGACACAGCTGGGAGAGGGTCCTTCCTACTGGAAATCCACAGAGGAATGTTCTTTTGTGGACCAACAATTGCTATTCCAATTCCAGCCCTCATCTCAGGTCTATCTAAATGCTTAGCAGTCAACGACCTTGCAGAGAAAAAGAATGACTGCCATGCTTAATAAGCCTAGAAGCAAAAGTTAAACAATAAAACTGGACACACAATAAGGTAAAGGTAAAGGGCCCCCTGACCATTAGGTCCAGTCCTGACTGACTCTGGGGTTGCGGCACTCATCTTGCTTTACTGGCCGAGGGAGCCGGCGTACAGCTTCCAGGTCATGTGGCCAGCATGACTAAGCCGCTTCTGGCAAACCAGAGCAGCGCATGGAAACGTCGTTTACCTTCCTGCCGGAGCGGTACCTATTTATCTACTTGCACTTTGACGTGCTTTCGAACTGCTAGGTTGGCAGGACACACAATACTGAACAGCAACTAGCACTGCTATTGTATGAAAATGAAAACAGGACACATTCTTAAAGCGCACACAAACACACAAATTCTAGGCCATTTTCTACATAGTAGATTCCCATCATTTGATGTGCTGGTTGGAACTAATGGCAGAAGCATCTTCATTGGGCAACCTAGCTTAAATTATACAGTTGGCAACAGACCTGAGCATGTTCCTTTGCAAAGATTACAGTATGGGCAGAATTTTGTAGGAGAGAAGCAAATGCAAATTCATATTTTTGAGTTCATATCAGCTAATTATGTTTTCAAAGCTTTCAGAAACTGTGCCAGTTCTGCAGAATCCATTTTGAGATAGGACCGCCAGAAGAGTACTACATAAATGGTCACACTGTAGCTTTTTATAATGGCACGGACCCTTAATGGATCATCCACCCATTTCCTGCTAATCCCAGTGCAACTATTGTACACTGAATCAGAATTTTTCACATGGCAAGAGCAGCATGAAAAGTCTGAAGCACACTTTATATGGATGGCAATTAACAAACTGCTAAGGCTCATATGTATTTTATTTAAAACATTTCTATCCCAGCCAGCCATATTGTTTCATTTTCCCTCCTCCTTATTTTTCCCTTGCCTTCTTCAACAGACATGTAGCGCTCATTGGAGTGCTTCAGATTTATTGGCCCCATTAAATTTTCTTCTAAAAAGCCCCCCACTCCTCCAAAACTTTGGGTGCCCTGCTGATACCTCCCTCGTTTTTCTCAATAGCCTCATTTTGGCCGCACAGACAGAGTGCATCAGCACATGAGTTCACTATTAGTATATGCACTTAAATAATGGACGTGTGCAGTGTAGATACCAACTTGAACCTTAAACACTACAAATCTTAAAGACCACAGCCATTTTCTTCTGCTGCTTCTTTTATAATGCCAGGGAAGAAATGTACTAAGAGTTATGAATATGATGCTGGGTGGTGCTGGGAAATCTGTTTGTTTTGAGAATTACTTTCCAATGCTTTGCCAAGCATTGTATGTTTTGTGAGCTGTCTAAATAGACATGTTTTTGTAACTTAAATTGTGCTTCCCCAAAGATGAATTAACTAACTAGCTGTAAGGCCAGAGTCATCTCAACATGGAAGCAAAATAATGATCTGCTCCATTTCAGTTAACGAGCAAAGTCTTGGTGGTAACCCTTTCATTTTAGTGAGGCTTTGCTTCAGCTCTGAAAATGGGAGTCTTTACCATTGTAAACAATTTCAAAGCATAAAGACAGAATACGACCTGCAAAATGCAGATTCAGCACATGAATTATATGGCAATAAATCTTTTCTTCTTTTCTATTTGATTTCTTTGCCATTCAACATTCCCTGCTGGCAAAGGCAAACTTAGATGGCATAGCTGTGGTTTTCTCCAAAACCATAATCAAATACTGATCAGACTAATAGCTTCATTTTCTTCTGTCTTACTGTGATGAGGAACATGTACATCTACAGTTTTTGATATTTCAGTATCAAGAAATTTATCAATATGGGTACCAAAGGAGAGTTGGTTGTTTAAAACCCACACCATTCGTGTAACAAATTATTAGATGAATAACATTAATCTGACAGCAATTCACAAAGATGTATCGATGCAGCCAGTGGAGTATTTTCTTTTTAATCTAGTGAAGAGGTTGTGTGGTTAATCTGGAGGTGTTCAAGACCCCTGAGCATCAAATGGCTGAAACACAAGCATTAAGAGGAACATGAATGCAAAAGCTTGCTAGTCTAACATGTAAAGTTACAGCCAGTGATATTTTTCCAGAAAACGAGGTGCAGGAACTCACCACGAACACCTCCCTTGTTCTCTTATAATGGCAATGGCACTCACCCGAGAGGCGGCGGAACTCAGTTCTGACAAGTTCTTGCTGAAAGAAAAAGCCCTGGTTATAACCTAAGGAAAAAGTGATGGAGATGGATTGAGGATGAAATCTGTAAATTTAAATTTAAACCTCCTGTCCCACATGTGTGGGAGAAATATTAATGTAAATAGGCTGTGTTATTGGAAGCTAGGAATCAGGCATTTACACATTTTATTCCTGTTTATTTATGATATGCTGACCTTTCCCCTCTTTGTCTCTGTTGCTAAGAATGAACCATATGCTTTAGTAAAAAAAAAAAGGTTTACTTCCATTTCAGTGTGGGCAGCAAGTGCATCAAGTAATATGCAGGTGAAAAATGTGTCTTAGTCACAAAACACAAAATTAGTTTCCAAAATAGAGTCTGGGCTCTCAGCAAAGCCCATGAATATTCATCTGCTCACAGTGCTGGGCTTGAAAGAAAGAGGGAGCACTCAGGCAGGAAGTAAGCACATAAGATTACCTCCTTTGTTAGAAATTCTCACCAAAGCATTTAGGAAGTGGTCTCATGTTGATTCAGGAACTCTATATGAGTGTCAGCCCCTCATAAGCCTGTGTGGCAATCATGCATTTGTGATTTTGATTGCAAAACCAACAAAAGGAGGTTCTCCATTCCCTTCCTCCAGTGATGTAACTAACCAATCATACTGGGAGATAAGTTTTCATAACCTGACTTAATAGCATGGGTTGGTACCAGATACCAGTAAGTATCATGGAACCTAGTTGGATCCTACTTAAATTACTTGGTTTTGGAAACTTGGTACGGGAACCATTTCCTGATGTCATACAGACCTTGTCCATTATCTTATTGGTCCCAGACAGCTAGGCAAAGTTTCTGCTGGGCTGCTCCATCTCTGTGTGAGAATGGAATTCTACTTCCCAAGACGACTCCTTGGGAGAATAAGGGCTGTGTGCAGGTCCTATCTACTGCAAGCCAACTATTGGGCTACAGTATGCATCCCTTGTTGTAGGAGCGCTGCACACAAACAGGTGTTGCATATACAGTTCCACCACTAAAAAGCTCATTCAACTAGCTGGCGTGGGACATGCTTAACCTATTTTGGGGAAACAATAAACGACCTGCCAAGTTAGGGCATCATTGGTGTGCCAGGGAGGGGCAGCACCATCTGTCTACCTCCACCTCCCTTCAAGATGAAAGCAGACTGCCAAGTCAGTCAGGTCTAGGTATCTGGGAAATTTCTGGAAAGCTTCCTAGACGTTGTGTAATATTGAGGAAGTCTCCCAGTGGCCAGGTTTTCCCAGTTATTGCAAGATTTGAGGCTGATGAGCTTCTTCCCACTTTGTTTGACTTCACTGGCAGGCAACATGCTGCGCAGCCCACCCACAGCACCACAGGCTTTATCTGGTTGCTGTCTTCGTTTTTTTAAATCTCATGTACGGTGTGGAAACACTACCCCAGCTCCTGTACCTCCCCACAGATAAAGTTACCATGCACTGAGACCACACAGCTATATAGGCCAATCCTGTCTATTCTAACTGGCGTAGGACTGTCCCAGCTGCAGTACCCCAAATCCCTTTAAAAGGAGATGCCAGAGATTGAGCCTTGTACCTTCTATGTGCAAAAATATGAGTTCCGCCGTTGATTAAAAGGCTTCCCCATAAATTTTACAAACAAGATATGCAGGCAGATCTGTTTTCATACATTAAAGGCACAGGGTTGTCATTAATGTAACACTATGGTGAACATTCTGTCAGCAAAAGGATTTCTCCATGTGCAACAGAACATTTCCCCCCTCTCCTTCCTTGAGCAGATTTGGGGACAGTATGGGGCACACATGGGGGAAGGAGAGGGGGGTCCCCCCTGCGCAAGTCGTTAGTTGAATACCGGCCATAGTGCTCATAAATGGAGCTGAAATTAACGTTTGTGAATCTAGCAAGAAATTTTATCTGCCCCTTTGTCACCTATTGATGGAAATCACTGCTAAGTGACAACTGTAACCCATTTTGCTAATGTTGGTTCACACTCTGCTCTTTTTCTCAAGCCAATAGAGAGACTGAAAGGGAGAAAGACAGAGAGAAAAGCAAATGGGTTGGCTTGGGGGCTATCAACATTTCCCTTGAATGTTTCCATTAAGTATCTTAAAACATTGCCTCATCTTTGACAAACACAAGAATATATCCAGAAATCTCACTTCATTTTTTCCTACATGGAGATCAAATACCTCTCAAAATCCCACGGAGATGACAGAGCTCATGTTTATACTCCGTGTCAGGGCTCTGATCCAGACAATACAAAGGAAGACTTATATACGTTTTACTTCATCTGGTATTCCACTCTCGACACAAATTAGCTTACACCCATTGTTAAATCCAAGAACACAGGCATCCAATGATTTTTAAAAGCCCAACTCTACAAGGACAAAAATGAATAACGCTTCTCTTCACTAGTAGGCATGCTAACTTTAGCCTCTCTTAATACAATACCAGGATTCCATGCCAAAAATAAAGCAAAGCCAATTAAGAATCCAGAGCTTTAAATGTGGTAAGTCTTCACCCATTTCAACCAAGATGTAGAATTCAAACCTGAGTTGGTAACTCCTTAGGATTTTGGGTTCTGGCAAGTCGTTGAAACCAAATAGTTTTGAGTCAACAGTTTATTTCAACGCTCCTCACGACACTTTCCACCCCTAGAAAATGCATGTACAAGACAAACAAAACCAACTGACCAGCTGGAAACACCCATTTTAAAATCCAATCAGTGTCAAATTGAGTGAAGTTGAAGTGGGGTAGGAAACCCACATGGGCTGAAAAGGCTGCATTCTACAGGGAGCTAAAAGCAGAAGATAGGAATGGAAACTTTACTTTTACTATCTCCTATTTAAGGAAAATTCCAATTTGTAAATATCTGGGAAGCAGTTTATATGAAATATTTTGAATGGTTTACGTATTGGTACGGGGGGGGGAAACTACTTATATATCCGAGTGGCATGTTAAGCTGGAATCCAGATTGGTTTCATAAAGAAATGTTCTCGTCCTCTGGGTCAATTATGGTGCAATCACAAAAATTGTTAGTCTAAAGTCTTAAAAACTGATTCAGTCCTCAGAAGAAGAAAGATCCTTTTGACCATCTATTGTACTAACAAAAGAACAAAGGCCGACTGGTTTGAAGAAGACCTGAAGCACCTTGTGATGTAACAATGAATATGGATTATTCTAAATGACATGGCAATGTGTTGCTCACAATGGTAAAATGAGGGATCTCTACCGCTCTGCTTCTAACAAACGAAAGGACAAAATGAGAAACAATCACGTCTATAAGCAGAGATTTATTTTCAACTCCACAGCTGTATTTCAAGCATCACTGATTATCCTGTATCATTTATACATTTTTAATTTCCCTGTCCCACAAAGTGACAATATATGTAAAGGGCGTCTGTATACATAGTTGTATTCCTTTATTGAAATATAATTCACAAGATTATAGATATATATAGATATATAGATATATATCTCATAATTTTTCAAAGTGTGTGGTCCCAACATTTGAATCTTGACTAGCCAAAAACACTGCCTGCTGCTTTTCAACACACAAAAGGGTAGTAAGTTCTTGAAACTTCTAAACGCTCTACAGAAATGTTCCCTGTTAAAACAACATTCCGGGCAACGTCTTTGCAAAGGTAGTATGGCTGCCAAAGGAGATCAATACAAAAAAAAGTTCACTGAATTGTACACATTGAGCTTCTAGGAGAGTTAACTGTTCTTGTCACGGGCTCCTGGCTATAGTTTACAATATCCGCCTTCACTACACTCTGTGGGGAGGAGAGAGAGAAAAGAAAAACAGAAGAGGTTATAGCAAGCGAATCCGAAGGAAACACTGTTCCAAAGTGCTAGTAAAACATTTCACATGTTAATGACTGGACTATGAAATATGGAACATTTAAAAAGAACAAGAAAGAGAAAAGGTATGCTGTGGTCTGCTGTTCTCAGAAATCATTCATGTTTTGGTATAACACGTAGTGCATATTTAAGTATTTTTTATAAATATTAAAGGGTTATGATAAGCAAGTACTGATTCCAGTTCTAAATACTGGTTCCTTTGTTCCAAATGAGGGGGGGAAAGGGCTCTAGCTTGTAACGTTTTTCTGTCACTTACTCTGCAGCGATATATTTACTAGTCCTGACCTGAAATATTGTAAAATTTGAATTTAGACACCGAAAAAGGTTTACACACAGACAGACAGACACACAAACACACTCTTCAGAGTTCTGTTTTGAAGCTGCAATAAACCAAGCCTATAATTATCACTATTACTGCTATTATTGATTCATTAATCACATTCTAAAACACCATCTCAAGACAATTTACAAACAAGAGAATTAAAAATAGTCAAAAACAAAAAAAAAACACTGAAAACAAAAGCCCTGTAAAATTAGGAGAGAATGATGTCACTTAGTGTGGATATCTCACTCTGAAGGAGTTCCCATGGCTCAGGTGATGCTGGCAGCTTCATCACCAATCAGTGCCACATGGCAAAACTTTCATCCCAAGCTAGCTCTATGTGCATATATGCTTTCAGGTGCACATCCTCAGCCACACTCACCCCCAGCTAGTCAAAAATGCATGATTCAGTAGGGAAGGGAATGGTGACTCAGTTGTCTCACATACTCCCTTATCTCCATAGCATCTGCCTTCTTGCAAGTAATTCCAGATATTTTTAATCAGGAATATGAAAGCAGGTGGGTGGGGGTGACATGTTTTGTACAGGCCAAAAATATTAACTGCATGTGTTAACATCCGCCTTCTTCTTCTCCTTTTTTAAAAAAGGAGAATACAGTACATAATTCCACCATTATTATAATTTTTCTTTTCTCCTAAGACTTGATAGTGGACAACAGTATCTGTGACTGCTTTAGTCCCATTCGTGCATTTCCCCTTTTGAGCTTCTCCTTCCAAAAGTGATCCCCTATGTCACCTGTAAAGTCGTCCCTGAAACTCGGGCAAAAAGCAGTTTCCAATCTAGCACAGAGGTTATAAGAGGTTGCTATAGTTGCTATAGGAGGTTGCAACTGTTGGTCCCAAAGTTTGTCCCACCCAAATCCAATTGAAATCGGAAGGTGAATTCCTTGGGGCTTAGTGCACCTAATATTCTCTCGTTTGGGAGCCAAAATATTAGCTATTGCAAATACACAAATCAGAAGGAAACACATTATCAAGGTTAGTATTTCAAGCAAATGAAATAGTAACATTTGTTAAAACACTGTCTTTCTACTACACTACCTGAACTATTGCACTGAACAGACTTTACTCTGACAGCTGGCAGTGCTCTGCTGTTGATTATCTTCTTCAGGATACTTCACTAGTTCTGCCCTGACAACATGCTGCAGCCACATGTCAAGCAGTAGACAGAACAAGGAGGCGAGTGAAAAAACAGAGAGACACAGATCAACTATTAGAAAGGAAGACAAATGAACAGCAGCAACAAACAAAAGCCATCGCATTCCAGACACCATGCAGCATGATCAGTGCGCCCACTTGCCAGCTTTGTGTGCTGTTGGGAAGAGTCTCTGAAGCAATATCTCTCCCCGCACACTCCTTTCAAAGCAAAACGTTTATTGGGAAGACCTCACCAACGACAGTCCTGAGCTGATCCCCATCCTCCAACATGGAGCACCAGGAATGCCTGGAATCACCACAGCACTTGCACCTTTGAGTGTCCATGCATGAGTACAAGAACGTGCATTGGGGCTGCAAAACATGCATTACAAAGTCTTCATGCAGATCTGTTTAAAGGAAAAGCTTGACTCACAAAGCCCAAGCCCATCAAAGCAATCAATGAAGTTTAATCTCAGCAGAGGTAAGAAAAGTTTATTGAGTGGAGAGGGATCAGAAAATTAAGAGGAGGGGAAATGTGAGGATTAGCTTCTCCCCCCACCCCCCCATTTCTACCTGCAGCCCTTTCTGTACATGGGGCCAGATTCAGCTGAATGGCATGTGAGTGGAAGCCAGAGCAATGAGCCCCACTAATGCAGTGGAGCTTCCCCTGCTCCCCTAAGCCCCCTCCCGGCCTGCAAATTGTCTCGGGGGGGGGGCGGGGGGTCTGGAGAATGCAAAAATGCTTGCACTGAAAAATGAATATAATAGCATGACTGTGAATTCCTCCCATAGGTCACAAACAACTGTTTTGTGTCCAAGCGATACTTGGAAATTGTTTTAAATTTCAGAAGTGAGATACATACATACATACATATTGTAACAAAACAAAAAAAAGTCAGAAAATGAGCCTCTGCCTAAGAGGTGATTGGATTTCATGCAGCCATGGAGTTTTCACCTACATACTGCAATGTTTTGTATATTCCTTGCTGCAGATAATAGATTTCAATAGTATTTAGTATAACATAATTTTGAAAAGATCTTGTAAGTATAGTAAGCCTGCAATTTACATGCATTTAACTTGAGTGCATTCAGCTTTATAAGCCTAGCAAAAAGGGGGGGGGAGTGGTGAAACAGGTGGGCATTTGGGCAATCCCACCCACCATTGAACTCAATGTGTTTTGACTATACACAATTTTGACTATACACAATCCCCAGAATGTGACCCCTGCATAAATTGTCGGCTTACTGTATTTAATAACAAAACAATATTCAAAAAGGAAACATAAAATGGATTTCTTCTAGAGTAACCTTTTCAGAATCACACCATTTTCTCTTCAACGGGACCTTCTCTGTAATGGTGCTTTTCCTGTGGAATGTCTTCCTCCCGTCCCAGCACCAAGAGTTTTGAGCTCTTTTGGTTCTGAGTCGGTTGTTCTGCTGGCTTATGTTGCATTGATTTGGTTTTATGTTTTATGGCTGTTGCTTATGTGGCTTAAATTATTTGTTTTATTGTACCCGTGACCTGGGATTGTTTTGTGATGAACAGTGGGTTTAAAATATGTCTAAATAAATAAAATAATTTCTCTTTTCTCAGAGAAGTCACAAAGTTTCCCTGAGTTACTTGTTTTCTTAATTTTTTTGTAAGCTGGCTTTTTTTCACAGCTGTTCCAGAAATTTCAATAAGACCGTTAAGAATAACTATATTTAGGACTGCAGCCCAAGCATATTTTTACATATTTTAAAAGTATAGATTACCTAATTGCATAAATATTTCTTTTTTTAAGATAACTTCTCTCTAAATAAGAAATGGTAACAGATACAGGTGACAAACGCTCTGAATTTATGATCTAATTATCTGCTCTGCCTGACTTCTGACTGATCATCATCATATTATCTAATCAGGTAGACAAGAGTTATGATTCACTGGACTCCGGACTCCAGGACTCACCGTATTATGAGAAGAATTCAATTTCATGAAGATGTTAACAAAAGAGCAATGTTATCTGCACTTAAACAGTGTTATCTGACCTCACAGGACATAATTTCTATGCAGCATGCTTCCTGCAGCAGTTGAGAGAGATTTCTAAGACTCACTGAGCAATCAATTGTTGCTCAAAAAGCTGGGTTAAATCCTATGCTGTTTACAATATCTAGGCTAGTGACCTATGTTTAAGCCACTACATGGCATTAGATTAAAACAATTTGGACTTTTAAAAGAATTTCAGCTCAATTAACAAAGAAATAACATTACCCTTTTGGTACACTGTGTATACCCATCTCCAGATCTGAACTAATATGTCTTCCAAAGGTCCAGGTTCTGTAACTTATCAGATTCTCGGATTGGCAGATTTGATAGACAAGTCTATTTCATTGTATACCAAATGTTGTTAGTCTGGGAGATTCATTATTTTATTTAACTGCATGTTAACAACAATATATATTCACAAGCAAAAACAAAAAACATAACACCTCCACGGCTTCATCATTGTTTTATGTCATATACTGCTCTGAAATACAAACTGGATGAACGATGATACAGAAATGATTTAGAGAATTACTAAATAAATAAAGTGCAGAACTGAGTCCTAAATCTATCCAAATGTCAAGGGATGCCATGGGGGAGCAAGGACATCTCTTATGCTGCACAAATCTTAATGTCACATCATCAACTTACTGGTTTACAATTTTTAAACAGGGCCAGGATACTATTCTACTAAGGAAATGCAAACGTTTGGGCTCAACACGCTACTTACAACTTCATCCTGCTCCCCAGTATGTGAGGTAGCCTTACAAAAACTTTAACTGCAGCTTAAGAAAAAAATTCTGTGAGAACTCCATAATGAGCCTTAAGTAGCTCTCTGGGTAATGAGAAAAAATTGGAGAGTTATGGGTATCTCTGGATATGCAAGAAAACAATGGTGTTGAACTCTAAAGCTTTGACACCATGTTCAGAGGAAGGTTTTAGAAAACAATTTATGAGCGGAAGAGTGTTAAGAGTTTGTCCAGAAAAGCAAAGAAACAAAACTGCCATACCTCAGAATAAGATATATCATTAATTCACACATTTAAAAGAAAATGCACATCGGCTAGTCAAAGCAATATGCTCAGAAACATCACCTGTGATAGCTCTATTTCCGCTTTGTTTAATTTGACGTCAAGGAGGTCAGCAGCAATTTTTTGAAAACACAGGAAGACCTATTTAAAAAGGAAAGGCGTAAGTGATTAGAAACAGACTTCCTAGAGTTGCTACAAATATGGCAAAAAAAATCCTGAACTATAAACAATGAAATATAAAAAATACAACCTGTGCAAGATATCTCAAGAGCTTTCCTTTTGTAAATTTCATGCCAGCAACTGCAGCAATATTTTCATACAAACTAGTTTCATTTGTTTTACAACAAACACTACGCTGATTTTTCTCCACTGACAGTTCCTTCAGTTGGTCAAAAATAAGCTCTTCCACAGAATGTCTAGTCTAAAACGATGCCTGGACTAACTTGACAAATGCATTAACAATACTTTTTTTAAAAAAAAGTTTTTACCAAACATCCAACAGAGTCAGGTTTCAGCACGACAGCACCATGCCTATCAGGTTTGGAACACCAGCAGATCACTCCCTAAAGCACTGGTGATGGACCACTTTACTATAATTTAAATCCTGCTAGCAGTTGAAACCGTCTGCTGTGCTATTTGAATTAATGTTGAAAGAAAATAATTTGTGACCAGGGAGCTTCACCAAAAATTTCATACAAAGAACATATGTCTTTGGTGTTGTTGTTCCCCATAAAGAAGGGGACTATGAAGTCTACCAGGCAGCCTCTCTGCAGAGAAGTGGGGAGGCATGCCAGAAGTTGAAAAGGAGAAGGCACAAAAGGGCCCTTTGCAAGAGTTTGGGGCTTTGAACTGGATGCCATTATAGGCACCTTGGATACCACGCACTGTTAAGAATACTGAAAAAAATATGTTGATCTCTGCAAAGTGGCTCCATTGACTGGGACTATTAGTTTTTATCTCCTTGTTTTGAATTTTACATTCTGTGAAGGTAAGAAAATAGTTCACTTATTTTTGTGTGTGAGTTGCAGACCACTTTTTCCTTCTTTTTATTTGGGCTTTAATCTTTTGTTGATGTGATAATATGTGTGTGTGTGTGTGTGTGTGTGTGCGCGCGCGCGCATGCACTTATTTGTGTTTAACCCTGTAGAATAAATTATAATTTTCTTCAATTACAAATATTCTTTAGATTTCAATTATTCATCTATTTTTTTAAATGAACCAAAAGAAAACAGATGATAAATTGTTTCTATGTATTATGTATGAACTAATGAATTACTGGTAGCTTTGTATTTGGAAATTTGCTGTTACAGTGGACCCTCTGGATACGAATTTAATTCGTTCCGGGGGTCCGTGCGCAACCCTGAAAATTTTGTAAGAAGAGGCGCCGCTCCTGCACACACGCATGGCGCAACAGAGCACTTCTGCACATGCACATGCGGTGAAACCCGGAAGGAGACACTTCTGGGTTTGCCATGTTTGCAACCCGAAAGTTACATTACCCGAAGGTAACGTAACCCGAGGGTCCACTGTATTGGAGAACAGCAGCTAAATTAATGGAATTAATTAACTGTATTAGCGGAACTGGAAAAAAAAAACTGAATAACTATGAATTATTTAGATCAGGTGTTGGGAACTCTCCCCCCCCCCCCCGGTTGCATGGCCATTGGCAGAGAATGATGGAAGTTGTAGCTCAGTAACATCTGGAGAGCCAAAGGTTCCCCAAACCCAAATTAGACACTAATCAACCTAATAAATAAGACTGTTGAAATAATGCCATTATACAAATATGTGGTATGACAGCATTTGGAATACTGTGTACAGTTGGGGTCACCTCACCTCAAAAAGGATAGTGCCGAGCTGCGAAAGGTGTAGAAAAGGGCAACCAAAATGATTAAGGGGATGGAGAAAGGGTGCAGCATTTGGGACATTTTAGTTTAGAGAAAAGTCAAGTAAGAGGTGACATTATAGATGTTTATAAAATTGTGCGTGGCACGGAGAACATGGATAGAGAAAAGTTCTCCCTCATGAGAACCCAGGGACATCCAATGAAACTGAAGATTCAGTACAGATAAAAGACAGTACTTATTCACACGGTGCATAGTTAAACTATGGAACCCCCAGGAGGCAGAGATGGCCACCACCCTAGATGCCTTTAAAAGAGTAATTAGACCAGTTTGTGGAGGAGATCAATCACTACCAGCCAGGATGGCTATGCCCTGCCTCATCGTCAGAGGCATTAATGCTTCTGACTATTAGTTGCTGGAAAGCCCAGGAGGAGAGGACTCTGGGGCTCAGGTCCCGCTTGCAGGCTTCTCACAGGCTTCTGGTGGGCCACTGTGAGAACAGGATGCTGGACTAGATGATCCATTGGCCCAATCCAGCAAGCTCTTCTTACCTTCTTAAACTATTTTGTACAGTTCATACAGAAACATTTAGAATTTAAAGCTTTTGAAGATTTAGGAAACTTAGAATGCAAACCTACGCTTGGCTAAATTAAAATCAATGGGACATCATCCTAAGTAAATATGCAGAGGACTGCAGTTAAAGAAAAATATTAGAATGCTCTGAGGGTTAAACGTTGGGCAGGGGGCATTTGAAGAAATGGCAGGAAAGAAAAAAGGAAACTAGATGCACAAGACAACAGTTTGGAAAGCAGAATAAAATGATGGAAATTTTGAAATTAAACGAAGAGAAACATTACACTTTAGAAAAATTCGTAACATTAATAGCTGAAAGGGAAGCAAATCGGAAAAGATGTGGTGACAGATTATGGAAAAACAAAAAAGCTAAAGCTAAAGCTAAAGCGTGACATGAACTGAAGAAAAAGCCTGAAGTAGCTGGTAGATCTGAAATGGAAAAATAAGTATAAAATTGAGGGGTGTTTAATCATGGCCCCGTTTCTTTCTCAGTGGCATTTTAAAACGTCCTCTTTATTTCGGATCTACCAAGAAGCAAGCCTGGTTGAGTTTTTCTGTTGCTTTTAGTGCTTCTATGAATCATTTCATCTGCTTTCACCTGTGTTTCCATCTCTGCAGGGGCCTTTGCCATTCATTTGCCATTGAACTCCTCTTGGCAAGTGCCTACTGTAGCAGAATGCATTTGTGGCTGGAACCACAAATCATCATCTCCCTTCTTTTATCTTCTGGAGACTTACTAAAAAAACTGGTTTGTGAAGGATGGTGCTTCTGCAGGGAAGGAAGAAAAATCTATCGCAGGGTTCTGTCATGGAGGGAAAGATCATATGTACTTGCCTAGTTAGCTCTGGCGTTAAAAAACAGATGCTTGCTGGACTATGGTCTGGAACAAATGAAGATTTCTGTTAGGATGAGTGTCAAAAACAGAGAACTTGCCTAAGGCAAGGGACATAGAGAGTTGAAGAAATGGGAAGATTTAACTGTGTGCAACTGATAGACGGGAGCTGGGGGGGTGGACCTAGGAGTGGAGTTTTATGTACAGTGGTTTTCCCAGGGAAGCACAGCAGTGTTTAATTTCCAGAAATACACATGCAGAGACTCTGGCTTAAGGGGAGCAGTGTCATCTGCCATATTAGACAGGTTGTTCTTGCTTTTACAGAACATTCAAAGGCACTGGCTGGCAGAAATAACGGCTTTGCCACTAGGTCCAGCCATAATTCATGATTTCGGCTCTTTGCACAATGTTGGAATAAACCCAAGCTTCATATTTAAATGACTGAATCCCCAAGTGGAAGATGAAATAATGCTATATTTTTTGGATGGAACAAAATTCGTAAAAGGGCAGGAGATCTGAATGTTGGAAAGGCTAAATCCTAATTTCTTAGCTCAAAGAAGAGAAAATGTCTTAGTTATTTGAGTTTAAGGGAGCCATACCTTTTAGGTTTCTTAAAAACAGATTGTTATAAAGATGAACAAAAGAACACCAAGTACATTTGCATTTGATAGTTCACACAATGGTCAGAGCTTCACCAGCTAAGACAGAGGTGGGGCACTGCCAGCTCAGAGGCTGCAGCTAGCCCACAGACCCTTTCCATTCATGGCCCTAGTCCAACCCGCTCCTATGCGCCATTTGTTGTCCTGTTTTGTTACATCTAAATTTAGCTTCAAATGAAGTCCTGCTTCGTTACATCTAAATTGAGCTTCAAAAGCAAATTGTGAAGACTCTCAGGGTGAATAGGGAAGTGGTGGCTTACTAGAAGGGAAGGAGCCTGGAAAGAGAGATGTAAACTGCTTTGTTTTTTTCTGGTGGGAAGAGCCTGGCTGGATAGTTTTCTGACCATCATATGGTTTCTAATGTGCTTGGGGGGTTTCTAACATTTGGAGGTTATTGGTTTCTAGTGCAGGGTGACTTTCTGGGTTACTATTGTTAAAGGATGGCTATGTAAATGCATAAAATAAATAAAATAATATCTCAAAAAGAAACAAGAAAACGAGGCTTAATCTAGGACTACAAATCAGGATCAGATGGAAAAGACTAATGGAAATAAAAAATAATTGATACCCTTCCCTTCAATGACACACATAATTAACAACAAAATAATGCAAGCCAGCAGATAAAAATACAACAGCAAACAGAAAGATAAAAGTAACAATTTAAAAAGTTACACCACAGAATTTGGTGGTTGTTGTTTGTTTTTTTAAAAAATGGATTGTTCAGCCTTTGGATTTGATTGCTGAAAAACGAGAAATAACAGCCCACAGACTACAGTTAGTTAATAGCCTGGTTGGGTATGAAAGAGAGGCTGCCCTTGAAGACTACATTTACTCCAAACATGTTCCAAAGTGCTGGAGGTTTCCATGAGTAAGACCTTCTTGGACTGATATTCTGAGGGTGTTTTATTTCATGACAGGATACAGATTGATATCCTAGAATTACTGATTTTTGGCTGTATTCGGACAACTCTTATCTAATGCAAAATCTGTTCACTAAAGCCTTGTATTGCTGGAAGATATTCAGTAGTTCCTTAGATTAAAACTTGGTTAGAGAATTTGGGATGTAGCTAGGAGGGGGTTTTTTTTTGGGGGGGGGGATAATATTAGAATATTGGTGGAGACCAAACAAATGTATTTCAGAAAAGATAATGTATTAAATTTTAGAAATTACATGAATGGCTATATGATTCTGAAACTGCAAAAGAAGAAATGCTTACTTAAAATGTAATCAGCAATGTAAAATGTATATTCATTATTAACAACCACAGAAACATGCAAACTTTAATATGCTGTGCATGTTTTTGGAAATTAATGTATCCTTAGTAGAAGAAATCTGATCAAACCAAAAAATACAAAATACGGAACAGAGGAAGAGTTTCAAAATAAAAACCTGAATTATATTTTTAATGTTTCTCCTTTAAAAAGCATTCTTAAATAACTCAGTTCACAAAAGTTATGGACAATGGAAAAAAAACACCTTTGAATAACGTACTTGTAATAAGTACTTAACAATAATCATCATATTACTTACGGAATCACCTGTCTTGGCTGACACAAAATGACTGCTAGAATGATTTTCCTGGCAAAATCGAAGATGCTTATCAACTTTTACTGTCCGCAGATGCTCCAGATCAACTGTATAAGGAAAGGAAAGTGTGGTATTAATGTAATAGTGAATATTTAAATACATCTAAAACTCTTAACTTTTACCATGGTGCCTTTAATAGTGAAACACACTCAGACCTAAGGTAAGTCACATCAGAGACATCACCACCCTGTTCTCTTCTCTTTGGAAAAAAAGAAAGGGGAGAGGGGAAAGTAGGGGGAAATGCAAGAGGAAAACAGACTCACAAAGTCAGGTGCAGAAGAAAGCAGTATTCCTGTAAGCATTATGAAATTCAGAACCCAAAGTGGGAGTTAGGCTGCACGAGCCAGCCTTGTCCCCAACATTCACTTTTGAGGCTGACTCCATCCCTTACCTTCCTATTGAGTGGGAAGATCTGAAGGTGAGATTCAAAGCATATTCAACTCAAAATGCTTAGAAGCCTCCCCACATTCAAGAACCCTGTGCAATCTGAAAGTGACTCAAACCTTTAATAATGGTATAGAAACAGAAGTTTCAGCGAGCCTTGCTTTTTTCACCTTACCAGCTGACCGTGCCAACATTTGCTCGTCATACCACCATTAAAGGCACAAAAACACTGTCCTGTTTCACCTTTTGAGTCCCAGACGGAAGCAAACAGGCATGTATATATGGTGTGTTGCACCTTTATGTAAGTTGATTCCTAGGTGTGAAAAAGCTGGAGGCTATACTATTAATGCATAACAATCAGGATGAACAGGTTCCAAAGGTGACAAAAGCAGTTCCTCTAGCCTTCATATAGAATACATCATTCTGATGGACTGTCTGTTCGATTCTTTTTCTGAAGAAAAATGACATCTGGCATACCTCTTGACAAAAATAAATAAATGTTTTTAACCTTTTGTCAAAATGAGATGTATCCTAGGATGAATTGCTTCCTTTGGCCAGTTAAAAGTTTTAGTCTGCAATCCTACGAATTAAGTATTTGAGAGTAAATGAGAGTAATTCCCATTAGACAAAGTGGAACTTTTTTCTGAATAAACATTTATAGGATTGTGCTGCATATCACACTAATATTAAAAATATTATATAGAATGTTGTCTCAATTATCCATGTAATTAGATAAGTTGTGTATGGTACAAATATATGAAAGGAGTAGAAAGATTAAATTTCCAGGAGCTCTCCCCACCAAAAAACAACAACACCCGGTTTGGGGAGAATTGAAAACAATGCAATACTTGTGGTTTTAATAAGTAAAGTACGAGAGAGAGAGAGAGGGCTGGCATCCTAAAAAACAGTGCCTGTTTCAATTGATACTAGGAAGTCTGTCTCTGCCAAAGATGTAAAACTATCCTTGAAGAAAAAGCATATTACCTCTGAAACCAACTTATTACCTCTGAAACCAACATACTTGAATCTGACAATTCATTAAAACTTTCAGATAACACCATTATGCAATGCATTATGCATTATGCAATGCAATACCACATATTTTGAGATTTTATGAGATTTCATGCATTTCCATTTTTTAAATTTTGTACAATTATAGGCCCACTGTGGGTATAGAAAAATTTTCAAATGCCACCCCAATTCACATAAAATTGAACTCAAATCCTGCATGGATTTTATTGTACATATTCCAGTCTCTTCGAATCTAATCCTAATGTAACTGGAAGCTATATTGCACAGCTTCTCTTTTTATTGCACCAAAGTCCCCATAAGGGTGTTGATTCAATGCTGTCAAATTATAAGGCAAGTACATTCACAAGGATTTAAGGACAACTAAGTTCTTTATGTCAACACAGAGGGGGAAACCTTCAAGTGATTTCCTGAGGAAGGGACCCAGCTGACTTGTGAAAACTTGTAAATTTGTAAATCTAGTAAGTCTGAATAATAGGGTCATTTGATTATCAACTGGAAAAAAATGCAACATAAAATGCTTTATTTAAAAATGATACTGGAGGTCTTTAATTTCCACACTCTGGAAAGTTAGTCGGAGAGAGGTTTTGGCCTAACAGGATTCCTACAGTTCATTTATATGGCATACCTTGGTTACTTCGCGGGGTTTAGCCAGTTTTGACTTTAAATAACAGGGGTTGGCATAGAAGCAATGTGCAAAAATTATACCAGAGCTATTCTTGTCTGATTCATGTTTTATTGCTCCCATAACATGGGAAAATGAAATCATTTTACCATGGGGTATGATTTTCAGATGGCACCTCTGCTTCAAAATGGTGGCTAAAAACATTCCCCATACCATTTCAGAGGTTGATATCAAAAAGGTACATTTTGGAAGGATTTTTAATTCACCAATATTCTTACAGCTGGGAACATGAGAGGATGAGGGACGGCAGGAGCTTCTTGAATTACTCTTTTTCTGCCCCACTCTTCATAGAACTGCTAGGCACAAGGTAGGAGCAGGGTGGTTTTTTCAGCCAGAACGTTCTGGAACAGAGTTCTGGCACCTCTTAGGAGAGACCTAGGCAAAACTCTGCTGCTCCTCTGGCTCATGAGGAGACCCTTAGTAGAGCCTGAAATGGACATCCTCTACAGCAGGGGTGGGCAAACTAAGGCCTGGGGCCGGATCAGGCCCAATTGCCTTCAGGATCCGGCCCGGGGACTGTTGGGTGGATCAGCGTGGGGATTCTGTTCGTTCGGGCTGCACCATTCCATTTCCCTCCCCCCCCCCCCACACACACACTGTGGCAGCGGCGCCTCCTCCCTCCCTCCTCCTGGCTTCTCCCCGCCCTGCCTAGAGGAGGAAGGGGGCTGGCTGATCAACATTTTAAGCCAGCCCTTTTGCGCCGCTCATCTTCCCTCTGCTACTGCCGCCCTGGTGCTCCTGTGGGCCAGAGAGCGGAGCGGACGAGCTCCCTCTGCCTCCCCAAGAGAAGTGGCAGTGGCGGCAGCCCCTGGGAAGGTAAGCACAGCGGCTGGGGATGGGGAGGAGGACTACCTGCCCCCCTTGCCTCTTCTTCCAGCTCCCCCCCGCCCCCCAGTGCTGCTTCTCCGGCCCGCCACAAGGTCTGAGGGACAGTGGACCAGCCCATGGCTAAAAAAAATTGCCGACCCCTGCTCTACAGCTCTGGAGTGAGTCAACTTGCAAGCCATAGGTACACTGGAGCTTTGCTGAGGCTCTCTCAACTAACAGCTGATGTGCAAAAAGAAACCTCCCTGCATGTCAGCTCTGCAAGTCACCCTGTCTCTCCTGGTTGCTCCTTTCTAATATATACAGTCTAAGATGCTGTATCAGTTGTGGAAGAGATGTGTAAGATTTATTTATCAGTTTATGCAATGGCTATTGCCCCTGATCATCTTGACCACCCTTTCGGGATCTGGAAAAGGAATCTTAGACCACTAAGAAACTACTGCCTGAGCGTCCTCTGAAACCCAACGGATGAAAATGGAGATGGCCCTGTGTGTAGGAAAGACAAAGCATAAAGAAAGAAGAAGAAAAGCAAACCCAGGGATCCATTTTTAACATTAGTAAAGGTAAAGGGACCACTGACCATTAGGTCCAGTCGTGGATGACTCTGGGGTTGCAGTGCTCATCTCGCTTTATTTGCCGGGGGAGCCAGTGTACAGCTTCTGGGTGTGTGGCCAGCATGACTAAGCCGCTTCTGGCGAACCAGAGCAGCACACAGAAACGCCATTTACCTTCCCGCTGGAGCGGTACCTATTTATCTACTTGCACTTTGACGTGCTTTTGAACTGCTAGGTTGGCAGGAGCAGAGACCGAGCAACGGGAGCTCACCCCGTCACAGAGATTCAAACCACCGACCTTCTGATCAGCAAGCCCTAGGCTCTGTGGTTTAGACCACAGCGCCACCAGCGTCCCATTTTTTACATTACATTTTAACATTACATGGTGGCTTTTATAATGAATTGGAGCAGTTCATTTTTAGAGAAGACGAGCCAAATGCCAGCTGGTTCTCTGCAGAATCAATGGGCTCAATTTCCCATGTCGCGCTCTGCTGCAGCCAGGTACTGTTTAATTGATTAGATCAAAAGCTTATTTTAATTAACTATGAAGATGCCTGGATTATCAGGCAGATTACACACATGCACATACACTTTCTCTTTCAAGTTGCAGATAGCAAGGACCATCTCAGAAGATGCATTCTCTATTTTTGTTCAATTAGGAAGAAATACCTTTAAGACATTGCCTGTTGCAACACAGGCACCATAAAAAAACAAATGTAGCATATTCTTTCCTTCACATATGCATAGAATCATAGAATCGTGGAGTTGGAAGGGGCCATGCGGGTCATCTAGTCCAACCCCCTGCAATGCAGGATTCTTTTGCCCCACGGGTCTTTCACCCATGACCCTGAGATGAAGAGTCTCATGCTCAACAGACTGAGCTGGCAGATATTACATCAGCTTTCTCTAATCAGGTAATACCTCTTGCATTATCATTTAAATTGGTGAAAAGTTTCATATTTAAATGCAGTCCTGAGTATTGTTTGCATACTTGGATAATCTATATAGCACAAAGTATATTAATTTCTAAAACATTGTGAAAAACTAAAAATAATCTATCTGCAAAGCATTTGCAGCTGTTCATACAAGTTATAAAGTTACATAATGCTTAAATAATGAGCTGTTGAGATTAGGCCACACCAATCTGACAAGTAAAACCTTCTTGTGATTTATTAATTTACATGTGCTTAATTATATACATATTATATACATATTAGTGTTCTAAAAATACACTCAGGCCATAATAAAAGCATATAACAATGTTTCTTTTAACTTGTTGGTCTACTATGGCATTGAAGGAAACTTTAGTGCAACCAGTTTGCCAAATGTAACCCACGAAGCCGAACATAACCAACTAGCCATGCATGACCCCCACCCCATGCACAATTATCCTGTTTATGCTGCCTGCCTAAACTGCAAAAATGAGAAGGAAGGGCCAAGCACTTGGTAGACCATAATATGCATCCAAACAGTTGCATTCATCTTGATATAGGTCACAGCTTGTGCTGGTGTGGCCTAAGGAAAACCAATTTAGAAACTAGCAAAATTAAAGCACACACAAGTATGATTTTTATTAGGAAACTTGACAAGAAAAGCATGGCAAACTTTTATTTTTATTTTGCTTATCAAAGAAATATAGGTAAACAGAAACGATATGCTTCAGAGGTGACTGATGTCTGAGGAAAAATAAACTCCAACAGGATCAATTACCTCTCCTCTTTACCCAGCCATGGTGAGAAAGAATAAAAATTATTGCCTCTCAATAACCAGAACATTATCTTGCTAGAACACTGCATGGCTTTATTAATAAAGATTAGAGTTTATTTCAAAGTAAGTGTTCAGGATCACATAATTTACAGGCATCCATTATGGTATGAATCTACCATGGTGTCGTCCTCTGTTTTGCCGAAGCCTGCCTTGCAATCAGCTTGACAAAGACCAACATCTTGGGTCAGGACATTGCTAGCACTCCACACATCATCACTAGTGATCACAAGCTTGAGGTGGCAGACAATTTTGTCTACCTGGGTTTCTCCATAACCAGCAACCTCTCCATTGAGCTGAGCTGGACAGGTGTATTGGCAAGGCTGCTATGACAATGGCTCGCCTCTCCAAAAGGGTCGGGGAGAATGTGATGCTAACATTCAATGCCAAGATTGAACGGTCTACCAGGCTTGTCTGTTGAGCATGCTGCTTCATGGAAGTGAGTCGGGGACAACTTCCAACTGTCAGGAGCGACACCGCAATGCCTCCTTCCACATGTGCTACATCAGGAGGATGTGGAGTATCACATGGCAGCACAGAATTCCAAACAAAGATGTGCTCTCCCAAACCCACATCCCCAGCATGTTCACACTGTGTGATGTCTAGGCTGGCTTGGTCATGCCCCCAGAATGGAAAATGGCAGGATCCCCAAGGAGATGCTCTACAGGGAATTGGCTTCAGGCACCAGACTCATTGGCAGACCAACTCTGTGCTCCAAAGATGTCTGTGAATGTGCCATGAAGGCTGGCAACATCAACCTTGTTGTGTGGGAACCCCTTGCAGACAACTACAGTGCCTGGAGATAAACTGTCAGGTCATGTACCCATAGCAGTGACCAGAGAAGGAATGACCACTGAGAGGAGCAGAGAGAGAAGAAATGCCATGGTGCATCTACATCCGCACAACTGGATGTCTTCATCTGTAACTGCTGCGACAAAATATGTCTCTCACTTATCAGTCTCTACAGCCACAGCAGGTGCTGCAACCTTCCAGCTGTTGACTTAAAGGCACCCTCCTCCATTGTCTCCCAAGACAGATGGCTTACAACACAGTCCTCATCTACAAGCTGTCTTTATGAAGAGGTTGCTATTTTGTCTATTTAATGTATTGTTCCTTCAGGATTTTTAAAGTATCCATATCCATACTGATTTAACATTTTAACTTCTGACTCACCTTGGCTTAAACTGGGGTGAGTGCTAACCTGTGGCCCTCCAAATGTTGCTGGATGCTAATCAACAGCAGCCTGAATAGTCTAGTGAGCTGTAGGCCATCAACATCGGAGGAACTAGCCACCCCTCCCTAAAACATTTAGCTTGCTCCCCACACCCCAGCAACTAGGCAAGGGGCAGATCTGACAAAGACACAGAAGTGCCTTTGCAAGCACTCTTTTACTGTATTTGCAACTTCAAGTAATTATAGTATATTCTCTCTCAAACAAGAAAAAACACAAATAATAGAATGTCTTTTGTACTGTATTTGCAAACCTCTTTACTTACTGAAATCCCATGCTTTCAGTGATCCCCTACTGAAAAACAAACATATTGCTAGTTTGATGTAATGAGCTAAAAATCTGAAATAAACAAAGTTCTGGGATAGATTTATGCAATAATTAGGTTATCAGGAAAGCATCTAAAGCACTCTGCTTATGCTCTTGCCAGCCAAACTATGTGTCATATTAACCTCCAGAAAGTTATTTCAAATACATAATAAACAGTTTGTGCCCCACTCAGATTATTAGGTGATGGGAGAAAAATTAATTTGATTGCAAGCATGCTTTAGGTTTCTCTCATGCACTAATGTTTGCACTGCCCTATAGACTGATGCTAGAATAATTCTAAACTTAAGCTTTTCATACACTAAATGAAAAAACCATAAAGAACAGCAAGCTATAAAGATCAATCCCAAGTGGAATAGAAAGGGCAGGACTAATGGTTCGATATTCTCTGTTCAACACCTGCCTTGGCCCAGGCCCCGATGTAGGACTCTTGCAAGGAAAGCAAAAAGGTAAGCTGCATAGCGCTATTGTTGTTTTGAATAGCTTGTACTGGAGAAATGCAGCTGAATTAAAGTGTTTTTTTTCAGTTTCTCAATAGTTTCAACAGGTATCCCTGTGCACAACTGCCTTTCAATAGATCCATAAAAAGTCTGTTCTGACCTATGGAGCTTTTTTCAACTGCTCTCAATTATGTACTTCCAAGAGTGCCAACACAACTTGGTTCCACAGACATTCCAAGCTTATTCATTCACCATCTCCAGCAGAGGTAATAAAGATTTGGGTAGCTTAGATTTTTCCTCCTCTGTACCTCTGCACCAAACAAATTACTCTCCTAAGACATAACAACATTTTACAAATTTCAGGCCAAACTAGTATTATTGCTATTATAAATGTCTAGCATTAAGTCATTTCAAACATAATCTGCATTCTTGTTCCAAACCTTTCATAGCATACAAGCAAGAGTGGCGCAAGAGCAAAAGCCATTACTCAATGTTACTATGCAATTTACTGCTGCTTTTCTGTATCATAGCTATCCAATTCTACTTTTATGACTCAGCACTGTAATTTGGCACTCATCTGTGGCAGTGTCTCTCTCCTAACAGCCAGATCAAGCGGCAAAAAAGTGTGTAGAAGAGAGCAAAGACGAGTTTAGCCTGGCTATAGGGGGCTGTACAGGAGAAAGGGGAAGAAAGAAAGATACGAATGGAACATAGCAGATGCAGAGACTTAATGTCAAGTATAGATTGGTCCCAAGATAAAGTACCTTTTCCCCTATACTGAGTGAACAAGCAGCTGTTTATAGTACCAACAACATACTAAGTGTTTATTTTTTAAATATTGAACAGCAATTATTTTTAAAACATGGTGTCTGGAAATTTTTAAAAAACCTGAGACCAATCAAGTGTAGAAAAATGTATTGGCAATATTCAGAATAACTGCAGCACTTCTTAAATTCTAAGCTGAATTTCAAATGCAAATCAATACTTACAAACGCTTTGTTTTACTGATAAATTTGTCAGTACAGTACTTTGAGTATCTTGACCAACTGCCAAACTGTTGGAGAAATCCATCCTAATCTAGCAGCTGACTGGAAATGGAGTTTAAAAGAGTAAGATGCCTTTAAAATAGTAAGATTTTCAACAACAAAATATAAATATTTGTGTTACCCACTTAGGATTGGGCTATTCTATAAGAGTACAATGCAGCCCCATAATCATCTATCTGCTTTAGCAATGCACTTTGGTGGAATATAAAATGCATCTTAGCGAGAGAGACTAGACAGACCTATGTTCATATCACAATAGTCACAACAAGGACCAGAAAAAAGTAAAAGTAAATTCAATACAAGTTTGGACAGACGAATACATTTCAGAACTCTTCAAGGAAATAAAAATCCAATTGTATTTTAATATTTTGTTGGAAGCCACCCAGAGTGGCTGGGGAAACCCAGCCAGATGGGCGGGGTATAAATTATTATTATTATTAATATTAATATTATTAATATTAATATTATTAATATTAATATTATTATTATTATTACTACTACTACTACTATAATGTATATGGACTGTTCTTTTATCATCCAAGTGTCTAGTATATAATATACAGCCAAGTGCCTATTGCGCAACAGTTTGAGAGAGCTGGCCTTACCTTTTTCAACATAGAAAATTTTTAAGAAATTGAAATTCCTTCTTCTCCTGTGTCAACTGAGTGCCTACTCAATAGCAGTGGTGATAGTGGGTAAAGGGGAGAGGCACTCACCATGTTGGTGCAATGCCAATGCACTGGCATAGCCGATCTGATGCTCCTGCTCTGGTGCATTTGTGCTGCACCAACCTGGTTGCTGCCTCTCCCCTTCCCCTCGGCCTCCTGGTAAGCAGCAACAAAGCAGCTGACTGAGGTCAGGCGAATGCTACTGCCCTGCCTCTACTGGGACTACTCTTATTGCATTACCATGCAATCTTAAACACATTTACTCAGAAGTAAGTCCCACTGAACTCCCTCCCCTTACATATAAGGCATGCATCCTATCTATTGCCTTTTCAGCACTTACTGAAGGCCTTCCTTTTTCAACAAACCTTTTAAGTTGGAAGTTTTCATCTCACTCAGTACAGGCAACGACTATTTTATGCTTGTTCAGTGCATGCTGACCTGGGAAAGCGGGCAGGGCGTAGCTGGGTGCAGCAAGCTTACACATGCTCTGCCAATGCAAGCGGGCGCCAGGAACACAAACTGGGGGTGGCCTGTATTGAAGTTGAAACTGCTGGTTCAAGGTAAAATAGATAAGAATTCCCTGGATGTCAAGATCTAAGTTTGAGGTAAGTACTCTTTGGGCGAGAGAACCTCAGCAGAGATTTAAAATCACAAAATATGCACCAAAGCAAATATAGGCTGTTTGGCCTTTAAAATGTGTCCTTTAAAGTGAGTTTCAGAATTCCCCTCTTTCCCTGGTATAGAAAAAGGCCACACATTTGATAAGTTTTAAATTGTTTTGTGTGCTTTTCTATACAGCATTCAGAAAAAGTTGCACAGGCAGTAAACCTTGGCTTAGTTACAAGGTGGTGAAAGACCCTACATTATTGGTATAAGAATTCAAGGGTGTCTGAACTGGAACAACCAGCTGAAACCTCCTTGCATGCTAAGCTGCTCAGGTAGAGTGCAGGTGAAAACAATAGGCTTGGTTACCCATTTCCTCCCAAGGTAAGGGGAAGTGACCTCACTACACTGGTCAGGACAGCTTTCTCTATGGTATGCATTAATTAGACTTAAGCATGTTGATTATATAAGGCTGGTTATCTAGGGCTGCCATACGTCCGGAATTTCCCGGAGATAGCTGGGATTCGGCAGTCGGAAACAGTATCCGGGCGAAATCACTGAAATGTCCAGGAAAATCCAGGCAACCCATGTCAGAAGTACAAATTTTGGCGAATTTCCTTTAAAAAAGCTCAAGAAACAGGTTGGTTCTTTCTTGTTCATCATTTCAATATGTTTTCATGAAAAGAGATTCCTAATTTAAACTACAAAATTCAATGGGGCTTACTCTCAGGCAGATATTGTGTTAGGATTGCATCCTTAATCACAAAACCAGTAACAACAGCAGCAAGGGTCATGTTATTGCTATTACATGAATGCTTGTTTCTTCTTGCATAAAAAATTGGTGAGGGTGGAAGTTATGCAGCTAACTCAAACTAAAGAAGTTTGGATAGGTGAAATCTAAGTGGAAATTTTACTTTTAAAAACTCTTTTTCTTTTCTTTTTACAAGCAACTTTTGCTGCTTATTGCTCTTAAACAGCTGTTCAGCTACCTCTGGGCTAGATGTGAAGTTTTTATTTTCCCAAATCTAAGCTAGAAGCTTTAAAAAAGGAATTTGATTTAAAGTTTCTTAATTAAAAATAGAGGTTAAAGGGGGGATGGAATGGGCGATGCAGCTGTGCTGATGCCAGTGGAGAGAAATCCAGAGAAAGAAGTGAGGTAAAAACACATAAAATAGTTCCACAAAAATTAAGTGGGTGCCTTAAACAGCTGTTTTAGTTTAATTAATGGAAAGTTAACCTTGTGTAAATATTCCTATTTCAAAAGCAATGTTCTCTTTAGATTTTTCTAAATCTGAGCCTGGATCGTACATTGATTTACCACTATAAGAATAAGTAACATGAAAATATGACACTGAAGCCTTGGCCCTAGATTTGGCAATCCCCCTAGCTTCAGAGATTTCAGATAGCACTGTCCATATAAGGTCAAGCCTACCTACAGTGCATTTATTTTTATTTATTTTTAAGGAAAGCGTATATTCCTATGAAGGTAGAATTATTCAGCTTGTAAGCGCTTCTATGAAAATGCAGCAACATATACAGCTCTAGCAGTGTTCAATCTCTAGCATTATTTTAGCACTGATATAATTTTGAACTCACAATGGAAAAATATTCAAAGCTTGTGAACTACTCAGAATATCGTATTTTTGAAATAAATAAATGGAAACATGCCACCCTCTTTACACTGCTCCACAGCTCTGATGCTGTGACAGCACTTGCTTTTTGGCAAATAACAGAGTAATTACTTTAACAAGTGTGTAAAGACGATGGAAAGCCACTCATGTAAGGTCAAACAAGAGGTTTATGAACTGCAGAAAAGCACAATTAATGCAAGAGGGCAGAAGGAGAGAAACATGTTTCACACTTTTATTGTGAAGAGCATGAGTTTTGCACAGGAACTGCCAGAACAGATGTTCATAAATTTGGGCCTTAATCTAGAACACTTCCCGGTTTTACTTTTAAATTATATCTGCTGGTGTGTAGAAATTACACCTTACTTTTTAATATAATTCTTCTGATTAGATTTTTTAATAAATACATTTATTACCTTAGTAGTGGTGCCAGCTGGTCAGTTGTGATTTACTGTCCAGGCCTGCTTTAATATAAAGTGGCTTTTGTGGCTTACCCATACAGATTACATTTTAAGCTTCAAGATATCACCATAAAGCAGCTGGAAAAAGTACTGGCTGTGCTCAGAAACCTGTATTATTGCCCAAGTGATCAACTTCCTGAGCATGCAGCTACTCAAACTCTCTGAAAATTTTTGGCTTGGCTTTGTTCTTATACTGGAAGTTAGTTATAAACACCAAAGGAAGTCCACTGAGTCTGCAGTTATGCTTTCTATCAGGAAGACAGCTTAAGAAAATTATTAGTTTTCTAATGAGAAAACTACCTGGTCATTTAAAATTTCCGTTTACATCAAATATATTTTTTATCACATCTGATTCCTTAAAATAAAATAAAATCTCTTTAGATTTCTACCCAGGATGCTATTTCCAACAGTTGCCAGGCCCCAAAATTGATACTCCTTTTGGTATCATACCTAAGTTTCAAAATTCCTATAGGAATTGCAAAAAAAACATGGAGACAAGGTGAAGGGCTTGTGCTGTAACTCTGCAAGACGCTGAATGTTGTCCTTTGCTGTCCCTGTTGTCAGCTTTTGAAGGAACAGGGGAAATAAGTAAATACCCAGGTAACTTATTCAAAAACAAATCACCACTGACTTTTCATCAGTTCAATGATGGAACATTTCCCTAATAATTTCATATTTACTTTGCCATTGTGCAATTTCAGGCTTTACACCTAAAGAGGTTATATGGGAGAAAACCACACAAATATTAAGACATTTACCTACATAGACACCATGGAAAACAGGGTGTGCTAATCTATTGAGCGCAGAACCCTAACAAAATCTACACTTCACTCACAACTCCACCAAACTTTTATCGGCAAATCCACTAATGGAGACAAAAATGTTTTCTTCACACAAGCATACAAACTCTCAGCGTGGCTTTGAAAATTACACCAACGTGGCTGAAAATCATGTCTGAAACAGAGGGATGGAGGCCAGTGTTGCCTGCAGCATTCCTGACCATCATTCAAGGCACCCCAGGGTGCCAGGGCACCCACTGGCAGAGGAACGGGGGGTAGCGCACTGCCCCCAGCACCATTGGGGAGGGGGTACCATTGCGGCCGTGGGTCCTCCGGACTCATGCCGCCCCCCCCACTGCACCGGACACCACACCCCCACGGGTGGCGCGCCACGCCCCTGGGACACACGCCAGCCATGCCCCCGCCTGCTCTCTGACCCCAGTGCTGGAGCATGCAGCTTCACCACTGTTGGCACCCTGGTTGAAAACCACTGCTCTTAAGTATTGTTTCACAGCAAAAATAGTAATACTCCTCCTTTCCCTTCTGCTGCTGTCTTCTTTCTGTCTGAATTTAGCCTATAAACCTATGGCAGGGACCTCTCTTACTGCAGACACAGCAGGCACTGTGATTCTCCAGCAATTTGACTTCACCCCCCCCCCGAGGTGCACTCCATTGTCTCACGAGACAGACAAATGCCAAACCAACTCAATTCAGTCTTTGAATGCTTAAACAGGGCTAATAGGAATGTATACAAAACCATAAATAATCCAGTTCTTTATTCTTCTGGTGTGTGAACTTCTTGGGGCATTTTAACTCCACTAAAAGATCCTAAACCTCTTAGTGTGCTGGACACAAATGTAGGTTCAGACACACCCTAAGGAGTATGTTCTTTAGCTTATAATGGTTGTTTTCTCATCTCACTACCACAGCTCATGGTAGCCCACTGCCTCCCTTCATGTTCCTTATTTCCTTTCTCCCAAGACTGCAGGTCAGTTTGTATGAGAGTTGGCAAAGATTACTCAAGCACTTCTAGTTGTCACAAAGACTAATTAACAAACTTGCAGCTAATTTGTGAGGGGTCAGTTAGTATCAGAATTCAAGAAATGGGCTAACTTTGTTCCATGACGAGCAGAAAGGCAGTGCCAGTTTGCATGCTAGAAACAAGGAATGCAGAGTCCTCCATAAAAATTAAGCTAATGTTTTGAAAATATTACACAGCAGATTTTACTTATTACTGATGAATTGTAATATGTTTCCCTGCTCTGTGTGTAAATTTTAATATGACCAAATGATGAACAATATATTTGTAGGTGTTTAATTATATTCCTTTTTATTGTAACTCAGTAACTGGTCAACTTATGTCTTACAAGGATGAGTCAACTGAGGAGAAAACTGGCAAGGTATGAGACACTAATATGAAATTAATGAATGATGATAATTAATTACATAAATTCAGTATGTACAGAAGAAAGTACTAACCAAAATCAGCTTTTCATATATTAACTTATCAAGCTATGAGGTGCTCCCCTAAACACCATGTAGAAAAAGAACTAATGCTAGCTAGAAACAAGCACACTTCTGTAGAAAAATGAATATATCAAATTATTTAACTGGGGCCAGGACAAATTATGCTCAAGTCACCAGATTCTTAAACACCTTCCCCAGAGTTCTTTTGCCTCTTTTTGAACCTATATTAGCTTGTCATTCAAGAGAGGTAATGTTATGTCCAATACTGTCTTCTGTTTGTAACCACTAGGTTATTAGAAATGGAACAGAAGAACATTTAAATGATACAGCATAAGTATATGAATTCACTGATGAAACAGCTAAGTCCAGAACTACATGTTCAGCAACATACACAGGGATTCCAAACCCTGTATTTGTCCTTTTTACATAAAGTGATGGTAGTGAGCATTTTGCAGAGGAAAATGGTGGACAGGAGGCAGTGCTTAACCATTTTCTCAGCCGCCAGTCATTTTACCCACTTGAGTGGCAAGCACATTTCAAGATCTTGGCTGAGAGAAAAGACGGGAGCAGGGGTGGTGGATGAATCAAGAGAAAAAGCAGTATGTAGGAAAGCTCTTGCATACACACCCTCCACTGTGAAGTAATTCTTCCCCACATGCTGGTTTGTCAATAACCTCTATGTTAACATTACTGTTAAAGTTGCATTCTGCTTATAAGCGTTGTGAATAGCGTATCAAATAGTTAAGCTAGAACATAAACAATTGTAAAAGGAGCATTAGAATATCCTTTTGTGAGGATTTGCTTTTCAGTATGTATTTTTTTTGTCCAAAGTAACAGCACTGGGAAGTGTTAATAGTACACTCTCTTGAGTAGATGGTCATCTCCCTCCTCTGCCTTGCTCCCCACCCAACACACACACATGGCCATACCACCGGATCAGTAAACAAACATTATATTTAGTGAGTGTACAGATTAGATGAATTTGCAGCATAAGCAACAACACTGTACACTGGCTGCAAAGTTTTGTTACAGTTCCAAATTTGACTCACTTTTTAGTGAAAATAACAATTCTAAAAAAAAAAAACTTAATGGCATGTTGAAGTTTTGCAGAAATTCTTAAAGATATTTGTACTCCCCTTTTCAAACCCTGTGCAAAATGCCCCGTATTAACATCCCTCTTACAATCGAACATTAGTTTACCCTCTATCATCAGCTTCCTTTGGTGAGGATATATTTCCACAGTAGCTAATGGAGACATTCCTACAAATCAATGTGCTGCAGTGATACAGAAATAAAAGCTCATTTCACTGTAATGATGCTTCCAGACTTCCCTCAAGTCAGGTGGTTACTTGCAGTTAATGATCTGTGACATGCCACACAAGTAGTCCTAAAAAGACTTATTATCCACTGCATGTGCAACAATATTTGCTTTATGGATGGCTAAATGAATGAAGACATTCAATGTAACTGTAAAAGTAAAAATCAAAAGAAAACTTACAAGTAACATGTTTTCTTTGAGTAAAAGAGCTGTGAACATTTTCCATTAATACTTAACCTTTTGCTGAAGCAGTGCAACCACATATAATGCTTGAATCCATAAAGCCAAATCACTGTGCAGGGCTAATGCCAATTATCCAAAACCGTGCTAAATGTGTTTTGCAAAAATGTAATTTTATGTCCAAGCTCAGCTGATAATAATTATAACTTTTATTTATGCCCTTCTTATAGGCAACAACTTTATAAAAAGGACTATAGAATATTTTCTTTTAATTGATGGATAACAATGAACCATTCTGTTTTAAAGCCAAGAATCATTAACCTAGCTACTGGAGAAACTAACATTTTTTTTCTTAAAGTAGTTGGTGCAGTTAGGCAACACAATATTATTCACAGTTGACTACCGAATGAGACATTCATGTGTTTTCTGATTTATTTCCTTTTCTATATTCCACTTCTGTCCACAGTTAACGGCTTTCCATGGTACAAGCTCTTCATTTGTTGTAACATTACCAAATATGAACAATGCTGCCAGAAAACATTTCCACTTAAACACAAAGGTAGAATCACATACCTATTTTATTTATAAAAATATTAATATACTGCCGTATCAAAAATATATCACAGCAGTTTACAATATAAAAACATAAAGCCATACAGTAAAATAATTAAAAAGACAAGTTAAAAGCAAAAGAATCAAAGACAAACATCAGTTGACCATTGTGGACGATGTACTCTTACTTGCCTGCATAGGCCTGGTGAGATAAGAAAGTTTTCAGCAGGCATTTAAAAACGAGCAGAGAAGGCACCAGCTGAATCTCAATTGTTAGGGTGTTTCACAGGACTGGGAATATCTGGGAATATCATCCCAAACTCTGAAGCAAATTTGTTTCTTAGACTTATTGTTGCTGTTAAAAGCACAATGGGTTGCCTCCAACTAATTTATATTCAATAGACCCATTGAAATAAGCGGACCTAAGTTAGCCATGGGTCTAGTGTGAGGAAGGCTCATATTGGAAACAGTCCAATCTAGTGAGTAATTTTCCTGTACAAGCCCCATTAAAGTGAATGGGAACTGTACAAGAGATATTCAGTGGAGGTTGCAAAGGAGAACTTTCTGTTGGACTGCGTCCTTCATAAACATACCAACAACACTATATGAATCCAATCATTCTATGAACATCATAATGCTTCATAACATGCTTTCTAAGGTTAGATCAATTTTAATCTGTTACCACCGAGGATGTGGACAGGCTGCTTGGACGAGTGAAACCAACCACCTGTCTTCTTGATCCTTGTCTATCCTGGCTGATAAAAGCAAGCTGGGAAGGGCTGGGCGGTGGGGTGGTGAATGCTTCCCTCTGCGAGGGAGCCTTCCCAGACCTGCTTAAAGAGGCGGTCATTAAACCGCGTCTTAAAAAAAAAAATCTTTAGACCTGGCCAATATGGCCAACTATCTCCCAGTCTCAAATCTTCCATTCTTGGGCAAGGTGATTGAGCGGGTGGTTGCTGAACAACTCTAAGCACGTCTGAAGGATGCGGACCATTTGGATCCCTTCCAATCAGGATTCAGGCCTCACCATGGGAATGAAACTGTTATAGTTTTCTTCTTTTATAAAACAAGGGAGTCTAAGCTGTATTTGAGGATATCCTAACCTATTGAAATCCAGTGTAGTGGTGTCTTATCCCACAGTGTAAAAATTCATTAGCACAAACAAAAAATAGCATTTACAAGCCAGTTTACAGTGGTACCTCTGGTTACATACTTAATTCGTTCCGGAGGTCTGTTCCTAACCTGAAAGTGTTCTTAACCTGAAGCACCACTTTAGGTAATGGGGCCTCCTGCTGCCGCCACGCCGCTGGAGCATGATTTCTGTTCTCATCCTGAAGCAAAGTTCTTAACCCGAGGTATAATTTCTAGGTTAGCGGAGTCTGTAACCTGAAGCGTATGTAAACTGAAGCATATGTAACCCGAGGTACCACTGTACTTGAAAACTCCTAAGCTTATTTGTGCAGAAATTAGTAAATTTTTACTGAGTACCTAGAATTAACTAAACTCTACAGTTTTAAGAGCAATTAAGTTATCCCAATAGAACAGGCAGCTCAATGCATTAACCTTATGAGTTACATTAAAATGTAACCTTTAAACTTCACACTACAACAGTACAACATTTCCTGCTCAGAGAAAGCACTCCAGCATCAATTAATCATCACTCAGTCGAATATACCATCAACATTTTTAATTAGCACTGATGCACTCTCTTTTCAGGCCCATCCATCACAATGGCTGTTTAAAAACCTGACTTATTGGACTCTGCTTAGGAAAGGATCTGGATAATATCTGTGAGAAAAGGTATCATTCTTCCATCCACCCTACAATGCTGACCGATAATTCCTACCCCTTCTACAAGTTGCTGATAACAACTGCCCTCAGGCTAACCAGCCAGCTGTAAATCAAGTAACAGCAGCTCCTATGCAGTCTGGGTTAATTCTAGGTCACAATTTATCCAGCAGGAATGTTGACTTGACACTTGCATGTTTTGCTTATAGATGTGATAAAGGGAGGAAACACTGATTGAGTTTGTCAGGATCAAGGAACCAATAGGGGAAAACCTTGTGTAACAAAAATATTCTGCCATAGTAGTCAATGGTATTAAATAGAAATAGATTTCAAGCTGAAATTAGTATAACTTGTTCTTTTATTTTCTGAACTTGGGTGGGATGGGGAGCCTGTATTGGAAGAAAGGAAAGTCCTTAAGATCAGTTCTAGGTACACTGGATAATGATGAGCAAGCTGCTACATCATCTTCTAAGTGCCATGGCAACATAATGATTGACTGCAATGCAATTAAAATATTTATGGGATTGATTCATTAGAGCAACTTTCTGCAGCATTTCTAGGCACCATTATTTCCCGCAATAATGGCTCACCACTTCGTATCAAGCAGTTGACCTCCAACAAGTGGATAGTGAAAAGAAAACCTTCAGAGCATAACGGAAGCTCAGTTGTCCGGTCAAAATCAATTTTCTATCTGACAGCATAGTAAGGAAACAGCAACTTTTGAGGAAGTTCACTTCTTGCAAAGGCAACTAGTAGTGAATGCTATTAGCATGCCTTTTGGAAGTACACAAAAGGAGATGGGAACAAAATTCCAGTGACGAGTAAAAAATATAAGTACTGTCCTTCTCATGTTTTTTATACTGTTGTTGCATTTTTATTTAGAACTGTATGCCACCCTAGTAATTTATTTCAAGACTGAAATAGAAAACAATAACATACCAGAGGACATGTTTTTTTGGGGGTCTTTAGCAGGTAATTTGGGAAACGTACAGTGCAATTTACAGTGAAATCTACCGTGTTTTTTGATCCATAAGGTGCACCTAGTTTTTAGAAGGGGAATTCAAGAAAAAAGAATATTTAAAGGGAGCGCTGAGCAGAGCCTGTCCACGTGGAGTGTGTGTGGCTCTTGGGGGCTTTTCCCCCGAGGAGGGGGAAGGGCAGCCCATCACTGACTTTGTGCCGCTAAGGCAGAAGCTAAAACAGCTAGAGGGAGCGCTGGGGTAGCCCACGAAGCCTCCGCAGGGCAGCGGGGAGCCTTCGGAGGCTTCGCTGGCTACCCCAGAGCTGCTTTAAAGAGCATGTGGCTCCTGCGGGCTTTTCTACGAGGAGGGAGAAGGGACTGACTGGTCGTGTCAGTCCCTTCTCCCTCCTGGGGAAAAGCCCGCAGGAGCCGCACGGAGGTTGGGGGCTTTTCCCGCCTGCCTCCCCCCTGCATTCGCTCCATAAGACGCACACACATTTCCCCTTACTTTTTAGGAGGGAAAAAGTGTATGGAGCGAAAAATACGGTATGTATGTCTGTTTAGAGGTAAGCCTCACTTAGTTCAATGGTACTTGCTCAGGTAAGTACACTTTCTTGGGAGCAATCACAACTGAAACCAGTGGAACTTCCTTCCAAAGAAACACACATAGGATCAGGTTATTAATTTTTACACTTAGTCATTTTTTTCCCCATTGCACACAAGCCAAACAAATCAAAGTAAGGCAAAAGTTAAACATCCACTTCCATCTCTCCATGTAACTCAGTCCAAGGTAACTGGAGTGGGAGGGCAGGAGAGCCCCATACATTGCTCAATTAAATCCAGTAAATTGCTAGTGTAATACAGGCTTCAACCATTTTAGGTGTGTCCAATTGACATGTGATCACCGAGGCAGGGGTCCTTTTGAACCCAAAAGAAGGCAGAATGGGGCCAGGGCAAAATGGGGCGGTGCGCACTTATACGTGCTCCACCAACACATGCAGGAGCCAGGAACGGAACCCCATGCGAAATGGTCAGCATGTATATCAAAGGTTGCTGTATTCACAGCCCAGATCTGGACAGCTGATTCCAAGATTACGGACTCCAGCATGTTGCTCTGCCAGAAATTTGATTCCTTGCATCTTAATGATTAGCAGGTTTATTGCAGTTAAATGCTTTCATAGGCAAGTTTGGTTCATTGGATGCAGAGGAACTACAAAGGTAGCAAGCACAAAAGACTAGGAAATAAAACAAGGTGAAAAACATGGATGGTAAGAATGGGAAAACAGCCTAATTATGGGACCTTGGAGTATACAGAAGACAATACAAAAGCAAAGGAAGAGAAGTTTATCTTTGTTCTGAAGGAACCATTTCATTTAAGCCTTAAAATGCTGTATTCATACAAAATCAGAAAATGATAAAATTGTAAAGTTGGAAGGGATCTTGAGGGATCTAGTCCAACCCTTTCAATGCAGGAATCTCTACTAAACTATGCATGACAGATGACCATCCAACCTCTTCCTAAAAACCTCCAATGAAGGAGAGTCTATTCCAAGAGAGCCCGTTCCACTGCTGAACAGCTCTTACATTCACAAAGTTCCTCCTGATGTTTACTCAGAATCTTCTTTATTGTAACTTGAAACCATTGGTTCGAGTCTAACCCTTTAGAGGTTTCTCCAGCAGGAGAAAACAAGCTTGCTCAATCTTCCATGTGACAACCCTTTAGATATTTGAAGATGGCTCCGATATCTCCTCCCAGTCTCATCCAAGCTAAACATATTAACATGACTAAATGCCATATCAAGCATGAGCCTCAAGCTTTTACACTAAAGTAGTACCTCTGGTTACAGACGCTTCAGGTTACAGACTCCGCTAACCCAGAAATAGTACCTCGGGTTAAGAACTTTGCTTCAGGATGAGAACATAAATCTCACAGCGGTGGCGCGGCAGCAGCAGGAGGCCCCATTAGCTAAAGTGGTACCTCAGGATAAGAACAGTTTCAAGTTAAGAACGGACCTCTGAAATGAATTAAGTACCACTGTATCTCCTTCCCTTCTCCTGGCACAGCAGCAAGGTGTTTAGAAAATTCCACTTTGTTTTGATTAAACACATTTTAGCATTGCATCCCAAACCTAAAGCAAGCCAGCTTCGAAAACCATGCTTTAGGAAACAATTATGAAGACTAACCAGCATTTGCCTATTTTCAGATGTACCTTTATAATAATATATAATAATTTATTATTTATACCCAGCCCATCTGGCTGAGTTTCCCCAACCACTCTGGGCGGCTTCCAATCAAGTGTTAAAAACAATACAGCGTTACATATTAAAAACTTTCCTAAACAGGGCTGCCTTCAGATGTCTTTTAATGAGAAGATAGCTGCTTATTTCCTTCACATCTGAAGGGAGGGCGTTCCACAGGGCGGGCACCACTACTGAGAAGGCCCTCCTTCTGGTTCCCTGTAACCTCATTTCTCGCAATGAGGGAACTGCCAGAAGGCCCTCGGTGCTGGATCTCAGTGTCCAGGCTGAACGATGGGAGTGGAGACGCTCCTTCAGGTATACAGGGCCGAGGCCATTTAGGGCTTTAAAGGTCAGCACCAACACTTTGAATTGTGCTAGGAAACGTACTGGGAGCCAATGCAGATCTCTCAGGACCAGTGTTATGTGGTCCCGGCGGCCACTCCCAGTCACCAGTCTAGCTGCCGCATTCTGGATTAATTGCAGTTTCCGGGTCACCTTCAAAGGTAGCCCCACGTAGAGCGCATTGCAGTAGTCCAAGCGGGAGATAACTAGAGCATGCACCACTCTGGCAAGACAGTCCGCAGGCAGGTAGGGTCTCAGCCTGCGTACCAGATGGAGCTGGTAGACACCGCCCTGGACACAGAATTAACCTGCACCTCCATGGACAGCTGTGAGTCCAAAATGACTCCCAGGCTGCACACCTGGTCCTTCAGGGGCACAGTTACCCCATTCAGGACCCCCACACCCGCCTGCCCCCTGTCCCCCAAAAACAGTACTTCTGTCTTGTCAGGATTCAACCTCAATCTGTTAGCCGCCATCCATCCTCCAACTGCCTCCAGGCACTCACACAGGACCTTCACCGCCTTCAGTGGTTCTGATTTAAAAGAGAGGTAGAGCTGGGTATCATCTGCATACTGATGAACACCCAGCCCAAACCCCCTGATGATCTCTCCCAGCGGCTTTAAGCTATAGTTAGTAAAAAAAAAATGGAAGCAAGACCTTCCCAATTCCTCTTCGCAGTAGTACCAGATGAGCACAGGGTAGTACAGGTAGTACAGAGCAAGAGAAGCCCAGGTTCATATAGCTTGAACTTCATAATTTTAAATCAGTACTTGATTTGTTAATCAAATAAAGCAACGCCTGTGCTGCTTCATGTTTCCTCCCTTATAGTCGCTTTCAACCACTTGTCTTTTGTCTCTATCTGCTTTAAGTTCATGTGAGTTATAACCACTTTAACTATTAGCTTTTATCCCTCTCCTCTTTAAGTCTTATGTATTTTATTTTATTTGCATGTTTGTAACTTATGCTGGTCTGTGACTATAATAAAGTTTGATGACAATGATGTTAAGCAAATTTAATATTGCCAAGTTGTTATTTACATCCCTTCTAAAACTACTCTATATCCTAAGGTCAGAAATTGAAATAATACCCTACTGGGGTTTTAGGTGTATTCCCATTTTTACAGTTCAATTATGTCAGAATCACAGCTATCCACAGAAGTTGCAAGAACTGAAAGTCCACAACAAGATTGGTATAAATACTTTCCGTCCCCCATTTAAAATCATGACAGGCCATCAAGTATGTGCTGTGTCTTCAGAACAGTTACCCGGTACTCTTGAGATTTATGTGCATTTTAAAATGGCACCCAGAGCTATATTAGTTCTTATTTCCAGGACAGGGGACTACTTGGTTTTGGTACTAAGATTCTATAAGCAGAAAAGAAGAATCAGATTCTAATTAAAGAAAACACACAGTCACCACTCTATACACCACAAGGAAAAATGTTACCATTGAGTGATGTGTAAAAGTAACAGAACAAACTCTACATAGTGAAAATCACATCCATGCAAATTTGTATGAAGCTTTTTCAAGTGCTTTGATAACAGTAGGAAACAAAAGGCATGAAGCATAGCATTTGAAAGCCCTTGAACAAGACTTCACACAGGGAACAGAACTATAAACATATTAATAATATTCACTTATTTCAAATAACTAAGTTAGGAAAATCAAAAGCTGCCTTTATACATTTGCACCATGCAGCAGTTAGGAGGGACTGTGATGGCTGGGCATTCTGCCTTTTCTGTAGCCTCACTCCAATCGTTTGTGGAATTTGGAGGGGAAAGGAAACCTAAACAAACATTACTTTCTAAAAAGTTTCCAGTGATAAATGCAGACAGTGCGCATCTTCCAGTCTGTAAATGTAACGATTTGTTAGCGTTGGCATTTCAGTCAATTACAAATGAAATACTATAAAATTGACCACTTATTATTTGACTATAATCAAACATTGCCAAGTATTCTATGAAAGCAAGAATGTCACTGTGTCCGTGACAGCGTACTTTTGTATTGCGCTATGATGTCAAGGGCAGGAACGATGGAGGGCGGCTTGCCCCTCAGCACTGGGGCTGTCAAGAGGGAAACCTAACAGCAAAGCAAAGCTTCTCTTACTGGCTACCTGCTACAACTGCAGGAATCTTCAAAGAGGTACAGGAATACAAGTGGTCAGTGGCAAAGGTTATGGCTCAGAATTCCTTCTTGTACATGATCTAACCATCTGCTCTGTAAGGCTCCTGTGAAGGGCTGGACTGCAATCTAGAAAACAGCCACTGAAATAACTGAAGGTACTGAATTAAGCCTCAGTGTTGCCTTCTGCTTTCATTTCATTATTCACACTTTATTTATTTATACTGCATTTGTATTTATTGAGCCTAGAGTTTCAGGATAAAAACCAAACAGATTTTTCCCCTATGAATGATTCACATTTGCTATGCCGTTATAGTAAGTTACATAACACTTATTGTGCTCTTTACCTGGCTGCTCTTCAATCTGCTAAATTATTCTGCTGCAGGTGGCCAGGTACTGAATATTTTTTTCTACTGTGTTGAGGCGTACTCTAGAATCTACTGTAATTAACAGTGACATAGAAAGTTTTACAATATACAGTAGTACCTTGGTTTTTGAACTTAATTCATTCTGGAAGTCCGTTCGACACCCAGAACCATTTGAAAACCAAGGCTTCCTGCACTCAATCGGAAGACGTGGAAGACATGCTGGACATTCGGCTTCCGAAAAACCTTCGCAAACCAGATCACTCACTTCCAGGTTTGCGGCATTTGGGAGCTGATTTGTTCAGGAGCCAAGCTGTTCGACAACCAAGGTACTACTGTATATTGTGGCACATGAAATTACTTTGTTTCTGCAATGAGCCAATTGTCATATCTGTAGAGTAAAAAAAACGTTTTTCTGTTGTTCTCATAAAATTGTTACTTTAAAATATATGACCAATAGTTGACTAGTCAATTGACCAAACCTTGTTTGATAAGGGCAATACCAAACCTTAGGATTTGCTAAAATGATTGAGGGGAAATTAGGCACCTGACAGTGTTCTTGTGACTTAACACATAGCTCTTGCCCCATCATTCTATCCTTGCCCCCATGACACTAAATGGCCTCTATGTTGTTAAGCTCCTCATGGTAGTGGCTTGTTTGTTTGTTTTCCTTATTATTATTATTATTATAGTCATCTCTCAAAAGATTATTATTTTTATTATTAGGAATTAAGGCAAAAAAGTCATTATTAGGAATTAAGGCTATGTTTTGTTTATTGAGCACAGTTTAAGAAAAAGAAGATGAATAATGCAACCATTTTGTATAAGAAAAATAAGGAAAGCATACTGGCAACATTTCCCAAGTTTTATGGGTAATGTCATGCTGCTAATCACTGAAGCAGGTTATTTCCATGAAGTGATAACCCCCAGCAGACTAAACATTGTGATTGCTGTCACAACATAGCACCCCCATTTGGTCTAATGCATGAAATATTACATTCTACTGGCCAGAGCCTGCCAAAATCAATGAACAATGGTGCCAGTAAAATAGAAGGGACCACACATGTACCAATGTCTGCAATGCTGAGGCTCACATAGTTGTACTGCAGATCTGTGCAATGGATTATACTGCTGACCTGCATCTTAGCTCGATCACCAAAACATTCCAGCTAAACAACAGTTCAACAACTTACTTTTATTGCCTACGAGAGCCACATGTGGCTGAGTTTCTGACTCTTCGTTGACCTTCTTTACAACATTATACCAATCTTCTACATTTTCAAAGCTCTGTTGGTTGGTGATATCATACACCAGGAGGACAGCCTGAGAAGCAAAATATATATATAAAGCACAGTATGTTAAGATGACTAAGTTTATATTTTTAAAAATCCATCTTTATGACAACTTAGAAATGAGACAAACTGAACACTTATTCAATGTTAATTCATACAAGCTCCCCACCACCAGCATTAAAATGACACATGCACAGAAAATGTTCTAAAATGCAATGTTCTAGATAAGAGACAGCTCTTGAAAAAAATAAGAGTTTTCTTTATTTTAAGGGTTATGTTGCACTCCTAATCATACTAGCTGAAACTGCACTGAAGCAAAGTAATTGACAAGCGGGGAAGAATAAACTGAGATGTCTACACTGAGATCCTCATTTGGGAGGCAAGTCTACTCTGGTGGTTGATGAAATTCATAGCCAGCCACTTTGGACAATGCATGGCTCATCATTCCATGGCTAGGGAGTTCTAGTGTTTCAAAGCACCTCATGTTGTAGAACGGTATGTCAAATCCTGTGGAATAAACATCCCATGCAAGCCTACAAGGTTGTCACAATCTCTACCCCTATCCACAGGGTCTTGGAAATTTTTGTCTATGGATTTCAGTGTAGATTTGCCACCCTGTAAGTATCACACTACCACTTTAGTAATATGGACCTCTTCAGCAAGATGGCTGACTTTTTGCCACATCCAGGGCTTCCAGCAGCCAAGGAGGATGCCCAGCTGCTTGTGCAACACATATTATGCCTCCATGGGCTCCATGTAGGGAATATATTGGAGAGGCGACCTTAATCCACAGCCCATTTATAGCAAGCCCTTTTGCAACTTTTGGGTATCAAGCTCAAGTAGCCTTCCTCCCATCATCCACAGATGACGGTCAGACAGAACAGACCCAACGCAATACTGAAATATCTGCACTGCTGTATAAATTTTCAACAAGACGACTGGATCACAATGCTTCCCCTTAAAGAGTCCCCCCCTCCACCCAGCAGTCCCTTTCCCCCCATCAACTATGGAAACCATCCACAAGCCTCTGACTGACCCTGCCCCCCTCTCTGATCTCCACCACAAAATACTTTGTCCAAGACCTTCCAACTATGCATCAACTCCTTCAAGAGCACCTGGGCTGGGCTAAAACTGCATCCAAAGAAATTGCAAGTAAACATTGCCCAGAGGACACCAAACTCAAAGTGCAACTATTCACTCATCATCTTCCCTCAAAATGGATGCTCATCATCTAGGACCTTTCCAAATTAAAGCACATGGCATTTCAGGATCATTTCCTGTCTATGTGGATGCCCCCAGCATTCACTCCTTAGTCCCCTCTGCAGCCAAGCATCCTTGGGTGGCATCTTGGAGATGCCCCCTGCGCTGGTAATGGTGGAAGAAGAGGAATATGAAATGACTCAGATTTTAGACTCTCATCACCATGTTAGTCTGCTGCAGTGTCTGATAAACTGGAAGGGTTATGGACTAAACGAACACTCCTGGAAGGGTGTCATAGATGTACCCACCTCTGAGCTGGTACACCACTTTCACAGGCACTACCCCATGAAGCCAGATCCAAAGACCAAGAAAGGGGGGCATCATCGGAGGGGAGATGATGTAACAAGTCCTGAGGTCACCATGTGCAGTGGCAGGCTGAGATGAAGGAGGATGGAGAACAGGAGGATGACATTGGGAGACAGGGCTGAGACTAAGCAACAGTGGTTGAAGCAGACAGATTCACCCCCCTCCCAGGATGTGGCTGTCTTGGCTGAGGAAGCAGTCCTGCCATTCCACCACACACACACACACCCCAACCGGGAAAGGAGTACAACAATGGAATCCAGTGAGGGTGTTAGTCCACCACTAGGTGTTAAAAAACCAGGGTCAGAAGGGGAAGGCACAGCCTGTTTGCCCAGGGCCTGGCAGTGCTCCCAACACTGGGAACAGGCGCATCCTCCTTGATGCAATGATCATCTGCACACTTGGCAGTCTCATGAGTCTCATGAGTAAGCATGCCTTGCCCTATATTTGGAAACTTGGCAGATGAGCTTGCCAACCTGCTAGGGCAACTCCGTTGCTTCTGTGCTGTTCTGAACTCCTTGCCCTGACCTTGGACTTCTTAAATTTGGATTGCTACTCCCAGCCCATGTAGCCTCATCTTTCCTGTCATTTAGCCTGAGTGTAGTGGATACTGTGACTCATTACTTGCTGCTGAGCATATAAGTTCCTCTTCTTCTTCACTGTCATCGGCAGGACAGCACCTAGTTCCCATCACCCTCAAGTTTGCAGAGTCTTAATTATGAATCTCTAACCTTGAAATTATGATAGAGTGAAATTGACAATATAAAAGTTCAGACAATGGTTTATTTGTTCTAGCAACAGACTGAATCAGTCATGCCCAATAAAACAGATATATGGAAGATGTCAGAGGGATATGATAAAAATTTTCTGGGCTAAGGCATAAAAAATAAAGTCTAAATAAAGTTTACAGTCTTATTTAAACTTAACCTATAATATGGATGTCCACAAAGTTACCAGCACTCTGGGTATCAAATTTATTTCCACAGCTATATTTTTGTAATTCAAGTGCAACTTCTGCTGTAGAGCACAGCATTGAAATTTAATGAAGCAAATCTGAAATCAAAAGAAATTGAGGAAGAAAAGAGGTTATCTGATAAGTTAAAATGGTAATAGAATTAGTGTAGTGCCTAAATATGAATAAGGATGTCTAAGGCTTAAATTGTGCCTATTATAGTTAATTCAGCAGATGGTCTCATGCAAGCTATTGCTTTTTAGCTTCAGTCTCTCATCTGCAATAGGGAGATACTAAATAATGACCTACCTGACCAGATTGCTCTAAGGGATACTAAAATAATTTATATTAGGTGGTTTGAACACTCAAAATACTTCATATATCAAAGCTAACTATATACATTTATTTGGAAGAAATACCTCGAGAACAGATGGGCACTATTTCCATGGACTGGCTGCATGGGAAACATATTTTCTAGTATTTCACATCCCCAATTGCTTTTAATTTTGTGTATATAATTTGCAGCTATATAGTGAAGTTACCATATTATTGAGAGTTTAAATTTAATCTCATTTTATAGTGCTTCCTCGCCTTATGTAGGAAAACATGATGTGGCTCAAGAGATGCAGCAAAGTTTGGGTAAGCTGCAATAAACATCTGTTAACTTCATTTCTGAAAATGACTAGCTTTAAAATTTAACAAGTTGGCCCATTTTTCTTCTACTAATGTGCAATTTCCAGTCTCTTCAATTAACAATTCCTCCTCTATATTTACACATTGCCACACACCCCATTTCATCTAGGCCTCAACCACCTATTTTTCTCTTTATTCAGGGAGAAAACAAAACAAAAATAGGTTCATCACAAATAAAAATGAGCTGTGGGTTTGAGTAAGTTTTATTGTACATATTTATAAATCAAGCTGTCCAAAAAGCAGTACTATAAAAAATCAAGTGTTCTTTTGTAGTTTACTAACAACAGAGGGTGCACTGTCTCAAATGCTTCTTGTTCTAAACAGAAAAGAATGTATGTAGCATTACTGATAATTTAAAAATTTGTCTACTTGTAAAGCACAGTTCATTTTCACTGCTCTGCAAAAACATTTAGCTACCTAGTTGCCTTCTTTTGTTTGCCCTCCTAGAACCTCAGCTGGCTGAATGAATTTAATAGCATAGGATTGCTCTTAATTTCCTCCTTCTACCTTTGCTCCCCAGGAAGCATCTGCACTCAAAACAGCCACTATGCCTATTTAGATATCCATGGGGATATCTAAATAACCTTGACGAAAACTGCTATTTTCAACTTAAGCCACAATGCAGGGCCATGAACATCTGTTTCGGAAAGCTGTTAGGGATATACAAACTAGCACCTTTCGTTCATAAAAGGAAATACTGTTCAAGCAATCCTGTGCTAAAAAAATTCAGTCTACAAAACCAATGTTCAAAACAGTTTCACTTAAGCAGATGTTTACATTTTACTAGCCTCTTAAAATTCTACTGCAAACTATCATTTTTACAGTAAGGTCCTAGAGAAGCCAACAATAAGTAACCACCGTAACTTATAATTTTTTAAACCATACCTGTGCGCCATAGACATATTTATCCAACATCTTGCCTCCTATTGTTTGGCCTCCTATATCCCATACTTGAAGAGTAACATTTACATTTCCTGCAAGAAGGGGGAAAAAATAACTGATGTATTTGACATAGCTGGTTTACAGAAATCAGATATAAATAATCTTTACAACAGAATATTGAAGCAGCAACACCATGTGTTCCACCTTTGTCAGATGTGCTGTTGCTGATGTATCTGTCTTATATAAAAGAAATGAACAGTAGGCTTTGCCACTGCCTACACCAAACCATGCCCTGCATTTGACCAGGATCCAGAGCGCAATGCAACATCTAAAGGAGCTTTAATCATGTTTTTCCCAAACTGCACCACCCATATCACATTGGCAAATAGATTAAAAAAACAAAAACCAAACAAACAAACTGAACAGTCATGTCAAATGTTGATTCTTCTCTTGATTTTTTCCTTAATAATATTTTTCTGGATGCATTATGAAAACCATTATTGGTATGCTTATTTACATCATTTTAACTAATGCAAGTCTGTTAAAGTGGCAATATGATAAGACATGGTCTGCTGTGCACAAAAAACAAATTCAAGGCTCACACGGACCCAGACAGCATATGTGCACATGTGTGTGTGTGTGCATGATAAACACAAAGCATGATTAGGATCCAAGAGCTATTAAATAATGCCCAATGGCTTGCACAAACCCACTGGGGATTTCTGACAGCAACTCTATCTCACTACCACGCCTCCATTGCAAACAGCTCCGCCCCCCAATTTACTTGCTATGTTACCAGGAGGGGCTGGTGTTCAAGGAATGCAAAATTAAAACCTCACTTTGGTGCATAAAACTAGGTAATAATAATTACTTTATTATTTATACCTCACCCATCTGGCTGTGTTTCCCCAGCCACTCTGGGAGGCTTACAGCATACAGTATATCAAAACATAATAAAACATCCAACATTAAAAACTTCCCAATACAAGAATGCCTTCAGATGTCTTCTACAAGTTATGTAGTTCTTTATCTCCTTGACATCTGAAGGGAGGGTGTTCCGCAGGGAGGGCGCCACCACCAAAAAGGCCCTCTGCCTTCTCGGTCCTGAGCACAACGAAATTTTGTGCACATTATTTTCCAAACAGTTTGTACCTGTCAACTTCACATCATTCATTATTTGTGAGTGCTCAGTAGCAGCTGTTTTCCACTTATTTGTACTAATAATCTGACACAAATTTTCTTGTGGGCAATTTTTCCCCTAATTCAGCTGAGAAGACATGAATGGTGTGCAAAGCTATATTTTCACCTTTATCTGTTGCACTTCCCACAGTAACAGCCATGTCATTTTTAAAATGGCAGAGCAGCTCTTCTGTTTGGAAGAGCAAATAACTGCAGAGAAATTGAAAGTAAAGCTTTGGCTGACCTTGCTCACAAATGAATAGTTTTACAATGGATCCTGGTTATCTCCTTGATAGCACAGCTAGAAAGACAGACTCAAAATACTAAACGATTGCACTTTTCAGCAATAGTAACTGGACTTGATTTTAAATATTGTGTCTAGATATTCCAATAGTCCTTAGCTCCTCACAGTGTATATGTGTCAGCATACTCAATATATTGTGGATGCTAAACCAGCACTATATTCCATTAATAAATATTCCAAAAGCAAAACACCTTCAACGTGACTTCAAATCTCATGAATTGAGCAGTGGTTTTTAATTTTTCTCTAGCAGAAATCCAAATTATTCTAATATCAAGCCTTTATAATACTTCATATAATATAAGCATGATCCAGTCAATTTGAAACATTTCCCAGTCTCACTGATCTCACTAAATAAAAGCTTAAAATCTCACCCACAGGAATTCATTTGTTTGCATCACACACCCCAAAAATGTAATGATAAAGAAAGATGTAACAGCTAAGAACCATAGCTGTCAACTTTTCCCTTTTCTTACGAGGAATCCTATTCAGAATAAGGGAATTTCCCATTAAAAAGGGGAAACGTTGACAGCTAGGCTAAGAACCAGCTACTGCTGGAATCAGTTCATGTCAGATAAGTAGTATGTCCACTTTTGCACACACTTTAAAAGTACTTTAAAGTACTTACATCTAACAAAATACTGAACACAAGAGTGTAACAAATTGCAATCATGCCTCTTCCATTTAAAAGAAATGTGTATGTGTAGAAACAACTCACATAAATTATTCTCTATGCCAACTTTTATAACCAGTGTTAACATTACCCCAGCAAAATATACTGCCTACATACATCACATTTTAGAACATAGTTCCATGAACTGTTCAAACAGTACAGCTTGCATAATACAAAATAGTGATTTTGTGCTCAAAATCTAAGCAGCTAATGCATTTTTTCTCCCGAACGAAAATCTCAAAGGAATGCTTTAGGTCACAATTCCAGCATCATAGTATGCTACTTTTTATGGACAGAAGCTCTGTGCCATCATAACAATGAGCAGACTAGTGAAAATTCAATAGGTGCATTTTTTTCTCAAAACTGCATTTTCTCTGTCACACGGCTGTTAGCAGAGCAGTTGGTCAAGACAAGAAGGTGGCAAAATACTAAACAGTCCACATATTCAAGAGCAATATATATTCCTAGATTCCCATGTTACAGATGTCAACCTGAGGAAATGGAAGGTGTATGCTTGTGTGTGTGTGTGTGTGTGTGTGTGTGTGTGTGTGTGTAATGAAGAAAGAAAGAAAGGACATCAGTTTGAATTTTGTATGTTATATTGCAGATAAAAGTTTAATACACCCAAGTAACAGTTATTAAAATCCTTCATATCAGTTATAAAAATATCAATTTCTTTAAAACAAAAGTAATTCTATAAAACAAAAAGATTTAATTTCACTTACTCAATATTATTAAAGATAAAATTGATGACCCTTATGTTGATTACTCCTAATTAAATCAATGTAAATGACTTACAGTACTATGGTTTCAATCATGCACCCATTCATGTATATTTAGAGTGCAAACATGCACGTCTATTTTTTTTTTTTATTTCACAACGCCTATATATTGCTTGAATGTAATAAAACTTCAAATTGGTTTATAAAAGTGGCTACTCAGAACTAAGCTCCACAACAAAATCAATAAGACTTACACCTAGGTAAGCATATACAGGATTTAAGTCTTAGTCCCACTGCATTTAACATAAAAAGTATTGATCTTTTACAATATACAACTAACATAAATATAAGGTTTCCTGTCTGAACACCTTTTAAAATTCTTCCCATAACATTGCTGCATAGTCAGATAAATAAATGATCAGGAAAAACAGCATGCAAACTTGAGAAAGTTAGCCAGTTTTGATAGTGTTTTGCCTGTGTTAAAGAGATACATGTAGAAACTATATTCAGATCTGGAACCTTCTTTCTATATAATAAAGCTAGTGTGAATAATGGTTTTAACAACTTTTCTGTGTAAATATATTCCTGAAGGGCATTTGACGTGTCAAGCTACTCTCAAATGAATGGAAGCTCTCATCCATTCTAATGAACCTTGCACAGGAGAACTTCCCTTGGATTGCACCTGAAGGCACCCAATTAGCAGGGTTGTTGAGACTTAAGACTAATGTGCATCAAAGCTATGAGCAACATATTACGTTGAAAAATATCTTATTATGATTACAACGTTCAAAAACACAGGGTTCTTCCCTCTTCAAAATATGTTGATAGCTGTATTTTCCTAGAATCCTGATCTTAAGCCCATTTATTTGGCAGAACTTTGTACTGAAATAAATGAGACTAAGATATGTATTTTTCAAATGAGGCCAGAATTATTCAGTTAGGTTCAATTTCCATGTATATTTAAAACTGGAGAGAATACAGACTATCCATGTAGATGTTGAACAGTGGTACTGTAAATATTTCAAGTAACTATACACAAATATGTTTTACACAATTGCATGATGTATATTTTTGGTCCTATAGCAAAAAAAACCCTTTAAAGTTTTCATATGTATTGAATATTAAAAATTCTTAAGAAATTTTGTTTTAACTTCAATTTTTTTGTACTTTACAGGAAATAATGTTCAATTGAAAGTGAAGCTGAGTTTATTAGGAACACAGGGCAGATAGCCAAACTCATTTGGTCTGAATTGATGCCACTAGCAGGATTCAACAGCAGCCTTCTAAAAGTATACTTGGGGCACTGGTTAACCTTACTTAAAGTTCTACACAGTAAAGATGGAACTGAAAACACGTCTGTCCTCCTTTTTTACTGAGGCCTTTTAAAAGCCTTTTCACAGTGAAACCCTGTTTACTGGCTTATACCCACAACCTTCCTGAAAGTATTTTGACTGTGACTCTTAAGGAGCTCTATCTGCAAAACTTCTGACTAACAGATGCACTATTTTAAGCATTGAAATCTGCACAGTGGTTACATCTAAATGACACACTAAACTGGATCATAAAATATAATGAACCAGGCCACTATTTGGAACATAATTCCCTCAAAGAGAATTGAATCAGTTTTAATTTTAAAAATATATCATTTTACAGTTAAACTATTCAACAATATTTGTGCTGGAAGATATGTACCACAAATCCAAAAACATTTATCCCAATGCAGAGACCCTTGCATACAGCAGTAGACTGAGTACCAGAAGGACCTTCCATACAAAACAGTTGGCTGACACCATCAGCTGTGGTAGCACTGGAATTGGGAGGGAAAAGAGGTCCCTAGAATCAGACCTTCTTCCCTCCAAACCCAAAATTAATGCCTGTCAAAGCTAACAAGAATAAAGGTACCAAATATGAGCTGAAATCAATATTCAGTCTTGAACAATTACCAAAGGTTCGTGAAAAAGGAAGCAGAATAAGCATTTTTATTTAAAATACTTTCACTTTAAAGGGTCATCTTCAAAAATATTAACCCAAAAATATTAATCCCAAAGCTCTCAAGAAACTGCAGTTTTGTTACCTGGCCCCTAATGAGTTCAATCACAGTTACTGTTTCTTTTTGAAATTGCTATTCTAGTTATTGTACTTTAAAAATAACAATGTTGCTATTCAAATAACAATTGCATTCATCTTTAAAAATGGATTTCTGTGGCATAAACATTTTGAGCACAAGAAAACTTATTATGGCTCTCCAACAAACATTACCACCGATAACTAATAAGTTATGCCATCATGTACAAAGAGGAGCTTGTGAAAAAATCTGGAAAAATAACAATTTTATGTACTCCACCAAAAAGCAACTGAAATGTTCTTATAAACACAAAAACAAGAAATATGCAGGTGTTATAAAGAAAGTGGGTAATATTTTATTATAATTGACGAGAAAAATTATTGTAGGAAAAGAAATTTCCCCAAGCATTCAATCCCCATTTAGAATTCAATAATGATTTAATATGTTACACAAGCTTAGCAGCTATTATTGGGGGTGGTGAGGGGGAGATAAGAAGAAATGTATTTCTGGCCCACATTCTGCTATTGAAAATACGATACATATTGTATGTACATCTAGAGAACCAAGTGGGCAACACAGGATTATCCTCTGCATTCCTAAAAAATAAGCACCCATATTTGAGATTTAATATCACATCCAACAAATCTATGTAGTTTGAATGTTAGTAAATCTGGAAAAGTCCTGATAACTTTCCCAAATTTCTGCTGAAGTCTAGATTCTGAATTATTTTTCAGGACCTCTAAGATTGACACTTATTTAACAGAATTTTCAGAAAAGTTCATCTGAGGTTTAGCACACACAAAAATCCTGCTCACTGTTCAGTTCAACTATGCTTCATATGTATTTTGCTGAAACATCCCAGAAATAATAAAAGTTCAATCTTGCAGCAACATTATCAATTCTCCCTGCAGTTTCATAGTGAAAATGCTCTCTCCAGCTTTGGTTTGTTAAGCACACCAGGGGAAAATGCCTTTAATGGAATATTTTTATGCTTGCAAATTGAATTACATTAAAATGATCAACTCATTTTAGACACCCCCCCAATTGTTTAGAAACAAACTTTAAGATTCTGTCATTCTTTTTTAATTACTTCTTTACGTTTTCCATGCAGTGTACTACAACTGGCATCTAAATAGTTTCTTTGCATCACGAAGTGAAACATCTTGAATGCTCAAACTGTATTTTTATGAGTGCCTGGGGACCCTGAATTTTAGTGGTCTATTAAATGCCAGCAATTTCATGCTGCCTTGCATAAGACAGCATTCACATATCACAGCCTAGCAATTCCATAGTTACAGTATATATGTATCCCCTCAACCTAAGTAAAAGTAGGGGATATTTTATCTAAAATCCATATTCATTTCAAAATAAGCATTTTTCCATTTCCATTTTGCACATGGTGTATCTACTTTAAATCCTAAATTCAAGAACCTCATACAAACACATTCTTGGGAATCTAAATATTCACACACAACAAAACATAATGTAAATATAAAAAACAATCCTTCATCAGTAAGTATCCTGTATTAGTAACTGAAGCTCGTTCATACTTTTAGAACTTCAGAACTTTTTATGTGCTTAAGAGTACAGTCCTTTTCTCAACACTTCACTGTTGGTCACACTTTTTCGTATTATGCATGTTAATCTCCTCTTACCTGGGAGTGTTATTCTTTTCAAAAAGAAGTCAAGTCCTATGGTTTGTTTGTACTGCTTCCCAAAAGCTTCTTGAGCAAAACGTGTGGCTAAGGATGTCTAAAAACAGAATCATATTAAGTTCACTTGATATCTCAGAAGACACAACTGAAGTAAAACATAATAAAATGAAAACTAGGCAAGTTTTAAATCAGAGCTTCCCAACTGTTGCTTTTTTTTGGGGGGGGGTTCCTGTTAACAGATAGGATACCAATTCTAAAACTATAGAAGAGAAATTTCTAACACAAAACTGATGTCTAAAGTGAGAGAGCACAATAGAATAAAAGTGTACATCCTATTCTACACACACAAAGTCTGGGCTGCTCTAGCAGAGAGCACAAGAATTTATCTTTACATCATAGGATCATAGGATGCTGCCTTATATCAAATCACACAATTTCTCCATCAAGCTCAGTATTATCTACAACGACTGGAAGTAGCTCTCCAAGGTTTCAAATAGGGGTTGTTTCCAGCCCTTCCTGTAGATGCAGAATTGAACCAGAGATCTTCTAAAAGTAAAGCATATGCTCTGCCACACTCCAGATCCTGCCTTAATTACTTAGCACTGTAACAAGCAAAGCACTTCAGAACGTTGTTTGTCTTCACAACAACACTGTCCAGGATTCAAAGACCACACAAATAGTTCATGTGCCCAAGGGGGCTTTGGACCTGAGTTTCCTTCCCTGCATGGATGACTTTTGATGTTGATTGGAGTTGCAAAAACAGCTTGTCACATGACCAAAGTTCAAGTAAAAATGTTTTAAGAACATCTCACTAGGTTAGCACAAGCCCAAGAAGAGAACCAAGGCAAAGAGAAGGCAACCTGACTAAGACCACAGAACGAGTCCATGAAAGAACTGGGATGTGTATCTAGAATTCCTAAAAGCAACTTTGAAATTCTATCCACTGGACTACTTTGCCTCTCGCTTTCTGAGCACTAATCTATTTCTGCAGATGTTAATGTATGAGAGGCTATGGAGATATTCAAGTTATGCATAAATGCAAGAGTTTAGAGGATATGCCTAGAATATAAGAAACAATTTTCCTATTAATACGTGGGCCTCCAATTCATATTACTAGCAATAAAACAATGTAAGTTTAGTGGAATAGAATCCATTTCCTAAAAGATATGCTTACTGATAATTGTGTTGGTGCTAAATTAAGCCCAATACATGTTCTAGAAAAAAGGGGGGAGGGAAAGGATTTTGGACTGTAAGTTGCAGACTGACTGAGAACAATAACCTACCTTACAAGTGGTATCATAATTCATTTCAATGTTTATATATTTATTAATTAAAAATTATATTCACAATAAATTTACTTTGACATTTTGATTTGAAAAGTATCTTTCAAACAATATGAAAATATTTCAGTATTTCAAAATTGCATTTTAAAACTTTATAGGAAGTATATAAATTGTATGACATCAGATAAAACTACAAAAATGAGAATGTCAGACATAATAAATAAATGGAAGAAATCACCAAAACTACCCTCATTTTGCAAACAGATTCCTACCTTAAAATATTCCTGTATTTTAATAAGAAATTGTATAGGAATATTTAATTTTTTCCAATTCAGAAAGGTTATATACAGTATCCTCCCATCCTTGATTTATGGGATACTGTAAATATTGACTTTATCACTGTGTGACACTCAATATTCCCTAAGAGGTTTCTAGAGGCATTAATGAACACACTCTTTGGGTTTACATCTGCCAATAAGTGCAAGAAGTTTTCAACAACTCAGCGAAGTTTTCTAGGACAACTTTCATGATCTCCACTTAATGCAAAAGAATTTGGAGCAGAAAAATCAGGAGATGGGTGCCTTATTACTTTGCAATTGATAAATGTAAAGTGCCCTATACCAACAGCTCAGGGGGTTGTGGGGAGAGAAAGAGAGACCAATATGTAACATAGCCAAGTTTTAAAAAACAAAAAACAAAACACTGAGGAATTAAAAATGAATCCATTATATCTGATTTACGATCTTTGGCAATTTGCTTTCACTGGAATCTAAGTACTACAAATAAAGCCTCAAGAAGTACTCATAAACAAATAAGCAAATCTCTTCTTGGCCTCAGGAGCCAAAATAATAAACCCGAAGGCCCCATTCTAGGCTCAGGTGGTTAAGAAACATTGCTTATATGTCGAAACATCCAGAATAGTACCCAGAAAGCGAAGAGCAATAAGAGTTCTGGCCTGAAGTGCTGCTAGTAATCTGTATTCAGCAGAAACAGACAAGTTATTGGGTCTTCAGCGCAGTTGTCAAACATGGGGGCCTTTTACAGTTTAAGATTCCCAAAGTAGCCCTCGGCATTCCTAGCTGATTTGCTGAAACTGAGGATTCTAAGTCTCAGAAGAATAGAAGAAAGAGAGGGAACAGCATACAACTGTTAAAATTCCTTCCATGTGAACTTCAGGTACATCTGTCTTAATCCTACAGCCTGTTCATTCCATTAGCTGTTATTAAAGGGGGTGATTAATCATCCTCTAACTAACCACTCTTTTGCTATATCATGTATTTATACTCTCCAAACTTAACTTCCAGTAAATACTTTTCTTTAGCCTTTCCTTGTGGTTTTCTTTGCATTCCACAGCAGCACTTCCTTCTCGTCTCCACAAGCCTAGTCTGGCTGACAAATCTACTAGCACCCTATATTCCATTTCCCTTCCTGCTAGAGTGGGTTCACCGGTCAAATGTTTTCAATTAAGGCTGCACTGAATTTTTGCCCTCTAATTTTTCAGAAGAAAATGAGAATTTACAGAAAGAAAAGTTTCTCACAAAAACATTTCTGCAAAATAACTTCTTCCTTTGTGCACTATTTGCTGGTGGGGCATAGCTGCTTCTTTCCACAGTTTGCCACTTCAGTGCCATTTTTTCAATCTATTGTTTCTCATTACAGCAAATCAGAATTGGAAATCATGATTTGAACAAGCATTCCGACTATCATGCATGTAAACCAAATTTAGTAACCTTCATTAAGTACAGCCTAACCTAAACTGAGAAAGAGGTCCAGACACAATAGCTAACTCAGCTAGACATGATTTGAGTGGGCACACACCTAAGCATTCCACTACCACCCTGGTTTGCAATCCTGAATTGTAGGTGGTCCTTAAACTATAATTTCAGACATCAGGGAAACTCTGGTCTAAAAAAACCAGGAAGTCTCATTTGCAGCCGGTCACACAAGAGGAAAGGGAAGCACTCAAGTTTCTTCAAACCAAAGTTTGGTGAGAAGTCCAGTTACATTTGAACCAGGCCACACTGACACATACACATGAATCACAACTCTTGTCAGAATTGAAGAAAGAGTGTTGGGTGTGAATCTCAATCAATTTCAAAGCCTTTATCGACATGGGAGTTGCTAATGCTACCTACATTTCTTAAAAGCTAGGGTATGGTCACTTTCCATATAGGGTCACTTTGGTCAGCTATATGGTCACTTTCCATATAGCTGTAAAGTAATTTACACACTTTAAAATGCTTTTTAAAAATGTAAAATCATAAAGGCTTCCTTCAAAAGTAAGTGTCTCTAGTCCATAATTAGGGATAAAAGTTTAGAAGAGTATAATTCTAAGCATACAGCGTACAATATTATAGTCAAGTGTATCATGTCATATAAGGCAGTGTTTCCCAACCTTGGGCCTCCAGATGTTTTTGGCCTACAACTCCCATCATCCCTAGCTAGCAGGACCAGTGGTCAGGGATGATGGGAATTGTAGTTCAAAAACAGCTGGAGGCCCAAGGTTGGGAAACACTGATATAAGGCACTCATAACCATTATATGGTAATTCTCAATACAATGGGAACAGACATGGTCAGAAATTGTAAAAACTCTACAAGCAACTGTGCCACACAATCCAAGAAAGGTACTTCAGGGCTCCCAAAAACCAGTAATGAACCCCCAACCCGCTGTATCTTCTGCTTGTTATTGCCCCCTTGATATCAAACTGAGTGCTCCTGTTTCTGGACAGAGGGCATGGCTCTTCTCCACTAGCGTTGAAGGCTGGAGTAAATGTGGCCTTCTAGATGATGGTGGACTACAACTCCTATCATTCCTGGCCACTCACCATGAGGCTGTTCATATCTAAAAAGCCACAGGCTTCCCACACTAATATAGTTCATTGCTTCGCATGTGTATGGTCCCAGATTCAGTTCCCAGCATCTTTAGTTAAAGGATATGAGGTATCAGAAAACAGAAAGGCCTGTGGAGAACTACCACAAGCAGGGATAAACAGGCAGTTGCCCTAATTCTGTACAATATAACTAAGGGATGAGGCAGGGAGTGGCCAGGATTAGTCTTTTCAGTTGTGGCACCCCATCTTTGAAACACTCTCCCTATGTAAGCTTGCCTAAGCAACTTTTGAAATCTTGGTGTCAAGCGTGAAGACCTTTTCAGTGTCTGCAGGTAGCTCCAGTTTTGTAAACTTTGCAGCTTTGGTTTTAATGTTGTGATAGGTTTTCCCTACTGCTGATTTACCATTAAGCTTTTGTTTGGGGTTTTTTGATCTACTATAAGTTACCCTGGGAGATCTTCAGAACTGAAGGGAGAGGTACTAAATATGTAAAATAAATACATTCTTTAGATTCAAGAAGCATTCAGCCAGTCACTGTTGGAAACAAAATACTGGACTAGGCGGATAGTCTGATCCAGCAAAGCAATTCTTCTCAGCAACATCATCATTATCATCATCGTATTTATTACCCACCCTTCACATTAAGATCCCAGGGCACGTTACAGCTAGAAAAAATAATACAATATAATGAAAACAAATCCACCCCCAAATACCATACAATACATATAAACTAAAACAAATTATATAGGAGGGGCACTAATAACAACAGTTCAATTATCAAAGACCAAGAAGAAGCAGTGTGTCCTTGGCAAAGTGAGTCTTGGCGCACCTCCACCTATATCAGTTCATCCCCTGAGCAGCAAGTTGCTATTTAACTTCCCACAATGTCCCAGAATAATGCTGCACCAGAAGCACTGTGGGAAATTAAAATGGAAGGTGCCCAGACCAAACTGCCTAGCACTAATCAGAACCCGGGGTAAGAGACAGGGCCATGGCCTGAGGATGCTATTTCATGAAGCTGGACCTGAATGTAAAGGTAAAGGGACCCCTGACCATTAGGTCCAGTCGTGGCCGACTCTGGGGTTGCGGCACTCATCTCGCTTTACTGGCTGAGGGAGCCGGCGTACAGCTTCCAGGTCATGTGGACAGCATGACTAAGACGCTTCTGGGGAACCAGAGCAGTGCACGGAAATGCCGCTTACCTTCCCGCTGCAGCGGTACCTATTTATTTACTTGCACTTTGACGTGCTTTCGAACTGCCAGGTTGGCAGGAGCAGGGACCGAGCAACAGGAGCTCACCCCGTCATGGGGATTCGAACCGCCAACCTTCTAATCAGCAAGCCCTAGGCTCTGTGGTTTAACCCACAGCGCCACCCGTGTCCCATGGACCTGAATGTACATGCTTCTAAATGTACACTCTTGAACACTAAAACATGATACAAGTAGTGCCTGCTATTTCTAGCTCTACAGCCACACATTTTGAACTATTTTGGCTATCTGTAAATGTGAAAGAGCAGCCAGAAACTTTTAGAAAACAATCTTAACTATCCTTATAATTACTCTATGATTTTTTTATGATGGCTTGGATGGTACATACTTCAGAGCTACATGAAGAGGCCAGAAACAATTTTAAACCAGGCTTGTAATACAAGTTAGAGAGGGCAAGCTGGCAGTTTATAGCAGGAATAAGCTGAAACTGCAGCACTGCAGGGCAAGGTATATACGAGACTATCTTGGCTGTGAGGCCAGAAAGACCTGATCCCTGCCTTGCTGGCCTTTTTCCACCTGGCCTGGGAGGGCAGGACCTGGACTGACTACAGATGCAAAAGAAGTGGCTGCTGAACAGATTCTTGGGTTAGGGTGTTGTTGAGGGGATTTTGTGGAGGGTGGGGTTGTTGCCGTTATTGATATTATTTTTTTGCATCTTTATTTAGACCTTATTCTGATTTATATGGAAATTGTTCGATTCAGTTGTGTAATTTTTGGTGTTTAATTTATTGTTAATGACTATTTTTGCCATGATTGTAATATGTAATATTATATTTTGTAAAATTATATTCTGTAATTTCTATACGGTTTTAACTTTAGAAAGGTGATTGATTGATTGATTTAAGTTGCTCTCTGTGAATCTGACACAGTATCAGCAAATTTACATTCTGCTATAGAGTCCGATTCCTCCACTATGCTCAGGGCTGGCCCAAGACATTTTGAAACCTGAGGCAAACTACAAAATGCCCCCACCACCACCACAACAGGGAAGGACGGGTGCATGAAGATCTACAACAGGAAGAAACAGGGTGGTGGAATCAAATAGGAGTATAGCATCTAGATCAAGGGAAGTAATAGTGCCACTGTATTCTGCTCTGGTCAGACCTCACCTGGAGTACTGTGTCCAGTTCTGGGCACCACAGTTCAAGAAGGACACTGACAAACTGGAACGTGTCCAGAGGAGGGCAACCAAAATGGTCAAAGGCCTGGAAACGATGCCTTATGAGGAACGGCTAAGGGAGCTGGGCATGTTTAGCCTGGAGAAGAGGAGGTTAAGGGGTGATATGATAGCCATGTTCAAATATATAAAAGGATGTCACATAGAGGAGGGAGAAAGGTTGTTTTCTGCTGCTCCAGAGAAGTGGACACGGAGCAATGAATCCAAACTACAAGAAAGAAGATTCCACCTAAACATTAGGAAGAACTTCCTGACAGTAAGAGCTGTTTGACAGTGGAATTTGCTGCCAAGGAGTGTGGTGGAGTCTCCTTCTTTGGAGGTCTTTAAGCAGAGGCTTGACAACCATGTGTCAGGAGTGCTCTGATGGTGTTTCCTGCTTGGCAGGGGGTTGGACTCAATGGCCCTTGTGGTCTCTTCCAACTCTATGATTCTATGATTCTAAATCAACCTTACCTGATGGTTGAAGTGGGAATCAAAGGCTGTGTGGTGAGGAAAAGGGGCTCACTCTGAAACATGCTGGGTGGCTGCAGAGCCCAGGAGACCCCAACATTTCCCCCCAAGGGGTGGGAGGAAACCAGCAGCACCTCCTATTCACCAAGAGTGGAGGCAGAACTTGGGGGTGGGATGACAGCTCCAGGTCACAGATCCAGTTTGCAAGCAGCAGGTCTAGCCATTGCTGTAGGCCAGATCTGCTGCCCCTGTGGATCCTGCCACCTAAGGCAGTTGCCTCACCTTGCCTCATGGGTGGGCCAGACCTGACGATGCTCTACTTGCATATATGACTCCACTGCTCTCTTATCCTAAGAGCAACTAAACCCTTTCCCCTCATCATTCACCAGTGGGCACGGGGCACACTCCTTATGCTAGGCTATATCATTTTTATTAGAACAGAACTTTATTCCTCCTCATCTTAAATGAATGCTACTGAAAAGTAAATGGATGCAATATTGGTAACAGACCTAGTTCTCAATGATGTGCCTGGACTATTCCACTTCAGACTGCAGGTGCGGAGACCTACATCGCTGGATGCTCTTGCATAGTACGGGGGGGATCCCTTTACCCTACACTACTAACCATTATTTCCCACTCAAGTCCAGTTCAAAATGCATTCTAGTGCCCTTGGAAGGCTACCTAGGCTCATATTTACTTTTAATCAAGTTAGGGACTTAAAAAAAACATTAATCTCCATTTCGGGACCTTTTGTGAATTTAACAGCTTTAAAAAGACTGCTATACAAATGCATTTGACTTTGTTGGCCCCTTCCCAGCTTTACTATAATAAAGCTTTATTGAAAACACTCAAGGGGAGCAGCAGAGGCCAACACACCAGCTCCAATACCACCATCACCCAAATTGTGCTCTTCAGCATGTGGGAGTGGAGACGCCTCCTCACCTGTTTCAGAATCCTGAAATACCAGGGTTATTTGGAGAGCTAGTGTGGCATAATACTTAGGACTATGACCTGGGAGACCATGGTGTGAATCCCCACTCAGCCATGAAGCCACTCAGCCATGATCTTGGGCCAGAAACCATCTCTTAGTCCAGTGGTTCTCAAAGGGTATGGCAGGAGAGGTGGTGGGCTTGTGGTGGGAAGATTCAAGGACAAAGAAACATTTAAACATTTTCATGTAGTACAGTACAGTTCAGTACAATACGGGGGGGGATGGATATATATTTTTTTAATGAGAGGAGCATCAAGTGATACTGAGAACTATCTCATCCTATAACTGAGATTACCTTGCAAAAGCAAGCTCATACATCTCGTTGAGGTTGTATACATACTTAAGGTACATATTTATACTTAAAGCTTGTTTATAATTCTATTGTGGAAATAATTCATGTTCTTATGTAGCTGTATTGCTTTATAATTTCTGGATGTCCCATGATAATATTATAAAGTAGTTGTGTACAAGCAGTGCTACTTGCTGTTTCTTCTGTTTTCCAAAGTTTTTCTCATCTATAAAAAAAAATTCGGTGTGGCACAAGCAATTTTTTTCTGCAACTGTGGCCTCCGAGAAAAAGAACTGAGAACCACTGTCTTAGCCTAACCTCCCTCTAAGAGTTCTTGTGAGGATGAAATGGGGGGAAACGATGTACCCCTCCTTGGAAGATAAAGCTGTTCTATAATTTTAATAAATAAATAAATTAGAAACCCTAGAAAGTTTTGATGTCTTTTTTTCTAACAATCTAAAACCCGTAATCATCATGTGACAGCCCAATCCTATTTTTGAAATGACCCTATTTTTAAATAGTAATAACAACAACAATAATAATAATTCCCACTGTTTTCAGTGGAGTGTTCTTCTTCCAAACAGAGGAGCCCAGAGCTGCAAATGACAAAAGAGAACACAGTGGCACCTCGGGTTAAGAACTTAATTCGTTCTGGAGGTCCGTTCTTAACCTGAAACTATTCTTAACCTGAGGCACCACTTTAGGTAATGGGGCCTCCCGCTGCCGCTGCACCACCGCGCCGCCACCACACAATTTCTGTTCTTATCCTGAAGCAAAGTTCTTAACCCAAGGTACTATTTCTGGGTTAGCGGAGTCTGTAACCTGAAGCGTCTGTAACCCGAGGTACCACTGTACTTTCGCGGGAAGGGCCGGATTTAGGTTTGATGAGGCCCTAAGCTACCAAAGGTAATGGGGCCCTTTATATGTCCAGCTGTCTTTTGTAAACAACAAATTGTTGCTGTTTTTTGTGTCGAATATATGCTATATGGTAATTTATGGACCTAATAGATATCTAAAGCCATTTGCACATAACAAAATATGTATTTTATCAAAGTAATTGTTGAACTGCAATACAATTAAGAAGTATATTAATAGTGAAACACTGTTGCTTTATGTAGGTTTTATTTGTTTTTTATCTTATATTTTGAAAATGTACATCCAGGTTTTTTTCTTTAATTTTTTTGGGGGCCCCAAGAGAGTGAGGCCCTAAGCTATAGCTTGTTTAGCTTATACATAAATCCAGCACTGCTCACAGGGATTTTTTTTTATATTTCTTTTTGCAAGGAGGCGCTTCTTTAGTCACTTGAGCTCCCCCCTGCTTTAAGGAGCCCTGGCAGGTATCAAATCTGCCCCTATCATGGAGAGGATCCTTGTGTGGGGAGGGGCGTTCTTATTTATTTACTTTATTCTTTACACAAGCAAGATTAAGTGTTCTCCTGTTAGCATTTTGGATGGGCCGACATAAATGAATTCCTAAGAAAGATATTGAGTCTGTGGTTGCAACTTGGTGTCAATAGAAGATACAACTCATGTGCTCCTGGAATGCCTTTTCTATAATGATCTTAGAAACAATTATACTATTCACCCGCTGTTAAGAGTACAGAAGGGAAGGATATCCCTTGCAAAGACCTGTTTGATTGCTTTTGCTGTCTGATCCAGAGAAGTACATATCTTTCAGAACATCCCAATTCCTTGTTAAGGCTCTACAGATCCGTGCTACAAAACTTAAGGAAGGTATGGGAATTTTTCAAAAGGTTAAGAAGTAGAAATGCAAGTCACTATTATTGTTATAATTACCATCGTTTTAATGTGCATATTGGCTGTTTGCTAAAACAAAATAAACTATTTGCTTGCTTAATTACATGGGGGGGGCCGGTAGCATCACTCCCCCCCCAGCACAGACGATGTAACTAAATAAATAAGAAAACACCTCTTGGTGCTTTAAAGCATTTCAGGACCGCCGCCCCCCTTGTGCGTTTGGTCCCTGTCATCTCTCTACAACCACCCTGCGAGGTAGGCCGGCGATATTAAAGGGCGAGGGCGAAGGGCGGCCCGGAGAGGGGCTGGCAAGCATCCCTCGCGAGACCCCAGACCCACAAGCCCGGCTCCGGCCTCGGGGGGGGGGTCTCCCGGGGCGGGAGGCGCTTGGGGAGCGCGGTCCTCCCGCCCGCAACGACGGGCGACGGCGAGTCTCGCTCCCTCGGGGGGCTGACTGACCTTGCCGGAGGTGCCGTCGCCCAGCACCACGAACTTGAGCTGCCGCTCAGGGCACTCCTCCTCCGAGTCCGACATGACAGGGCGCCTTCAGTCGCTGAGGGGCCAAGCCGCCGCCGCCGCCGCCATCTTCGGCCCCCTCAGCGCTTTCCGTTAACGCCGACGCTGGACGAGACCACCTGGCAGGAGAAGAGGGGGGGAGCCGGCGACGGACACGGCCGCGGAGAGGCCACCGCGCGGGGGAAGACGCAGAAACGGGAGTTAAGCGGCGCCAAGGGACTCAGAGAAGAGGGAACCGGGAACCGCCGCCGCCGCCGCCTGAGAGCACGGACTGGAGAGCCTCCCCCGCCCCCTAAAGGAATGGTTCGCTCCGGAGCCCTGGACTGGGCAGCCGCGGCGTCGGGGGCTTCGTAACAAGGCCGGCGCGGTACCTAAGGGCCCGCGGAGGGTGAAAGGTGACAGGAGGGCGGGGGGAGAGGAAGGCGGAGCCCCGTTACCTGAGGGAGTGGGCGGGGCGTCGGAAGCGTCCGCCAATGGCAGAGGAGCACGAGGGAGGGAGATTTGGGCATGCGCGTTGCTTTGCCTGCAATTTCCAAAATTGAAAACCATGGTTTGACGCACACAGGCGGCTTATAAAAACCATGGTTTGACACCCTCCTGCTTATAAAATGATGCATGACATGGAGAAAGTGGGCAGAGAAATATTTTCTCTCATTCCCATGACACCCAGAATGGAAGCTGGAAGATTCAGGACAAGGCGAAAGAAAGCACTTCACGCGGTTAGCCTGTGGAACTCACTCCCACAGGAGGCAGTAACGGCTGCCAACCTGGACGACTTTGAAAGAGGGTTGGACAAATCCATGAAGGAGATGGCAATGGAAGACTGTGCTCTGCTGCTACAGTTGGGAGGCAGCAGTGCTTGCAAATGCCAGTTGCTGGGAACCGTGGAAAGTGCTCTTGTGCTCAAGTTCTGCTTTCTGGTTTCCCTTAAGGACCACTCTGAGAACAGGGTGTGGGACTAGATGGGCTCAACAACCCCCTTCCCCTCGCACATACAAACCACACGGCAACCAACCAGTCTCCAGTCTCTTGTAATACCAACAAAAATAAATATATAAATAAAGGATTGACACACATGATACTGTCACAAAAATCCTGCACAAACACTAAGCAATAGAAAGAAATATAATTATCCCCCCCCATCTCAAAATCCATATGACAAAAGTGTCTCATACCAAATGTATACAAACTGCGAAAAAGACTGAATTGAAAGTGGAGACACTATATGTACTTTTCGTTGTGTATTTGTTTGTTACACAATAAAACCTTTAATAAAAACTAAATTGAAAACAGAATTGCTCAGTATTGCTTAATATAGATTGCTGTTCTTATATGAGCACAAACCTAAGCAGTTTTATTCAACCGTAAGACACCTCTCCATGCTACAAGTTCAATGCAACATGCAGTAAAACCCTAAGTATGTTTACTTAGAGGTCCCATTGTGTCCAGTAGGGTGTTGCTCCATAGTAAGGGTGCTTAGAGTTGCAGCCTAATGCTTAACTTTCATCTCAAACACATTATTTCAGTACTCATTGACATACATCACTATTTTTCTCTTTCGCATCTGTTCACTCTACATAAATATGATACTGCTGAGTTTTGTACATGCCTCTGAAAGGACATTTCATAAGACACAAAGGAGCCTGGAGAAAGAGGGAAGACAGGTACATGAGTGACCATGACCTTGATTTGGATAGAACTTTAGCTGACCCTGTTACCAAGGCAGATTATGAGGGAAAGTTCCACACACAAATTCATACAGCAAGTACCGGTATTTAATTCGCAGCAAACTTTCAAGCTGTGTGCTAACTCTCTGAAGGAATGGTTCCCAATTGGTGGTCCAGAGACATAACAAAAACTACCACAGAGGTATCAAATTTTTTCATGGCATGGCATGGCTTTTGAAAAACGGTGTGTGTGTGCACACTACTTTGCTAATTGAGAACCAGTGCTCCAAAGTAATTCAAGATGAACTGGTCTCTTGCTGAGAACTCTACCTCTTCCTTCCATTGCTCCATCAATTCCGCTTCCTCCTGCCTCATTCCCACCCTCTAGCCCTATGCCTCTCCCTCTGGGTTCCTCCCACCCACATGAAATTGAACAAAGGTCACGGGTTCCTCACCCCTGTCCTAAATCTTGTACCCACTTTTCACACTAAAGGGATGTATGTTTGGTTTAAGGGAGAACAGTCCTAAAATAGACTAGTTATATGATTGCTTTAAATTTTTGTTTCATTATCTGGCCCTCTAGGGCCAAGGGAGCCAAGTTTTATGCATGGCCTGCCATATTTTTTTAAGAGGTATGAAATGCAAGGCTGTCTGTCATCCCCGTGTGTGATATGAGACATGGATATCTGGATCTTGCAAAGGATATTACATGAGTAAGCGTAAATAATGAGGCTTTTAAAAGCCCCAGCTTAAGAATGCTGCCTGGTTCTGGCCCTCTGCTTGTACAAGCTATAATTTAAAAGGTTCAAGCCTTTTATTCAAAGTGACAGAAACCTACAAATTTTTATTGCTGTGCATTTAATAAAATTTACATTTACAAGCTGTCAGTTTGTAATGCTGAATAACTGCTAGCTTAGATGCTGAACAGCAGACTGGGGTGTGCTCCAGGTTCATTACTACCCTGCTTCTGATGTTTTTTCAGATACATGGAATAATCCTTCAATCCAGGGAGCCGTTTTTTTGTTATCTCTGTTAATTCAACACTGGCACAAACACATCCATTGAGGTTGCAGAGAGGCCAGGAAAATGAATTTATCATGCTCCCATAAAACAAGGCATAATTAAGAACTCCCCTTCTGCTTGTTTAATGTGCTAATATGAGAACATTAGGGCCAATGTCCCACCTAAGGCTCGGTTTCTGCAGCTGTCTGGTTGTTTGTTAATTTACAGACTCAATTATGTGGAGTCCCTTAAATCCACAGCAGTGGTGGGTGGTAAGCTAGATGGCTAATGAAGAAACACAAGGTAGAAAGCCACTTTAATGCCTGTTTTATATGCACCTTGGGTACCAATTTCTTGAGAACAAAGATCAAAGATTGTAACTTTAGGAATTCTCTAGGTGGGAATAAATCTGCATGGTATTAAGGCACACCTAAAAATTACAAGATGGCCAATATCCTTCGGAATCTGCAGTTTATTTTGAAGCAAAATGTTAAACCAAGTATTTGACTTTAAATCATAAAAATGTGGGTCATCATCTAGCACAGATTATTAACACATTTAAGTTCCATTTATTTCAATAGAAAAGTTGGGCACATTTAAAACTCTTCTACTGGAAAAAAATGAGGAAAAAATACCCTTAATTTTGACTGGGTCATGTTGGTTATATCTAATGGTTTCAATAGGAAATATGAGAAAGACTGTTCAAGAGGGCTTCTGAATAAGGGGTGAAATGGGCAAAAAGTTAGCCACTTTTAAAATCCCATTGATTTCATATAGATTCAACAGATGCAAGAATGTGTGTGACTTTCCTACTCTGTTAGGAAATTAGAGTGGTTTTAATTAGGGTGCTTTGTGAAATTTCAAAAGGCCAGTGTTTAAGAAACCTCAAGATTATAATATCTCAAGGCAGGAGATGTACAATCCACATTGGTTCAACATCTTTATCTCACACATGCTTCTACTTTCTGGCATTTATTGATTAAAAAGTAATTTTATTTCTTTTTTAAAAAGAGTGCTTGCAAGTTGCATCTAATCTTTGTCATTAAACAAAGCCCATGACATTTTAAGAAAATATACTGAACTGGGCACTGTGCCCCTGTTCACGTCATTCACCAGCCCCCTCACCAAAGCCGCCCCTCCCCCCACTTTTCACCAAAACCACCCCTTCCCACTCCTAGGGGCAGCACATCCTGTCTTGCCCCCTGTTTTGCCTCCCCATCCTGCCTCCCTTACCTGGGTTGTGCAGGAGCACCCGAGAAGCGGCAGTGGCTGTCAGCGAGTTCCAGCGGGATCTCATGAGATATGGCAGAGTGTATGATATCTCACAAAATGTCAGCAAGATCTCCCTGGAAGCCACCACCACTGCTTTTTCTCACCAGCAGAGGAAGTGGCAGGGTGAGTGGGGTGCCCTGCCCCACCCCTTAAAGGTAAAGGTAAAGGTACCCCTGCCCGTACGGGCCAGTCTTGCCAGACTCTGGGGTTGTGCGCCCATCCACCCCTCCCACAAGCACTCCTTGGCAAGGCCACCCTCTCCCCACAGAGCTCACCCAAACAACACCCTCCCATCTCCCCTCCCTTCTCTTCTTAGACCTTGCCAAACCTCTACAGATGAACATAATCCAGGCAAGGGCAAAAATAATGCATCTCCCAAACTAAGTCTTGACCCCAGCAACAACCCTAAAGCAATATCCCATCCTGATAACTAGAGCAGTGGAAAGGAAATGGGTCACACAGAGAGCAGCAGGGACCAGTAAACCGCAGAGAAATTTAGCAGGGAAACCAGAAAGTGCAACCCCCCATGGTGTCTGATATCTACACAGTAAAGCACAGAGTATGGGAAACAAACAGGAAGAACCTGAGATTCTAATGTTGGAATGATGTGATTTACATTGAGAATTGGTGGCAGAAGCCTCATGACTGGAATATAGCAACTGAAAGTTAGACCTTATTCAAAAAGAATAGATCTAGTAGAAAAAGAGGGGCAGTGACATTCCACATCAAGAACATGTTACATGTGCATGGAAACCTGTGAATCTGAGAGTAGAAGTAGTATTGAAAAGATCCAGGTTAGGATAGCCTAGAGCATGGGTAGGCAAACTAAGGTCCGAGGGCCGGATGCGGCCCAATCACATTCTCAATCCGGCCCCCGACAAGGGAATCAGCGTGTTTTTACATGAGTAGAATGTGTGCTTTTATTTAAAATGCATCTCTGGGTTATTTGTGGGGCATAGGAATTCATTCATTTCCCCCCAAAAAAAATATAGTCCAGCCCCCCACAAGGTCTGAGGGACAGTGGACCGGCCCCCTGCTGAAAAAGTTTGCTGACCCCTGACCTAGAGAAACAAAAGTGATATTGGTGTGACAGTATGCCACAGACCATCCAGGTATCCAGAAGACATGAGTGATGCTTTTCTGAGACAGATTGCTTTCACATACGAGAGTCATATATTTATAGTGAAGAAGTTCAACTCTCCTCACATTTGAAAGTCTGACTCTGTTAAGAGTTAAATGTCCAATGGAACTTCATCTCTCAGAGGTTGATGGAAGGAAGGAAGAGGTGAGCTTAGATTTCATTCAAAAGTGCTGCTGCCTGTCCACCACTGAAATGTGTCTGTGGGTGAACACTGACTTCTGCCACTGCCAAAGGAGCATTGGCAGCAGAGAAAGTTTGTAGATGCTATTTCATGGCTGCCACAAATGGGAGGCCGGGCAGGCAAGTGTCACACTGGCCTTTCTTGCGCTTGCTGTGGGAAAGGCTTGCCTGGAAACTAAATGCCCAGTGCTGAAGGGGAGCCTTTCTGCCATGCAGGCCCAGCAGCGCCTACTGCTGCCTCCCAAGGTAAGCTGCTGGCCTCGGGTTCACCTTTGGCCAGTCTCCATTGGGTCACTAAGACTGGGGGCATCCTCTTCCCTGTGGGGCGGCATGAGGAGGCACCTCTCTTTGGGGGCAGGGGGGCAGCTAAGAGACAAGGGGGGGCAGCAGCAGCTGCCCAGAGGACTCCTAAGGAGAGGGAAGAAGAGAGGAGGCTGAGGGAACACTCCACAAGGGAGGGTGTACAAAAAGGGGTGAGAGGCTGCCAGCTCTGCAGGCAAGGGGTGACATAACTGGGCTCCTGAGACCCACAGGGGTGCCACAGAAAGAATTTAGTTCAGGGGTCACCAACCTACGGCCCAGGGGCCGGATAAGGCCCAAGGGACTCGTATATCCAGCCCATTGCCAGCCACTGCCGCCCACTCTTACTGGCACAGCACAGCGCGGGGACCCACCTCTGGGTCGGAGGAGCACCGGAATAGCTTGCGCACAGCACCGGAAATAGCTTGTGCACATGCGCACAGGCCTACTCCGACCTGGAAGTGTGCCCAAAATAGTGGGGGGGCACGTGCTCCCCCACCCTCTGGCCCGCAGCGCGATCCATCGCTCAAGACACCAGCCTGAAGCAAGGAAAGCTTGGAGACCCCTGATGTCAATTCATCAAAAGAGCTGTGGACTCAAAAAGGTTGAAAACCTCTCAACTAGATGTCCACCAGAGTCTCTTCCAATTACAGTGGTACCTTGGGTTACAGACGCTTCAGGTTACAGACACTTCAGTTTACAGACTCCGCTAACCCAGAAATATTACCTCGGGTTAAGAACTTTGCTTCAGGATGAGAACAGAAATCGTGCTCCGGCAGCATGACAGCAGTGGAAGGCCCCATTAGCTAACGTGGTGCTTCAGGTTAAGAACAGTTTCAGGTTAAGAACAGACCTCCAGAACGAATTAAGTTCTTAACCAGAGGTACCGCTGTATATGACTTGACCCTGCATATCTATTGAGAATGTTCTTCTTTACAGCACTGGCCTCAAGCAGTTCAGCTGTGCATGGGATGGGCCCAGCCAGCAAGTTAAGTAGTTTTTGGTCTTGTTGATTCCGATGGAAGCATGTGCTTATTATCTTCTCCCATTCTCTCTTCTAAGAGCCCATTTCAAGGATGGCCGAAATCATGGGTATATAACTCATGGATGCCATTCATAAAAATACATATGCCAGAGAAACAGCAGGTGTGATCATTTCCATGTGTCTCTTGTGATATCCAGAGTGGAATGCTTTCATAAACTTCACCAAAATAAATCTTTTCTGCTGGGGGAGGACTGACCCCTAATAACACCAGCTGCCACTTGTGGGATATTTACAATGCAGTCAAACCGATAATGCATGTTGACTAGATAGGCGCTTGATAGGAGCTGAAGCTGAGAGTCCTGTAAGTTTCCTAGAGAGGACTCTGAGAGACACTCCTGTGGTGCCCTGCAGGGGGGTGTAGCCACACAAAATCTCCTTACCTGCCAGGTAACTTCCTCTTCCTCTTTGCTCTTTCACCTCATTCCCGCAATGTGAGAACCATCTTAAGATAGACTAAGGTATGCTTTCATAACTGGATTACCATTTTAAGCCTGAACAAAGCTGCTGTTATCTGTTACTCTTCAACAAGTATTCTGAGTGAATAAATGTTATTTTTACCTTTTACAAGATTGTCTGTGTGATTATTGTTTTAAGGGGGAGAAAAGAGGGAAATACCAGGAGAATCCAGTCTGCCTCAAAGCATCCTGGATTACTTAAAACCAAAAGGCTAAAACTCGCCTATCTAAGTTTCCCTTTTAAGCTGCAAAGCAAAGCACTCTGCTGAGCTCAAACAGGTGAAGAAGGAATAATATTATTTAATAAATATATCCTCCCCTAGCATCTATAAACACCCCTACGCCACTGAGGCCAGAGCAGCGTGATTCCTGAGGAATAAGACCCACAGGACTTTTACCCAAGTAAAATGGGAGAGCTTCTGTTTGAGAACTATATTAAAATACATAACAAATGCAGTAACTTAGATTACTTGTTTCTGCAATGAGAATTCTGCTTGTGAGAAGCAAGGCTTAACTCCTGTTAGATCAGCCATCTAAACACACACCCTCTGCTCTCCAGACAACGCCCTTTTCTATTTTTTGGTTCGCTTTGCAATCCCAAGCAAGCAAACATACTAGGAAAGAGTTAGCCCCATTGAGCAAAGCAGGTCTTAGCGCTGCTGGCCTTCTGCAAAATAAAAATGCCCTTAGGATCGCGCTGCGCCTCTGCTTCAGCTGCATCCCCACCTGGGCCATTCTGCTGGAAAGCCTTTCCTCGCTGGCGCAGCCTCTACGAGACCCTGGGCACCTCTAAAGCCAGGAATGCGCCTCACGTGACGGGAAAGAATGTGAAAACACAGCGAAGGAGTAGGAGAAACAAACGATAAATCCCGTTTGTCAGCAGGTCAGAGCTGGCACACTCCGGGCTACCGGGAGACGGCCGGTCGCTGCTGGGGGCGGGGCAGGGGGAACAAGGCGCTTCTCTTTCGCCGCTCCTGATCGAGAAGAAAACTGTTGCAAAGAAAAGGGGCCGCTGCTGCGGGGGGACCTGAGGCACACCCCAAAATGAGATCCCCTCCCTGGCGGGGAAGAAGGAGGGAGGGAAGATCTGAGGTAGGAACAGAGAGGGAAGAAAGCTTGGCCTTGGGATCTGCTGCCCCGGTGGATCCTGCCGCCCGAGGCAATTGCCTCATGTGGTCTCCTGGGTGGTCCGGCCTCGCTGGGGCTCTGCTCCATTTTCTGCCACATAGATATCTCCGCATCACCACCTTCCTCCGAAAAGACCTCCATCTAAACGCACTTGCACGGGAGTCAGTCCCCTTATTGCAACAGAGGACATGCATAGGATCGCCCTGTGAGCGGATTTATTTCAGAGCTCGCTACCCCCCACTCCGTGTCAGCAAACGTTTCTGACTCCCCGTTGATGAACCGGAGCAGCAGCCCCAGGCTCACACACCCGCATCCAAAAAGAGAGAGAAGAAACCTAGGCTGGGGAACTGAAGGAAACATTGTGGGCAGTGCTGGCCACCTAGCGCGGGCTTGTGCGCGTGGAAGGGCTGAGAACTCCGTTCGCACCGAGGAGGAGCCTGGGCTCGCTTCAGAGGCGCCCCGGCAGGAAGTGCAGACCCGCTTCCCCCCCACCCCGTATTGTTTGGCTCCTGCCTCAGTCGGTGGTCCTCGCCGGGGCGTCTATGAAACACCACCGCAGATCCCTCCCGCGGGAGGTCGGCTCACCCCTCTCTTCCTCCCTCCAATAGCAAGGCGTGGAAAACAAGAAGGGGAAGAGGCGGCGGCAGCAGGCCGCGTCCTTTGCAGGGACAGCCTTTTTCTTCTTCGTCCCCGAGGGCCTTGGGAGTCCCCACTCCGGTTATCCGCCTAAGCCTGTCTTAGCCACGTTTCAACAGTGTGCAACTGGGGGGAGAGTATTGCTACCATGTTGCGTGTGTTTGTGTTTTTATATTGCAAGCCCTATTAGCCAGATAGGAGGGCCTGGGTTTACAGCGAGGACAGGGTTGCGGGGAGCCAAGTCCCACCCGAGTTCACTTGAACTTGGGACTCAGTTTCCCCGACGGCTGCCTTCCGCTCTAAGCGCACTATGGAAGCCTGCGCCTTTTCCCTCCTTCAAATATGCACAGTCTGCCTCGGGGATAGTTTGAAGCACTTGCAAACTCCAGGCGAGAAAACAATCGTCCTACTGTCAGACTCCAATACACTCCTTCCTTCCTTCCCTCCCTCCTTGGTAATCGCTGCGCGGTGAACGTTGTGGACCTGGCCGCAGTGACTGCGCGCAACGGCTGCATGGATGGGACGTGCGCGCCAGCACGCACCTTGGAGACGCGCGGAGTCCAGACGGAAACATTCCGAGGTTATTTCTATTGATATGGCACGGAGACTGCAGTGAACCACTAGCATTGTAAACATCACCATGCTTTACACGAGACACTTTTTAAAAAATTATAGACTTCATAAGAAACACTATTGGCACTACGGGGTATGTATTAAACTGGTCTTCCCATTCTTGATTTGGCTTCTTATCGTGACCCTCCTCGGCTTCTCTTTTGAAAAAGAAAAAGCGGTATACAAATGTGAAAATAAGCACGCGAGTTTCCCGCATCTCTCTCCAAGGGCGTGACAACCGAGTCTGCCTCTGTTTCCTCCGACGGAAATTGCGTTGAGTTCAGTTCCTAGTAAGCTACTTTGGACAGGAGCCTTAGTGCACAGCAAGCAGGCATAAGCGCGATAAATCGCCATTGTGTCGCATCTTAAATTATTTCTTTCTAGATGCTAATTTTGCTTTTGCAAAAAAAGCAAAAACAGAAAAACAGGTTCGGGACGGGACCTCCAGGTTTCGCAACGAACGTTTACATTTGTGTCAGGAACAAAGACCACCAGCTTCTACCACGTCCGTCTTAAAACTGCTTGTGTATCCTAACGCATTTAAATGGAATATTATTGCACGGAGGGGGTCTAGGAAAGAGAGGAGGACGCGGGTCACAATCGTCCCACCATCGCCAGATTAGCCAGCAGGATTGCAGCTTCATTAAGAATCAGTTTGGATCAGTTATTTACAGGTTCTCAGATGTCTTTAAAATAAAAATTTAAAAATCCAAACGTACATATGATTGGGTTAAAGCAATTTCAGCAATATTAAATGAGATAGTTTAGACCGTTATAACTGACCCATTAAAAATGCAGGTGTAAAAATTTACATGGAAAGTAGGCGATATTCATCATGCCTTGAGCACCTAACACGCACCAATACCGCCCCCCCCCCAAAAAAACCTCCTGGGGCCCTTATTGCCTCTCGAACCCATATTTTTATTCTTAAATAAGTCCCATCCACAAGCCTGCAATAGTAAACACGTGTGCATCGCCTACTCCATTTGAGCGCAGCCTGAGCATGGGTGACGTCTATTGAAGACAATGGGACTTGTTTCCGATTAAACATGCAAAGATCGGACTACCTGATATGGAAAGAGGCACCGGGGACTTTGAACTCGGATTTCTCTATATGGGTGCAAACCTCCTGAGAGAGCCACGAGACATATGATGCGTCTGGGATCTGAGCGGTATGGAGACTTATCTTCGTGTGAAGGTGATGCCTTTCTTCCGCTTTGAATTCTGATAGGACTCACATCTGAACGTTTAAACCAGGTGCACGGAGAAAAAGCTGCGTTTGAGCTGGTGCGGAAGCTCTAGGTGTGGTTTCTAACTAGCGAAGAGGGTCCATTCACACGTGCAAGTTGCGCTTGATGTAGCAAGCTTCACGAAAAGAGCATGAGCGTGTGAATCAGCCCTGTTTCATGGGATGATTTAAGGTAAAAGTAAAAGGTAAAGGACCCCTGGAGGGTTAAGTCCAGTCAAACTTGACTATGGGGTTGCGGAGCTCATCTCGCTTTCAGGCAGAGGGAGCCGGAGTTTGTCCACAGACAGCTTTCTGGGTCGTGTGGCCAGCATGACTAAGCCGCTTCTGCCGCAGCAAAACACCTTGACGGAAACCAGAGCGCACGGAAACCATTTACGGTACCTTCCTGCCTCAGCGGTACCTATTTATCTACTTGCACTGGTATGCTTTCCAACTGCTAGACTGGCAGAAGCTGGGAGAGAACAACTGGAACTCACCCCCTTGCGCTGATTCATGAGCTGATTTATTTGCCCCTTGTCTCTAGATCCGTGGGGCAGGTGTCCTTTACAATGGACATTTGGGTTCCTAGTCCTACTATCATCCTGAAAGTCTATAACGTTCGGTGGGTTGACCTTTCAAAGACACGGAGGATTGCACCAGAGTAAATCGGTTAGGCAGAATCTGGCTCTTAAATACACTACATATACTTGAAGGAGAAATGCCGCTTATTTAAGTGAAGTTTACCCGCAAGTAAATGAATTTCGGATCGCGATAGGCTTGCGTGCTCAAGCAGTTCAATGCCCAAGTGCCCCTGAAATTTTTGGGTGGTGTCACCATAACTGGTCCCGCTTCGTTGCTGTGCAATAAAGCAATTTATTTGCCATGCCCAGGAAGTCTCTCTGCTGTGTGTTGTGTTGGAATCCCGTGTGGAAACAGATTAAACAGATCAGCATAATCTTTCTCCATTTAGACACCGTTTCTTGTGGTGGAAATGTAATCGGATCTGATTACCGAAGGCGGCTGACTGCCCACCTTTACCGGGAGAGGGGAGGCATTATTTGACTCCCTTGCACAGCGCAACCCACACGCGGGAGTATTCTGAAGGAACCCAACGGGACTACTCCGGAGCATGCGGTCCGCGGATCGCAGTCTTTTGGAGTTCTGAGGGCGCCCTGCGGGTGCTGTTGCCATTTTCCTCCAGCGGTTTCATCGCCCTTTGCAGCCTAGGCTGCCGACCCGAAATTTGCTGGATTAGCGAGGCGAGGTCCGGCTTGCTTCTTCCATCTGAAGACCTCGAAGGCCTTGAAAGGAAACCGAAAAACACAGACCCTTCTGAAGCTTTAAAGCTCTTCCCGGTTGTTTTATTTATTTATCTTAAAATCGTACTAATAGCGAGACGAGTTTATGGTCGGACGCTGACGCATCCAATTGGAGCGAACTGCTTAGGTGACTAAGTGTCCACCGCTTGGAGAAAAGGGAGCCGCATCCCTGACCCGCTTTTTGCCTTCCTCTCGTAAGGAGGGACTTGTTAGGGTCCTTGATCCGCAGGAACAGCAGGAATTCCAGCGACGCCTAATGCCCTCTCGAAAGCTCAGGGCGCTTGGAGAACTTATTGCGTAAAAGTGGAAACGCCACGGGACAATCGGAACAATCCCGTTTGCAGCCCAGGAGGCAGGCGCAAAATCATTGCTGTAATAGTGAATTCTGCCATGCCGTTGCAGGTCAGGATTAATATTATTCCAGATCGTTAGCTATTTGCCTTTCTTACACAGCTTTGAAGGGCATATCAACGCTTATAGACGCAGAATAAAGGCAGAGAAACCTTATCGGTAAGGTGATGTTTCAAGGTTATTAGATCCCGAGTCTGCCGCCCCTTCTCTGCGCCCTTTCTTCCCTCTCGCATTAATCGAGCCAAGGATTAAAAACTGCAACGGGCAAGGGAAAAGTGGATCACAACGTGTGGATACTCTACAAGGGGACCTCTCGGAGAAAAGCAGGGTAAAACGAGAAGAGGAGGAGAGGTCACTAGGTGGAAACTCCACAATCCTGGCAGCTTCCCTGCTCGGAGAGCGTTTGAGTCGGTGTGGATTTCCTTCCACCCACCGACCTTGCCCAACCTACAGGTCCCCGGAAGGTGAAGGGGCCGAAGGGAACTCAAGTCCCATTAATCGAAGGCAATCTCACAGCCTTCTTCGCGTCCGAGAGCAAATCCGACCCCCAAACCAGCCCAAAGCGTGGACTGAGACAGGGTGGTCTCTCCCGCTCCCTGCAAAGTCCACATTTTGAGTGTATGGTTTGCGGGGCAAGGACTTCTCCTTGGCTTGCGTTTTTTCTGCAAAGCGACCTGCACATTTAAGCGAATCCTGGCTTCAAAGCGGGTGGCGAGAGAGAACCAGCAGTTGCCACCCTTTGCCCCGGAGCCGTTTTAAAGTCCCTGCCCTTCCTTTCTCGCTCAGATCTGAGCCAAAGAAAACGGCACCAAGCGCTCCAGAGGGAGCAGCTGAACAGAGCAGAAAGTGTCACCCAATAGGGCAAAGAGGGGGCGCACCTCCACCCACACGCTGGGCCGACAGGGTGCTGAATGAGACCCAGGCCCATTTGGTCCAGCATTCCAGGTGACCTCCCTCAGGCCCCTCCCCGGCCTGGGATTTATCTAAGCCAGAGGCAGTCAACGCGGCGCCCGGCAGACGCTGCGCGACTCCAGCTCCCAGCAGTTCCTACCATTGCCTCGGCTGGCTGCCACTGCTGGGAACTGGAGTGCAACTGTACCTGGAGCCTGGAGGGCACCGCGTTGGCGAGCCAATCTGCTGGTCGTCATCACCAGCGGCGGAGGGGCGGGGGGGGCACACGGCACATCCTTCCGCACCTGGAGGTCTCTCCTCCGCAGCTGCTGGTGGATGTGGGTGGTGTGAGCGAAGTGGATGACTTTTAAAAAACCCAAAAACCCCCAACCATTTACTGCTGGAGGAAGATACTCTGCAGACGCTCAGAAGCACCGTGAGTGCCAGCAGCAGCACGCTGGCCTCGCCGAGGCAGGGCCAGGATTCAGCCCCACCCGCGTGCGCTGCAGCTGCTGGAGGAATCGCTTGGCCTGCGTCCTTTTCCCTGGCCAAGCGCGCACATATGGCTTTAGGTGTCAACGGGCGGCGGCGTCGAATTAGAGCTGGTAATTGTCCGTCATTAAGGGCCTGAAACGCGATCTGTCACAACAACTGGAACATGTCTGGGCGGCCGGCGAAAATAATCGGAATGATTAGTGCTCATTATGGATGTCAAGCCGAGTCGGTGATGTTGGAGGCGCAAATTAGCCTTGACGTGCGAAATCAGACGTCAAAGAAAAAGACGGGCGCTCTGCCGGGCGGGGGGAGAGACAGAGGAAAGAAACAGGCCTGGGAAAGGGATCCCCAAGAGATGAAGGGGGCCAAAGCCCCCTGGAAGACACGTCGCGGGACCTGCTGAGAGGAGGGCATTCTGCGAAGGCTCAGAGGCACTCGGCCCTTGAAGGTCTGAACTGCCACCAGTATTAATTGCTGCGGATTCTGGACATAGGCAAACAACATTTTCACCCGGAGCAGCCCTCCTCCGACACGGAAGTTTCTCTGTTTATGTTCGGAGGCAGGAATGACTCAGAACTATTGCATTATTATTATCACCGTCATCTCATATGTTCCAGAGCTCTGTGCAGAATACCCTTCAACAAGTACAACCACTACCGTTATCCCCATGCAGTTTGTGTGAAAAGAGGCTCTCTTGCAGTTTTATCTAAAGATTTAGGGCAGGGAGTTATTAATCATATTAATCGCCTAGCATTAACTAGTAGCTGCTATGCGCTGTTTTATTTATTTACAGGACTTCTTCTTTTAATCCCACCCCTTCTTCCAAGGAGCCCCTTCCTCCGGGCGGCTTGCAATTTTTTCTCTCCGCCCATTCCATGGTCACACCAGTCCTGTGCTCCATCTTATTTGGAGAGAAAGTGCCTGGCCCAAAGTCACCCAGTCAACTCGAAAGCTGGGTGAGGATTGGATCTGCTATTTTCTCAGGTTTAGCTGACAACTGAAAGAACACCTCCCATACTAACCTGTCCCTCCATTGATGTCTACAGAGGAGACTCAATTTGATGTGTGTGTGCCCCCCCCCCGTGGAGGGCCTTCTCGGTCGTGGCACCAGCTCTATGGAAGGCCCTCCCCTCTGAGTTCATTGGAGCTCTTAGCGCAGGCATCTGGGAAGGGATGAAGCGCCTTGTAGGTGGAGGCTGCTGCGTCGTGCGACCAGAAGACCGCGTTGACTGAGTTAAGGAATATGTGATGATCTTCGTTTCCAGTTTTGTTACATGGGTGGTCTTAAAGTGTTTGCGTTCGTTGCCTTGGACCTTAAGGCGAAGGGCGGATAAAGAAGCATCAGGCATTCATTGATTAATTAAGGCTGCACCAGTCTGGCCCTGGCGTTGTTCTGATGCGCTGTTTCTGCTGCAGCTTTACTTGTTGGTTCTTTGCTCTCGCGGGCTTACTGGATGGGATCTCTGAGGATCCAGGGGGCGGGGAGATTGGCGGTGGCTCATATGCAAGCTTGCTTGTTCGCTCTCCTTCAACATCTTCGATTACTTACATATAATTTAACTAAAGCGTTGGCATTTGTATAAGTGAAATGTGTGCAAGGCCGCTTGTGGGGGGCCACGTGTAGGGGCAGAGGCGGGGGAAATAATCTCCGGTATTTTGTTTCTCACAGCTGGGATTACAAACCCAAAGCACATCCCAGCCCAAGTGCAGCACTTTTAAAAATCCTTTTGATTTAAATCAAGTTTGATTGAATCTCTTGCATTTGGGGACGACAATTCAATCCAGCGGTGGCCGGCTTGTAGGCTCCCGTCACCCCTGACTGGGGCCAAGGGCGCAGTCAGAATTTTTGTTAGGGGGACAGGATTTTTGTTGGAGGGAAGGGCAGAACCTAGCTACTTGTGATGCGATTGGTCAATTAGTTAAGTATTTTTATTTATTTACTTTATGGGGAGGGCAGCTGTCCCCCCTGCGGCTACGTCCATGGCTGGGGCCCCTCCACATCTAAAGGGCTCTGAGTTCCCCATCCTTAATTTTTATTTATTAAAAAGAGTCCTAGGATAGACACATCTGATGCTGCAGTCCTAACCTCACTCACCTGGGAGTAAACCCTGTCAATAGAACTTCTGCTAAGTAAATGCAAACCGCATCCTCAATAAACAGTACATCTAAAGCAATTTCATACCTCTCTTGTTTGTCCCCACTTCAAAAAATCATGGGAGCTATAGTTTATTAAGGGTAATAAGAGTTGTTAGGAGATCCCTATTCTGCTCACAGAACTACAGTTCCCAGAATTCCCTGGGAAGAGGGATTGACTGTTACTACCACGAGATTGGTAACTCTGAGGGACTTTCCTCTATAATCAATCTTTGTCTAATTAAACAATCAATTGTATTTGAAATGTGTTTGTGAGAGGTGGGTTACTGGTTCTTCTGTTTGTTTGTTTGTTTGTTTGTTTGTTTGTTGTGTTTTTATTTTGTATTTCTATGCTGTAAACCGCCCTGTGATCTGTGGATGAAGTGTGTTATATAAAGTTAATAAATAAGTAAGAAAACAAAGAACCCAACCCTTGGCACCCTAGCAAACTACAATTCCCAGGACTCTTTGGGGAAGCCATGACTGTTTAGGGTGGTATGATAAGAGCTGTTCGTCAGTGGAATTTGCTGCCAAGGAGTGTGGTGGGGTCTCCTTCTTTGGAGGTCTTTAAGCAGAGGCTTGACAACCGTATGTCAGGAGTGCTCTGATGGTGTTTCCTGCTTGGCAGGGGGTTGGACTCGATGGCCCTTGGGGTCTCTTCCAACTCTATGATTCTTTGATACTGTCATAAACCTGTTAGGGCAGATAGGGCCATTGTTAGGATTGCGCGGTGAGCTCGGTTTCATTGACCTGGTACCCTGTGGGTTCCGAAGAGAGGTGTGTGGGATTCAATGTAGGGATTTATAAACCGCCTTTCCAGGCAGATCTCACCAAGTGACTTGACATAAGATTATGACGACCATACGCAACGGTTTAAAAGGTGAAAAAATGGAAAAGGTAATGTTCGGCGCCTGTTTCTTCTCCGTTGCCCTCAGGACAACAACCGGTGCTAAAGACACCAGCTGCAATCCTAATCCCTCTCCAGCGTCAGTAGCTACAACGTCCATATGCCTGCACGTTCCGCTAGCAGATCTGTTTGACTTCCGCCGCACAGGGTTAGGATCGGGCTGAACGCCTTTCCTTTGAAATGGGTGGTGGTTCCAAGCAGGTGCTACAAATGAGGAATGGCGGCTCCTTTGGGAAATTAAGCTGACTTGAGAAGAAGCCCCCAGTGGACTACAGCAGGAGTGACTTCCAGGTAGAGCTGCGCAGGATTCGGCTATTAACGCCCACTTAACCGGGAAGTAAGCTCCAGTGAACAGAGGGAGGGTTTACTTTGGCGTAAAAGCGGAAAAGCTTTGCGTAAAAAGGAAACGAAGCAAAGCACCTCCACGTTGGCTTCGATGGGAAAATTACAGACGCGCAACCAACGGGACTAAAAATCGTGTTTTGTTTTGGCCCCAAATCGGCATCCCTTGAGTTGGGGTGTGTAGAGCAGGGCCCCATCCCTCCCGTAAAGGAGAAGCGAGAGGCAGAGAATCAATTTAACAAAAAGAATGGCAGAGTTTTCTGTCGTAAAGAATCTCGACGTGGCCCACAGCTTTGATTTAAGTCGGGGATAAAAGCTGCGGTGGGGGGAAAGCGATCTCGATCAACCTGAGCCCTGGAGGCCAGCAGCAGGAACCAACGCGGATTTGCTCAGGAGTGTCGTTGGTTTGGGTGAAATTTACTCTCTAGCAACGCTGTTTGTGGCTGTAATCCTGATTATAGCGTGTCCAAATGAATTTCTAGAAGTTGTAGCAAAAAGGAGCCAATCCGACTTAACTCTAAGAACGGTCACCGGTTTTTTAGATAGCGCTTTGGAATGTTCCCAGCATTTCATTTTCGTTCCATCCCTGCAGTGTAGGGCAGCGTTTTGGTTTCCACATTTTATATTGCTACGCGGAGGAAAAGGGAGACTAGCGCACCTGAGGCCAGTTGATGACGCAGGCAGGAAGGCAACGCGGCACCTCATAGTTTATAGCTCAGTATTTTAACTTTTATGCTACGAAATAGCAACAATGAGAGAACAATTCTAATAAAACTCGACGTCGCCGCCCCTTTGTGTCTGAGAAAAGCAAATCAAATGTCACATTGTGCGTGCTTTCTCCTTTACCTATAGATATGTATGGGTTTGTTTCTTAGTATTCAGATCCTAACCCAGCCTGCCAATCCTTTCCAAAGGTCTTGCAGAGATATTTCCCACCAAACAAACAAACAAACAAACGGAAGCTTTCTTGTAATAAAGTAGAATAACAGCGCAATTCTAACCATGTCTACTCAGAGGTAAGTTCTATTAAAATCGATGAAGTTTCTTCCCCCACTCCCAGAAAAATGGAGTTCGCATCACAGCCTTACTTGCGAACAAGGAGATCCACTACGCACCGGAAAGACCTGGCAACAGACAGATCCCCAGAGGGGGTGTCCCCGGTGGGAGTCGAGTTGAGCTAAGCCTAAGTGTGCGTTGGATCGGGTTGTAAATCTCCTGCAAGCCGTCTTCTCCATTGGAAGTAGCTCTCTGACCACCCAGCAGTACCTTATTTGAAGCTTTCAGCCTTTCTGTTTGGAAATGTTTTTTAAAAAAGAAAAAAAAGAGGTGGGGACGGAGTGGGGGCCAAGGGAAGAATGAATGAATAAATCCATGGGGACCCAAGGACTTGGGTGCATCCCATTTCTCTGCTCGCTGCTCTGCGGTCGCTGCGCAGCCGCTTGTCCGCAGGGGCCAGCCGGAGACAACTGCTTTCCAGTTGTTTTGGGGTCATAGGCGTAGCCAAGCCTGGAGGGGGCAGTTGCTTTAAATCAAGTAAATAAAGAAAAATACTTAACTCACTGACCAATTGCATCGCAGATAGCTAGGTTCTCCCCCCCCCCCATAAAGCCTGACACCCCCCCCCCATAAATCCCCCATGTTTGGGGTCCTTATTTTCATGTCGGTTTCGCCCTGACGCCAAACCGTCTCCCACGGGCATGGAAGGTGCTTGTGCCCTGCGCTCAACTGTAATCTCAGAAGTGTGGAACTAAGCACCATCTGAATGAATAGGATTCTGAAGCAAGGTTCTTAGGATCCAGGGCTTAGGGTGGAAGCTTAAGACGTGCTCTCTGGAACAGAAGGAACAGAAGGAGGACACCCTTTTCAAAAACTGCGTTGACGCGAAATCCCGACGGGGTGTCGTCGCCAGGGAGGGCGCTTGCGAACAGATCTCACTTCTGACCATTCAAGCATTCCCCCTCCTTCGCCACCGGCTTTCTTGGGCGGGGGAGGATGGAATTCTCTTACATATGCCCCATTGGAATAAATGGTTCTCTTGGAGCTTTCGTTCATTTCAATAGAGCTTGCGCAGGAGAGCTTCCCGGGGCCATCTTTCGGTGGCAGAACCAGCTGTTGTACAGTATTTGCCGGGATGGAGGGGGGAGGGCAAAGTCAACCGTTAGGTGTCTTCTCCTTTCCAGGAGACCTGGCTGCAGGAACCAGAAACACCCAAAAGCCCTGGAAGGGTCCCATGTAAACTTCTGCTACCTCCTCGCACACTCCATCCTGAAACTTTAATATTCCCAGAAGGCATGAACAATACCTTCCCGTCCCCCACTTCCTGCATAAGGACATAAGAAGAGCCGGCTGGATCAGGCCCACGGCCCTCCTATTCCAGTATCGTGCCCACCCTGAAGGCAACCAAGTCAATGCCTGTTGGAAACCCGCAAGCAGAATCTGCGTCCAAGAGCGCAGTCCTCTCCTGTGGTTTCCTCCTTTGAGTTGGGTCAGATTGTTATAAGGTGTGTGATCTTTGTTGTTTCTTCAGCTTGAAAACCGCCTTGTGTAATAATATATAAAAAGGCGGTATACAAACTAAAAGTGACATGAAAATGAAATATCCAGAGAATGGCTAGCAGCCATGTCCTATGGGTCCCTTCACCCCTCCCTAATCAAATATTTGAGGGGGCCACCACCACCCCAAGTTCACAGGCATTGTCATTCAAAGGCATTGCCGTTGTGATCCATAATGTGAGGAGGGGCTTACCTGATTCCCCCCTCAATATTTTATTGAAGTTGGAACCCACTCACCCACCGTGATGAAGAGTTCTGGCGGGCGCGAAGGTTTGCTCACGATTTTTGTGACATGTTGGTTCTCCTAGTAACAGGTCTTGCCTAGTCACAGATTTTCGGGGCGTCATTTGTTTGTTTTCAACTGCACCGCCACCTGACACTTCTTCCTATATGTGTGACAGCGACCGTTCCCGAATGGGCCGTCCTAAGCATCAGCAAACCCCGCGGAAATCAAGCTGGCTGTAACGAAACTCGGGTGGGGACTGGGAGGTTTGGCCGCTAAGAAGTCACTCTGGAGAGCGTCCGACGTTTCTTCGCCTGCCTCCCTTCAGAGACCCGATACGCAAACCGTGAAATCCGGAGAAATTGGCCCGCAGCCTCCCACGGGCTTTCGGAGAACAAACATCCGGATTCACAACCAGTTTAAAGAAGCCAAAGACTCTGAACGGAAGGTTATGTTTGCCACGGAGGTCGGTCCAACTGGACCTTCCAGCGGATGAGGTGATTTCATCCTTATTCCTTTTTCGTCCATTCCAAATCTCTTCGGTTTGTTCTTCTTGCAGCGGATTTAGCTGCGAGTTCCCCCACAAGGACTTCAAGGGCGCGGGGTCGCAACCCTCAAGGAGGCGTCTCACCAGACTGCAAGCGCAACTTTTAGGAAGCGGAAGGTGCAGCCCGAAGCAAACTTTCCTGGAACACAGTGGAACTCATTTCTGCAAAGCCCCCTTGAGGAAATATATTTGGGGTTCGTATTTGCGTACCCTGACCGAGGCTAGGCGGGGCTGCAAACTGTCAGATTCCTTGACTGAAAAGAGAGAGGCAACCGGTACGGGACAGATAGATCTCATCCGTAGATATCAATGAGATATAGATATCAATGAGATGTGTAGTAAATCTATTCCTCGGTATCATCATGCATAGTGTATATATGTACACACACACACACCCTACCTATATCGTTCATGGCCTATCATCTGCGGTTTAAGTCGCTTAGGGAACGAATCCTTCGGACACAGCAAATGTTTCTTTGCCTGCTGCCATTTGGCCTTGCATAAGATGTCAGATAATATAAAATAAAATGTCTGAAACCCAGACATTCACTAAATACAATCAAGCTACCAATTCACGTTCAGCATACAAAGCATCGCGCGCACAGAACTTTCCAAAGTTTTTTTTCTGACTTAGTTCAAATGAGTGAACTGAGATTCTTTTGAAATCTGAATACTTCAGTTTCCTGAAACGTAAAGGAGGCTGCTCGGTTAGATCTTACGCACCGAGGAAGCAGAGACTTTCCCCCGAAGCGCGGGGCTAGCAATGACATCGATGCACACACAGAGGCTACATGCGGGCGTTCAGGGCATTCCTGTGGCGCCTTATCTTCCTGCTCGCAGGGAGCGGCGAGGTGGCATTCCTAAGCGCCTTCATTTGGAAGTAAGCCCATCGCTAGTGGCTCACCGGGCAAGCCCATATGCATCTACTCAAAAGTAAACCTCATTGGATTCAATGGGTCTTACGCCAAGGCTTTGGTCTCGCCAGAACGTGGGCGATCCCGGTGCAACTGGAATCAAGAGCCGCTTCTCTTTGAACGCTTAACTGAGCTGAATTGCAGCCTAAAAAGTAAACATTGTTGGTTGGGTAGGTGGGTGTGGAGAGGGAATTCGCCCAGGCTGGTTCTCTTTGGGGGGCCCGAGGGTCTGCAGGGATCGTGTCGCGCGCGCCCCCCTTCACTTGTCTCCAGCGTCGTAGCGCCTCAGATCTCTATTTGGATGTGTGACCAAAACTCCCCCGAAAACCCTCACCCGCCCCACGCGCGCAGTTACGCGCGCACGCCTTTTCTTGCTGCTCTCTCTGCCCTGCAAGCAACTGTTTTGCTTTGCAGCAGGCGGTACCGCAGCTGGAGCGCGATAGCCAGCGAGCACGCAGCTCCGGGATCTCGGGTTGCAGAGGAAGAGGGGCTGGGTGGGTCCTGCATTCTCGCCATTGTCTCGAGTCGAGGGTCTTTGCTCAGAGTTTCTCTGGGGATCGCTCTCGAGGGTTATAAATGCGCGCCTTGTGCGAAGAAAGGAAGCGCCATCCATCACCTTCGCTCAGCACAGGCAGCTGCCACCTCCCAACCAAACCTGGCGCGAGAGCGAGAGCGAGCTCTGGACGCTCTTATTTTGGGTGCGTTACTAACCTGAGAGAAGGGACAATCTGGTTAAGAGGAAATTTCCATCCCCGACCCCATGGTTTTGGCTTCTCGCCTCTCCCCCAAGACTCTGCTACCACCACCGCCAGCATATTTCCCCTTGTTTATCATTCATAGACCTCGCTAAAGGAAAAGAGCCAAAGGATCCCCGTCACAAGCAAAAAAACTCAAACAAACAACGGGGAGGAGGCGACCAGCCGGGCCGGTCCAGCGGCCGAAGGAGACCGAGCACCCGGGCTGCCGGCTTGCTCCTGCGCGCGACTGCAATCTGTTGTAAGCAGCCTCGAAGGGCGCTTCTTCGAAAGGCGGGGTAGGGATCTTCTAAGAAGCAAACAAACTCTGAAATAAGAGAGCCTCTGAGTTGTTGGAAATCAATTAATTCGGACGCCCAAGCAGGTTTGTTTGGAAGCGTCAAGGAAATCAGCCAGTGTGTGTGTGTGGGGGGGGGTGTCTGTCAAGTGAGGCTGCCACCATAAGCAAACCTATTAAAGAGTCCATCTCGTTGAACTCCGTGGGATTTGCTCCGAAGAAGCGCGCCTGAGACCCCGCCGCAAATGCGTGTCCGGCCGGCGTCCCTCCCGCTGACGTCAATAGGGCTGACAGCCTCATCCACAATCCAAAGTCAAAATATTTGGATATATCTCAGCGGGGAAAGGAGAGGGAGAAAAGGAAGTAGAGGCAATCGCTTGTGTCTTCTCTCAGGAACCCGGAGAAAATCTTCAACCCCACAAGAGCCCTGCGACATAAAATAGACCTTGCAAGGGAGGGTAGCTTAGCTGCCGCGGAGGGGTAAACCTGGGAGGCGGGAGATTCACAGAATGCTCTCCACACGAGACAACCCCTGCACTTAGAGAACTAGCATGTCAGGGAGAAATTAGGGTTCTGCTTGCCTGACATCAGGTTTCATCCTGTGGGCTCCCCACCTGGTGTCTCAAAGGGACAGCCCAGAGGCAATTTCCCCACCTCAGAAATCAGTGGCTGCTCAGGGGCGACCCGCTGACGTTTCTAGCAAACACCGTTTAAGGAACGCGGCGGCAAAAAGGCAGATTCCCAGATAGATGGTCAAACTCTTCCGCCACATTGCTGCGGCTCTCCTTCTGACAGGCCATTGCTGGGCAGGGGAACTATCCAGGCCGAGGGGAACGGCTTGCCTAATGCCGCCGCTCGAGTCGAGGCTGGGGCCGGAGTTGAACCAGGTGGGGGGTTTCACCCATTCCTTCGTCCCTGCGAGATTTCAGAAGACCTGTAGAATCGGGGTGCAAAGCAAATATACGACGGCTGGGAATCTCATGCAGTCAGAAAGAAGAAATTCCTATTCACTGACCTGTTCACTTCCAAGGAAGCCTATTTCAGATTAGATCATGGGATAGTTAGGATTGTTCCCTCAGTTCTAAACACTCTTACACATATATGCACGCGCCGATTCAGGATACTCAGGGAAGGTATCTATCTATCTATGAGCAGCTGGATTCAAGAGAGGTATTTCTCTATTTGAAAGTGAAATTATATATAGAATTTTAAAAAGAGAACAGTCGCTGTCCCAGCTTAGTAGTATTGTGGAGAATAAACAAGATCGGCTTTTCCCCCCTGTTTAATTAAATCAATGGAGGAGGAAGAGCATTTCCAAGGGCAACAATCCATGTACATTGAACTGGAAGTAAGCCCCACTGAATGCATTCGCGGAACTTAGAAGCAAGTGTTGGGGAGAAAGCAAACAGAGTGAGGGACCTCCACGCGTCCTCAGCTGTCTCCCTGTCCTTCATATCTCTAATTTAGCTGGAATAAGAACTCTTTTTGATCGCTTTTAGGAAGGAAGAGTGTTCAGCAGCAAGTATTTCAAGCCAGCCAATTCAGCACCTACTTCGGAGTAAATATGCACAGGTTGGGACTCCAGAGCAGCTGGGTTTGTTTGTCTTTTTCATGTTACTCCTTCGAAAGCTCATGATGCAGTCCTTAACGTCAAGAGCTCGCGGTGGTCCTGGACTTCAGACTGCAGGACCTGCACTTTGGAACATGCAAATAATGGAAAAGTTGGGGGTGAATCGTTTTCCTTGACCCGCTACTTTTCCGCAGGAGAAAATACTCTTTTCTTCGGTTGGCGAGCATTGCACTCTGCAACCTGAACTGGCACTTGGGGCGTCGCCAGTTGTCACTTGGTGAGTCAACCGAATGTTTAAACTGGTGCTTAGCACGTTCCTTCGGAGGGATACATTCACTTCCTATCTAGATCTCCATCTCTCGTTCTCTATATATCCATCTATCTATCTATCTATCTATTATGACACCAGCAGGTAACATACAGTGAAATTGGCTTTCAAGCAAACATGCTACACGCATTGTACATATTTTGCACCGTAGAGGAAAGGAACGCTACTACCTGCCACAGTTTCTTCCCGACCCGGAAGTACAGGTGGCCCATTTAATCCCTTGCTAACCACCATCAATCAATTCAGATTCGGATTAGTCTTCCATACACTGCTGTGCTTCCCCTCCCCAAAGCCGCCACAGCCTCGCCATCACTGATTTAGATGGTGGAGCTCCGTAGACGCTACTCCCTCGCTTCAGGAGGAATTTATCTTCAAAGCGATGAAACGAAGTAATACAGTCAGGAAAGGGTTACTGTGTTCTTGACCCACCTGTACTTGCAGGCAAATAAAAAACGCCTACCCTGATTCTAAACACACACCCCCACCTCGGATCTTCCTGCCATCGCATCATGGAAACGAAGGAGAATCCTAATTGTATCTTACTCAGCTGACACTTCCTGGAATGGGGACGGGAGAACTGCCGGGTAGACCGTGCTTGTTATTTGGGGAGGAGTCCGATCCATTCCGAGGGAGTGCGCTTATCCAGCCCTGCGCATTCGGGGCATTAGCAGGTGCATTCCGTGTGTGTCTTACACGAAGCAGGAAAAGCCAGAGATATGCAGGAAAATACTAATATTTGGGACCTCCATCATAAGCAGGTGATTCATCCGGAAGCCCCAGTGAAATAGCTACGAATCAAAGGTCGTCTCCTTCTGTTTAGCTGAACAATAAATATGAGCTTCAGGTTTTTTTGTTTCATAATGGCAATATGCTTATATAAATCATCATATGCCAATGTGTTTATTACTCATAATAATATGCGAATTTTGATGCGAGCCTGATGCTGCACCAGAAATTCCTCAATAATCAACTGGCCTGGAGGCGGCCCGCCCTTCTCTTGGCGCTCTCTTGCAAGCGCCTGCCTACCGTTTATTGGCTCCGCGTTTCCCAGCCAGCGCCCAGGACGGAAGGGCAGCCGCCGTCGGATGGGCGGACGGGCCCCTCGGGCTCCCTTCCTTCGCCCTCTGTTCCTGCCTTGAAAGCGACCTGCTTCTGCGAAAACGACCAGAGAGGCCTCGGCGTTCTCGAGACAGGTCAAAACTGCGATTCCTGCACGCTTCGCTGGAAGGAAAAACATGTGTGTGAGACCCCCTAAGAAGGTGAGAAGGCTCTCGCTGCTGGATCAGACCAAGGGTTCACCAAGCCCAGCATTCGGCCTCCCACAGCGGCTGGGCAGATGCCACTGGAAAGGCCCAGGCAGCGAGCGCAGGCGACGGAGGAGGGCTTCCGTGCTTCTTCAGCCGGGGGGGCGCCTGCCTTCTTCCGCAGCCTCTGAAGAGAACGATCTGAGAGGGACTCGAGGGCTGGACTAGGAGCTGGAAAACCAGGGCTTCCATCCCGCTCGGCCCCTGTCTCTCAGCCTAACCTACCTCGCAGGGTCGTTGTGAGGAGAAAGAGGAGAGGGGGAGAATCGCGCGAGCCGGCTTGAGCCCTTGGAGGAAAGGTGGGATAGAAACGGAAAGACAAATAAATAACACAATAGCCTCTTTCTTTGTTATATCTGGTGGGGTTCTAATCTCCAAGGCAGCCCCTTCAAGAGGGGAAAATAAATACTGCTCTCTTTCTCTCTTTCTCCTTACCATAATTTCTAACCCTTTATGGCGTTGTCAAATAAGTGTTCGCCTCCCCAGCACAAATATATCTTCAGACAAATGGGTCGAACCCCAAAGTCTTACGATGCAACCCAGACTCCATTCCAATCCAGGGGGCGGAAGGGGCCTTGTCCTCATTAAGGGCGCTTGGAGACACACCGTTCATATGCAAGAAAACGGCTCCGTGAGACCCAATCGTACTTGGCGAGGAATAAATCAAAATGTGCCACAGGATGTTGCTGCTCCTGTTTCCTGAGTTCAGAGTGTTATAAAGCATATGAGTTGGTGATTGTTGTTTTTAACAGAAAAGTAAGAATTTGCTTTTTTAAAAAAAAGATGACTCGGAGGTAGCGCTTTGGTGGCGGCGGTTGTTTTTAAATCGGAATGAATGTAACTTGTTTGACTCGGTAATAAATAAAGAAGGCTTTTAATGAACTATTCGGTTTAATTGGGACCTGGATCGAGCTGTAAATGTCACTAGTGACTGTGATGGGAGTTAACTATTATTAGCAGTTGAAAGACGGAGTAAACATGACCCTTTCAATACAGGGTTTCTTACACACACACGCGCGGGCTTCAATAAGAAAAACCCTGTCTTCAGCCTTCCTCGTGGAAAAGAAGCCGAGAGGATTTAAATGTGCTTCTTTGCGGCTGGATCGTGCCCATGGCAGCAGACCCTTCTTTACCTGTGCAACACCTTAGAACAAATGAAAGGAGCGCGGGACCGGCTGCTTTTTTTGCGGGGCGGGGGGGGGGGGACGGTGTTCAAGGGCAATCGTGTCTCCCCTCCTCTCCCGGAGGCCCACAAAGCCTGCTCTTCCTTCGGCCAGAGCTCCGAATGCCCGAGAGAAGGAGTCAAGCTGGGGCCCTGGGGGAGTCAAAACACAAATCGCCCCCACCTTTGCCTACAAACAGATCCTCAGGGTTGTCCCTCTGAAGGTTTCCTCGATGGGGAGTGGCAAAATTCGGCCTGAAATCAAATCCAGTGGAAAGAAGAGAATCCTCCCCCTTTCTCGGCGCCCCAAGACAAACGCTGCCTCTCACCAAGAAGGCCCCGCCTCGACTGACTTCTGCCAGCCTGGTGGATGTCCGAGAAGGAAAACGCAGCATTAAGGAAAGAAAAGGAAAAAGGCCAAAGGAGGCGCGGTGTATGGAGCCGCTCAGCAGTTAGGTGAACCCCATCTACTTGGCTATGAACCCCGATCCCCCTTCCCTGTTCTCCAGAGCCAACTCTTTCCGATCCAGGAGGTCGGCGGCTCCCAGCAGTCCGTAGATAACAGATCCGGACTGGCGAGACTTCCCCGGCCACCGCCCTGTCCAGCCCTGGCCACCCGTGCTTACATGGAAGAAAGTTCCCCTCGGCTGAATGATCTTGAGCGGTTATCAGGATCACTGCCTTAACAGGGGCCGAAAGCGTAACAGGACTTAATTGCGCCGATTTCACGACTCTTAATGATTTATTTGCATCTCAAGAACGCTGCTTGGAGCCTCCCCGTTTTGCCTCCTCGACGCCATCGACGCCACTGGAGAAAGAGCGCAGATAAAGATGGAGAGCGGAACATTGTTTTCTCTTTTTAGTGCAAAAGTCCGTTGGCCTCACAGGCGGATTTAGACTGCCGCCTTCTCACGATTTTACGGTTCCCCTCTGTGGCCAACACAAGGCAGATCTTGCCAAATGCTTTTTCTGGAACCTCTGCGCGGTGTATTCTGATAAGAACACAGCAGGCTGCCTGATAAAATGGTCCCTGTCCTGAGTGCGGTTCTCCGCAGACGGACACGCGCCCCGGCCGCAGCAGATCAAAGTGAAAGTATGAATAGCAGCTCTTAGACAAGGCAATGCAATCCAGAGCCTATCGCATCATGTTTAGTCCCCTGCCCTTTCACCGATTAATATGGTAGTTATCTTACCAAAAGCTCAAAGTAGGTACCTTTCTGATGTATTAGAGGAATTGCAATATAACTGAGGATATAATCAACAAAGTTGCCTCTAACTGGTTAAAATATTATTTACTTTTCCCGTCCCATTCCTTATAAGCCACCAATACTTCGGGCGAAACATAGCTTGAAAAACCAACATTCCTGCCCTTAACTCGCAGCACCACGGATTGAAATTCCCTTCTGCGATTAAACCCATCTCTCCTCGATAAATCAGATACAGCTTTCTGGCCTAATCCCTCGTGTATGTTCGGCTAAGTAATCCACACCGAGCTCAAGGGGATTTATCCGCATTCAGTGAGCGCAGGAATTAGGACTGGAACCATAAACTCAATAGGAGTTTCTTCCGAGGAAACACGCATAGGATTGCGCAGCTAGCTGGTTATTTTCCCACTTAAAGCTTGCAGCCCTAAGGATTTTGGACCAAGAAGGTAAGGGGTGAAGTCCGCTCTTGCGGAGATCTGGTGGATCTGAAACCTCTTGTGATAAATGGCAGTGGGAATCCTTATGCTCCGAAGTCTGACGCCCTGGGGTTGGAGACACCCAGGGCTCTGTCATGGGCGCCTTCGCGCGCAACGAAACCGTCCGATCACCGGCTCAGTTGCGGGCACAACAATCCCTCTGCGCGAGCCGGCCGCGCTCTCCCCGCAAATGCATTCCCCTGGTGCTTAATTTTGGAGGAGAGAAACTCAGCATTGATGGGGCCGGAGCAGGAACTTGGAGGGAGACTCGTTCAAAAGCTGGAAGCTTCCCACCAAGTGACTCTTCAAGGGGTGTGTACACACACACACGGTGGCTGGGTGTGTACACACACACACGGGGGGAGGGAATGGCACACCTACGCCCACACGTACCCACAGAGGATGGTACTTGTTAGGTACTTATTAATACATCCCCTTGTGCTAAGAGAAGCAGCATCCAATCAAGGCGCTTGCTTGTCAAAGGGCTTCCACCACCAAGAAAGAAAGAATCGCTTCACTGTTTAAATGGCCATGAATTCCTCATCAAGCCCCCCTAGGTTAGCCCCTGCTGGGCCAACGTGTGGGACACCTCGGCGCTTCGCCGAAGCTAATAGGCAAAACCCAAATAGCTGCCCTTTGGCCCCAGTTGCTCAGTTGATCTCAAGCCCAAGTTCTCTCAGGTGTCCATAGGACACATTTCCTTCACCCAGCTATTTGTGTAGACGTGCGTTGCGTCCTCGATCGGAGTCTGCCCATTTTCTCGCGACTCCTTTAGCTATTGTGAGCCGAGATGCGAAAAGAAACCTTTCACAGCTAGTTAACCTCGGGAGAAACGCAGCCCATTCGTGTCTGTGTGTGTGTGCAGTGGGAGGAAGAGGAAGCAGCTTAGGAATCTAAAGCTGTGCTGTATATAAAATCTCGCTATCTCTACATGCAAGAAACCTTGAGGGCGACACCTGGTTTCAAAAGCAAGGATGCGCAGAGGCTTGGGCAGCCCATCCCCTTTTCATAAGTGCTCTTACCCAAAGGTTTGCAGGGAATGGATTAAGATTATTATTAAATTGATTGCCCGCCCTTCACCAGCAGATGCCAGGGAGGGTTACAACGATTTAAATTTTAGAATTAAAAACAGTTAAAGCAGAGCACATTTAAAACAGAACACACACACACACACACACACACAGTGCCCTCACAGAAGTAGGGTGGGCCTTGAAAATACAGACCTCGTGTATGAAGAGATTGGCACTGCCGTTGACTTTGCTATGGAGAATGGAAATGGAGTCACAGCGGCAGGCGATGTGGAGGCATTCAGTTGAATGGTCCACAACCCAGGAAAGACGAACTTCACTGTGGGGAAAGGCAGGTAGGATTCTACACCTAATGGACCCGAAACAAACTTCGTTGAGCACCTACAGATTAGCTTTCAAGCAGATACGGGCTAAAGGCCACATTGTCATGGGCCGAACTTCTTAGCGATCCAAAATTGAACACGTTTGCTTCCGAGACAAGGAAAGTGAAGCCGGAAACTATTATTTTTACTCGGAAACAGGTTCCACTATATTCATAGCAGGGCTAACCCCCCCCCCCCCATATAAAGTCAAGTTACTTTTCGTTTACAGGAATCACACCGAGCAGAATTCACCCAGGAAAGGGTCCTCTAACTAATTTTACTCGGTGGTAAGTCCGACTAAACTGGGCCTGAGAATCAAGGCCAGCCGTAGAAAAAGGAGACAGTAGTCAGGAGTTAAACTGAACTTTATAAATTAAAAAAATAATAGGTACAGGGGAACGGATTAACAAACAAATATTCACAAATATGCAGGCGTCCACCAGAGAGAATGACAGCGAGGTTTGCTGGGAAACTGAGACAGCGAAGAGACAGAGAAGACACTGAATAGTATTGAAACTCCCTTTAGAGGGTTCCCACCCCACCCCCTCAGGCCCGACTAAAATATTCACATTGAATATAAAAATAATTATCATAATAACAACAATTTAATACAACCGCAAAGTGCTAAAATATCAACTCTCCCAAATCCTCTCCATCATCGCCTCGAAGAACCCGGGCGCGATCCAGCGGAAAGTTACCCAGCGCAAGGCCCATGGAAGTGAATGGGCAGCGGGGACTCACTGGCGGCGGCTCCTCCGTTGCCCAAGGGGGCCAGTTCGCGCCGGAGAACTTCCGGCGGGGTTGCGCCGAGGCATACAATAGGTTTGGATTTATTTGCGCTGTTCTGGGGTGCGTGTTGGGCAAAATCTCACCCTTTTGCCGCCTCGAAGAAAGGGAAGGGTGGAGCGGAGGCTGCCTTACATTCATCCAGCCCCGTCGGGGAGGCTCCACTGGAGTTTCGCTGGAAGACCAAAAGACATGGGGGAGGGGCAGATGAAAGAATGATGTTCTTTGGGGTTCAGAGACAGCGGGTCAGGGCGCAGTTCTCCTCTGCCCCTGCTCCCCGCCCCCCGCCTGCCCACCCGCCCTCCCGGTCTCGTCCATTTGCCTTAGTCCGAAGCCACGGCTCTTAATCCAGCCTGGATCGAGGGCAGGGAGTCACTGCGTGGGTCACTGCGTGGCCCCGGCGGCCGCGGCGCAGGCGGAGAGAGCCCAGCCGGGTAGGCAATAATAGGGGTAATAGTAGGATGGCTGGAGAGAGAGGAGGGGCGGCGGCCGGAGGACCTCGCCCGGGTGATACTGCCTTTGGTCATCCCGGACTAGCACCTTGACAGCCACTTTCTTGGCGGCCGGCGCCGAGGACAGCAGATCCGCGGCCAGCTGGCGCCGCTTGGTCTTGTAGCGCCGGTTCTGGAACCAGATCTTCACCTGCGTCTCGGTGAGCTTGAGCGACGCGGCCAGGTCGGCGCGCTCGGGCCCGGACAGGTAGCGCTGGTGGTTGAAGCGTCGCTCCAGCTCGAAGACTTGCGCGTGGGAAAAAGCCGCCCGGGAGCGCTTCTTTCGCGGCTTCGGAGCTGCCGTCGAAGCGGCCATCGGGGCCGAGCCGGACCCAGCCGCCGCCGCCGCCTCGTCTTCCTCCGACGGGGCCTTGGAGCTCTTACCGCCACCTCTGTTGTTGCTCTGCTCTTCCTCAAGCTCGTCAGGATGGCTGCGATCTGAGGGAAACAGGGTGGAGGCACAAACAATCCAGAATCAGAAGAGGCGGGACCCCCCAAAATGCCCTCGCCACCCACACCCGACTCAAACCGGAGCGCACACGGCGGGGATCCCACTGTCGTCTTTTCAAAGGTTCGCACCCATTGGCAGTACAGTACCCGGCGCAGGGGCGACGTTTCGGATTTGGAGAGGCACAAAGGGGTGGGGTGTTGGTCAGAGAGAGGCAGAGAAAAGCAAATTTATCGCGTTTGTGTGTCACGCGGAAACACACACACACATTTTTAACTTGCACATCTCAACCCAATCCTCTTCATTGTGCCTTTGAAATGCCCACGCAGTGACCCAGTCTCATTCGAGAGTAAATCACAATAGTAACCCGGGTTTGGAACCAGAGTTGGCCAGAAATGTAGGAGAGTCCGTTTGATTCGAAGTGAGCTCGAGGTGAGCCTCCACGTCGCCCCTTCGCTGGCACCTCTGCTTAGGACGAGCGACGGAGCGACATTCGAAACACCCAACGCCCAGGACTGTGTTTTGTGGTTCGCGGCCACCCTTCCCGCCTCGGATCCCACATTACGCTTGACTCTGAAAGAAACACGATTCGGATCAAAGGCCGCCCGCCGTCGTAAACCACAGTCGGTTGTCAGCACCCCAGTAAATAGAGGGAGAAATGCCATTTCAAACAGCTTGCGTCCCTTGACCCCGAGAGACTTGCTTAGAAACAAGCCCGCCTGGACGCAAGGCTGTTGCAGGCGGGCGGCGGTCTCCGGACAGGGGCTCCCTTTCCGCTTTCAGCGAACAGGCTTTCATTTGGGAAAAGAGCCTAAGGCGAGCGCCCTATACGAGACTCACTCGGCCTGGGATTAAACCCCGTGGCATTTCGACAGACCACCCAAGCCTATATAAGGATCCAAGCGGAGCACCGCCAGACCAGGCGCTTCGGGGGAAGCCTGGCGGGACTCGCTTGGGGCTCTTCCCTTCCCACCGAGGGCAACGGGAACGTGTCGGAGGTGATTGGCCTGCCGGTCACGAGGCCCTCAGCAGAGTGGCTGGAGGAAGGCTGGACGGGGCTGGAACAAGGACCTCGAAGGGGCCCACGACCTCGCAGAGGGGCTTTGGGAACCCGCTCGCGAGACTATTGCGCCGCAGACACGCTTTCTGGCCGAGCGCATTATCGTCTATGCTGGATTGCCTTTTTTCGCTGTTCGGACGGCATTTTAATTTGTTTTGCCACAAACTGGCAAGCCGCGTTTGCTTTGTCGTCAAAAAGCGGGAGTTGGGCCGGGTCCCTGGCTCATCCAGGAAGGAGGCAGACCTCGGAACCAGACGTCGTTTGAAGGGGCAGAACTGGCGGGCAGAGGCTATGCATCCCTGCCGCCTCCCCTACCTCCAAAAAAACTCGCCCCCCGCCCAATTGCTGGAGTCTTGTCATTAATAAGCAGTTATTTTTCTTTGAGATCCTAACATATGGGATGCAACTTCACACCTAGACATATACTTTGTTCTTTCTGTGCCCCCCCCCGCGCCCATCGTTCTATCTAGTGCTGCCTCTGGAGTTTGGATGGAAGCTCCTGCAGTCCGACCGCGAGCCTGCAAAGTCAGGAGGAGGGGAGGGAAGGAGGAAGGCCTCCTTCGGGAATCCCGGGGAGGGGGACCAAACCAAAATGGCCCGTCCCTCCCAGGGGACACCTGATTCCCGTCTCAGTGAGATACCTGTCCTCCGCCCCTGCACTCAAAACGGGGCTGGGGTGGACGGGCTCCACCTACAGCACAGCGCCAAATAGAGGTCACCCCCCCACACACACACCCATCGAGTTCAGTGCAGGGCGGCGAAAGCCTTTCTCTTTCACTCACGCATGAAAGTCGGCAGCTGGACCTTTGCGGAGTTAGGAGGGAAGCCCCAGTCCCGGCGATCCGGCAGGCGATCCCAGTTGGCAAACCAGGCAGGGAAAGGCTTCGGAGAGCCGAGCCCACTCAAGGCCACGCCACATCCGGCCACAGGCGTGAAAACCCAAAACGAAGCAACGGCGGTGGGCCTAGAAGCATTTAGGAGGATCTGCGTCTGTGTTTTACACGGGAGTAAGCAGCACTAGTGGGCTCGTCCGCAGGACAGAGAGCAAAGTACACAAGCCGTTTCAATGGCTGCAGCTGAATTATTGTTTTGGTTGACCTTGCGAGTCTCAATTCGGATTAACCGAAGTATTTAGAGCTCCGTTGATCTTAAAATCGTGCTCAGTACTGTACTACGTAGGGTTTAATGAGGTTGTGGATCGGACCGGCCAAAATATTCCTTACATGAAATTTAATTCGGCTCACGTGACTGGAAATCCTGGAACCGTGCAACTGAAAAGAGATTTTAGCCGCCTCCCGCAAATAAGTATCACTTGCTTGCTCTCCCACTACGGCGGCAGCTGCTCTCCCCTTCTCCCCGTGGAAATGGATCCTCATTCAGAGGCACGATCCTGCCTTATGAAAGCTGCACCTCAAAGCTTACATTAAAAAAACGAAAACAAAAATTCGGGACTTAAGGCGGCGAAGTTAAGCGCAGGAGTTCCACGCAAAAGTCTGAAGTATGCGCGCAACTCTGCTTAAGAACTGACTAGGCTCGAAAGCCCGCAGCTTGGGCTGGATCGCGGGGCTACTGCTCTTGTTTTCAGGGCTATTATTCCCGCCCTCGAGGCTGAAATAAACTTGCTTCTTCTCCGTTCCTGGACGTCCATTCCCCCGGGTCTTTTTGCTCCCAGACCTCGCCCGGCCTGCCAGCCTTGGTTCTTCCGCAATGGCCACCAGGCGAACAAGCGCCCCTGAAGGCTGGGAAACTCCCTGGAGTAAAACAGCCCTCTGCATGGTTTCCGGAGTAGGCCGGAAGGAACAAATTGACTTCTTCTTTTTTGGGGGGGGGGGTGCGGCTCTCGGTAATGGCTCTGCCCCGAAGATGCTGCTTCTCCCCGCAGGCAAGGCGCCCTATAGCACGGCCCCTCCCTGGCACGTGGACGAGGAACCGGGTCGCCATGTAAGTGGGTACCAGGCAGCGGGACTCCCCGCCCCGGATTTTGCCACCAAATTCGCATCCTTTTGGATCGCATCCCGAAGTCTGCGTCCAGAGGAGCCGCCTCGGGGTTGAGGAAACGAGGAGAGTCGCCGTTTTCAAGCGAAAGTCTAAGAGGCTCTAGGCCAGTTGCTCTCTGGGACGGAGGGCCTGCACGCAGCCTGCCTCCAAGTCCGGGGCCTACAGAATATGGCGAGCGGGGACTGGGAGTAACAGCGGGTGATGGACTCACTGTCTAGCCTGCAGCCTTATCTGTACCCGCTTAACCCCACTGAACTGAACGGAAGCCATTTCTGTCTAGGATTTCTGCCTAGGGTTGTGCTGTAGACGAATTAAGTGAAATACTATGGATTAAAAAGAAACAGATTTCTATATAATAAAGTTGGGAGTAGAGTTCGGGAAGATGGGATTATAAGGGTCCGCATAACCGTAATTTTAGTGGAGATTACTACAAGGCTGGTGTGCGCCTGTGTCTTTGCAGGACTGCAAGACACACGGGCAAAGCAAAAACAGAAATAAATAAGCTGCAACTTTATGCTCCAGTGTTTTAAAAGCAACTGGCTTTGCATGGGCCCTAAGCTTTGAATAACCAAGGCGCTGAAAGGTTCCATTTAAAATGTAGCAAGGTGCGAGACCTGAAGATCGTGACCCATTTAATTAATATTTTAAAAGAGTTCTTTCTCTTTTGGGCGGAGGGAAGTTGTGGCCTTGAACATCAATAGACTCTGCTTGTAACGTTGAGATGCACTATTTAAACAAAGGCAATCGTAAAATACACTTAAGCCTTCGGGACGAGAGCTACAGTAAAACCTTCTACGCGCCGATTGAGGACATGCACGGCGCTTTTTATGGAGAAACCATTAAAAAACACGACTCCCTGGGCCGCAAGCTGGAAGGGTCCAGAATTCTGTGGCCTCAGCCCGAGTTTGTCCACCATGAGCAGCAGGAGAGAGCGAGACGCAGTCAGTAGTGCTAAATTCTCCTTCCCATTCGTCTCCATTCGGACGAACAGCGCACTCTTACGCGCGTGCGTTCGGGACCAAGTCTAAGTGCACTGCAGTGGGCCTTAGATCTAGGTGTAAGTGTGCAAAGGACTGCAGCGTTAAAATAGTAGTTGGATCGTTCCCCCTACAGCATGTTTCCTAGGGCAGGGATCTTCTCGCTCAAAGTGGAACTCTAAAGCGGCCCTAACAGGCTAACTGGCGTCTCCAGATCAGTGGGGCAGATTCGTTCCTTTGGCGCACGGAGGGTGCGTGTTTCTCTGTGTTAACACGCGATGATTTAGGGTGGATATTCTCCCCCCCCCCCCGCCCCTGCCCTGCAATTCCAATTCGTGCTTAATAGGTGCCGCGGAACTGGCATTTCCGGGAATCAGCTCCTGCGAGCAAAGCGCCTTGGGTTGGCCATTTTAATCCGGATTTCAAAAGCGCAAACTCCACCCTGGGACTCCCGCGTAATCTCTGCGTACCTGAGATTCGGGCTGAGAGCTCAATGTCGCTGAGACCCTCTGGGGACCGTTCCTGGAGCTCCTGTCCCGGCGGCTCCCTGCCCGAGCCCTCCGACAGCGACCGGGCGCCGGAACCAGAGGACTGCCCTTCTCGTGGCCTCCGGGAGGCCGCGGGCGATTTGCTGCCGTCCTCGTCGTCGTCCTCTTCGTCGTCGTCGTCCTCCTCCTTGTCGCCCTCTGGCTCCTCGCTCAGGACCGAGTCGGAGTCCCAGACGGCGAGTCCGGGAGCCCTGGAAGCCGCGGGGGCCAAGGCGGAGGCAGGCTGGTGCTGCTGCAGCGCCGCGGCCAGCGCCGCGGCTTCGTCGCCGAAGAGCCTCCAGCAGCAGGCGGGCGCCACGTCGGGGCTGGCGGAGGCGCCCCCTGCGGGCGGCGGGGGCTGCAGTCGGCCTTGCAGGAAGCCTCGCGCACTCCGCTCTTCCTTTTTGTTGAGGATGGCCTGGATGGAGAAGGGCGTCGGGGCAGGGGTGCTGCTGCTGCGCACCGCCATCGGTCTCCGGCCCCCGCCCCTCGCCCGCTCCTAGGGCGCCTTCTCCAGCGGGAAGCCTCCCTTCAGCTGGGCGAGCGCATCGCCTCTCCTCGGGCTGCAGCAGCGGCGGCGCCGTCGGGGCCCCGGGGCGTCCTGCGCAGTCTTCCCATAAAGAGCCCGGCAGGCGTCGGGTCCGCCTGGTGGGCTCGCGCCCGCTCGGCGCGGCTCCTCGCGCTCCGGTCCCCCCTCGGCAGGCCCTCCCCGTCGTTCCCCCTCCACCTCTGTTTCTTTCCTCTCCCCTCCTCGGCCTTTTTCATGCGAGCCCAGCTGTCATTCCTCTCCCGTGAGTGACAGCTCCCGGGCCGGCCTTTCCCATTGGGCAGGGCTCTGCCCCGGGAGCCGCCTGATTGGCTCTCACGGCAGCCCGAAGAAGTTGTTAATTTTTTCCAGGCAAAGCGATCTGGGCGCGAGTTGGGGGTCCCGGACCAGCGCTGCCCGTTAACCCTTTCCCAGCCGAGCCTCCGCGCCGTGGCTTCGCTGCCTTTCGCTCCGCGAGAAAACTATTAACTGCAGCTCGCTGTGCTCACGATCCTGTACTCGCTGAACTTCAGTGAGACATACTTCTGAGTAAGCGGCGAAGGGACCCGGCTGTCAAACTCCGCCGAGGGAAACGTCTTTTGCAAAACGAACCAATAGCGCGCGGGGGGCGGGTGGGGAGGGGGCGAGATCTGTCTCGAACATGGAGAAACTAATGGAAACCGTTTAATTTCCCCCTCCAGTCGAGTGCAACATTTTTTCTAGGTTGCAAACATTTTCTCTCCCTGTGTAGTTTTCAAATGGTCGATTTAATGTTATTTCTGTATAATCCCACCTCGGATATGCAGTTAGGTGCTTCGATATTGAGATGATGGGCCTTCAAATGTTTTCCTGTTAGGCAATTTTATCAGATGAGGTCAGTTTTGTCGTGGCGATGATGTTATATCAAAGATGAATTATTTTTAATCAGTTTTGCGACAGCTATTTCCCCCATCATGGATAGGTGCTAGATGCTAGATAGATCCTTCCAGCATGGTATTCATTCGTTGCATCAGAAGCCCCTGTTAGCACAGTGAAAGAAAAAAATTACTATAGAGATGATTAACTGGACGCATCATTAGTAATCAAAGAGAGTCTTTGATTATTGATAATTCATGACAAGGCCAATAGAGAAGTAACAAATCTCGCTCTTCCTTCTTCCTGGAAGCATGGAAAGCGTCTTCTGCAAGCCGTTGAAAACTCCAGAGTCCTGCGGTACCTTAAAGGCCAACAAAGTTAGAGCGTGATCCGGATTCCAATGGGGGAACTAAAGAGCAACTTCTCAGGCTGAAACGGGACGCAACTTTGAGCTCGACTCTGGCAGCGTTGTGCCCTAAAGTAGTCAGAACCTGAGCTTTCGTAATAAGAGCTTGTAAACCAATTAAAAAACAACAATTCTTAATGTAGCACGTATGGCGATGGCTTTCCTTCTTTACATTCCCTGGAGACGCAGCTCTTCTGTTTCCCATTCGCAACCCGGGGCAGCTTGGCGACTCTCAGAGAACTTTCCAAGTGTGTCGGGTACACGTTACGAGAAAGCCAGGCGTTGAAATAAAGTGATCTGGTGCTTCAGCTGCCCAACATTTCCCAAAATGTGCAACCATTCCCCGGCGCTTGTTGCAGGCAAACAGATCTGCAAAGGAAAATCATTTTTGCGAGGTCTCTGCGTGTACGTGCAGGAAACAGATCGAGGTGGAAGAGGCCCAGGGGAAGAAGGCACAATCGATAAAAGCCGGGGGGGGGGTGGAGAATGCAAAAAGTAGGGGCGACAGGGGTGGGGGGGCGACTTTTGTGGGGTTTCAAAATGCTGCACGCCTAAGGAAAGTTGGAGGTCAGCTTGACATTGGTGTGTGCGAGCAGCAGCAAAAAAAATGCTATGGGGGGGCTCCATCGAAAGGAGGGCAGGGAGCAGGCGATCACTATCCTACAGGGCGAGGGGTGTAAATACGCGTCCATCTTAGGCGATCCACTCCAGAGCCGTCCTTCGGGCCTCGTGGCCTATCCTGAGGCCTCCAAGAGGCGAGGCGCCAAGCGCCCTTTCCTTCCCGCTCAAGAGGGAGCTGCAGGCGGGACCCGGGCGAGGCCAAGGTCCCGTGGAGCGAAGAGTCCGGCCCTTGTGAGGGGCCCGCGCAGCCCGGCCCCGAGGAAAGGGCAGGCGGGCAGCAGAGCCCGAGGCCCAGCTTCACTCGCTTCTTCTTCCCGGGCGAGGCGGGGGCGCCATTTTGTCGGCGGGGCGCATTACAAGAGGGGAGCCTAACCAACCGGGTTTCGCGCCCTTTCCCCGCAGAGCGAACCGTCGCCTGAAGGTCGCCGCGGGCTGCCGGGGAAGGCGGGAGGCCGCGAGGAGAAGCCTGGCTGGCAGGCGGCTGGAGGCGGCAGGGGCAGGGAGGCCTCTCCTTTTCCTCGTCCTCTGCCCGCCGCCTCTCGGTGGGCCTCAGCGGCTTCGGAACTCGCCCAAAGACCCGGGCCCCGTTTGCGGAGGGCACCCAGTTATTCAGGGTGCTGGAACGACAACAGCGGCCAAAGCTTTTTACAGAAGAAGCGGGTGGGTGTTTCGCTCAGAGCTCCACAAGGTGGGGATGAGCATGAAGTTGGCCCCAAAGGCCCGACTGAAACCCGCGAGGAAGAGATGGCCGAGCCATCCCGCCCTCCTCAGCCGCCCTTGACTTGACTCTCTGAGGTGAGGAGGCGCAGGCCCCGAAAGAGACGGAGCCCGCCCGCCTCACGAAAGGGAACGGAAACACCTCGGCCAAGAGGCCGCCTCAGGCCCCCGGGCCAAGCTCCTCTCTCGCGCTGGGCATGGTCGCCTCAGAAAGGCTCTTGCAGGGCAGGAGAAGGTTCCCCAAAGGGCAGCCCCAAGGCTCGAGAGGCGCAGCCCTGACAGGAGAAGGCGGCGGCGCGTTCGGGGCTCCTTCTGGTGTTTTGTTGAGGGGAAAAGGCGCGCGAGGCCCCGTCCCGCGATGGAGGGGTACGGAGCGAGTGGGTGGGCGGGGAGCTTCCCGTCGCCGCCAGTGGATCCTCCTCGATCGCCCAGTGAAGCCGGATCCTGCGGGGAGATTTAGGGCCGGAGAAGGGAAGCGCTCTCTCGGACCTCGGGCCCTTTGAGTCCCGAGGCCAGTCGCTGAGGAAAAGCGCGCGAAGGGGCCGCGGGGCTCTGGGTCCGGCTGGCGGGCTTCCCGGAGGCCCCTGGATCCTGGCTGGGGGAAGCAGGCCGCCTTCCAACAGGTCCTGTTCTCTTATGACCAGCCCAGTCGCCCGTCTCCGCCATTGCCTGCCAGCAACATAAAATCGAGGGTGAAGAGCAGGGGGCATCGGGGCAGATCCAACAGAGGAAGATGGCTCCCCCCCCCAAGCTTCGTGGCACTGGGCACGCGGGGACTTGCTCCCGTGAAAAGAGGGCCTCGCTCGGATCGGGTCACATTGGTTGGCCAAGTCGGGAGGGGGAAGGAAGATCCAGGGCTGCCCCGTGGAGAGGGCCCAGCCCAAGGTCGCACCCACGACAGCCCAGACTCGCCTAAAAAGACACGCGAGCCAAACACGTCTGGATCCCCATTGATTTCAATGGGGGAAGACGCTCATCTGTATTCGAAAGAAAGCCATATAAGAAATGCAACAGGATGGATTTCCTTCGTTTTTGCAAACCGCTTTAAGAGGTTTTTTTTAAAAAAAAAAACAATCAGGCGGGGTATATATAAACAAATTTCTCTCCCGCCCTTCCTCACACACGTGTTCCCAGGGCTGGGTTCATCAAATACAACATCTAGAACAGGCACCCCCAAACTTGGCCCTACAGATGCTTTGGGACTACAACTCCCATCATTCCTAGCTAACAGGACCAGTGGTCAGGGATGATGGGAATTGTAGTCCCAAAGCAGCTGGAAGGCCGAGTTTGGGGGTGCCTGATCTAGAACAAATAGAACAAGGGCTACTCCTGATTCCCAATGTTTGGTGAACCGGAATCATCCTCCTTAGCAAGCGTTCATCGTTGCAACCTTAAACGCCGACTCAGCTCTATCCTTGCAACCAACACCATCCGCAAGGCTTTAGCTTTGGCGTGTCCAAAATTTTGATGTCAAAATCACACTCGCTAAATGCAAGGAGAAATCGCTTCCCGGGATCAGGAGCAGGGAGTTCCAGCGATGCCTTTCTTCCACAGCTCAGCGATAGAGCAGGTCCCCCCAAATCCAACCCCCAGCACCTCCAGGGGTGGGGAAGACTCCTCTGGAGCCCCAAAGAGCCGCTGCTAGTTCGTGTAGACTTGTGCCGTGCAGACCTTTGGCCGGTCATTTGTTGCCGGACTCCAACTCCCATCAGCCTCAGCAAGCATGGCCAATGGTCACAGATGATAGGAGTTGTAGTCCAGCAACGTCAGGCGGCCCAAAGCGTTCCCCACACCTGGTTTGTAGACAATACTGAACTAAATGGACCAGTGAGACGCACAGAGGTGTATCCGTTTTTGACCTTGTGGATTTGGCTGCTCCAGCATGACTTCGGAGTGGGCTGTTATCAGGATGCTAATTCATAGCTAGAGGACGGAAAAGGAAGCTAGATCCGACCTGGGTGTCCGCCTCCAACTCGCCCCCTCTTTCTTTGAGCCAGGGATGCTCACCTGGCAAGGGAGAAGGAGAGACATGTGGCCGTGAGCATTTAAGGCTGCACTCTACTCGCACTTTTTTCATTGGAGACTCCCATTGACTTCAGAGAGATTTACTCCCGCGTAAAGGTGCATAGGAAGGATCCAGCTGCACAAGTTAGACTTGAAGGGAGAGGGGAAATCTCCCATCAGATTTCCCCCTCTCCTTTTTTGTGAAGATCTAAAGCGGGATGAGGGCCCGGCTGAAAGGGATCAGACCGTGGGTTAAGAATAGTCCTTGCTACCTGAGTCGGCAGGTAGAGTGAAAAGGTAGCTCTGTCTCCCCACCTCCCGGTCACTGGTCGCTAACTGCAGGGCTGGCAGGCGGAAGTGCCTGGGCATAGCTAAGGGGAGGCAGGGAGGGGTCGTTGCAAACCCCCCGTCAATAAAAAAGCACATAGCTAACTGAAGTTCTGCACCCCCCCCAACAAAATTCTGGCTGTGCATGAATTGATTCCCATGCAAGTAAGGAAGCACTTGATCTATGTCCGTCCTCATATATTTCCATACCCTCCAACGTTTCCCCGATGAGAATAGGGACGTCCCATTCCAGAATGATAATTTTAGTATTTATACCCTACGCATCTTACTGGGATGCCCCAGCCACTCTGGGCAGCTTCCGACACCTATGAAAACACAACAAAACATCACACATTAAAAAACCTTCGCTTTACAGGATTGCCTTCAGACGGATCCAGGGTCGGATAACTCCATACCCTCCAACATTTCTCAAATGAAAATAGGGATGTCCTAAGGAAAAGCGGGACATTCCAGAATCAGATCAGAAACCGGGAAATCAGGGACGCCCCTGGAAAATAGGGACAGTTGCAGGGTCTGTATTTCTCGGCCTCATGGGGGAATATCAACCGCGCATATAACTCAACTTGTTTCGGAAGACCAACCTTTTTAATCCGAGCAGACAGCCGAAACACTCAGTACCCAATGAGTGTATTTGGAAAAAACAGCCCGTCCCCAATACATAGACACAAATAGATATTGTGCGCCACCTAGAGGCATATGGCTATCACTGCCTTCTGAAGCGGAGTGGGGCGAAGGATAATACAGTGGTACCTCGGGTTACATATGCTTCAGGTTACATACGCTTCAAGTTACAGACTCCGCTAACTTAGAAATAGTACCTCGGGTTAAGATGCTTCAGGATGAGAACAGAAATCGTGCAGCGGCGGCACAGCGGCAGCAGGAGGCCCCATTAGCTAAAGTGGTGCTTCAGGTTAAGAACAGTTTCAGGTTAAGAACGGACCTCCAGAACGAATTAAGTACTTAACCCGAGGTACCACTGTAGAATCACAGAACTGTAGAATTTGAAAGGACCCCAAGGGCCATCTAGTCCAACCTTCTGCAATGCGGAAATCTCAACACTCGGCACCCCACGCAATTTGACCCTACTTAGCTTTTACAAAACATGCTAGCAGTTTTATTGCTGCACCACTAAGATGGGATATTACCTTGCAGCTGATAATTTCTATTTCAACAGCATTTTAGCTATTAAATAAAGGACTGGGAAAGTTAAATGTTCTTTTTTGTTCAACTGGCTGCTTACTAGCCGAATCCTATCAGTTTCTCTCCCAGTGATGCTCTCAATTAAGAGTCACAACTTCAGTCTCCTGAGGAAATCAATGTGATTTAGAAGTTCTTAAATTTAGCTGGATTGTGTGCTTATTAGTTGGATTTTTAAATAACTTATTGGACTGATTGGACAATGTCAGTTGCTTAATCATCTGCCCTGAAACAGGTTAATTTATCAATTAGATTTAAATACAGCTGCATATTCGTCAACACAACCTTCTTGCACATTCTCTATTGCTGACCAGAGTAAGCTCAGTTCTTTGGTATTCCTGGGAGCTGACAGCAATGAAGAAGTTGTGGGGACAATTGAATATCCAGCTTAATGTAGATTGTGGTTGCTTGTGGGGAAGACCTCAATACAAGTCTGACTGAACATGGGCAAAATCCCCTTGAAGGCAAGGCCAATCTTGTCATGATGATGATGACGACGGCAAAAAAGAATGCCAATAAAGGCTTATGGTACCTCAGAGACTACCAGATTTATTTATTTTTTAAAAAATAACACATTTTGTTATGGCAATTTATGTGGACAAGCACACACTTTATAAGATGCAAATAATGAAATTGGTATTTAAAGCGCCATGACATCTTTTGTTGTTTTTGCTGCAACAGACTAACACAGCTACTGCTCTGGGAACTGTTAGCCAAAAAGAAATACATCACCACCATTCCTGTGTCTGCTCTGTGCTGCCAAGTAGAGCTTTCCTGGATAGTGAGAAGTCTCCCATATTTAGAGCTCTTGGAGTGTGGTCTAGAACCCTTGGTAGCTTGCTGTGACTTGCTTGCTGAGCATTTTTCTAGAAATCACATCTGCTCTGACCTGGACTCTAGGTTAAATAGTAGCAATCCTTATGGGTTGCCTGGAGGGAATGGGACAGGCTGTATAGCTCAGCGGTTCCATTCTAAACTGGCAGATTGCTTCCATGGTGCTGGAGATTTTCAGCACTGTGCTATGATGTTCTACATGCTTCAGTTGTATCCATTATCCTTCATGCTTTTTAACATCTGTGTCAGGGGTCGGGAACCTTTGGTCTGCAGGCTCATCAATGGGTCCAATTTCACCCCAGTTCAAACCATGTTCATCTGCCCATCAGCTGACATGAGGTTCAAAATTGTGTGGTGCACACCTGTTCCTTGTTTCCTAAAATGCTGAGCACAGGGCTGGTAATGCCCCCTGCAATGCAGCCCCCTTGCCATTGAAATGCTTTATAAATCCATCAAGGCTGTGTTCTGAGCAGGTACCTGGAGCCATTAACTGGATGGACAGGGACCAACAAATTTAAACTGACTCCAGTGGAAGATGGAGGTACTGTTTGGTCCTCCATAAAGATTTTTTTTTATTTTTAAGTATCAGGATGTTGGCCTCTAGGCCTTAACAATATGGAAGTTGAAGGGTAACTAATGTTTCCAAGTAGTGGCATATTTCAATGGAGGCATTTGAACATTGTTGTCCTCGTTTCTATAAAGAACACATCATTGGTACATATATGAAAATGAATATTTATTCATTATCATTGTTTCCCCCCAAAATGAATACCATCATTTATATTTTACAAATAACAATAATAAATTACAAAAGGGAAAAAACCTGACATTCAAAGATGGAAAGTCAATTTTGAGGAATCCATATTGTTCATTCATATTCAGATAGTTGAGATGTCCTGTAGCTCAGGACGTCTAAATGTCCTTTGCTGGTGTGGGTAAGGGGACCTGAAACATAAAAGTCCCAAAACATTGCATAAACATGTTCCACAAGTTCTTTTCCTTTATGACTCAGAGATTGTGAGTTATTTTGTTGGCAATTGCTATGTACCAAACAAACATTTTTATACCATAATTCAATAAATATTTGTTTGTTCATCTTCTTCTATACCTTAATTTTTCAGCAATCGCTATGGATTCGATTTGACTGCACCATAAATCCTTATTTAACTCCTCTAAATATTTCACTTTTCTTAATAGAACCATCTTGGCAGCTAACAACAGATACAGAATCAATTCTCTATCCAATCTGCCTCCATTTGGCCCATCTAATATCCCCAGTAACGCTAGTGAAGGGAACAGTATCAATGCTTGTTTTGTTGTTAAATTAATTTCTAGGAACACCATCTCACAGAAAGCTGTAATTTAAATGATTTTTACCCTACTCTACAGGTGAAAAAGCAAGCAGAGTGGCTCAATTTAAAAAGTCTCTACTTTCAGGTTTACAGTCTGAAATATGCAAGACAAAAGGCAGAAGAGATGGAGTGAAAGAAAAAGCACCCATTTCATAGTTACAGCTGCATTTCTTATAACAGTCCAGATGGAAGGGAAACACTCTGGGACTGAAATATTCATTAAAGGGTGGGTTATAAAACAAGCATCTCAGGTAGCCAGCCTACTAGAGTAGAATGATTGCTGGTGTGTAATATGACAGTCCAAATAAGAACTGATGGAATATCTGCGTAAAACAGGACGAGGGTGGTTCCATTGTGGCTCAACTGATCTAAATACTGACCACCCATAAATCCCTTATTTTAAGAAAGACAGAAATGACTGAATCAGCCATGGATCTCAGCTGTCCAGAGTCAGAGCTCTTACCGTGCAGAAGCCATAGAGAGAATCCTTCATTTTCTCCCACTGACACTAATGGCACTTGAAAGTACTGGATTGTTCCCTGTCTTCGAATGGTTAGAATATCAGGATTTCAATCTTTCTCTTCTTATTTTCCTTATTTTTTTAGGGAAAAGATCCTTGTTCATTTAAGAGCTGGGGACTCAAATACAAACATTCTTTATAGAGGTTTACAACCTCAGGGAAATAAATGTCTGAATTTTGCTGACTGTGCTGGATAAAACTGTTTTGTCATCTTTAAAAGCTTAAAGCCACAGCTGCTGGGAAGCAAAATAAAAGACATTTTTGTAACCTCATATCTGGAGCTAAAGATTGGGTTCTGGCGCTTAGGATACTGAAATATATTCCAGCCAGCCAGCCCTGTAAATCCGCTTTAACACTCTTCTTTTTCAGCTCCCTCTCTCCTTCCATTCTCTTCAACTGAAATCTGATTAAAGGAAGTTGCCTATAGATAGCCATTTGGATTAGAAGTGGAGCACACCCCATCATTGTCAGAAAGATGCATCTCCCAGAGGTGAATCATCTGCATCGTGGTGGTTTTCAACACCTTCATATTCTGAGTGTGTTTTCTATGTTTCATATGAAGCTACCATGCTTTGTGTCAGACGAGTCCATACAGTTTTGTCTCTTCTAGTTGGCAGTGCCCATTGGCCGTGTTGCCAGGGGAGGGAATGCAGAAAGGCCTAGGTGAGGAGGGAGGGAGAGAGAGAGCAGGCAAGGGCCCAGGAAACCGTGGAGGACTGGGGAGGAGAACATAGCAGCAAGCTAAGAGAGGCTGTAGCAGGGCAGTGGAGGCTGCCAGGAAATGAAATATGGGACTCAGCAGAAGGGAGCTTTCCAGAGGGAAATGACAGACGGAGGGAAGAGTCCAAGAAGGGGAAAGGGGGGCAGGGAGGAGGAGGAGGGGGAGAGAGACTGGTCAGAGAGAAAAGCGACACGCTGCAGAGGAGAGGCATCACATTCTGATTTCAGAAAAGCAGCCCAAACTCGGTCTGTAGGGTTTCTTCGTAAAACATACTCCACTCAGTTTCTACACCCCGGCAGGGTGATAAAAGCAGGACAACCTACTTTCCTTGCCTAGACTCATATTATATCACCCATGGGTGAGTGTGTGGGGCTCATGTCTCAGAATAATTTTTGTCACCAGCAAACAAGCCTTTCCCTTTTTTAAAAAAAGATTCAAATAACCAATTTAGTCTCATTACTGGGAGAACTGAATTAAATAAGGATTCTGTTACTCAAGCATTCTGCACTTGTGTTTATATTTAAAGACATCATTGTCTCAAAAGAAAATCTTCCAGCTTTCTGCTTTCTTGGGGCATTGAGCCAGAATTATTTTTTTTAGACTTGAAAATGGTGACAGACTATTATGCATGTGATTGTTAACCATTACCCCTTTCCTGTATTTCTTCTTCCTCACTCACATTAATGAGCTTTGACATTTAGAGAGAAATTATTGTATCACATGTGTGACAAGTCACAATAAAACTCAAAACCTAATTGATCTGGCATTCCCCTGTAGTGTTCAATTGCTTCCTGGCACCTGGGACTGAAAAAAAGAAAGAAGGAAATGTAGATTGCCTGCACTGTTTAAGTGATGCGATACATATGTCTGAGCTTGGATAACCAGTCCTTTCAACTAATTTTCTCAACGGTGTTGAAAGGCAGGTTCTGGCTAAACTGTTTCCTCTCCAGGATAGGTGCATGGGGTGTAGAGGACCCAAGTCAAGATACTTCAAAGTAAGTCTGGTGATCTCTTTTTAAGTTGATCCGCCTTTTAACTGATTAGCCAATTAATTGAACTTCATGCAAAATGGTGGGCCATTAAAGTGATTTCCTTGTAGGCCTTGGTTGCTGCTTCTGTGGAATGTTCAAAACTGGAGGCGGAAACACATCCCTGTCAGTAACTGTCTGAAGGCCTGCTCAGTTGCTGCTGACCTGGGAGTCAGTTACTTCCCTGAGTGCTGAGTTTCACCTGGCTCCACTCCTGCTATCCATGGCCCTCCTGCCTCTTCTCCCAGTTGTTTGCCAGCGGTGGATTCCCCAAAATGAACTTTGCCTGTTTACATGTTACCAAAAATTCAACTCACATGCCTTTTTGAGATAAGTAAGCAACACAATAACAGCAAAAAACTACCCCCTCATTGTTTTTTTTTTGGGGGGGGAGAGCTGGGTATTGTTAATGCTTTATGTTTCATTCTCCTTCACTGTAACACACCAGAGCCACAAAGGTATGTGTGCCTTTAAGACACAGGTAAACCAGCAGAATCCCTAATCAGTTCATATTCCCCAGCAACCAGTTACAGACACGCTAGATGCCCACTCAAGTGGACAGAAAGCCCGGAGAGAGATGAATTTCCTACAGACTACAGCAACTCCCAACCCCTCCAACCCTCAAGCCTGCTCTGATGATGAAGGACTGAGTAACCTGAGGAGGCACAGCTGAGCAAGGCCAACCTTGTGGGAGATTGCAGTCAAACAGAACTATGCAGGACTGCTAATTAGTGCATGAAGGGGTTAAGGACCACAGAGTTTATTGCTAGAAAGACTCAACTAAGTCATGTTCCCTCTCCTCCAGAGAGGGAGGAAGTGAAGCCTTTCTCATTCCTCTCTCACTTTCTGCATCATGTAATCCATCAAGGAGGACATGTGTAAGCTTGCTCCCAAGCTTAGAGCATGTGTCTGGAGCTATATACTGTACTGTATTTTTCTACCCAATAGAACTTTGCCTGTGTTTCTCCTTGCTACTGCATGACTGAGACTTTGAATCTGTAAGTAAAGCATTTTAAATTTACTTAACAGTGCGTGGCCTGCTCATTGCAAGAGGGGTGGAAAGAGGTTGGCTGCTGTGTGCAGCTGAATGGGATAGAAAGGTTTAACAACCTGCATTCTTAACACTTCACTGTACTGCTTATTTTTGTGTGTTTAATACTCTGCTACTGGGGCTCCCTGTGTGCAGGGACCCAGACTTTTTTTGTCCACAGGGATTCGTGTATTTAATTCCCCACAAACCCCACCCTGCTTAGCCACCCAGCTCTCAGTAACACATACCAGGTCAGTCTCCTTAACCACAATCAAATCATGAATGAGAGAGCTCTTATTTAAAACCAACCTGGCATTCAAAAGAAGTATCATCAGGCCTGAGGGCTGGCTAATACATCAACCACAACTCCTCTGGCTAGCAGCCACATATGGCACAACCCCCAACTGTGCTGTGTGCCCCTTGCCGGGTTTGCCCCTCTCTTACCATACAGCCTTTTACCCAGGACCACTGCATTTGCCCACCCCCAGCCCCCGCTTTCTCTGGCTAATCCCATCCCAGAGGCAGAAAGCACTGCAGATGTAGGATAGACCAGTGAGAAGGTGGAGGCTGCAACAGATTCACAGGAGCCTGCGGGTCATACTGTATTCAGATTCCCTCCTCCCTTGTCTCCAGGAACACACAGGGCAGTGCATGTAGCAGAGCAAAGAGCACAGGGCCCTCCTCCCCAATGGAGCTCAAGACTGCTGGGGAAACAGCCGGCCGGGGAGGAGACTTAGGGGGAAGTGAGAGACACAGATCGTCAGTTCTGGCAACTGCTTTACTGGGGTCAGTCTTGCCCATAGGTTTCTCTTGTTTGTATTTCCTTGAATAAAGAATCAACTTTACTGCTCGAGTCTCTGTGCTGACTTGCATCAGAACCAGCCCAAGTCCTGCCATACAATGCAGCAGTTGAGTGCCCTGTCCCAAGAGACAGGAGCATGCAGCAGCTCTAGGTCATCTCTAAGAGGCCAAACAACTTAGGCACCTGGAGTTTCAGCAGAAGAACAAGAAACAGCAGGCCAGTAGGCAAGAGATGGTAAAGCTCACTTAGTGAAGCTCACCTGGGTAGCTGGTGTGCTCATTTCCCCGTCTTACTAGGGGCAGGGTTACTTTGTGGCTTTGTACTTGCTTTGCATGTGCATGTATATTTCGGCACCAGGAAACAGGGCTCAGAAATATGCTGGGTCAGATGTTACTTCCCCCAAACTGGTGTGTGGAGGATCTCCTAGCATCTGAACCAATCAAAGGATTAGCAGGGGGAGTGATAGATAAGGCCAAGCTGAAAACTGCAGGACTGTCTTAGTCTGAGACTGAGGATGAAACCTGTGGCAGCTCCCCATAATGTCACTAATCATCTTGTATCTGCCATTTTTTTATTAACAGTGCCGAAGAATCTATGACCATGATGCTCTCTGTTCTCGTCTGTTTGTGCATTTTTACAATAATCTACACATTAAGGGCACAATCCATCCAACACTAAGTGCCACTGAGTCCCTGTGATTTCAACTGAACACCTTGTGCTTCTCAATTTCCCAATTTTAAAGAGAGTTAAATGTCATTTGGATAGTGTCCTTTGAACATACCTTACCTTTCTCTCTATAACACACAGATTTTTTCTCCTAAAAAGTAAGGGGAAATGTTTGTGCGTGTTATTGAGCGAATGTGTGGTCCCTGGAGCCGACTGGCCTGAGTGCAGGGGCAAAAATCAGGCAAAAATCCAATCGCGCGTCAGGGAGGAGGGACGCCTGAAGAGAGGAAGCTGTTGCATTCAGGTGGGAGAGAGGGCTGGCTTGGGTGGGTGGGTGGAAACTTTTGCCTTCCTTTCCTCCCTCCCGTTATACCCCTCTCCTGCATTCTTAGCCAGCTGCTTCCCTGCACACCCCTCTCGTGCTCCTTGTCCCTTGTGTTTTTCCTTCCCTCCCCACTTAAAACGTGGTTACAAAGCACGGATCCACATGGATCCTCAGGATCGTTGCATTGGGTCACCCCAAATTCACCATCAGATCACATAGCATGTCCATGGCTACAGCCTGCACTAAAAAAATCACGCACCCTCTGTTGCCTGGGGCCGCAATGGTGCAAAAACGTGGTTACAAAGGACAGATTCACAGGGATTCTCAGGATTTTTGCATTGGGTCACCCCAAATTCACCATCAGATCACATGTCTGTGGCCACAGCCACTGTTTCATTCAGAATTCCCCCCCCCTTGTTTTCCTTCTCTAAAAACGATGTGCGTATTATGGTCAGGTGCGTGTTATAGAGCGAAAAATACGGGTAACAAAATTTTCTTATCCATTGAGAAAGTTAATCTAGCGACTTAAAAAAAATACAGGACTCTAGTTTTGGGAAACGTTTTATAATTTATATATAAAAATTCAGTAAGAAACAAAGTAGAATATTTGACAGAAAAAATCACATTACAACAATAAAAGTTCCCAAAACAAAAAGAAAACAAATTAAAAAACATAGAATGCTGAATTTGGTTATAAAACATGAATATGAACATTTTAAAATAATCTCAGGTTATTTGGCAACTTACCACATCCTTGCAAGAGACAAATTCTGATAATAATTAAAAAAAACCCCCAAAACTTTACATGAAACCGAACTTGAAGATTTGTTCTTGTGAGAGTAAAATGTAAGTATACTAATGATTCTGGCAGGAGGGCCAGGCTACATTCTCTTTTAATACTAGTATATAAAGTGTGAGATAAATGGTGAAGATCTTTAAATCCTGAAGGTGATACTTTAATTTCAGTGTTTCAATTGAAAAAGAGAAATACTGAGAGAAAAACATTTAGAAGCTTCAAAATGAGACAGTTTCCACTGTTTCAGCTGAAGGGGTCTAGTTCTATCTGAATGAACTCTAACTACTTTGACGCTGGGATAAAATTTACAGATGGTAATATATTTCCAAGTGAATAGGGTGCATTTACGAAGCACCGTAAATGCAGTTTTTAAACTTTTACCATACAGAAAGCCACGAGTGTGAGGAAAGAAAGTAAAGTCTCCTCCTTATACTAATTCTACTTGACTTGAATACATGCAGGGAAGTACTTTGCCAGTTAATCAGAGATTTGTTGAGTTCACTGAAAAGGAGTCCCTTCCCGCGCCCTAGACAATGCTAATGATGGCTGCACAACATTTAAGAATCCAGTTAAAATGACCAACGTAAGATAACATCAGAACAGTCCTTGCTGTTTGATTAAGTTCATATGCAGTAAAATACATTCTTCTTTAAAATATGTGGCTTATGTACAAAGGGTGTCATTAAGAGGCCACTGGTGATGAGCAGATTGGAAGCATCAGCGAGTCTCACTCTCGACCATCTCTACTTGAGGTTCAAAGTAAACTTTTGCAATGCTTAGAGACTTCTGCATAAACAAATAGTGTATAAAGCTGTTTAAATATGTTACACAGGTAACATGTTATACCTTGGAAACAAGCGCATGCAAAGCCTCTTTGTTTTGCAAAGAAGCAGAGGAGAGTTTCTTTGTTTTCCCTTCCCCATTTGTCCGGCGTGGGGCAAAACTATCGCTTGGACTTCTTCGCCTCCGGTTCATCGCCCCTCTGGTGACTTTTCTTAGGCGACACCATGGGACTGGCTTCTTTTTTGCGCTTGGCGGGCTGTAACCTTGAACTGAAAAACAAACCCAAAAGCACGGTGAAGTTACTCTGGAGAAGACGGCCTAGAGATATTCACAAGCTAGAGGTGGCTTTCATTTCCATACTTACTGTGCCCCAGGAGATTTATTGGATTTTGCGACGGCAGGTGACTGCTTTCTCCCTGCTAACTTTCGATGGTTTGGAGGAGGAACTGCACCAGGGCTTTGGTTTTTAGATGTGGCTCGTGTTGTGGGCTTGCTGGGCTGCTTTCTGAAAAAATGAGCAGATAAGCATATGTAAACAAGACGGGCTACCTAGCAAATATAATAAAGTAGCACAGAAATTTAAAAGGAATCTGTGCTTTCAGAGACACTCTTACACTGGCCATTCAAAAGCAAGTAGCAATACTCGGCAGTCTCATGTTGGGATTGAGGTATTCTGCTCTCTGAAGTTAAATGTGCCAGTCGGACTGCTAAGTCTCTGTTTCGATCACAAGCAAGGACCTGAATCCTAGCAGAGGGAGAAACAGGGTGGTGGTGGTGGTGGTGGTTTGGAGTGGGGAAGTGATAGGCAGGCAGAGTTGAGCTTGCACAGCCCACTGCTTCTAAATTGGTCCCTTATGCTAACATAGGAAGCTGCCTTAAACAGATTCCATCCACTAGTCCATTTACCGTATTTTTCGCCCTATAGGGCGCACCGGCCCATAGGACACACCTAGTTTTTTGGGGGGGGAAATAAAGGGGGGGAAAATATTCCCCCCCAGGCATGGGGCTGGGGCGCGGGAAGCCCGAGCTTCCCCCGACCCCAGCCCCCAGAACAGGCAGCTCTCCGCAAGCCGTGGGAGCCCAGCGCCGGGCTCCCACAGCTTGCGGAGAGCTGCGCAAAGCCTGGAGAGCGAGAGGGATCGGTGCGCACCGACCCCTCTCGCTCTCCAGGCTTCAGCGAAAGCCTGCATTCGCCCCATAGGACGCACACACATTTCCCCTTCATTTTTGGATAGGAAAAAGTGCGTCCTATAGGGCACGGTAACTCAGTACAGGCACTGACTCTCTCAGGTCTGAGCTGAGCTGACCATCTTGGCTATAAGTCCTGGAAGACCGGATTCCTGCCTTGCTGGCCCTTTTCCCACCTGGCCTGGGAAGGCAGGGCCCGGACCGACTCCAGCTGCAAAAGCTGAGACTGCTGAACAGACTATTGGGCTGGGGTATTGTTTAGGAGGCTTCTGTTGCTGTTATTGATATTATTTTTAGTATCTTTGTTTTTAGACCTGATGATTTATGTGAAAATGGCTTGATTTTATTGTGTACTTTTTGATGTTTTTTGTTTATGACTCCTTTTGTAACTGTAAATATTTTCATGTTGTAAGCTGCCTTGAACATGGTTTTAACTATGGAAAGATGGCATACAAATAAAATGATTATTGTGACTTTGTAAGCCTTGTTGCTAGAGATCCTTTTAATTGAAGCTGCTGGGGACTGAGCCTGAGACCTTCAGGTGCAAAGGATGTGATCTCCAGGCCTTTTCTTTTGACCTAACAGAACTGCCATCAGTGTTTTGTTATATACATTTCCTATTATACAGCATGGTCCATTCCTACTGTGGAGTAGGAATGATTTTAATGTGGAACTGCTGATACTGGGCCCCACAATTTAAGAAGGATATTGATAAGTTGAAATGTGTGCAGAGGAGGGCAACCAAGATGAACGGGGTCTGGAAACCAGGCCTTATGAGGAACAGTTGATGGAGCTGAGTATGTTTAGCCTTGATATATTTGAAGATGGTGATCGCGTATCTCCTCTCAGTCTCCTCTAATCAAGGGCTGTCACAAACAAAGCTTGTTTTCTCCTGCTCTGGAGGGTAGGCCCCAAACAATGGCTTCCAGTTATAAGAAAAGGAGATTCTAACTAAACATCAGGAAGAACTTTCTGACGGTAAGCACTGTTTGAAAGTGGAACGAACTCTCTCGGGAGGCGTGGGCTCTCATTCACTGGAGGTTTTTAAGCAGAGATTGGACGCTTTGGTAGAGATTCCCGGATTGCAGGGGGTTGGACTAGATGGCCCTTGGGTCCCTTAGCTAATGTATCCTCCAGTGCGAGTGAGACAGAGAGGTGGGGAAAGAGACACATTATTAGTCAAAAACTAATAATGTGGCAAAACCTCTCTGACTCCTACCCAGGGAGTCAGTTTCTGCAATAAAGTTTGGATTGCTAGACGTGAAGCCCTCATGGGTCTAGAATACATTTATTTATTTCAAAAAAATTATACACCACTTAACTGTAAAAATATATGCACCCAAGATGCTAAGAGATCACCAAGGGAGGGAAGGTTGTAAGACAAATTTGCTTCCTGAAGAAGCAGGTTGGCTAGAATAATTTAGCAATAAAATAAAAGTATGAATATTGAATATATAGAAAGTCTCATCATTTTTTCCATAAGCAAAAGCCGAGCAAAATTTTTGGTAGCTAGGGATCACAAACAAGATGCCTTTATATTTTTATACAGAAAGATGAGGCAGAACTGGATTTGGGATGGATTCATTAATGACTGGCGTCAGAGGCCAGGATTCAAAGAAGTACAAGGTTGTGTCTGCTCTGGACTTCTTCCATCCCCACCACAGCCCTCCGTGCTTGGTGACACATCTAGCAGAGCCAACGTTACCTTTGTGCTTCCAATCTTGAGGCTGACCGAGTTGTGGCCCCTGAATGCATTTCGTCAGCATCATCACTGTTGTCACTGTCCTCCCCTCCGTTATCGCCACTCTCCTTGTTTTCATCTTTGTCTTTTGTCTCCTCTTCAACAGCAAGTGTTAGTTTCAGACGTTTTTTGTCTGGCTCAAGTGTGTCCTTCCCTACAAAATGTTATAAACACACTCAAATTTCCACCCAAGCCTCCAGAAGGGATATGGATACTTACTTTAGAAGGTGAATTCTAAATGGACCCCGTGAGTGGAGTAAGTAATTTTCCATTTCCGTAGCATTTTAATGCATACTTGTTTAAAATCTCTCCAAAAACATTTACAATAGTTTACTTCTTTAGTTCACAGCCAGAATTCATAGAAAACCCAAGAGGTTGGAGGCAAGCAGCTGGGATGTACCATTCCTGACATAAGATTACAGCAATTTGCACATTTCCCCATAATATTTACTTTAGCCATAACCCAATGATTTTCCCCTCGATGAATAAAGGATAATAAAACTGATATTTGTATAAGCTAACATGCACCTTAAACAATAGAAAAAGTTAAGAGAAGCAGAACCTCCATGTTTTACCTGTTTCCTCTGATGGAATTAGAGGTCGTTTGGGCTTCCTTCCCCTTCGACGCACAGCCACCTCTGCCTCCCCTTCTTTAGCTTCCTAATAGTTGGAAGTAAAGGGGGAAACAGTAAAGAAATTGAAAGCATACAGGGCTTCTGGCTGAGAAAAAAACAAAACAAGGGGAACTCATAAGAGGGCTTATAAATTTATTGACAGTACAGAGAGGAGAGGAACATATTGCAGCACACTCGATTTATGTACTTGTTCACAAAATACATACGTCACTTAGGGGAAACATGCAACAAGAATCGGATTTTTAATTTGTGTTTTTTAAGAATTAGAAAAGCTCATAGATGACAAACTGCTGAATAACTGCCACCCATGACCAGGTGTATAATAAGGCATATAGTGGTACCTTGGTACTCAAACGCCTTGGTTCCCAAATGCCAAAAACCCGGAAGTAAGCATTCTGGTTTGCAAACGTTTTTCGGAAGCCAAACATCTAATGCGGCTGTCGGCTATTGTTTCCGGGGCGCCTGCACAAATCAGAAGCTGCGCCTTGGTTTTCAAACATTTCACAAGTCAAACGCACTTCCAGACTGGATTAAATTTGGCGCTTTTGTTTTTGCTATTTGTTTTGAGTTTTGGTTTTTGAGACTTTTTTGGTTAATTCGTTTTTGTGACTGTGTGGAACCCAGTTCAGCTACTGATTGATTGTGTGATTGCGGAAATGAATAAAAGCCCCCCCCTCCAAACAATGACTATCATCAGTGCAGGTAAGAAAAAATTGTAATTTAAATTTTTATCATCTACAATACTGTCTTATTTATTTTATAGTACAGTACATTGATGATTGCTTTCATTTTATGGATCCATGGTCTCATTAAGATAGTAAAATTCATGTTAAATTGCTGTTTTAGGGGTTGTTTTAAAAGTTTGGAACAGATTAATCCATTTTGCATTACTTTATATGGGAAAGCTTGTCTTGGTTTTGGAACGGACTTCCGGAATGGATTAAGTTTGAGAACCAAGGTGCCACTGTATTGCAAAACCTAGGAACGAGCAAGATTTTCTAGGAGCAAGGTAAAAGAAATGTTGTCTCCTGATCTCCAAGGAACCAAGACTCCATTTGCCTCATCTATATTTTTTCAGGTGTCAGTGTGAGCACCGATATTGCCAGCAACTTAATTTGAGCCTTTACATTCAGACGCAATGTATCAAGGATTGAAAAATTCTAAGGACTGAGGATGGAGGATGCCTTCCTTTTATGCCCTACTCATAAGCACCCAGAGGCATATTGTTTCATTATGCTGGAAGACAGAAACCTGGAAACGATGGACCTTGGTTTCATTCAGTAACTCAATTCCAATGAAACAGTTTTCATTAGAGAAATGACCCTAAGCTAAATTATACAACTCCACAAAAATCAAACATTTTTAGGATCAAAGTGGAAAACAATTTGCACTAAAAGATCTTGAACTTACTTTGTGTCTCTCATTCAATGAACCTTTGACTAAAAAAGGAAGAAAAAAATGTGTTAAGAACTCTACATAAACTGCAACTCTGAACACACAAACTGTTATAACCATCACTTTTCGTGTGAAGTTTAAATTAAACTTAAATGACCAAGGAACTTTTTTTAAAAAAAGGATTTCTTTCTAAAATTCGCCACAGCATAATAAAGCAAAAATTAAGTTATTTCTCACAGAGATGTCAACCAATGGCAAACAGAAGGCAGCTCAGGATTTTGAAATGCTTGATGTTAGCTGTAAATGCTACAATCTGGTAAAAAGGTGGATGCAATTGGTTACTTCCCATGCCAGCAGCCTGAGTAAATCATGCAGTTGCTTCGCTTCAAAATCTTACTGGAACAGTGTATGAAGCAGTGAGACACCAGGGTTACGTTGCCATTTGACCCAAGCACCCTAAACTGCCCTACTCACAGAAGTGGGAAATCTCTGCCATCCATGTCAATGCCACTGAAATCAGTCCACTTGGAAGCTGGACAAAGTGTTTTACTCACCTTTGAAATAGACAGGGGAAGGTCTTTGCATGCACCATTGTTTTGTAGATCCACAAGAGTTTATAGAGTGGTACCTCTGGTTACGAATGCTTCAGGTTATACGGTCTGCTAACCTGGGAGTAGCTACTCCTGGTTGCCAACTTTGCCCCAGGATACGAACGGAAATTGCGTGCTGGACATACGCGTGCAGCGGAAGGTCCCATTAGCGAAAGCGCGCCTCAGGATAAGAATGGTTTCAGCTTAAGAACGGACCTCTGGAACGAATTAAGTTTGTAACCAGAGGTACCACTGTATAAGGCTGTATCTGAATTTTTGGAGTAGTAACTCTTTCAAGAAAAATGGCTGAGTTACAGATGCACCTCATCCTTTCCACTCTTTCTTCCTTTCCAAAGAGAATTTTTTTGGGGGAATAATTACCTTTTGGAGTAATCATCTCTCTACTGCTAGAACCTGAAGACTGCTCCATCTAATTAAAAACAAAAATAGCAGTATATTTCTATGGTGCAGGATTAGAAAAATGAAAACACTGTTTTCAGGCCCTGTTTAGGTCTTATCACTCCAAGAGGAAACACCCACTGAATGGGGTTGTGAGGACAGATGTCTTCCCCCCCCCAAATGAAGCCACATGTCTCCCGACTCCTTCAGACATTGACAGTGCATTTCTGCAGCACAGAGCTTTGCAGATCTATGGAGGCTCCTTGCAAGAGTGGGAACCCTGGAAGATCAGGATTCCTAGTCCCATGAGTGGCCTCCGCAGATATGCAAGGCTCTCTACTGTGTGAAAGTGCCAAAAAACTCAGGTGCCTCTGAGTGGGGGCAGGGTGAATGGTGCGTATTTGAATTTAATCTCTACATGCGTTCTCTCTTAAGGTGATAAGTCCTGAAGAGGGCTATACTGTTTCTTCAGTTAATGCAAATAAAAATAAAATAATCTAATATGCACAAGCACATTCTTTGTTATGGTCCAAAGACCCGCAAAAATCTACTATGCAGATCACACAACAACACACCTGGCTTTGCCATGAAATCTACAGTTGACTTTTCTGTAAGGTGGCAAACATTTTAAAACCACTGCTTTCAATGAAGCTCACACGTTCAGCTGCCAATCACTAAGTGCTGAAGTGATCCAGTATATGACGTGTTCTGGGCCAATTCATACCCCCAGTTTAAAAGTTCTTTTATGCAGTATCAGTTATGCCTTCCTCCCACAGAGATCTCATGCCTTATGGCAAACAGGCAAAGACCTCGTTGGTGCCTCCACTGGGGGCTGACCATGTCAGTGCCCATTTGTGGACTGCCCTGCCAAGTGAGGTTTCTCCTTCTTCCTCATTACTGGCTTTCAGGAGGAATTTAAAAACATTCCTGTTTTCCCAGCCATTTGGTGGATGAAAGATACTGGCAACCCTGAAATAATGGAGTGAGAGAACCTGATTGCTTTTCAACTGTTTTTAATGATATTGTTATTGATGTGTTGGGTGCCTTTGGGAAAAAGTGAGGGATATAAAAGTAACAGCATGAAGAAAATACAGGCAAGGTATTTCATCTAGTTATTTATATGCTGCCTTCCTGGCCTGACAACAGACCTCCAAGGCAGGTGACAAAAAAAAGAAAATATGCACCAACCCACTGGAAATCTCGAGTTATCTGAATATCACAACTATTTTTGAAGGTGCCCTCCATTTAAAAAATAATCCGCTATAGTGTGGGAGAAAACAAGGGTAATGCCTTGAGCTCAGGGAACCAGCTTAATAGCCCATGGGATCCTGGCCAATGTTGTGTTATTGCAATTGAAAAAAATATAAAACAGTGTTCCACAGAGAGCCAGCAATCCCACAATATGTGAGCATCCAAACAGAATATCTATCCAAACGCTTACATTTCCAGTTCTTGAGTCAGCTCCTGAAACTTGACCTGAAAGGAAAAATAAACCTCCTGAGTTTAATGAAATGCTGAAGTACATTTTCCATGGTGACGCAGCGCTGTACTTACCAAGCAGTGCCATTATTTCAATAGGATATTTACGGGGTCTTCCTCTTTTCCGCTTAAATGGTACTTGCTTTTTTTCCTAAACAAAAGGACAAACAAATGTTGTTTAAGTCAACTCAAAGTGTCCACTAAGGCAACTGGATTATGAACAAAGAGTCTTGTGTTACATTAAAGGACTAACCAATTTATTGCTGTGTAAGCTTTCACTTACTAGTGCCCACAAAACTAACACAACATGTCCAGAAATAGTGATTCTTCACATTATAGTCGCATTATATGATAGCGTCTTTCCCAACCTCTCTCACACACCATAGATTAAGTCAAACATTTTCTTTTAAGTTTCGCTATTTCAGTGGAGAGTTACAAATCCGCTAATGTCTCCTCTCCCATTGAAATCAAAACCATGGCTGGGATGGTTTCTTAATAGCCAAGGAAAGTTAAACCATTTATAAGCTCTGGTGTGCACCGTTATTCACAATGATAATAATTACTTAGTATTTGTGTCAAGCTCAACCAGTGGAGCTATTCTGAGGGGTTTGTGGTTTATTACAGCCCCCAGTAGCCTGCTTGGACCAATTAGTGAGGCACTTTCCAGATAAAAGTGCTCACAACCATTCCAACATGCACTTCAGAATATATACAGAATACAGGATCAGTTCTGGTTGAAGCAACTCGACTTACTGCGTACTTCTCTCGGAATTCAGCAAATTCTCACCTCCCTTTCTTCTCCCATCCTAGGAGATCTTCCCTTCCCTTCCCTTCACCAGCCATCCATCAGGAAAGTATACTTTCAAATAACTATCAGAATAGGCCACGTTACTTGCCTCAACAGGATTTACACTGGATTTCTCATCTGACTTTTCACAAATATCCGCTTTGCCAACAATCTCATCTGCAGGAAAAAACGTTTTTTAATTTTTTAAAAAAACACAAATTAAATCCCCACCATCATTTTTGAGCAATTGCTTAAACCAGTGACTTCCTCTGAATTGTACATCGCCTGGTTTTCACTTGCAGCACACCCCATCATTTCGACTTCTTTGACAATCTAGATAAACATCAACGAATATGCAGCTGCTATAACCTATCCTACAGTTTGCTGCATCATGTATCACTGTATACCCTGGGCCAGTCCACTGTCCCTCAGACCATGTGGTGGGCTGGAATATAGGGGGGGGGAATGAACGAATTCCTATGCCCCCCAAATAACCCAGAGATGCATTTTAAATAAAAGAACACATTCTACTCGTGTAAAAACACGCTGATTCCCGAACCGTCCGGGGGCCAGATTGAGAAGGCAAACAGGCTGCATCAGGCCCCAGGCCTTAGGTTGCCTACCCTTGTTCTATGGGGTAGGTATGCAAGGGAACAGGATATTTGTTTAATACAGTGGAACCTCAGTTTTCCAACGTAATCCGTTCCGGAAGTCCATTTGACTTCCAAAACATTTGAAAACTGAGGCTCAAAGGGACGCCAGCAAGTTCAATGGGGAAAATTGAGAAACATGCCCTGGAAGCTGTTTGGCTTTTGAGGGGCATTAGAAAACGGAAGCATTCACTTCCGGGTTTTTGGCGTTTGGCTTCCAAAATGTTCGGCAGCCGAGATGTCCAAAAAACAAGGTTTGACTGTACACAGGAGCAGCAGTTCTACTTATTCACTAGACTGTGGTCCAGACCTGGGTGGACTATTCTCCATCCAGCAGGAAGGAGGCTCTTTGGAGCTGGGGTTGTCTGTTTTCTGAAAAGGGAACTGCATAACAAGGTAGACCAGGAGATGTTTCTGAATGTTTGTGAGGTCTGTAAAACTTGAGTACTGTTAATTAGAATTTTGCAAATGTGTAAAGACATATTGTGTAAAGTTACATTGGAATAAATATGATTTAAAATTATGATTAATGATTTATATGGATTGATAAAGGAAGATTAACTCTATTTGATTAATTAGGAAAATAGAGAAAAGTTTAAGCAGGAATTGAACATGCACAGTCGATGGAAATAGGAATGGATGGGAAAGTATTAGAAATTAAGAAAAAGCATTTTACTGTGAATAGCAAAGGAGAGAGGGAAAAGATGCCTTGAAAGGGGGGGGGATAGAGGTCAATTTTTACATTTGTGTAAAATTTGAATTAATTTGTTAAAAATTTGGAAAACTTATAAAAATTAATTGGCCAAAAAAGAGAAAAGAAGTGGGGTTGCCAACCCAACACCAACAAAGGCTTTCATTGGTCCCTCCCCAAAAATGTAAGGTGTCTTCTAACCCTTTCAGGAAAATTCTGTAACTCTGATGTTACCTTTTCCTTCTACAGTTTCTGATGAAGGTTGCAGAGACTTGGCATCACCTTCAAGGGTATCTTCTGAGTCCCTGGAAGTTGTTTCCTATGAAATTATAAAACATGTTAAAATACTGCGTGCTGTAGTACTAATAGAACGGCATTGTGAACTACTACATTTAAAGGTTGCCACCACAACTAGTTACGTAAATTATTCTGACAGAAATAACTGATAAGCCGCTTCTGAGGAGGAGCCACATCTCCTTCCAAAAAGCTTCCAAAAGGTGTAATTAAGTGGAGACTTGACAGCAAAGTTTATCTGTCGTTCTTATCTCTGCGTAACACATGCAACATGGGATTAATTCCTCCTACATGCTCTGGATGGATTGTTCGCTGATGTGGAATCGAGAAAGCCTATCAGACGGGTGAGCGACTGGAGTGGGAGAAACTTGTATAACTTGCTGCTGAAATGGAACACACAAGACGAATTGGTTAAATCGGCTATGATAAAGTGGGCCCAGGATATTGGGCACAACATTATGTTTGAGGACTGGGAAAGGTTATGGACCACCGGGCTGAACTTCACAGCATGTAATGCTCTGAAGGAAAATGTAATGAAAATGATATATAGATGGTACATGACCCCAGTGAAATTGGCTAAAATATACCATTCGTCTGATAACAAATGTTGGAAATGTAAGGAAAATGAAGGAACATTCTTTCACCTCTGGTGGACCTGCCCTAAAGTGAAGGCCTTTTGGGAAATGATATACAATGAGTTAAAAAAGGTATTTAAGTATACCTTCACCAATAAACCAGAGGCCTTCCTTCTGGGCATGGTCGGCCAGAACGTGTTAAAGAAGGACAGAACATTTTTTATGTACGCTACAACGGCGGCAAGGATACTTATTGCTAAGAGCTGGAAAACCCAAGATCTACCCACACTGGAAGAATGGCAGATGCAGCTGATGGACTATATGCAACTGGCTGAGATGACTGGCAGAATCCGCGACCTGGGAGAGGAGAGGGTTGAAGAAGACTGGAAGAAATTTAAGATCTATTTACAAAAGTACTGTAATTTGGTTGAATCCTAACAAGGAAGCCAGAGCAGAAATAACTGTCTACCATTAAATTATAATTTTTTATTTGAGTTTAACCTAAATATTGCACTTAAGAGCATAAACAAGATGATAATTTGCTTGGAAAAATTCGTTTTTAATGATGAAAGTGGAAGCGGGAGACGTGAGGGAGTCCACAATAGAATGAAAGGATGTTATGAAACCTATTCTGTTTGTTAAATATGTATCTGTAAAAAATCTTAATAAAAATTTTTATAAAAAAAAAAAAGACTGGAGTGGGAGAAACTATAGCTTGCCCAAGCACCATGGAAATTAATCTCCAGAGAAAATACCGGCTGCACCGAAAGAATTTAAAGAAAATGCTCATCTGTCAGTAAATATGTCAATCCAAACTACGACCCTAAAGCTGGTTTGAAAAGAGACGTCATGGAAAGGCTGAAGGTAAAAATGTCTTCTAGGAAGCTCATTTGCAGTTTACTTTGAGGAAAGCTACAACAAGGCAGCTGTCTATAAGGGACGAGAGATTCTCTGAGAAGTGCTTGTTGTTGTTGTTTTGTTACATTTTCGATCCTAGGTTCCACGACTGATTGCATTGACAGTAATGAGAATCAATGGATGCTGTTGCCCCTGTTGTGGGGAATGTGGCTTTGAGCATTTCAAGCAGTATGTTGAGAAGTAATATATCTGAAAACAGATTTAAAGTATACCGTATTAGATTCTGCTCTGGCTTCAAAATACTGGCTCTCTTCAGCTTCTTCTCCCAAAATCTGACACACTGGACCATGACCTGCAAAATAAATTTAACCCTTTTTTTAAAAAAAACATTTTCTGAAGACTTAGGCTAATGAGTGCTGAAACCTTGTACGTATTTTTTTTCTAAATCAGATTGGCCTGTAAACCATCCCATGCAAACTAGTCAAATGTTTGCCAGAGACAACAAGGCAGGAGTATTTATTTGTTAACTACCTGATTCACCCTCTTCGATACCAGGATGTCTGTCTGTTTCTGGCATGAAGCTCTCTTCCTTCTGATCAGGTATTTCTACCTGCAACTAAGAGGAGAGGAAATAGATGAGAAAGTAAATATTTCCATGTTGGATCAAGACTGAAAGTGGAACTAGTCCAGCATTCTGTTCTGAACAGCAGCCAGCCAAGATGCATCAGGGAAGATGCCAAGCAGAGCATCAAAGTTACAGCTGTCCCTGGTTGCTTGCCTCCATTGTCTGCTTTTAAGAGCGATACTGCCCTGGAACAAGGCGGTTTCATTTAGCTATTCCAATATAGAAATCATGCTTTGATAGACAGGCTCCTAAAAACTGTATTATTTTTTTTTTAAAAAGGGAAAAAAATCTTCAGCAAAGAAAAGTAAGACAAGAAAGAAATGCAAACCTCTAATGATTTCTCTCCTGAAACTTGGACTTCTGCTTCTGTTACGACTGAAGTATCTGTTGTTTCAAGTGCTAAAAAACAAAAGCAGAAAGGCAGAAAAAAGGACTATTAATAGCACTGAGCATTCAAAGTGCTTTACAAAGCAGTGTCTCAATGTGATGGCTTGTGTATGCTCTTTGCAATAAGCACCCTCTGCTCACTCAGAGAGATATTTAAAGATATTTACAGTTCTTTATTTTACATATGTACAAGTAGCACATTATAATCATGCGTCCGAATCGTCCGGTTCAGATTCGGGGAGTGGTCTTCTCTGGCTTCTCCTCCAACAGAAAAGATGGGGACGTCTCTGATCCCTGTGTTTTACCCCTCTCCTTTCCTGTGCAGACGGCACAGGCTCTCCATCTGTTCCTCAACTTCCTGTGTGGTGCTGGGGCTCTGCTTCAGCATCGGAGAGCCTTCCTGCCTCTGGGCTCTCTCCCTCTTCCCCATCCTTCAGTCCTCTGACTGTTCCCGCTCCTCAAAGGCGTTCCCTGGCAGCCCCGTAACACCCAATCATTTCATGAATCTGTAAGGTCAACCAATTATCTCTATATTGTAGATGCAGACAGCTTCCTAGAGACTTCTGGCAGATATGAGATTCCTGATTTATACTTACATTTCCTTAACAGTATGTTAACCACAAGCTCAAGATGGATTTTAAGAACTACTATGAAGTGCTCTCAGAACTATTCAAACAAGTTTCAGCTAGAACAGGGGTAGGCAACCTAAGGCCCGTGGGCCGGATGCAGCCCATTCGCCTTCTAAATTCAGCCTGCGGACATGTGTGCTTTTATTTAAAATGCATCTCTGGCTTCTTTGTGGGACATAGGAATTCATTCATATTTTTTCTTCAAAATATAGTCCGGCCCACTACATGATCTGAGGGATGGTGGACCGGCCCACAGCTGAAAAAGGTTGCTGACCCCTGAGCTAGAAACTTGTACAGAACAATAATATTTCTACACAAGGGCACGGGAAGCAGTCCTCTGCCAGATCTTACTACTTACCTCCCCACCCCAATCCAATCCATGGGCTTCAGTCCAGAGGTGCTGTGCCTACTGCAGGCATAGCCAAACGTGGCCCTCCAGATGTTTTGGGACTACACTTCTCATCATCCCTGATGACTGGTCCTGTTAGCTAGGGATGATGGGAGTTGTAGTCCCAAAACAGCTGGAAGGCCAAATTTCGCCATGCCTGGCCTACTGCATCCCAATGCATATGCATTTTATCCCCATTAGATATAAATTTGCTCATGTGGATTTCAGCAGCAGTACTGAAATGCTCCCACTAAAAAAATCAAACTCCCATTATGCTATTATTTATAGGTTAGCCTTATTTCAGAGGAAACTTTTCTGGGACTACAGCAGCGACACTCTGTGCTCAGGAATCTGCTTTTACTCCTGCTTTATAAGAGTTTGCACCCCCAACCAATATCCAAATTCTCATTGGCCACTTCACGGGCAGCATCCCGTAGTACCAATTCTAATTCTTTCACATTGCAATACAGTAATGTGGAGGCTACCAACCAGGTTTCCTCTTCCGATGTCACTTGTCAGGAAAGGGATTCAAGTGTCAGATGTGCATAAGCCTCTAGCCTGTTCCCTGTCTTGACTCACTTTCCAGCAGTCAGGAGACAGTAAAAGGGCTCCTCAACCCCTCCTTTCCTTCATGAGCAGCAGCAAAGGCTTTCAAAGAGCCCTCTCTTTCTTATGCAGGTCGGCTGCTCACTCCCAGGCACTGCAGAGAGAGAGGCCTCTTGGGGTTGAAGGATTATGCTGAGCAATAGGCAGGAAGCCTGCGCCTCCTAGTTGCTTATTCCAACTTTAAAATGTTTAAAATTCTGATTTACTGGAACTTCCTATTGTAAACGTAGACTATAGCTAGCTACTGGTATTAATCCAAGAAGCCCTTCCAAAAACAATGCTCTTTCTCTAAACCACTGAAAACAGGAACACGGTTCCTTTCATTGATACTACATTAAACTACAAGAGAACATTTCAGTTGTTAAATATACTGTCAAAGACAGAGTTGGATCTTAGTTTCTCAAACAGCAACGGGGTGTTTACATTCCTTGCAGTTTCAAACTATGAAATTCACTGTCTGCTGTGCACACTCAGCCCTGACAGAAGACATGATTATTTTATAAACAACTTCCTTTTACCTAGGTAGAATAATCTCAAACAAAGCAGAGGGAGTGCTCTAAAAATGTCTCTAATAAAAGTTTTGCAAATTTAACATTTGCCTTATATAACAAGAATTACATATCAAAGCAAAAGGACTCCCTTGTAAATATCTTAGAAACTGTGAAATACTTTACCAAGGCAGTAGTTCCATATGCACAACAACACCCTGTACCCATGGCCTCTCTGCACCCTTCCCAAATTTGCACTTGAGGGTGAGGGGAAACACCCAGAACAGATTTAGGGGGCACACAGGGAGAGGGAGGGGACATTCCATTGCACAGCCGGAAGTCCTTGTACTGATGGAACTACTTCGCTGTATACAACCCTCACAAGGGTTAAATTTGAGTTACACTAAATTTACTTACCGTATTTTTCGCCCTATAGGACGCACTTTTTCCCCTCCAAAAATGAAGGGGAAATATGGGGGGGAATGCAGGCTTTCGCTGAAGCGTGGAGAGCGAGAGGGGTCGGTGCGCACCGACCCCTCTCGCTCTCCAGGCTTCAGAAAGACATCCGCAGCCTAGGCAGCCCTGCGGGAGTTCCCACAGGGCTGTCTAGGCTGCGGATAGCAGCCTGCTTCCCGGAGCGTTGGGCGCCCTGAAAGCAGAGCGCCCGGCGCTTCGGGAACACACCCGCAGCCTAGGCAGCCCTGCGGGAGGTCCCCGCAGGGCTCCTCATGCTGCGGATCGCAGCCTGCCGCCCGGCACAAAGAGCACCCTGAAGCAGAGCGCCCCTCGCACCGGGCAGACATCCGCAGCGTGGGGAGTCCTGCAGGAGTTCCCCGCAGGGCTCCCCACGCTGCAGATAGCAGCCTGCCGCCTGGCGCGAAAGGCGCCCTGAAGCAGAGCGCCCCGCGCACCGGACAGACATCGGCCAGCCCCACAAGCTCGGGGGACAGCAGGGAGGCGCAGCGCCGCCGTCCCACTGTTCCTCGACCTGGTTCGGTTTCCCCGACCTGGTTTTTTTTTGGGGGGGGGAAATAAAGGGGGGGAAATTCCCTTTATTTCCCCCCAAAAAAACTAGGTGCGTCCTATGGGACGAAAAATACGGTAAACTGAAAGGATGGGGGGGCCTCAACTGAAATGAGGATTTAAGATCTCTCTCTCCAATGCTGAAACAGCTAGTGCAGCGGAATAGTTTTTCAGACATTTACTTTTAGTTCAGTTTAGTACACTTAACACTATGGCAAGGGTGGGGAACCACTTTTGTTCAGCCTTCTGGGGGCTGCTTCTGACACCCACCTGTCAACTGCCTGACCTTGTATAACATCTGATAGATCTGGACGGCAAACGGTGCAAGATGGCAGCGGGGCTGTTGCGGGTGGGGCTGGGCAGACCCCACGGCGGAGAGTCGCTGGTTCCAAGGCTGCCTCTCTGCACTGGACTGGTGAGTGAGCAGTCAGTGGCCTCCTGCTTGGGCTCCTGCCAGCAGCTTACCTGTATCCTGGACCAACCATGGACTACTCATTGGCTGCCACTCTCACACTCCACGGTCACTGGGGCCTTGGGCAAATAGTAACTGACTACGTCCATGGAGAAACCTCTATTAAACTGGCCAACACTGGCCTCTACCTGGTCTCAGCGCTCACCTTTGCTGGCCTCTGCTACTTCTATTACCACAATGTGGGCATCTATAGGGCCGTGGCCATGCTGTGGAGCCTCTGAGGCACAATACGTCACCTACCAGCAACATTCAACGATTGTTCACCGCTGCCTCTGCTTCACTGTATTATTACCGAGTCATTGAATGAGGGAGAAATAGCAACAGGGGTTCCCACGCTGCATATAGCAGAATGACTTGGGGAAAGAGGCATCCAAATATGGGTCAGCAGCCACAGCCATTCAACAAAATGTGGGGATCTCTCATTGAGAAAAGAGCTAGGCTTGAGACAGGCTAGGGAGCTCACAAAGTTTTGGTGTTAATGCAGAGGCCAAACTATTAGTGATTGTAATGGCAGCCTTTTTGTGTGTGGCTGACCCCTTTCCTCTGTCAAATGGCAGCTTGGTTCCAACAGGTGGAGCAGAACTGGTCTTGAATTCCAGTCACTTGGGGTTTTTTTGGTCCTGATATTGCAATTAGTGGATTGCGTACACGGCATCTGGCATGGTGCTCAGGCTAGGCCCTAAGGAGTTGCTGTGCAAAAGGGAATTTTTCTTTTCTTTTTGCTTCACTGATGTTACAATAAAGAATTTACAGAACCCTAAAAAAAAATAAAAATCTGATCGATCTGCACCCACTTAAATTAAGCTGCACTAAATGCAAGTCTCACTCCCCAGGAACAATTGGGGCTGCATGACTAACCTCCTGATGTGGGTCAGATGTTTTATGAAATGTAATATTTAATTCTATTGATTCATCCCGAAGATTATAACCTGCAACAGTTTATCACTGCCGTTAGAAACAGGAATTTACCTTTGGAAATCAATTCTGGTTGAATCTCTTCAGAGAGGTTTTCTTCTTCCATGCTTCTACATTGTGGGTCCTATGAAGTGAAGGGAAGGAAAATCTTTCAGGACTCCAAAAATGAGTAGTTAGGGCATACTCAGTTTGTTAAATTATCCAGTACTTACACTAAAAGTGGATAATCATTATTTCACAGGCATGGAAATGTCTGTATGGAAAACCTGAATATTCTGGTAATAAAATCCAGAAAAGTTCCTTTGAGAGTCTGAAATTTGACATGAAGTATCAACATAAACAGCTAAGGGGTGTTCTAAAAGTTAGAAAGCTATTTTCAACCTACCATCCCTTTGATGAAAGTGCTGGCTGCAAAGTGAAACTGTGGGAAAAGAATAAGGTCTGGAGATAAGAAGACAGGAGACTCAAGCCTTTAAGGCAGAGACTATAAACCTTAAAGTGGAGAGTGAGTTGTCAATAAGACCAAGAACACTCAATATGGCAAAAACACTGTTGGACACCCCATTGACTGTTGGCATCATACAGCAATTACTGGATGAGCAACTAAAATAGATCTGAACTGAGATGGATAAGGTGGTGAATGAAAATGGTCAAGAGAAAGATGAGGTTAAAGACACAGAAGCTTTGGAGAAAAATATTGATTGCCAGAACAAGGCCTGCCAGAAGAAGTGGAATGATAAAGCTGGAGGCAGTAGATGATGGAATGGAGAGGACCTTTACACAGGTGCCTGGAGAAGTAAAATAGTCTTGCAGTGGAATTATGATGTTGGAGAAGCGGAATGGAACCATGGATGGAGAGATTACGGAATATTCTGAGCTGGCAGAGACAGAGCTGAGAGAGAAAGGATTCTGTGTACAATTTGGAGCGAATTTAGAGAGAAAAACTTTTTAAAAATATATTCCTGCTTCTTTTTCTTGTTTCTTTTCTTTTTTTTTTTTTTTGAGCGGTTTCTACTCTGGATCACTGAGGAGACTGTATGCACATGATGGAGATGGCTGGCTGGTGAATGACCCTGCGTGAAAGGCTGGAAAGGGAAGATCTCCCAGAGTGGGAGCAGAAAGGGAAGCTCCTGGGTGAGAGCTGGGAGGGTCCAGCCCTTTCTGTGTGACACTTGATTAAGATCTACCTCTGAAAGATGGCTTTGTATTTACTTTGTTTTCCCTTTCCTTATTTATTTTCAGTTAGTTTGTTTTAGATTGTACTGCAGGATGTAAAAGTTTCACTATAAATTTATTGGGATGGGGAAAGAATTCAAATAAATTAACTTTTCTCCCTAATTAAGTCCAGAAACTAAATCAAAGGTATAAGGAATAAAATCTTTTAAAACACCATAATACCTCAATAGCTGTCATCCTGGTCCTTTCTTCCAGCTCTTCAGCCACAACTGGGTGAATTTCTTTGCTGTCTAACAAAAGCAATTTAGATGTTTATATTCATTTGATTATACTCCTTGCAATGTTATTGCTGTCCTGCAATATTTGATGTCATCTATTAACTGCATTCCTTCATAGAGTCCTTTGTCTAGAATCCCAAGCATCACTCTATTAATATATTATTTTAACAGCAAGCTCAGTATTCAGCATGTTCTCACAAGGCCCTAGCATATGAATCAACAGTGTCTCTGTGCTTTGTGCTCTTTGACAGAAGCAGGCGCCCTCAAACTACATTCCTCTTGGGGGATGAAATGGGCATACAGTGCCCCTGTTGTGCCTTTGGCTCTCTTCAGTAAAGATTTTACAATTAAACTTACTTGCAAGATTCCTTATTCTCTGTGGCATTTTATATCTAGGCAAAAGCAGGCTAATCTCTCTCTCCATTCAGGCTATGCTACAAGATTATTAAAGATGGAAGCTTCTGGTGCAGGTAACTGTTCCTTTCTCTGTGTTTCATTAGGAACTGGTGGGTTTAAAATAACCAAGCCTTCCATGACACGGCTTCAGAGGATATCCCAGTTAGAAAGTTAAACATGAACTTTATTGTCTGTTCCACAAAACAGAACAGTTCTAGAAATTCCTAACTCTTCCAGATATTGCCAAATCCAGCATAACCCTAGGGACGAAAGAATATAACATTTACACACCATGATTTCAAAGGTGTAGGATTGTAAGACAATTTTCAGTTTTATAAAGGCTTTGATTCTTTGCACTACTTCATACTTTATACTGCAAGTTACTGCTTCAAAGTGCTCCACTATCTGAAGTCTGATGTGGCAGCTAAAGAGTGTGGGTGGTATTCAGGTACGTTTTACTCAGTTTAAATTACCCATTGAAGTTATTATACCTTAGTTATGTTCATTCATTTCAATGGTTAATGCCACATAAAACTTACCTGCCAGATACCTAAACCAATATATTTCGGGCAGCAGGCAGACAGACCTTTCGTTCCCCAAGAATTTTAACCTCAGGTGCATATTCTCTCTGCTGTGGTTTTAGAACCATGACTTACTGAATTTTATTCATCATTGCCACCTTTCTTGGAAATTTGATTTCAGGGGTTTCATAGAAATGTTGTAAATAAAACTGCTTAGAGTGGTATATAAATTTTGCTGAGTAACAAAAAAAAAATTACAAAAAAATGAAGGTTTCGTGCTAGCCAATAGTCTAGCTGCTATCCTTAAAACTCTAAAGTTGACCCTAATCCTGTTCTTAACTATATTAAATAGGAAAATCTCAACTTTGTTTACTATATTATTTCTTTGTATACTTGATCAACTGCAGGCTGTTTGCTTATTTATGCTAACTGGCTCCTAAGTCTAACTTCCTACACACCCCAATCATTAAATTCCGAAGTCTCAAAATACTGCAGTACATAAGGAACTTACCAGACTGATATGCTGCACTCCCTTGAGAAAACGCTTCCTTTTCATTCTGGTCATCCGCTTTAGCATTTATGTCAGCCAAGTGACTACCCTGAACTGTTCCTCCTCCAAGTGCTCTGTCCTTGGAATTTCCCCCCAATTCGACAAGTAATGAAGTCGAGCATTTCCTGTTGGGGAGATCCATTGTTTCACCAAGGTCAGTTTCTAATACTGGCTTGTGACTAATATTGTCTATTGCTAAATTTACATCCCCACTTTTCTGTTCCAGTGGCATACCAGATGGAACTTCAGTATGTTGCCCACTCTCTTGGGTTCTGCATTCATTCACGTGGTCTTCGGTGGATGTTCCATCACTGACAGAAGGGTTCAAAATTTCTGTGCCAAGGCTTTCTCCTATGCTATCAGATTGCACTGTATTTTCAGGCATTTCTGTGCATGTGGTGTCATCTGTGGTTAATTCTTCCACAGCACCCTCAGGTTCCCTCTGATGGAATCTTTGGCTTTCTTTTTGAAGCACACGTTCATCTTCAACTTCTTTGCTTGAAAATTCAAGTGGAGTTTTCTCTGAGACAGCAACAGTAGAGACACTGTCACATTCTTCCACTATTCCGGCTGCTATACTATCCTCTGGCATGTCTGCACTCAAGGCAACCAACTCATTGTCAGGTTTAGCAGTGGCAACACTAAGTCCAAAAGCATCATACTCTCCTCCCTTCTGAACCAAAATTACAGCACTCTGGTTGTTTTCTTCAGTGTTTTGAACCACAAATTCAATCTCTTGGCTTGTGGCTTCCTGAACATGTTCTGCTCCATCTGTGGAAACTCCAGCACCCGTAGTTCTTTCTTTAGCTTCTACTGGCACAAATGCACCATGGATGGTTTTGTCACATCCTTCTGTAGTAGAGATGGTGGAAGTCTCAAACCTTCCTTGGGTTCTACAGACCTGATCAATGTCTTGTGTCTCAACAGGAGACACAGAAGTCTCAAACGGTTCTACTGAGCTTGTTGAGATCATAGCTGTGTCTGCAGTTTGTTCCAATCTTAAGGGGAAATGTTCTTCTGCATCTTCAGTTCTTTCCTGGGAAATGGAAGTCTCTAACTCTTCAACTATGCTTGTGGAAATCACAGTGCATTCATCCCTTTCGTCTTTGCTATGAACTTCATCAGCACTTCCAGCTGACATACTGGGCATGGGAATAGCGTCCATTTCCACAGTAGTGGTCTTTTCTGCAGCTTGTATAGTAAAAAATGCACTTTTGCCATCTTCTATTGTTGCACTTGGCATAGGGGCTTCAAATTCTTCCAAGATACTTGTAGAAACGTTATTTTGTTTCCCAGCAGTTCCATCCTGATTCATATATTCAACAGCTGTGCTAGGCGTAGGGGTGTTGAAATCTTCTGTACTGATGAGGCTTGGAGTTTTCTCAAGGTTTTCAACTGCTTTTGCAACAAGTGGTGTTTGATCAGTATGCTTAGCAGAAGACTGAGCAGAGGTAGGGCACACTTTGACCACACTTGTAGAGATGGTCTCCCCTTCACTTCTCTCATCTTCATTAGCAGATGCTGAGAGAACAGCTACTTTCTTTGAGCCTATCCTAAACGGGCCTTCAGATTTCCTGGTATCTATGAAAGATGTGGCATCCTCATTCTTCTCTTCCACAGCTGACTCTTGATCCACACCTTGCTTTGAGGTTGCACTAATCACGTCACATTCATAATTCTCAGTAAATTGAGACTCTTTCTTTGCACCAAATGCCATAACATCTTCACTGGCCACACCAACGCTAGTGGTGCTACTTTCAACTACTCCCTTTGTACTGTTGTGGATATCATCAATTTTCAAGTCCTTCTCTAAGCCTGTCATGCTGTCAACAGCACCTTTATCGACATCTGAGGTCAGCTCACCCAAGTCAGTTCTAAGCTGGCCTGCAGCAAGGCAGATGGAGGAACTTCCACTTTCTTTGGCTCCAACACAAATCAGCACCCTTTCACTTTCTTCTGTTCCTGTACAGGTCAAAGTCTGTTCCGCTTCTTCGTTCCCTCTCCCTGTACTAGTAACAAAATTTTCACCTTCTTCATCGTCTTCTTTTGCACCAGTACTAGTCACACAACCTTCATCATCATAGGAACCTTGACTGACATCAATGATGTTTGTTTCCGCTCTAGCTGCTGTACTGTCTGTGGCAAACTCATATTTTTCTTGTGTATCTGAAGCTGCTGCAAAACCTTCATTGCTGTCCTCCAAACCAGTGCACGCAGCTGCAGCTTCAGGACCATCTTCCGCTGTTATGCCTGTGCTGGTGACGGCACTCTCACCATTCACAATGTCTTCACTCTTGTCAGCGTGCGGCCCAGTTGCCACATTGTTCGCCGCCTGAGCACACACGCCAGTCACAGCACGCTCATCTTGCGAGTCAGTACCAGTCACTGAACAGATGGCAGAGCCAGGACTTCCTCTCTCGGCAGCCGTACAAGTCACAGCACCCTCAGCAGCTTTAGCATGCTCACTTCCAGCTGCATTACTCCGAAATTCATCTGGATTTTCACTTGTCACAGGTCTATCCTTCGCTTCAGTACCCGCACTGGTAACAGCACCATCACTTTCTACTTCACTGAGGCAGGTAGTAGCACTGTCAAAGTTGCTTGTACCGCTACAGACGGAAGCCACACACCTTTCTTCAGAACCTGCACTGGTTACAGCATCATCTTTCTCTTCTGCTTCAACACTATTCACAGTCTGTTCAAGTTCTACCCTAGTTTCATTGATTAATTGTTTAGAATGCTCTTCTGCATAATTCACAATGCATTCTCCACTTTCCTCCTCCTTTGTACTGGTTGAGGAACTTTCACACACGCTAAGTCCTTCAGTGCCAACACCACTTTCTTCAGTCGCTGTGACAGGACATTCTGATATGGAATGAGCACCTTCCTTATTTGGGGTCCAACATCCCACAGTGAAACCTTCGTCTGCTTCTATACTTGTACAGCTCAAAGCAGTCTCACTTTTTTCTTCTGAGCAAGTAATAGTGGCATCGCCTTCTCTTTGCAAATGGATTGATGTACCTTCTTCACTTTGGCTTCCTCCAGTGCTAGTAGCTGTTACAGCACTCCCAGTAGTTCTCTCTGTGCTCGTCCCGATAACAGTCACATCAGTCTCCATGCTATTGCTGATGCTAACACAACTGCTGCTTCCTACACTGCTGCCTACTACATTGTTTTCATTTTTATCTTCAGCGACTCTTCTTAAATCACCTCCTCGCTTACTAGCCATCACGGACATTTCACCAATTTCTTCTGGAGTGTTCTTGGGCACTGACCCTGAAGACAATTCTATTACAGCACTGACAGTATGGTTTTGATTTGTTTTGCCTTTGTTTGCACATACCTCTGTATATACTATAGTTGGGCTGGTCATCTGATCACTCTTTATACTGCCAGTTAAAGCAATTCCAGTAATCTTTTGCATAGTACCTTCTTGAATGCATATAAAACCACTCGTTTTCTCTTCAGTCACTTCTTTACAACTTAGGTGCCCTTTGTCACCTGCATTAGAAATTTCCATGTCAGTGATATCACTCTCTTTTATGTTACCATCGAATACAATGCTACCATGCTGTTCCGTTTTAGCAGTATGTGCTTCATTGTCTGAAATGGTATCTTTATTAGCTGGCCTATCCAAATTAAGAGATTCCTCCATAGATACATCACTCAAAGGGTTTTTGACTTCTGCAACAGTCATATCCATAGATTTTTGATGGACAACACCTTCATTTGACAGCTGCTTGGTTGGAGAACTGCTTTCTTCACTTTTAAAGGGATCACTTGGCACATCCATTTCCTTCGTAGGAGTCTTTTCAAACTTTTGTTTGGGGTTACTGAAACTGGAAGGGGAAGATTTTGAGATTTCCTTTGTAGGCAAAGTTTTATTCAACTCATGCAATGAATTATGGTGCATTTGGTCTTTGGCATTGTTTTTAAATTTAGTTTCTTGTTGTGAATTATTACTGATTTCTTCTTTAGGTTGAGTTATTTGATGCTGTGCATTGCTGTCCCTTTGTTCTGACTGTGTATCCATTGGCTCTTGGCATTCTTCAGAATGTAACATGTGCCCACTAGTCCAGACTGACATTTCTGCTGATGATTTTTCTTCTCTTTTATCTATTTCTTGGAATGAAAAACTTCCCTTTCTGCTTTCACTAGCTGATTTTTTAGTTGTTCTTTTATCTGTGAGCAGATTTTCTTGCAACTTTGCATGAGTCTCTACTTGTTTAACAGCTTTGTCATCTGGTTTGCTGTCATCTTCTCTCTTTTTCATGTCCTTACTATTATGCTTCAAACTTCTGCTCTTGTGACCTTCAGCTGACATTTTCCTTTCCAGTCTTGAACTACTTAAATCTTTATCACTTTTATTTCTCTCTTTTGCAGATGATTTTTCTATTGACTGTGGCTTAACTCGATGACTGAAGTCTTTTTGAGAACTACTAACTGAATGTGCTCCACTGTCAGGGTCCAATTCTACAGAATTTTCTTCAAAACCTTTAATTTCAGTTTTGGATTTACACTGCTTATCTGGATCAGTCTCTTCTGAATTAGGCCCGGATTTCTGTCCTGATTCCTGCTTGGAGGAACTTTCTTGTAGTTTAGGTTCAGGTATTTTGCCTTGCTTGCTGTGGCTCTTGGACCTGGACTTTAACAGTAACTTCTCTTCCAAAGCATTCTTTGATTTCCGCCTGTCTTTGTGTATACTATCACCTTGCTTTAAAGTGTTATCAGAGTTTGTCGATTCTGCATCATGTTTGTCTTCTGAATAACCTTCCCCTTTCCTTGATGTTACAAAACTATGTTGCTTTGATGTATCTTGAGACTCTTTCTGTGGCCTTAAATCACTTGACAGTCTTTTAGACTTGTGGTCTGCTCTGGGTTTATCTATAGAACCCTGTCTGTCTTTTCTGTTTTCTTTACGTGAATTTTCTTCATTTTTTAAAGCATGTTCAGAAACACTTTTCAGATCTTTGCTGTTTGCTGATGTTTTCCTTTCACTTCTGTGCTTATTCTTCCATTCAGCTTTGTCATCTGAAAAAGATTTTGTTAGCTGGCTATGCTTCTGAAGATTCTCCTCGCTTTTCAGGCCTTTCTCAGATGGCAAATTTTCAGCCTCGTCACCTGTTTTATGAAACACATCTCCTTTACATTTATGCTTAATTAATAATTTATCTTCGGAAATACTTTTCTCTTTTTCATTTTTATCTTTTGATGATCTAGCCTCTTTCCTGGGTGCACTTCTAAAACTTTGGATTTCTGAATCATCCTTTTTAACATGCTTTTCATTTTTAAGTATGCTTTTCTGCTTTTGAGGTTCTTCCGAGCTGGTCTCTGCTCTATCAATCTGAGATTTGGGATCTCGGGGCTCAGTATCCTGCTGCATTCCTTCTATCTGGAGAGAAGTAGATGGTCTTCTTTTGTGTTCTTTTTCTACCTTGGAATCATTTCTGTTTTCATCAACTGAATGCACCGTCTCTGAAAGTCTTCTCACAAGTTTACTTGCTTCATTTTTGCCTTGACTGGCCTTCACTTCTTTTGCGGAGGGCTTTTCAACACCCTACAATATAAAAATGTAAGTATGATTTCTTTGTGCGAAAGGGTATTTTCACCTGAATCATGTCAAAGCCCATGCTCATTGTCTGAACTGAAATCCTTGAATTTAATTGGAAGAATTAACTGCATTGTGCAGCATGTAATTTTGTGCATTAAATCATTTTTAAAAGGTTAATAGTAATCTAACTTAAATCTTAGTAGTTAAGATTTTCTTCATTATACTAATGGCTTAAAACCTATAAAACAGTACTGAAGTGCAAACAATACTAGTTATATTTTTGAATTTTAAAGGTACAGCTCAAGCTTACAGTCTTACAGAACAAGAACCAAAGTTTAAATGAGGGACTTACTTCAGTAATCTTCTGAGGTTCTCCAGGATCCTTCTCAAGCTGCTCACATTTTTTCTTCTTGCCTTCTTCTTCATGCCTGAAAGAATAATAAAAAAAGAGATGTATTGGGCTACAACTCCCATCATCACCTATAGTGCAGCCCATGGTCATGGTTTATGGGCCTAAAACCATGGTTCCCAAACTATTTCAAACTGTATCTATACTACTTTCAAAGGATTTGCACTTTGTAATATGCAAAACATACTAATTTTATGTCCTCTGCAATTACCTTGACTCTCTCTTTCTTTTCCTGCTGAGGGCTACCTTCTTTTCTAAAAATCTTTGTTCTTTCAGAACATCCTTGATGCTGCTACCGCTGGCTTTCAATTCAAGTCCTCTGGTAGGAGTTTCTTCCAGGGTTTGAGTGCTCTTACCTAGAACGACACAGTAAAGTATCAAGCTGCAATTTCTGATATTTTGGATGCAAAATGAAATAAATTGTTTGGCGAGTACTAAATTAAGTATACACTCTCTTGTGCAAAAAAGCAACTAACTCGCAAATAGAAAACAGCACAAGAAATGTTCATCTGAAGTACAGCTCCGCACCTTGATTTGCACCTTTCAGTGTTTTCGTTTTTTCTGCAGCTTTCTGTTTCCGCTTTTCTTCAAGTTTTTCTCTGTTAAGCCTTCTCCTTAACAGTCTCTCTTCTTTTTCTCTAGCCTGAAGATAAGAAAATGGGAGTTCATATGATGGGATCCAAAGCATGTTTTCACTACCCTGCTTCCACCAGCAGCCTCTATGTCTCCCCAGAAAGCTTCCCTGAAGGCTAGAAGAGTATCTTCAGTGGCACCCAATGAGGTATGAAGGACTGCTGTAAAAAATCAAAACGTGAAAACCCTATTCCTGTCATGCAAAGGCTTCTCTAGATGCTGGCCATAACTGTTTTTGTTTTATTGAAATAAACCCACAATATGTTTCTAAAAACCTAATAACCCTTTTGATTGTACTTTCTTGTCTGCAAAGTAAATCCCCTCCCCCCAGAAATTGTAATCAAGCAAATTAACTCAGTTTGGACACAGTACCAATCTATTCTGAAATGCAAAACAAAACCCTCTCCAATGGATCAATATGCTGGCAGTAATTTTGTGTATCAAACAGAAGTTCATCCGATAAAGAAATTAACGAGTTCCTCAAGACATGAAACTTTTCTTAATATTCTTTAGTTTTCCCTCCATTAAGACTACTGGACATAACCACACCAAGACCAAGTCTCCAGAAATGCTTCTTGAAAAGACTGGAGGTCAGAAGAGGTATCATTAGGAATAGCTGACTGCCACATTAATTGATAATAAGCAAGAGGCTTGAGAATGGCACAACACTGGTCCAAACTGAACTAGCTTGTGTTCCAAGCATTCCAAAATAGGTCAGAACAAAGGAGAGAAGCAGTTTCTTATGCCTGAAATGTCTACACATGTATTGTGTTTGTAGTCTCGATTGTTTTCTTGTTCTCATTTCTTTGCTAAATAATTTTTTTAAAAAATAAAATAAACCAAACTTACAACAGACTGGCGGCGTTGCTCCACAGTCCCTTCATCATCAGAATCACTATAATACTTGGAGTAGAGGTAAGGCTTATGGACGTAAGCATGTCGCCCAGATTTTGTTTTTTTATTGCTGGCCCAATCAGCCTCTGGCTTTGTTTTAACCTGATTAGGTTCTTCTTCATCATCTAGAGAAACATAGAGACAATGAAGGTTACTAGACAGCATGGATAAGGAATCTGGTGCCATGCAAGATGTCAGTGAACTCCAACTCCCATCAGCAAAGGCAAAGTTCTGGGATAATAGGAACTGGAGCCCAACAAACATCTGGAAGTACACAAGAACCCCCTCCCCAACCTTAACGGAAATATGTTTTTAAAAGCCAGATCTAGGTTGGGATGAAAGGGACAGGCAAAATGTTCCATGTGAACAAAAGAACCTTTCTGCCTTCTTCTTACTGTAGCTCCTTGTGTTCCACCTCAAAATCTGATACTGGCAGTCAGGGGACCTACTGGAGCAGCGCTCAATGCAGAAGCTGGAAGTGAAAAATCAGCCACCAAGGCAAGCTTCCCCACCGCCCCCTGGCCAGTTGACAAACATTCTGTGCTTGCACAGATCTCTTCAAATTCTTCCCTTTTCCCCCCCACACATCTAAAACTAAGGGAGAGCTTAAATCCCCAAAATCTGTTGGGGGGTTAAAGAAAGTTAGTTTATTAATAAACAGCAACATAGAGCACTTAGTACCCAGGTGCTACAAGGCAAGTTGGCAAGGATTCTGGAAATTGAAATATTGCAACAGTATTGTAGAATACCTAGCTGTCTCAGCAAGAATTTCTTGAAGGTATGCGTTGGTTTAAATTTGTGATGCAGCACAGGCATATCCACTAAAATCAGAAAATGTATTAGCATTTGAATAGATGGCCTGATGAACCCTAGACTGAGCACTGGATTTAGATGAGGCCCAAGCCAAATGGGGCTTGTTTGGAGCACTCAGACAACTCGAGTACACAGCCATGACTTGCTCTGAGTCAGGTTGTCTTGGTCCAGACAAATTGGTTGCTGTCAGAGGATGGGACAGCAGGCAGAAGTAGAGGCAGATAAACTGGGCCAGAAAACTGTGCAATACCTCCAAGACTTACTTGGCTGGCAGCTGTCTTCTGGGAGAAGGTAGGCCCAATGCTATGAGTCTCCTTCCTGCCTTGATGCCCCACAGAATTGATGCAACAGCTGTTGAGCAGAGGCATTGATTCCATGGGCAGTGGGTGCTGCACTGCAAGATTTCCTGCAGGAAAGCCGCACCATACAGGATCCTATTCTGCACAGTTATGGTGCACCTCCATCCTTGATCATTTTAAAGCCCCATTTTAACTGAATATTAAAATATGGTTTTAAAATCCATTAAAAATGGTACTCCAATCCCCCACTTGTTTGGGGGACAGCTCCAAGGTAGTCCCCAGGTGGCACAGGGCATATCAACCTGATCCACGGGCCACAGATTTCAGTCACAGGGTGGATTAGGGGGCCTGTGTACAGCCCTAACTGAACACCCCATTTAGATTATACTGTACTCTCAACTAACAGATTACATGGGATTAATGAGATGATAAAGACAAGCCTAGCATTTGGCTGCAGATTAATTTAAGAGTTTTGTGCCCACAGCTATGCAATTTTCAAACTGCACAGAACACAGCAAATTTAACCCTGTGATGAAAATAGGTTGTCTATGTGAGGGCATGCAACATCTCTGCTACTGAACTGTATACTCAATTCATTTTTGACCAGTTTCAAAAAAATGGGTGATTTCATGTCAATACTGATGAAAAATATTTTTCCTGTGTTGTACCTAGATATCAGTGTGTACGTTTGTGCGAGCTTGCATGAATGCTCCCGTCTGTGCATTTAGGGCAGGTAGGAGGAGGTGGCAAAGTGGTGTGGCTTCCTAATCAAGTCACTATTGGTAGCTAAGAGGGGCCAATCAGCAGGGAGGTTCCTGCACTGCAGACCCAGCAAAGGAAGCATTTGATTGGCTCCACTGCAGCACCTGCATGAACCTCTCTCCTGCCTCGCCCCTGACCCTCATGGTTACTGGTAGCAACACCCGTATTGAGAGGCCAGGGAAGTAACAGCACCCCCCACCGCCAGCCACTACTGCAATCAGATGTTATTAAACTCTGTATCAACATCAGTATAACACATTATTTCTCAAACTTGGGTCCCCAGCTGTTGGGACAACTCCCAGCATCCCTAGCTACTAGGACTAGTGGTCAAAGATGCATATTTGAAGATAAATGTTCACATTTTGCTTTCTCCTGGCTAGGGAATTAAATCCAGTGCAGATTCAGGACTGTTACCTTACCATCAGAAACGATCTCTCCTTCTTCTGTGCTGTCTGAAAGCACAACTTCCTCTTCACTTTGTTCTTCAAAGGAAGAAAGATCACTGGTGTGCACAGAGCTAACAGTGATATCGCTGAGTATGTCAACATCAGAATCCTCCAACTCTAGTTCTGAAAGAAAGGAAGATCTTTTAAAACATGGGCCCAGAGTCCCACATGCAAGTGGAAACGGTTTACATGAATCCCTGGGGGAGGCTTGCCAATTTACATCCTTCAAACATCACATGGAAAGCTGCAATGGCACTCTAAGTACACATAAGCAACAAAATGCTGTTGCAAATATTTGCTTTCTAACACTAGAGCATCCTACATAAATTAGAACTTTCTTATCAACCCCAATAGCCCCGCCCAACCCTCATATTGCGTGGCCACCTGTGGTTTTTATACCTGCTTTTGTACTTTCAATTGCTTTGTGCTTACTACTGTTCTTCTCCAGAGCTGAATATTTGGTTGATTCTGCCTCTCTATCTTTCAGGGACTTCTCTTCTTTAGCCTTTAGATCATCACCACTCTTTTTCAAGCGGTCCAACTTTTTCTCAGATTTTTCTTTCTTCTCCTTTTTCCTCTCTCCTTTCTCCATGCTCTCTATTTTCCTATCACTTTGGGCCATCGGTTTACTTTTCTGCTCATCACTTTCCTGTACAGCTTCCTTGCTTGGGTTAACCAAACTGTTAATTTCTTTTGACAGACTTTTCCCTTCTTCACTTGAAGAAAATAAGTTATTTACATCTTCTGAGTTGGATACTGGTTCAGAGCTTTCTTCTGCAGTCTCACAAAGCAATTTCTCTCCATCTAGCAGATCTTCTGAATTCTCTACACCACCGTCTTTCTCTATACCACCATCTGTGCTCTGCTGAGACAGGAGTTTTTTCGGAACTCTGTCATTAGTCTTTGAATTTGTTGCTTCTGTGGATGCCCTGGCTGCACTTGCTTCTTGGTTTAGAGAAGTGATTGTTTCCAAAATGGACATAGCATCATTAGCTACATTTGTGCTTGGAGTGGAAGCAGGAACACCTTCAAAGGAGTTAAGTAAGAACAAATGTCATCCATTAGTCAGAAAAATCTGCTCTTACATTTATGTCTCATATATTAAAGCAAAAAAGAAACCTGAAGAATTGAGGGGAGGGGATATTGCAGGTTTCACGCATACAGTCATACCTCATGTTACGTTTTTTTCAGGTTGTGCGTTTTCAGGTTGTGTCCTGCAGTGACCCGGAAGTACCAGAAAGGGTTACTTCTGGGTTTCACCGCTCGTGCATGCACAGACATGCAAAATGCCGTCAAGCACATGCGCAGAAGCGGCAAATTGCAACCCGCGCGTGTGCAGATGTGGGGTGTGTTCTTTTCAGGTTGCGAACGAGCCTCCGGAATGGATCCCGTTCGCAACCAGAGGTACCACTGTATATGGTGAACGTCCAATGTGATCAAAGATTTTTCTGGGGCAGGGGGATCCTCCAGTTTGCATTTCTTAGCACAGAAAGTACTGATCTGATGTGTAGAGATCTTTCCTATTCTAATTAATTCAAGAGAAAATTAAAAAATTCCTTCCAGTAGCACCTTAGAGACCAGCTGAAGATCTGAAGAAGTGTGCATGCACACTAAAGCTCATACCAAGAACTAACTTAGTTGGTCTCTAAGATGCTACTGGAAGGATTTTTTTTTAATTTTGTTTCGACTACAGCAGACCAACACTGTTACCTACCTGCAACTAATTCAAGAGAGTTGTGGAAGCTTCTCTGTGTGAAAGAAACACATGATGTTTGGGTTATTCCTTCAGAGCAGCTGAGTATAGCAGGCTTAAAACTGATTCTATTATCTTTTTCTGTCAAGGTCATGCTGACTCTAATAGCAAGACCAGAAGGAACCTGGTTTCACTCTCTTTTTCATCTCTCTTTCCAACTGTGTGGTGCTTTGTATATAGTATGTTTAGTGTTAAGGTTTAGTCTTATTATAAGGTATTGCAAGTTTGAGTTAAGTCTGATGCAACTGCACTTCTTATGGACAGTGCCAATCCTGAATGCACTGGATTTGTGAAAATTATTCTCAATTTTCTTTAGCAGCAGTAAAGCTCTGCTGGATGAAATACAATTGCCTCTGGTCTATTTTTTGGGGATCCTGCAACGTGTTTAATTTTTACTCTGCTAACTATACACTGGAGTTCTGCTCTGGATCAATATGAGTAGAATAAATGACAGAATCATCCTACATATAATTGATCCTTGGAGGAAATCATGATAATTAATTAGGACTCAACTCAATTTCAGACCAACTCCTATACTGGTAAGATTGCACCATGAACACTTACTAAGAAGTTGGGAGGCTAAACTTCAACTTCCCTTCCTTGATACCTTTCCATCTGCTTACATAATCACCAAGCTCCAAATTAAGACTTCATAGCACATCAGTTCTGCCGGGAGCAATGGACATAAATACCTTGCATCAGAACAGAAGTGTCTGGTTTTTCCTCAGGTGCAGCTGCAATGGGACTGGCCTCCTCTTTGTGGCTTAATGTGGCTAAAAATTCATGGACAGCTTTCTCTACTTGCGGCCTGAATATGTGATTGATCTTTGGATCGACAACTTGAGAAATTATTCTGTCAATTCCAGATTCTAGCATTCCAGATCTGAAACAAAACAACAACATAAAATAGCATATTTTGGTCTAGGAAGTTCGCCTCATATTGGTCCTGCAATAACTCTGTACAGGAAGATGATGATGATGACAATGATAACAATAGTAAGAGCTTATTTCAGTTGTGCAAAGACTTCATCATATATATTCTTGGGGTTCCCAACAGCCTAATAAGATACTCTAGATTCATCTGCATATTACAAAGCATGCATGTATTTGATAGTGACAGAGAGTCACTAGCCTAAACAACACATATGAAATTTACTGCAGCATTTGAAATTGGATCTTCCTGGTTCATAGGTCACGCTTAGCCACTACCCTACCCCAGCTCTCTTATAATAATGCACTATAACAAGAAAGCTTCAAACTTGTTTACTTCTTGGGGAGGAGCAGGGGGAAAATACTTGGCTGCCCATTATGGGGATAACAGTGCTGAAGCACACGCAGTGAATACACTTGCTAAAAAGCAATACTTTATTTTTGCTTCAAGCCAACAGAAATACTCTTTTTTATCTTGTAATTCAGTCAATCAAATTTTCACTGTTTGTAGACGATGGTCATTACAATACTGTACAGGCACACACACAGAGAGAGAGAGAATTAAAAAGTTAAAGTATTACCAATTTTCAAAATGGTTTTAGGTAAAAATGTAGCCCCAGTCCCCATTAAGGCTCCCCCACTAAACATTTCTTGTGTTCTGCAAGTCTGGGGAGACGCCACAAGCCTGCTGATAACTCCCACTAGTAACTGGATGGTGCCATTTTGGCTACATAAGGCTCTACGCTCAGAGAATAAGATTGGTATTAACTCATAGGACACTTAAAGCATTTAATGAACCGAAATTGTACCTTCTGAGAATGTATAAAAGCTCTATTTCCCTTTAATGCTTGGTTGGTAATCGTGGTAAACTGTACCCCAATGGTGCTGAAGACAGCGATAGTAAATATCTGGCTTTCAAAATAATATAATAACCTGATATGGATGTATTTAAACATAGCAAAGCCTACACCTGCAATATCCTCAAGTTGAAACATGGTAATCTATTAAACTACTCCCTAAATTGCTCTTGAAACTAGTAAGTGCTTTTTCTATGTTAAAAAAATGGAGCGGAGATCCAATTTCTTAGGTTAAGAAGTATAAGTGATAAATACAAGACATATGATTTCTTATATTTCTGTGAACTTCCTACTAAATTCAGAGACTAGTGAGTTGTCACAATGATTCAAACAGCAGTCTTCCCACTCTCACCCTGTCAAACTGGTCATGAAATGAAGGATGTTTTAATTTATGATGTGTCAGCAGCTATCTGAACACCACTAAAAAGCATTTGTTGGACCCCTGTACTGTTTTCACCAATGCAACTACATTAGGCATTGCTGCATTTTAAGGAGTGAAACTTACTTGAGAACCTGTTGTCTAATATTGTTTCTCAGTTGGTTCTTGTTCAGGTGAGGACTCCATGTATGAGTTGCTAGATGGTTGGAAACAAAGTTGTCCACCCGCTGCCTCAAATTCTGATAAGCAGGCTAAAAGGAAAAATGAGAAATGCTATGTGAAACTTCTTATTAGCATATCCTTGGCATTCATGAGATTGGACACAATGGAAGGTACTCAACTAAGTTTAACTCAGTGTAGACCCATTGAAATTAATGAGTTTAATTTATATTTACTAATCTCAATGGGTCTACTCTGGATAAAACGTAGCTGAATACCACCCAATCACTTATTCATACACAGGAGAAGTCTCACTGAAATCCATGGATTTAAGCTAGTCACTAACTAAGCCCACTGATTTTAATGTGTCTAGTCTATAGTTTGATAACACACCATAGCTTAAAGTGACTCAATTAAAAAGGGGGAGGAAATACATAATACACACCAGCCTTCTCTAACTGGGGCAGAGGAACAAATGTTTTAATTTAAAGAAAATTTCCCTGCCAACAGGTCTTAAGCCAGGAGTAGGTATCTCACTTGCTTAAGCCTTGCATATTGGCTGAAATTGGCCGCATTTACATATAACACTAATCATGGTTTTGACATTGAAATTCTACTCAGTATTGATCCAGAGTAGATTCCAGTGTATAGTTAGCAGAGTAAAAACTTAAACACACTGCAGGATTTCCCCAAAAATAGACCAGAGGCAATTGTATTTCATTCAGCAGAGCTTTACTGCTACTTAAGAAAAATGAGCATAATGATCACAAATCCAATACATTCAGGATTGGCACTGTCCATAAGAAATCCAGTTGCTGCAGACTTCTTAAACTTACAATAACTTAAGTACTCGGGTTAAGTACTTAATTCGTTCCAGAGGTCCGTTGTTAACCTGAAACTGTTCTTAACCTGAAGCACCACTTTAGCTAATTGGGCCTCCTGCTGCTGCCACACCGCTGGAGCACAATTTCTGTTTTCATCCTGAAGCAAAGTTCTTAACCTGAAGCACTATTTATGGGTTAGCAAAGTCTGTAACCCGAAGCATCTGTAACCTGAAGCGTATGTAACCCGAGGTACCACTGTAATAAGACTAAACCTTAACACTAAGCACGCTATGTACAGAACACCACACTAGAAGCAAAAGAAATAGAAAGAGAAAGTGAAACCGAGGCTCCTTCTGGCCTCTTATTATAGTATAGTCAGCATAACCTTGAAGAGGAGAAGAGAATCAGTTTAAGCCAGCTGTACTCAGCTTCTCTGAAGGAATAACACAAACAAACCTTCTGTTTGTTTCTTTCACACAGAGAAGCTTCCAGAACCCTCTTGAATTTAGTAGAACAGGAAAGATCTCTACACATCAGATTAATACTTTCTGCACTATGAAATCCAAACTGACAGGTTTAGCACTATGTTGAAAAGCCTGTATGAGTCCAATCTAACTGTCAGGTTTGCATACAACACAAAAAAAGTTTTGTTTCAATCTTGGTTTTATATTCAACCTGAGGATTGAATATAAAACCCTGCTTGGTTTTATATTCAACCTGAGGATTCTGGTTTACACAAGAGTAATTTTAAGGAACCAGACATGGCTTGAAATTGGCTTGTTATGAAATTTAGCATAATTTGTTTTAAACCAAGATCTCATGGCTTTTTTCAGGTGGGCGCCATTGTGAGAGAACAATGGTGAGTTCCTACACCTCTTTCTGAAAAAACAGGACGGAGTACTCTCTTGCACTTGCAGTATAGATGCAGACACATCCTCACACACTACTGTTATTTGAAATTTTAGCTGCCTTTCAACAATAAATCTGCACTCAATGCATACTACAATAGCCTAGTTCTCCTCAACATCTAATTCTCTACGCACAAAGCATGTTTTTGAATTGCAAATCATTCTATCATATGAGTCTGCACCTTCAGTCCGAAGTGGTACAGCCCCCCCCCCCCAAATTTCCTACCACAGTGAGATCTATTTCACTAAGATACTAGCCTAGGGAAGAGGAAAACAGGAGATGAATGAGTATTCACAATAGTGGTTGGGTGAGGGCAGAGCTTTGGTATCTTTCTCAATTGCCTGGCAACTAGGATTGCAAGGTCTTCTGTTTGACCTGACGCCTCATGCAAATTCACAGCACAAAGGTGGAGAATTAAAGGAAAAGAGCTGTTTTATACTTGTCTCTGTTTTCACTTTTAGGTAAAACCCCACATCCATTAAGCCACACATCCCAAACTGCCAGGCACAGCCAGGCTCTGCCCAGTAGTCTAGCTCCATATTGCTTGCACAAGTCTAGCTCCATATTGCTTGCACTGACTGGCAGCAGGTTTGGGGCTTCACACAGAGGAGCCTTCTCAGGGGTGGCTGCTCCCAGGCAACTTTGGAATTTCTTATCTAGAGATGCTAGGCAGGCTCACTGTCCTTTCCAACAGGCCTTTAGGAACTGACTGCTTTTAATGGGCGGGGCTGGTGCCCTGCTGTTTTCCTTACTGTATTTATTTGCATGGTTTTAACAGATCTCTGTTTCTCAAACTCAGGTCTCCAAACTACAACGCCCATCACCCCAGCTAGTTAGGGATGATGAGTGTTGTAGTCTGACAACAGCTGGAGACCCAAGTTTGAGAAACACACACCAACTCTAGGGGGCAGAGGTGTCTTTGGCCCCTCAAAGTCTCTTGGATGGGACTGAGCTCCCAGAGTCCTGAGCTTTTGGTCATACCCTGCCCTATGACCAACAGGTCACTGCCTCTGCGGCCTAGTGGTCCTGCCAAGTGGGGACTACAAGTCCCATCCTGACTGCCCCCTCTGCGTAGCTCAATTTGCCCACAGGGCCAGCCGGGGAGAGGCCAGCGGCCAAGCACAACGCCATGCTGCACGGCTGGGCTCTGCGCTGGGCTTCCTCCTGATTCAACAGTTGCGTGTGCAACTGCACAACATCACACGGCCCTCGCCCCAATGTCAGGCGAAATGTAGATGGACGGTTTTAAGTCTATTAAAGTTTCCTCCTTCTTCTACGTTTTCAACAGTTCTTATTCTCGTCCTTAAAACGCCTCGAGTCCCTCTTGTAGGTGGGAGGGGGGGAGGCAGTGTGCATGTGTGTGTGTAAATAAACCTAAAAGCAATGACGTTAATACCAAGGACAGGGCTCTGGACCAAGAAGCACAGGCTCTACCCCCGAGCTGCAGCCCTTCGCCTCGACGCCTCTGGCAGGCAGGCTGGCACTCAACAGGCAGAGCTTCTGCTATCCGACGGGGGGGGGGGCGTTTCCAGAAGCGCCTCCTGCTGCCGCCGCCAGGGGCTGGTCCAGGTGTGGGCGCGGCGGGAGGGCGCGAGTCTCTGGGCAAACGGGGCTCCGAAGGGCCCCCTCCCCGCGTCCCCTCACCTTGGTGTCCACGTCGGCCAGGCAGTCGCGGCGGAACTGGTCGAAGAGGCCTTGGCTCTTGAGGCGGTTGAGGATGAGGGAGACCAGCTCGGGCTCGGCGGCGGCCGAGGAGGTCCCGGGGAGCGGCGGCGGGGGCTGCGGCTGAGGCGGCGGAGGGGGAGGCGGAGGGGGCGGCGGCGGCGGCTGGGCGGGAGGCGAGGCTGCTGTCGCCGCCGAGGCCGCCGCTGCCGGTGCTGCTGTTGCGGCGACGGCGCTGCCGCTGCTGGACATGGCGCTTCCTCACACGGCGGCTGGTTACCGAGGAAGCGGCAGCGGCAGCAGCGGCGGCGCCCGCGACGCTCCACCCTCTCCGCCCCAACCCGGAAGCAGAAAAGGACGGCGCCGGAAGTGCAAGACAACGAAACGCAAGGGGGAAAGAGGGGCACCGTCGGCCCATAAGGCGAGCGGGGGGGCGGGGCTATTTCGCCCGCCAAAGTACGCCTGCGCGCAGCAGCAGCGGGGCAAAACAAAACAGACGCGCGACGACGTTATTCAGGCCACGCCCCTTGCTCTTGGCTCCGCCCCTGGGAATGTGGCGCGGTCTGTGATTGGCTGCTCTTGTTTCTTTGCTGGAAGCCTTCTGGTTTCTGTTTGGGGAAAAGGCGGGGAATGAAATGGAAGACAGTAGAATGGAATGGAATGGAACAGAACAGAATGCAATAGAACAGAATAGAATAGAATATAGACGACGCACCATCTTGAGGCTTCTATTATCTACGCTGACTTGGGTTTCAGGCATGATTCTTCCTCCATCCTCCCTGGAGATGCCAAGAACTGAAGATGCGAACCTAATGAATGATAGGATTGAACATGCAAAATGCGTTCTACTCAGTACTTTTTTCTTAAAAAAATGTCTAGGGGTACTCTCATTTTGACTCAAGAAAATCACCATTTTATAGTTCAAATTGGGAAAAATAAATACAGTAAATGGACCAAAGTCCAAAGATTCACAAAATGTTTAGGGGTATGCATACCCCTGCGTACCCCAAGAAAAAAAGCACTGGTTCTATGTTTAGTACAGAACCTGCGTTTTCCTCCTTTGGGGGATAATAGAAGGGCCAGCCTGTTCGTGAGGTGGACAGAGGCAGCCTCCTTGGGCGGCAGAATCCCAAGGGATGGGGCCCCGCCTGTCCCTGCAGAAGTGAGGAGAAATGGCTGCAGCTTCTACAGAGCTACCCCAGAGTTGCTGTGGCTGCAGCCCAGCCCCCTGCCACTGGAGAAGATGTGAAATCTGTGTGCGTCTTATGGAGTGAATGCAGACTGCGCAGCTATCCCAGAAGCCAGAACAGCAAGAGGGATCGCTGCTTTTGCTGTGCAGCGATCCCTTCTGTTGTTCTGGCTTCTGAGATTCAGAATATTTTTTTTTCTTGTTTCCCTCCTCCAAAAACTAGGTGCGTCATATGGTCTGGTGTGCCTTATAGAGCAAAAAATACGGTAATTCAATTCAAACCTGGAAATGGCAGGAGAGAACATGACTCACAAGGAGACCCTTCCTGAAGCCCGAAGAGGACATCAGGGCAGAGAAAGCCCCGAAGAGACCAGAGGCTTTTCAAAATGCTGCTCAGCCACCCCCCCAACAGCTCATGTGGAGGATAGTGCTTATCCTATGCACCCTCCAGTCTCTTGCCAGCCCCAGAGCTTCAATTCTAGTGGCAGATATTTTTGGGTGCAGTGTTTTTTGGATCTATAGAAGAGAAAGTGGCAGAGAGAGTGTTTAAAGGGTGTCTAGATGGTCCTTCCTCACTTTATGTGCGCAGGGGTCCAGAATGTAATCCCTGCATAAGTGAGGAGTCGCCTCCATATGAGTCAGAACACCCAGCCATGGATCTCGTACATCACATCTGATTTGCTCCTCATATGAGCAGCTTTTAAAGTACCAGGTGCTCAGATCCAAACATGAACAAATACCGTGGGAGGCAGCAGGCCAGCTGGTTAAAAGCCCAGAGACAAGTGCCCTCACTGACAATTTACCCAGACCAAGGAAAGTCAGCAGATTTCTTGTGTTTTTATAGCTCTTCAACGACACATCGCTTCCTCCTTGATTACAGGCGATTATGTTAAAAGTCTCATCTGGAATTGTCTGTATCTTCTTCCACCATCTCATCTCAGTGATTCTAGGGGACAGATGAAATTTAGCCCAAGCTTTGGGATTAGTTATCAGTTGCAGTGGGAGTAGAAATCTTAATTGGGAGTGGACCGAAAGCAAATCTCACTCAGCCTGAACTCTGCCCCACCACCACCCCGGCCTCTGAATCTTGAGCCACAAGTTCTCACAGGCGAATGTTTGCCCCAGCACTACATAAATGGGGTCTGGGCTGCCATCCACATGTTGAATTCATTCTTTACCCTACTTTCAATTCAAATAGGCTCCACTCAAAATTGTTTGCGATTAGAGGTGTGCATGCATCACTTAGGGTAGAAAATTGGGTGAACCCCACACCAATTTTATTAATGTTCTGAAAGTCAGAAACGTATCAATGAATGTGGACCGCTACCCAAATGCCTGAAAAGTGGGGGTGGGAGATCAATGTTAACCGTGAATATCTTCAACACCAGGAAGAACTTTCTGACAGTAAGAGCTGTTCGACTGTGGAACAGTCTTCCTAGGGAGGTTGTGAACTCTCCTTCCTTGGAGGTTTGTAAGCAAAGGTTGGAAGGTATCTGTCATGGATGCTTTAGTTGAGATTTGTGCATTGCAGGGGGTTGGACTAGATGACCCTCGGGGTCCCTTCCAACTGTACAATTCTACGGTTTATGATTCACTGGTTAATGTTTGGTGGGTGTTTTCAATATTCCCCAATGTACCTTTTTGGACAGTCACATAATTTATCTCAGTTTCTCAGTATTCCCCACTGAATGACAATATTCCCCACATTTAGGATAGTCAAATGTCATAGCATGACGGTGCATTGTGCGTACATGAGAACAGGTGCACAGTTCAGATGACCACAGGTATCCAGATATTCCCTTTCTTATGCTGCTTTATGCACCCTCTTTACATGCTGTCTGCCATATGGACCATGCATTCAGGTTTGCCTGCAGAATGCCACATGTGAGGTGACAATTGGCTTCAGCCTGCCACCCAAAGGGTCAAGAACCCCTGTCAGCTGCTGCATGTTGCTCACATCAGCTGCTTCGTATAAAAGAGAGTGATCTCTAACCCCCCCCCCCACAAATCACTGAATGGCGCTCTTTGGTTTAGATGGGTTAGGCAAGACAAATAAAGCCTTTGTTCTATATTTGCTTATGTAAATCTGTGCTTGTTTACACATGCTGTTAAAGCATTGTGCCAGCAGGTGGCAATGTCTTACCTTTGAAAAACTCTGCTCCTTCATGGTGCCTTGGAGTCTTTGAGGCCAACCAGCAATGCCCACCACCAGCCTGCGCCTTTTGAACTTCATACAGTACTGCATGGGCTATGCCTCCATGGCAAACAACTTGAGATCTCAGGCTAGAACTCATCTGTAATATTTAGATGCTTGCCACAGCAGTTTGCTTTAAAAATAGGTTGTGGAAAGGACTCCCTCAAAAGGTGGCGGACTCTCCTTCCTTGCAGGTTTTTAAGCAGAGGCTGGATGGCCACCTGTCATGGATGCTCTGGCTGAGATTCCTGCATTGCAGAGGGTTGGACTAGATGGCATTTGGAGTCTCTTCCAGCTCTACAATTCTGAGATATGGATGCATCCGTTGTATTGGAGGTTACTATACCAATTGTCTGCTGGTTTTTAAAGAAACTCGTCATATGTACACATTTAAGTGCAGGGAATTAATGTGCTAAAATAAAACTTAGTTATATTTAATCTAAGCTTCCCACACAGCATGCAAGTGTATATGAATGAATGAAAGCCATCCTGGGGCATGACCCTTCTGTGTTTTATTGTTCAAGTGATCGACCCTGCTTGGCTAGAATTGCTCATGCAACGCATTCAGGAAGTCATTGTCTCTTTAGGTTTTATTTCCCCTTAGTGACACCAGCATATAGATACCCTGAATTGGCTTCATAGTGTCACCACACCCAGCATGTGAACCCTGACTGGCCGGGTTTATTTGAGGAGGATAAAATAGAGAAAAATGGCTAACAGTGCAGCTGCACATTGAGAGGAAATAGTATTGTGGACAACAGCTGTTTCTTTAAAAAACACAAACAAACAAACAAAGTGAAAAGCCATAAAAGTAAGATAAAGGTCTTTGGGGATGAAGTACCCATCACCACGTGGCAATTAAATCTGGAGAAGATGCTCTGCTAAAGAATAATCCTAAATGTCGATGTTATGAGCCATTTAGCTCGTCTCCCAGAAAATCCACATTAAAGGTATCCCCCAACCTATCTGTTTGGCAGGCTTCTTACCTGGGGCAAATCTCTTCAACACTAGGAGATGCTGATTTCTTTTTTTCCCATCTCAAAACTGGAATAGCTCTTCCACAGCAGCCCTCCATATGAGATTGGGCAGGATTCATGTCCTCCCCTGCCTTGCCTGCAAACTTCACCCACTTCTACCCCCAAATAAAATAACTTTCTTTGTTTTGATGTTCTTCACAATACCAATCTATGGCCCCAAATGTATTTGATTTAGTTCAAGAAGTGACCCAGGCTAGCTTATTTTGGACCTGGAAGAGGTTGAGGTTCCCAGCCAAACATTTACCTATGTCCATTGATCTCTGGGAGAGCAGATTAAATGGCGGCGGCACAGCACATGTGTCTAGGCATGTCATGGTGTCCCATTGCATCAGAAGCGGTTTAGTCATTCTGGCCACATGACCCGGAAAGCTGTCTGTGGACAAATGCCGGCTCCCTTGGCCTGAAGCAAGATGAGCGCCGCACCCCATGGTCACCTTTGACTGGACTCAACTGCCCACAGGTCCTTTACCTTTCTCCTTTACCATTTTGAAGCAAGTCCTATAGACTTCCATGGGTCTTCCTTCCAAGGAAGTGGGATTAGGATTGCAGCCAGCCTGCAGCTCCATGTTTTTCCACTTCATTTCCTTTTACCTGTACCTGAATGCTCATATATTCCATTCTTATGAAACATTTGTGTGATCGGATTTGCTTTTTGTTTTTCTGAATTAAACGGAACTGGTCTGTGACTGAAAAAATAAAGTCATTCATTCAAATTATTATTTATGTTATGGAATAGGACCTCCCTATTTTCATCAGAGAAAAGTTGGAGGGTATGTGTTTATGTTTTGAACACAAATTGCTTGGGGACTCTGATAACAAATCAGTAATAAATATAATAAAATGACAACAGCAATACCTTTCCTGGAAGATTTTTTTCTTTTAAAACCCAACCATCAATAGCCTCAACCTGCAATGACTTCATTTTGTAAAAAGAAAACCCAAACAGCAAACTGGGATAGCATACATACTTTATTTCACCTTAAAGCTCAAGAAGAAGTTTGAATTGCACAAAGGTAATAACAAAGTGTGCTGAAGTATACTGTTGACCTGAGATTGCCATAAACCCTGCAATATCTCTGCAGTTACGGCATCAGGAATTGCAAGGAGCAGGTTGTAATGTAGTACAGCTCCTGGGAACTATTGTCAGAATTTAATGAGTCTGCATTTATGGCTCAAGGACAGGCATGCATGGAATAATGATGTCAGGGTTTCTGGGAGAGAGGAGGAGATGACAGAGGAGACGGAGAGCGAGTGGGAGGAGGGGCAGAAGGATGAGGAAGAAGATGACGGAATTCTGAGGGAATCCACGAGTCTGAGCAGCGAGTCAGAGGATTCTCAAAAGGGGGTTACCTTAATCAAGCAAAAGGGAGGAGAAGGGAGAAGCGGAGAGGAGCCCAGTGGAAGACAGACGCAGCAAGAGGCGTCTCAGCCGGAACGGAGTAAAGGGGGTGGAGTCGTCAGCCTCTCGGAGGGAGCAGGATTAGGAGAGAACAGAGAAAGGGGGTTGGAGCAAGGTGTTCAGCCGGAAAGGGTGGAGAGCAGAACAAGGGGTGGTGTAGCGGTCGAAAGAAAGGTCAGCAGCAACGTACGCGCGCCAAGTTCAAACGTAGAGGCGCGCGGAAGTGGAGAGAGCTCAGGGGAGGAGCCCGGCCCTAAAGCCAGAAGGAGGGGGGAAGAGGCGGCAGAGGATTCAGCCTCAGGCGAGTCACGGAGAGAGGGAACCCAGGGGGGCAGGAAGACCCTGCGGAAAAGAAAGGAGAGGAAGAGGTGGTCTAGAGCCAGGCTATTAAGTTGGTGTGGAAGAGGGGAGGAGTCAGAGGGGACTTCAGCGGTCTAACGTGACAGACGTACGGCCACGATGCTGAACTGTACGAGAAGCAGAAATCTTCAATAAACTTTTCCTGTAAATAAACTGCAACGGAGTGAGGTCTCTTGTGAGCTGGGACCCGTCCTGGGTGGCCGTGACAAATGTCTTATGTTATTGCAGTCCTCTCAAGCTATATACAGTGTCCCAACACAGTTCCTGGTTGCAGCAACCAGCTAGGAAGTGTTACCTTTTAATTTTTAGACCTTCTTCACAAGCAGAGAGGGCAAGAGTGTAACGAACCTTGCAGACAGGCTAATGGATGCATATAGCATTCTTCACAAGATGTCCTATTGTGGCCATGAGCAGGAGCCCGTGGACTAAAACGGGGTCCAGAGAGGTAGAATTAGTGGCAGGTAGTCAAAAGGATGGTTAATATATCTGTGCTATTGACCTAGATAAGACCACCCAATCTCACTGGGACCCCAAGGCATAATATGAGAAAGCATAACCACCACAAGGTAGTTCAAACAGCCCATCCTCCTAATGTACTATCAAATCTCTATCAAATCATAACCACAATATTATAATTGAATCATTTCTGTTGCTCATAGATAAAATCCTACTAGCAAGTTCATCATACTATAATATTTCTTTAAATAGTCCAAAAAGGCACCCATTCTTCCCTAAAGCACTTGTCATTAGATTTTCTTAATTTTGCTGTTAATTTTGCCAGTTCTGCATAGTCCCATGCAGAACTTCTTCCTTCCATTTCTGCGCATATAAAAGCCTAGTTGCTCTTGCTTGGGGGGGGTTTCCTGCCCCTGTAATCCCTAACAGAAACGTTTTGGGCTTTTTGATATACTTATTCTAAACAGGTTTTTAATCTTGTCATGTATCATTTCCCAAAATACCCTCGCTTTCTTGCAAGTCCCATCACATATGAAAAAAAACACCTGTTTACACTTTCCTCACTGTTTCATAAATTCATGGCACACAGTGTTTTTTTTAAAATGTGTGACACTTAACTTGCAATAAAAAAAATACTTTTATCATCTCTGACAGCTAGGAACTTCCCTTCTAGAAAAGCCCCATAAAATGCCTTAAACAGACCAGGATTGCTGTGCCCAGATTTCAAGATGCTATCTTGACCTCAGAGTATGTGCGGCATCTACTTTCTGCTGAATGGCAAGTGGGGACTGAGTGATTGGTGGGCAGGTCTGCATTGGTGGGGTGGGCTGTGGCCTTTTTTGCTCGCGTTTTATTTGTTTTGGAATGTGTGTAGGTGTTTTGTCTGGTTTTGGGAGGTGGTTGTGAGCACTGGCAGTCCCTGCCTGCTGCAAGATGTGTATTTTGTGGGGCCGAGGATGGTTCTTTGGAACTCTAAATGCGCCCCAAAGTAGTATATAATTGTTATGTACTGAGGTTGGATCCTAGAACAATAGGCAAGTAGGATCCTAGAAGGCAGCATCCTGATTGGTCTGCAGGAGCCGCCCAATCAGGCTCCAGGAGGAAGTGAATCAGCAGCCTGATTGGCCTGTAGCAGCAGCCCAATCAGGTTTCAGGAGGGGAGTTGAATCAGCCAATCACGCGGGACCCATTGTGTAAATAATGTCTATATAGCCAGAGGTTTTTGGGAAGACTGACTTCCTGTTTGCCATGAGCTGAAATAAAGAGCATGAAATCCACACTCGACAGGGCCGGTGCTGCCATGAAGTGGAGGAACGAGGTTGCTGCCTTAGGCGACAGGAAGAAACGGCAAGATGTTAAAGAACAGAGCTACGTTTGCCACACAACCTGCTCTCTACCCCTAAGTTAATATGCTCTACTCAGGGAGGGTGGAAGTCTGTTCTGTCATTAGTGTTGTAGAAGAAATTCCCAGTCTACTTACCTTCTGTACATGGAACAAGGGGTGCCATTCTGTCCATGGGAAAATGTCTTGGGCCAGTCCTGACCACCGCTAAGCTTCAGTGTGCTCAGCCAGACCTTGTCGATAGATACTGAAGCAAATGACATGGCAAGACGTGGCTTTTACAACACTTTCCAGGCCAGCTGGTACCCAGCCCCAGTGCCAACAATGCCTTGCTTTGTTCCCACTCCGTGTTGCTTTTACCTCATGTCAACAGCCCCTCAGTGCACCCACCCCTCCCTTGCTTCCAGGACCTTGCATAAGCTAAGCCTGCCTGGTCCTCATATCAAATCTCTGGAAGATCTTTATGGTTATTTTCTTCCATGGGTCATGCTTCCCATTTGGATCTCAGGGGATACAGCATCATATGGTGTTTTGGGTGTCATCCAGTTCTCTATAAAAACGGTGCACATCTCGTGGATGAGTAGATGGGGAGGAGCAAAGGTTTCGCTTCTCCACCGATGTGCATGCAAAGGAAAGGAAAAGCAAGATTGGGCACAAATGACAGAAGATGTTCACTGTGCTTCCCGTTGACTCTTCGCCAAGCCTCATTCACTTGCTTCCTGGAGAACTGCACCCAGATCTTTTGTGCTCTCTGAAATAGCCGGACGAGCACTTTCACAGAGCTGGATAACTTCACAGCCAAGGCGAAAACTTACTTTCAAGAACAGCAGTAAAACTCCAAAAAGCCTCTTGGACTCTGATCAGAGTGTGGCTGGAATCCAAATTCCCTTTTCTTTCTTCCCTACCTAGCGAGCTTTATCTCCCTGGACGACTTCCAACCTTCTAAAAGTTTTATACATAATACGTTTCTTTACATCCTGGTTTCTCAACTAATCTTATTTATTGGTGTATCATTTTTCAAGAGAGGACTCTGCTCTTTTATAGAGCTATCTTGCAGTTCTATATAATATATTAGCTACCTGGTGGAAGAGCTGTTAACTCCAAAATGCTGTTGTTTGCTTGGTTAGTTGGAACAGTGTTTTTTCCTCCTCTGCCATCTTTCAGTCTATAATACGATTGAAACTAGCACGGTGTATGTGCCTAAATCCCCAGTGCTTGGTGCAGATACAGCTGTCTCTAAAAATGCACTATTTCTGTGTTCTGGAAAATAAGAGCAATTCCCATCCACCATTTGGACGGGGATGGAAGTCTGACTGCAGTAACAGCATTAGGAATAATATCTAATGCTACTCCAGGCTGCACCCAAAGCAGTCTAGCAGCCTCCTAGGGGCCCAGATCCCTTTGCCCCACATAAAATATTTGGGCCCCCTCCCCCAAGCTGATGGGCATCATTGCCTTCCCTTTCCTTGTTTGGACTTCATTTTCCAAGGAGCCCTGTAAAGGAACGCGTAGAAGGGTTCCTGGATGGCAAGGGAGATGGGATTGGGCAAACACCTCTGACTTCATTTCTTATGGTCCTTGTGATTGGAGCTGGAAGGTCTGGGAGGGGGGGAGTGAGCAGAGGAAATCCTCAACTTCCAAAGAAGAAGAAGAAACTGAGATTTGCATTCCCTGGCTCCTTCTGCAAAGTATGTGTGTGTGTGTGTGTGTGTGTGTGTGTGTGTTGCACAGTCTGTCTGCCACATGCACTTCTAACAGCAGGTGAAGCTCCCATTGACAGTCCCAGTCCTCTCAGTTAACTCCCTCACAGAATCACTATTTCAACCCCATAAGACACGCTATAAGAGCCAGGGGTGGAGGGAGAGGGAGAGGGGGGACATTGCTCAGAGCTTCACCATTTACTTTCAAGTTTCTTTGCTGCATTCCCTTCTTTCTCCTGCCCCCCATCCCATATCACTGTCCTTTTCTAGTGCCCCCCCATTTCCCTTAAGTTGGTGCCTATGAAGGGAATGTTACGGAAAATTCCGGGTGCGGAGTTACCCTTGCCACCCGGCTCGTCGGATGAAGTCCGCGGGTCCTAGCGGAAGAAAATGAGCTCAGCCGGAGACAGGAGCAATAAACGGAGATCCAAGGTTTATTGCGCAACAGGTTCAAAATGAGATTGAACCCCGAGAACGGGGCGACATAAACTTTTAAAAGTTCCCTCCAAGTCCCAGAATACAGTTCAATAAACGTCATGAATACATTATGGGAAGGTTGGGTTTCACAGATTACATCATGAATATATTACAGAAAGGTGGGCTTACATGGATTAGCATTTTAAGGAAGGGAGGGGGGAATATGCAGAGCAAGAGATATGCATAGATAAACATTTCCTGAGCACAGGTTATGGCAAGACAATGGCGCAGATATGCATCGTCTGTCACCTGGCATTGCCCGGAGGAAGGGTTTGGCAAAACGATCCGACAGGATTAGGGTCTTCCTGAGTACGTGACCTGCCGCCTTGGGGATTATGGAGGTAGGGGCAACATCATAGAGTCCAGAGGGAACTGAGTAGAATGACATCAAGATGGAGAAAATCGGAGCTTTGGTTGATTTTATATTATTTTCCAAAGTTTCAGCACCTTGCCGGTCAAGTGTATATTGAAGATCAAAAGCGGAAATGAAATGGATACATTGTAGCAAGACTTTGACAGTTTTACAAGGTCACTGGTTTCGGTTCCATTGTTCTCGCAGCAGGGAGCTGTCAACAGCTTGTCAGGAGGTTAAATGAGGCGTGCAAGAGCTCCCTGAGCTAGCTCCTGCAGGGGAATGCACAGTCCTGATTGGCTGAGGCGTGGGCCATTATAGTCAATGGAGAATACAGTTCAATACGGTCTACCCATGTTAGAAATAGAGCGAAAGGAAGGCTTAAGAAAGAAGGGCTTATTTCACCCGTATATAGACGGAAAAGGCTGTTGTTTTATAAGGCCAAGGGTATAGTGTGGTGCTTGTGCAACAGTGTGGGGGCTGAGGGGTCACGGCAGAGTTGGGCGCTGTTGAGGTCATCGCCTCGGGCCCCTTATCCGGTGGAGGAGGGGTGAGGAAAGGTGTCCCCCCCTCTCCTTCCATATCAGGAAGTAAGTACCATTCTATTCTGCCTTGGTCAGACCACACCTGGAATCCTGTGTCCAGTTCTGGGTGCCACTATTTAAGAAGGATGTTGACAAGCTGGAATGGGTGCAGATGATAAAATGCCTGGAAACCGAGCCTTATGAGGAACGGTTGAAGGAGCTGGGTATGTTTAGCCTGGAAAGAGGCAACTGAGAGGAAATATGATTCCACTGCCAATTTGCAAAATACCCAGCCAGAGAGCATCAATTCATTTACAGATATTACAGGGATTATTATATTATATTATATTATATTATATTATATTATATTATATTATATTATATTATATTATTATATATTATTATATATTATTATATATTATTATATTATATATTATTATATTAGCTTGCTATGGATGGGCTGGAGGCAGGGATGCCAATAAGATTTTCTAGGCCTGGTACACTGTATGTGGATTGGGCCCCTACATCCTGCCTCTCCCCCCCCCACAACCTATTGACAAGAATGGATACTTATTTACATATATTAGGCTAGCCTACCTCACATTATTGACAAAACAACATGACACCTGATTGGCTCTCTAAACATTCCTTTTTCTGGTTATTTGGCTATAACCTTTGATAGAATACAGATAACTGAACAAACGTTGCATTACATTCTTCATTAGATTATCTTTCCATTGATATATACTTTTATGGTATTACTCCAAAACAAAGTGGTGTTACGAGCTAAAATACACTTTCTCCAAAAGGTTTCCACAATTTTGGTCACTAGTGTACCCCTGTAAACAAAAGGGCTAGAATTATCACCATTTAAAAATAGGAAGCTGGAACATTCAGCAAAGTGACCTAGAATGTACCTGAGGGACGCAGGCCTTCCACAATGGTGCCTCCCTGCCCGCTTCATGCCTATGGTCTTGGGGCATGGGCATAGCCAGGATTTTTGTGGGGGGGGGAAGGCTTTTGTTAGGGGGAGAACCACAGATTTGTACTGATTTTTCCTGATTTGGGGGGCAGCAACCCACGCTGCCCACCCTTGGCTACGGCCATGTCTTGGGGCAGGGCCCCACTTGGTTTGCAAGCTGTTCATCGTGCAGGCCTGATTCGGAAAGAGGCAACAGCAAGTGCTGCAAAAGGAAACTCTTGATTTTTTTCTTTATGAAGCCTGAAAGTGAACGAGAACGCCAGTCTCCATAAGATTCCCTCACCCCACACAGCTATTCTTCTGAAGGCTAATTTACAACCATTGCTGCCTGATAAAAAACAAATCTTCACACAGAGGCATTCTTTGAACCTTGAGCCCTCCGGGGCTGGCTACTTCCCAGTCGGTTGCTGGACTCACAAGTAGCAGCAGCCACACATTCTGCAGCTGCAAGTACAGTATACATTGTGCTCCTGTCGGAACAATGCTCAAAGGGGCACACATCTGGCAGGCTGCTAAGCCAACACAGTACTTAAACGATCTGGTCGGAAACATGGACCCATATGCTCAAACATTTCTCCGATGGAAATAGGAACGTCCTATTCCATCATCATCATAACAATCTTTTTTTATTTATAACTTTCCCCTCTGGCTGGATTGCTCCAGCCAACATATATGAAAACATAATAAAACTTCCCTATACAGGGCTTTCTTCAGAGGTCTTCCAAAGGTTGTATAGTTATTAATCTCCTTGGCTTGGGGGTCACATAGCTCCACATCCCCCAACATTTCTCCGATTAAATAGGGATGTCCTAAGGGAAAATGAGACATTTTGGGATGAAATCAGAAACTGGGACAGCTTCTGTAAATCTGGGACTGTCCCTGGAAAAGAGGGACTCTTGGAGGGTCTGTGAACGTTTTAGCATTCCCAACACCAAAACTACTTATTTCATAAATAATTAGCTTAATTTGCCTCTTTGTGTGCAAAAGTGGGGGCAGGGATATCCTATTCTTTTTCTAATTGTTCACACAAAAGATGGAGCTGGCATTTTCGTTTGCTTTTGCCAGCTAAGTAATCAAATATAAACACAAAGAGGTCTGCCCCTCACCTACTACCTCACAGATTAACATTTTTTTCTCACTGGGTGGTGCTTTTGCAGGGTATGATACAAATGTTATGATGAATTAAAATAAAATTTCCTCCCACCAATTAACCAGCTAAGCTATTATAAAGTAAGACCATCAATAAGATTTTAACATCAATATCGCTTAGGACAAATTACAATGGAATGTCATTTGTTTGTTTTAACATATTTCCATATTAAATGTACAGAATTATACATTGAAATCTATCAGACAATGCAGAGCCGCAGAAATAAATGATGTATGGAGAAGGATGGCTTTCTGGCCTAGAATGAATCAATGGGAGGATGACCCTGTTAACTGATGTATTGGTGCAATGTTAAGTTTCCATGTTGATATTGTTAGCAGTTTGGGTGCGGGGGGGGGGAGGGGGGAAAGTAAACTGTGTGATGACTGTGTGCAGAATGCAAGTCTTAGGCGTTTTTAGCAACCTCACAGAATAAGAAGCAAAGTCAAAGCACATCAATAAATATTGAATTAGATTTCCAGTCTCTCCATTTTTTTATCTAATTACGGAGTGTTTGGAGACATATGGTAATTAAGCAGTTAAGAGGACTATATTGAACACTGGGTAGTTATCCTCATAATCACCTCGCAAACTTCAAAGTGAGCTGGCCCTCTCAATAAAAGCAGAAATAGATACATCCCTACTAGATGGATGAATTTATTTCCATTTTCTAAAGCTTGAAGGCAAATCTGGGCAAGTCCACTGACTTCACTGAATGTATTACCATGGATAGAAATTTGTTGGCATTTTAAATGTGGGTGGATGTTCCTCCAGGAGTCTGTTATCTATTACTCCCAGAATGGCAGCCTATGAGTTTCTGATTAGTGTAATTGACACAGAGCAGACAACAACAAAACCCCAGAGTGGCTGTGCAGCTGCTGTGAAAGGTAAATTCAATGATGGCATTAAACAGATTAATTCATTTAGGATGTATAATTTACAATGGTAATGAGGATTGTCTGGGGACTGCTATTGTATCATCCATCAACACTTTCAATCTTTAGGCTAGTAATCTGTTAGCCATTTCAATATTGTTTATCCAACTGATATATATATATTCTCCTTCTTCCTTGCAGGTTGGCCCACACTATCAAGATGTCTAGCCAGTGGTTTACTTGGTTCAGCTAGTAGAACCATGCTCTGCCAGGTAACCAGAATCAATACCTGAAGGTCTGGCAAACTCTCCATTCATCATCCCTAATTTGTTCCATCCAAATCCACAGGTTAGGGGGCGCAAATTACTTGCCTTGCCCCGGGTGCTGACAACCCACGCTACGCCACTGCCCCTAAGTATTCTTTTTTTAAGAAAAAAAGCATAATGCAGTGGAAAAGGTTTGATTAAAAACACTGTGGAGGTGAGGGTGGGAAGTCAACTTATGAAACAATGTAATTATTTGATATGAGTATTGGGGAAATGCTTGAAAATTTTAATGAAAAAAATTGCAAAAATTATATAAATCACCTTTCAGGTTACTGACACACGATTAGGAAAACACACGTGGATTTTCTCTGCTGCAGTTGATCTGCACCCAAAGAGGAAGGTATCTGGAGGCTTGGGGGAATCCCAGGTTGTGCAGAAGTGCAAATTTAAGGCGAGTGGAGTGGAATTGATTGACGGGCAGGCTGGAAACCTGAACAGAAGCAACACTGGCCCTACTGAGTAAGAGTATTGAGCTGGGCTCTGGATCTGTGAAGTCCAGGGTGACATATTTGTGCATCTGTGCTTTCCGGAGGATGACTCAGGGACCTAGACCCAGTGCTCTTCTCCTACACATGTATTTCAGAGCACTATCTTTATCTTAGAATGCAGACTCAGTGGGAGAGGGTGACATGCACCTTTATCTCCTTGGAAAGCAAAAGCTGAGTATGAGAAGAACCAGCAGCCGCATGACTGTCTGCATACCTAGTTAAAAGTCACGAGCTATGAAAAGTGGGCCATCTGGAGCGTGGAACGTGGATGTCTGCAGCACTTCACAAACCAGCTTAGGTGGAAACAAAAAAAATTCCTTCCAGTAGCACCTTAAAGACCAACTAAGTTAGTTCTTGGAGCTTTCGTGTGCATGCACACTTCTTCAGATACACTAACAATAATCTAAAAATCCAGCCATTGCATTAGCAATGTAAATTGGCCTTAAACCTTCTAAATAGAATATTAAACGGTAACTGCACAGTCAAAAGAGTATTTATTAGTAGTGACAGTGTTATAAATCACCGTCCACACAGAAGGCAAGCTACAAAATCCTGCCATGCTTAATGAGAGGTTGAATGAAGAGGAAGTGAAGTTACCTTGCCATATTGAAGTGGGAGGCTGCCTGCCCTTTTGATGTTCTCCTTTTGGTCCACACAGAAAAGGTTTTCACCTTAGCCTAATTAACTTTTTTATCATTAAGAGTTAGAAAAATTGAATTGTGTCAGACATAGGTCAGTGTAATGATAATTTAATGGATATGTATTACTCTGCAAGTAAAGCTTTGAATGTGTGCTATATGCATCACATTACCATTGACCTATGCAAATTTCCACCCTGGCGTCTTTCATTCTTTGCCACTGCTGCATTAATGCCTCTTCTCTTCCCTCTCATCTCTTTAAACAATGATTTCCTCATTTTCATATTAATTGCATCAGTTAACCGAGATAATGCTCTGACTGAAAATGAGCAGCAGGATAAATTGGGGAAATGGCACACTCATTCTTTTTGCTTAATCAATTTCACAAGACCCACAAAAACGACGCCTTAATTTGACTTCCTATAATTGCTGATCATTAGGCACAGGATTCCTGTGAAACACCTTTGTTTATTCCAGTCTCAGCGCTGATTGATGGAGCCACAGTCACTCACCTATCGGAGGGGCACAGATTTTTCTGCCACCAGGCAGCCTGCTTTGCAGATACCCTGGAGAACTTCAAAACAAACAAATGCTAATGCATTTGGAAAATGAATTGCACAGGTAAATAAAACCACTTTGGCTAATGGCACCCATGAGGTCCTGTACGGCAAGCATGATGTCACAAAATGCTCTGTACCTCCTAAATTTCACATCTGAAAGGCACAGGAAGCTATGTTTCCCCCCTCCCCAAATGATTTTTATTTAGTCACACTATTATTGTGTATCTACATATTATGTAATTTGCATGTACACATAGATATATTGAGGTCCCATACTGAAAGACCATCTATGAGACTCAGAATGGACATAGATATCAATTTCAATTTTTAAACTGTTCATGCTTGATATTCAGTCAGAATAATACAATGATTATGTTTTATGTTTTTAAGGCAAAAGCAGGAAGTTATTTACAGAATAAATTCTTTTTGGATTGTGGTGTGGGTGTGAGTGAAAACCTGGGAGAAGGGGTTACTGTACAATGGTGAAGCAGTGTGCATAAATTAGAGAGAAAGAGAGAGAGAGAGAGAGAGGGAGAGAGAGAGAGAGAGAAGAATTTGCATATGTGAGGTCCTAAATTCAGCCTAAAGCAACTCCAGCACTAAACACTTTAGCTGTACCTTGTTGCAGGAAAATTCCATCCCTAGATAAGGCTGCCAACTTTAACCATAAGAGAGAACCTTCCCAACTGGCCATCTGCATAATTACGTGATCTGAGGCAAACAAAGAAACTGGCAGAATGCATTATTTTAAATGTATTTGCTAATTTCTCCCTCTGAACTTTCCTCTATAAGCTTTAGCATTAAATGCAAATTACCGTACATGCTTTTATTTCTCTCTCTCTCCCTGCTTTGCTCAAGTCACAGCAAAACTCTGAGGAGGAAGGGCATGCAAGGAAGGTTTTAATAAGGGAAAGCTTTTCATACCTCACACTCTCTTCTAAAGTATTCATAAAACATCAAAGATGAACATTTTTTAAAAATATGAAATGAGTTGAGAAGTTATCTCTGGCCTCCTAATACACTTTAAAAGGCATTTTGTGTGTGTGTGTGTGTGTGTGTGTGTGTGTATGTGTGTGTGTGTTGGAATATGGAAAATTGCAAAGGGGCCGCATAAGGAAACCAGGAGTGTGTGTTGTTTCGTGCAGTGAAATGACTGTGGGCTAGGGCCAGCCCATCCATGAGGCAAGGTGAGATGGCACTTCAGGTGGCAGGATCCACAGGGACAGCAGATCCGGCCTCCAGGGAAGGCTTCGCCTGATGCCGCAATGGCAACAACAGCAGCAGTGCGCTCCTTGGAGGCCCCCTTGACGGTCTCTCTTACAGTGCTGGTCTCCTCTCACCCTTGTTCTCGATGGAGATGGTTGCTCCCCTCTGGTTCCTGATGTGGATCTTCACTCACCCTTTGTTCCCTGGCCGGAGGGCTGGATGCCAAAATGTCTCAGGCTGGCCCTGCTGTGGGCTCAGTCTTAAACACAGTGTCCCAATTAAGCTAAAGTTAATCATGACTAAAACCAGGGGCAGACTTGGGTCTTTCAAATTTCAGCGGCACTCTGTGCAAACCCAAAATTTAGCACCCCTCTGCCTTTTGCCTTCTGCTGCCTCAATATTTGCATCAGCCTATGACACCCACTGGGCTCAGTGCCCAGTATGGGGGAACTGGTCGCACTGCCCTAAATCCACCTCTGCTAAAAACAGATTGCTTTCAATGAATGGGTAAGTTATCTGAGACTTAACTTGCTTCAGGGGTTTCTATGGGTTTAAATCATGACTTACTTCAACTGGAAGTAAAAAAAATAAATTAGTTGGATTTAGACCAAATTAATTGAACTTAGATCCTAGTGAAATCAATGGGGCAGGTTTGTAATGTCTCATTGGAAGGTATTCAACAAATTTTTACTCAGAGCAGACCCATTGAAATGAATGGACCTAACTTTCCTGTTGATTAATTTAAATGGGTCTACTCTTTGTAAAAGGGATGCGGGTGGCGCTGTGGGTTAAACCATAGAGCCTTGGGCTTGCCGATCAGAAGGTTGGTGGTTCATAGAATCATAGAATCATAGAATTGGAAGAGACCACAAGGGTCATTGAGTCCAACTCCCTGCCAAGCAGGAAACACCAAGCAGGAAACACAAATCCCCGCGACGGGGTGAGCTCCCGTGGCTCGGTCCCTGCTCCTGCCAACCTAGCAGTTCGAAAGCACCTCAAAGTGCAAGTAGATAAACAGGTACCACTCCGGCGGGAAGGTAAACAGCGTTTCCATGCACTGCTCTGGTTTGCCAGAAGCGGCTTAGTCATGCTGGCCACATGACCCGAAGCTGTACGCTGGCTCCCTTGGCCAATAAAGCGAGATGAGCGCCGCAACCCCAGAGTCGGTCACGACTGGACCTAATGGTCAGGGGTCCCTTTACCTTTACCTTTACTCTGTGTAAAAATTAGTTGAATACCACCAATTGATTCCAAAGGCAATTAAATTCAGCTAGTATTCGGGATACAACCCATTGATTGATCTAATGCCACATATTGCATTGCATCCAAAGAACTGAATGAATTGAAAATAACTGCTAGCAACTGTATTGTAATTGCTTGCACAAACTAGTGGACTAAAGGCTAGTTCACACTTCCACTTGTCCCGCACGATGGGGGCTGGCCCATGCCCTTGCTCCACCCCAAAGTGCTGCCCCCAATTGGGCAGCTCCCTTGGTCCTGCCGGGGTGGCCCCGACCCCAGAGCAGGGAGACTTTACAGAGCTGCCCCAGCAACCGGGGCATGCCTAGCTGGGGCAGCAGATGTTTCCAATGCTGGCTGTCCACCCAGGGTCCTGGTCCCTGCCATACTTGCACAGCTGCAGGCAGGTCCTGCTCTGAGCGATACATCAGTCAATTCTTACAGCAGGTCTCCGAAAAGATCAGCTGTAACTTTGAAGACAGGATGAAACACTCCACGTAAACTTCCTTAAAAACTGTACACAAATAGGGCATTCCTTACTTAGGAGTCATTGACATGCCTTTCACAAATGCCGCAGTCCAGATTTACCACACAATAATAGATTAGTAGACTGTACCAATACTTTCATTTGCTGTTCTAATAATTTATGAAATTGTGCTGGATCCTGCTTGTAACATTTCAATCAGGCTTTATCACACTACGTTGAAGTTTGATTGAGCGGTTATTATGGGTGCAACTGGAATTTCAAGGTGAAAGGGAGGCAATGAGGGGGAAAGAATTGTGCAGATATGCTTGTTTGTAGACATTTCGGAATAAAACAAGCAACCATATGATAGCTGAGCTATAAAGCAAACTGCTAAGCTGGTACAGCAATTACAGAATGCACCAATGAGGCTGTTGCTTGGAGTGTATTACACCATATCTGCACCAGCTGCACTGACTCCTGGTTCATTTGTGAGCAACATTTGAGGAGATGGCTACTTGTAAAGCCTAAAATGGCTTAAGGATCCTTAAAGGAATGGATCCTACTAAATGAAATTGCAACATCCCAAAACATGTGTTTTTGGATGCCATGTGCTTGTGTGGGTCACATGACTCACACAGGAGCGCGATCCAGAAGACACGTGGCCTGGTTTTGCACTGGGACATGTTGGAGGGTACGGTGGCGCCACTCACATAACAAAAACTATCACAGAGATATCAACGTTTCCAAAAGCAGGGGGTCTGAGCAAGCACATTCTCGTTTTTGCCACACACCCCAGGGTTCTTTTTCTCAGCTAATATCTCAACATTTCATAAACTGTTGGAGACTCAAAGGTTCTTCTGGTTTTCAGGCGTTATGTCCTTCTACTTTACAAAGTTGCATACTTCTCAACATCTAGGGAGTTCCTTGAGTATGGAGGAACATCTAACTGTCTTTTTGGGGTGTCCATTTTTTGGTGCCAAACTGACTGGCACTCTTATCAGTTAGATTCACTATTAGAAGGAATTGTAAGGTAAAGGTAAAGGTACCCCTGCCCGTACGGGCCAGTCTTGCCAGACTCTGGGGTTGTGTGCCCATCTCACTTAAGAGGCCAGGGGCCAGCGCTGTCCGGAGACACTTCCGGGTCACATGGCCAGCGTGACATCGCTGCTCTGGCGAGCCAGAGCTGCACACGGAAACGCCGTTTACCTTCCCGCTGGTAAGCGGTCCCTATTTATCTACTTGCACCCGGAGGTGCTTTCGAACTGCTAGGTTGGCAGGCGCTGGGACCGAGCAGCGGGAGCGCGCCCCGCCGCAGGGATTCGAACCGCCGACCTTTCAATCGGCAAGTCCTAGGCACTGAGGCTTTAACCCACAGCGCCACCTGCGTCCCCTAGAAGGAATTGTAGCTTTTGACAGATCTATCTTTCATGAATTAGTATAACCTTTTAAAATGAAGCAATCTAACCTTGTAGTGGAAATCCAATTCTGCATTCTTATGAAAAATGATAATAGTTTAATGCTTTTATTTTGATAATTGCGTTTCACCACTCTACAGAGGGTCAGCATGATTATATAAACCATTATATATAATGCTACTTTAAATCTCACATCACCAGCAGCAGGGAGGTCATTGTCAGTCCCCTTCACACAGGCAAAGTTAACCTTTTGCTTATATTCTTTCCAACAAATTTATTACTGACAGAAATGGGTCATCAGCACAAGGAAAATTTATTCATAGGCATCACGACCAAATCTTTTACTGTGGTTGTGGTTGCTTTTAATGAACAGCTGTGCATACTCCTCCTCACTTGAGAAAAAAGTCCTCTTAATCTTACTTTCTGCTCCTTGCTGTTTAACCAGGACTAATTCATGAGAGGGCTTGTCCTTTTATCCTAGACACTCACTCAGGAGATCTTGGTGACAGCCCTTGCCCCAAACCTTTTGGAAGCCCCAGTATATAATACGCACTGATTCACCCCTATCTCCACTTGTTGACACAGTCAATTCCAAAAGTCTGGTGAGGCAGAGCAAGGCTTAGAATTATAGAATCGTAAAATGGTCGAGTTGGAAGGGACCCTGAGGGTCATCTAGTCCAGCCCCCTGCAATGCAGGAATCTCAACTAAAGGATTCAAGGCAGATGGCCACCCAACCTCTTAATAAACCTTTAATATTGCTTTGCCACCAAGTAGATGTTAGTGTAACTGGCTTGTAATTCCTTGGTTCTCTTTGGGATCACGCAAAATCCAAAACTAATTGCACAGATCCTCTATAATCCATTTAAGTACAATATGTTCTCACTGGGACATGGGTGGTGCTGTGGGTTAAACCACAGAGCCTAGGGCTTGCCGATCGGAAGGTTGGCAGTTCGAATCACCGCAACAAAGTGAGCTCCCGTTGGTTGGTCCCTGCTCCTGCCAACCTAGCAGTTCGAAAGCACGCCAAAGTCAAAGTAGATAAATAGGTACCACTCTGGCGGGAAGGTAAACGGCATTTCTGTGCGCTGCTCTGGTTCGCCAAAAGCGGCTTAGTCATGCTGGCCACATGACCCAGAAGCTGTACACCAGCTCCCTTGGCCAATAAAGTGAGATGAGCGCCGCAACCCCAGAGTCAGTCACGACTGGACCTAATGGTCAGGGGTCCCTTTACCTTTTATTCTCACTGCCAGGGCCCAACCTAGCAACAAAAATACTTCAGTTTTATACCACTTCCAGCTATTCAAGGGCCAAATGATATGTGCCATTAAACACGTGATTTATCATCACACATATCTTTTTCAAATTCCAGACAGCTGCCAGAGCTAATTGATAACCTATCCAGAATCAGGACTTCAGCAGAATACAATCCTCCCATGCCGTTGTTCTGATGAAAACCACCCCTCCAAACCTCAAGGGGGGGATTCCTATTGATATCAGTGGTCAGCCTGGCCGGTCTGTCTTTTGGCATTATCAACTAAAAACAATGCAAGGCAAAATCAATCAATCCATCTGCATTGCATGTTCCTCTCACTAATTAACATGGCGTGCAAGCTATCATGAAGCTCTCCTGGGGAAGCCAATTTGAAATGAGCTGCACAAGAGCAAAACAGTGGACGAGATTCCTTTGTCCCTTCTGCTCTTAATGGTATCTAAAACCTGCCACAGGAGATGGTAAGCTGACCTTGCCTTACAGATCTTGCCATGCTAAGAAATGACCAGATTCTTAGCATTTTGTGCATTTAAATTTTACAAAACTAAGCTCAGGTGACAAAATTACCCACACAACAAAAATGTAAATCCACAGCAGGGGTTCAAAAAGAGGAGAGAATCATGATGAATTGTTATTTTACTGCTAATCATCATACATATTGATGCAGAAAGAGAAGGTAATATGAGAACCAGGCATGAAGCCTGCTGACAGAACACAAGGCATTGTTGACTAAGTGCCAGTTCATGTCTTGTGATACTGAACACTGAGGTTTCTATTCAGTCATGTTGATTGAAGGCTGTGGGGGGAGAACAAGGAAAATCAAGACAGAAGAGATAATGTTTGCAATCAGTACTCTGCAATTGCTATTGTCTACACTCAGCATCCTCAGATGAGAAATTAATTTCCATGAATTCCTCTTTTTCGAAAATTGCAGTTTATACATTGCATGGTCAGATGTGATCCTGTAATCCCTCTTAGAGAAAGCAAAGCAAACAGAAACATGCAGAGAGAGATCAGCCTCATCCCAAGCTCATTAGAGTCACTGATTTTGTTTTGTAAAGGGGACTGTTGATTCCCCCCTGCCACCAGACTACAACATATGCTGCACATTAAACTTATTCCTTCCTGCTCTAGGGGAACTAACACGCTTCCCAGGTAGTGGGGAGTTGTAACATCACTGGAGAGTAAGGGATTAGTCACAGGTGGATGGACTCAGGCCACAGATCTACAGCAGGAGTGGCTAATCTGTGGCCCCCAAGGTCAGTCTCTGTCAGAGTGGCCATTAATCAAGGATGGTGAGAGTTGGAGCCCAACAACGTCTGGAAGCCACCCCTGATCTATAGCATATTTGCCCACTGTTTCCCACCATTTCCTGAGCATTTGAAAGAATCGAGGGGCTGCTCATCTAATTTGCAGATGACACCAAACTGGGAGGGGTAGCCAATGCCACAGAAGACAGAATCAGGATTCCAGATTGGAGAACTGGGCCCAAAGTAACAAAATGGATTTCAGTAGGGACAAATGTAAGGTTCTACACTTAGGCAGGAAGAACCAGCAGCACAAATATAAGACGGGGGACACCTGGCTTGCCTGTAGTATACTGGAAAAGCATCTAGGGGTCTGGGTGGACCACAAGCTTCATGTGAGTCAACAGTGGGATGTAGTAGCAAAAAGAAGAAGAAGAAGAAGAAGAAGAAGAGGAAGAAGAGAGCTAATGCTATTCTAGGCTGCATCAACAGATGTATAGTAGCCAGATCAAGGGAAGGAATAGTGCTGCTCTATTCTGCCTTGGTCAAAACTCACCTTGAGTCCTGTGTCCAGTTCTGGGCACCCCAATTTAAAAAGGATATTGACAAGCTGGAACATGTACAGAGAAGGCAACAAAGATGCTCAAGGGAAGGGGTCAGCAAACTTTTTCAGCAGGGGGCCGATCCACCGTCCCTCAAACTATGTGGTGGGCTGGACTATATTTTTTGGGGGGGGGGGGGAATGAACAAATTCCTATGCCCCACAAATAACCCAGAGATGCATTTTAAATAAAAGGACACATTCTACTCAAGTAAAAACATGCTGATTCCCGGACCGTCTGTGGGCTGGATTGAGAAGGCGATTGGGCCAGATCCGGTCCCCAGGTCTTAGTTTGCCTACCCCTGCTCAAGGGTGTGTAAACCAAGCCATATGAGGAACGGCTGAGGGAGTTGGGTAAGTTTAGCCTGGAAAAGAGGCGACATGATAGACACCTTCAAATACCTGAAGGGCTGTCACATAGAAGATGGAGCAAGCTTTTTTTTTTTAATCCTGCTCGGGAGGGGAGGACCCAAATCAATGGCTTCAAGTTACAAGAAAGGAGATTCTGACTAAATATCGGTCAGTACTTTCTGGTGGTAAAAGCTATTTCACAGTGGAATGGGACTCCATTGGAAGGTGACGGACTCTCATTCATTGGGGGGGGGGGTTTAATCAGAGGTTGAATGATGACCCCCAAGGTCCTTTCCAAAACTATGGTTCTATGGTTCTATGCTTAGCTTACACAGGCCAGGAAAGGTAGAGGAGGCTCAGTAACCCTCACATTTGTATTGAAAAAAAACAATTGCTCTGATTCTGAGGACAACTCTTTAGTATAAGAAGTATGTTACACTGGTACCTCAGGTTACATATGCTTCAGGTTACAGACTCCGCTAACCCAGAAATAGTGCTCCAGGTTAAGAACTTTGCTTCAGGATGAGAACAGAAATTGTGCTCTGGCGGCGCAGCAGCAGCAGGAGGCCCCATTAGCTAAAGTGGTACTTCAGATTAAGAACAGTTTCAGGTTAAGAACAGACCTCCAGAACGAATTAAGTACTTAACCCGAGGTACCACTGTACTGGGCAACTAATCTGTGCTTTTCTGAGACTGAGGGTGTGCCCTTAGCGGTGGTAAAAATGAAAAAGAATTACAACAACAAATAAATGTTTATCATTTCAGCTCTTTTCTGCATTTGTTTATTCCTTCCAAAATGGCCCAAAGCCATTTTTAAAAATCAGATATCAAAAGGATTATTTTTCTTTTTTGCCAGAGCAGAACCATGAGCTGGATTAGTTCTGCTCTTGATGCTTTCATATGTATCCAATTACAGGAAGCTGCTCTATGTCTGACAGCAGTGTCACATCTCATAGAGATAAAATCATTTTAAGGTAGTAAACCAAAGTGGTAACATTAATGATCCCATTAGTGCAAAGCATTAGGACGTAGATATTTCTTAGCCTTCTGCTTTAATCTTCCTGATGCTCCCAAAACTGCCTCTCCTCATGGATTGTTTTCATTTGAAACTTAACCAATCAAAAGATGCTTCTTCGGAAATAATTTCCCACCCTTAAGAGATAGGCTGTTGGACAAAAAAGTGCACAAAAATAAATATTTCAAATAAAGTGTGCACACTCGCAAAAAAACCCCAAGTTTTGCTTTTTGTGACTTGGTATTGGAGTATTTTTCTCTCTACTGTGAATCAGAGACACCTCAGGCAATCTGTTCAAAACTGGTGTTACTGATGTATTTGCATTTGGTTTCAAAAAGTAGCCCTCTTACTATGGCCAACTCTTTAAAGGAGATGTGCACAGAAGATTACTAGGCCATTAATACTAGCTAACTGGTGTTGAGTCTGTAGCTGAAAAGTAGGGCTGCTTTTGCTGCAGAGCAAAGCCCACTGCCCTCTTGGGCGTGTTCTCTTCTAAAGCCTAGCTCAGAGCTTTCCAAACTGGGTTAGTGTGTTGGTTGCAGTATGTAGGTGTACGCAGAACTACATAGTTCTTGGTATCAGTGTCATGGTCTAATTACCCTAAGTACACAAAAGCTTTGTGTATTGAGAGAGACATTGGCTACAATTTTATTATGGTAATGAGAACTCAAGAGCAAGGAATGAAAGAAGGCTGAGCTTGAAGAAAGTAGAAATTCAGTCTTCAAATCCATGCAGAAAGTGGAATCTAACTTGGATTCCCTGCTTCCTGCACTGATATCAGAACAAGAAGCCCTTCCAGTGACTCCAATATTCAGAGCTACCTCAGTTCCTTATTTACTGTCCATTTTACTTTACTTTATTTAAGATCAGGCCTCTAGACCACCTTTGGGGGTATAAATTTTGCTGACATTTCCCAAGCTGTGAGACATGCCTGTGAGAGGGTTTTCAGAGCCCATTACAAAGTTAAATCTCTGATCTGGACCATCAGCATGCTGACAATAAAAAAAAGGAGAGATTTGTACAGACAGTGGGAAGAAAATAATTAGCCCAGTCCTGCTGAGTGTAGCCGTCGAGAGAAGATGAAAAAACTCTGGCACCATAAAAATTTTGGGGTGTGGGAGAAAAGTTGCAGCCTCTTTGGCTTAGAAAACCAAAGGAGTGAACTGTCTCAGAATAGGAGCGTTTATTATTACCACCTGACAGCTTTGGATCAAGAAATGAAAAGGGAAGAACAACCTTGCATACCTAGATTTTTCACAATATAGCCACTAATTAGTTGCTTAATTCTCCGTTGGTGTCTGTTAGCTGCAGACTACATATCTGTTGAAGGTTTTCTGTGCTAGTTCCTGTCACAGCATGAAAACTGAAGGGTTTCTTCTCTGCTCACCACTCACACCTAGAGGTGGAACCTGCCTTTCAGTCCTGGGGTAGCTGTGCAGAACTTCCTGCTGGTTTTTTCCAGTTTGCTTCCATGTGAAGAGCTGACACTGCTAACAAACACTTCTGAAACGGCAGAAAAGAAACATCTGCCATAAAGTTCACAGAGGCATAGAAAACGAAAGAGGAATGGGGCTGCCAGGTTTTTTGGTCAACTCCCCTAAACCAGGTGTGGCCAACTTCTGCATTCTGATTTCTTAGTACCCATTTTATTCTCCATACCAGGGTTTTCAAGCTCACTTCTGGACAAATGGTGTGGTTTACGCAATGAGGAGCTCTCCAGGGAATTCTGAGGATCCTTGAATTTGTAAAAAGTTATTCAACCCCCATCAAAATCAGCTAATGGCCAACTGGCTTCCCTGAAAGATCCTTGAAAAGTTAGTGAGTTCTAGCTCCTGTTCTGAGTTCATATGGAGTAGCGATGAGACTCAAGAGACCTGGCTAGTGTCCCTTTTGAACTGAGTATGTAAAGCACCTTGGAACATTTGCAGTGGCGAGCCAGCACCAGCGCCGCACACGGAAACGCCGTTTACCTTCCCGCTAGAAAGCGGTCCCTATTTATCTACTTGCACTGAAGAGTGATTTCGAACTGCTAGGTGGGCAGGAGCTGGGACCAAAAGACGGGAGCTCACCCCGCCACGGGGATTCGAATCGCTGACCATACGATCGGCAAGTCCTAGGCACTGAGGTTTTACCCACAGCGCCACCCAGGGATAGTCCTCAAAAAACGACTAAAGCAGGGATAGTCCTCAAAAAATGACTAAACCTGCCTCCTCGGTAATGACATGCTCTGGTCTGGTGTGTTGCCAAGGAGATGAATCATTCCCAAAACAATTCCATCAAGCAGAAAGTTTCAGAAGAATTGCTCTAGACCTGGGTGCAGAAGCAAGCCTTTCGGCACCATCCTCCCCCCAGTGGTCAGGTTGTTAAAAAAAAATTAAAGTTGGCACCAATAAAAACTTCATTATTATGGGGCAAGAGTGCTTGGGCAACATGAGGTCATTAATTTTGAGGCCCACCACTTCTGCTCTACAAACACCCAAATGAAAACTGAACCTTGCTAAAAGCCTACAGTATTGTTGGTCCTCAGAGCTCATGGTGAAAAACAGTACATGTATTTTTTAAAAAACTGCAAATATGTACAGTGGAACAACTGTGCTATCATGCTATCTTTACAGAATAATAACAGTAATAATAATTTATTTTCCCCTGTCAATCTGACTGGGTTGCCCCAGCCACTCTAGGTGGTTTCCAACAGATATAAAATCATTATAAAGCATCAAGCCTTAAAAACGTCCCTATATAGGGCTGCCTAAAAGTTGTAGTTATTTATCTCCCTGACATCTGATGGGAGGGCATTCCATTATGCCTGTCTTCCCTTTAAATTTTTGTTTTGAAACATTTTATTTTCTGCAGTGCATGTCTATGTATTTTCAAGCTACAGAGTTATGGTTTTGTTTGTTTGTTTCTAGTGAGTGAAGAATGCACGGCAAATCTAGCAGCATATATTGACAGTGTTAAGGCAGCGCCGCCTGGGAGTGGGAGTTGTTAAGTGGTGACAGAGGGAATTAATGGATGGGTTTATTATTCTTTACCTCATCTGTGGCATCACATTAGAGAAGCATTCTCTATAATCTGATAATTCAGATCAAATGACTTTATACTGCATTAGATTTTATGGATGTCAGAAGCAGTTAAGGCAATCATATTGCTTCGCACGTTAACCCCCCCTCCCAATTCCTGAATAAGAGGAAGTTTCGAGAAAGCTAATGCTGGCTGCTCCCAGGGCCAGCTCCAGAGTTGCCATTGGCTAGTCTTTATATGTTACTCTGAGAAAAGAGAAGGATGGGCTTCTGCAGCAGTTCAGAAGGAGGGCTTGAATTGTGGAGCCCTGTTTTTTAAGCCTCTCTTAAAAGACAGGTGACTCTCAGCTCACAGTCTCCCAGTCTTATTACCTGGACGTCCACCCCCTTTCTGCCCCCTTTTAAATTTTATTTTATTTTTGCCAAGCACGTAAAGCTGATTGCATGCAAGTTAAATGTGCATAAGTTGTGAGCTACTTGTATAGTAATTCTGAAAAAAAAATCAGTTTGTTCACATCCTTCCTGACTGGAGTGCGGTTCCTCTCAAAGTGACACCAGCAGAAACATCCTTTAGACTAGAGCAACCAGTAGTTGCTTTTCCTGCTGCACTACCTGAGGAGTCATCAGGTGCGGGTGGCACTGTGGTCTAAACCACTGAGCCTCTTGGGCTTGCCGATCAGAAGGTTGGCGGTTTGAATCCCCGCGACGGGGTGAGCTCCTGTTGCTCGGTCCCTGCTCCTGCCAACCTAGCAGTTCGAAAGCATGCAGTGCAAGTAGATGAACCGGTACCATTTCAGCGGGAAAGTTAATGGCACTTCCGTGTGCTCTGGTTTCCATCACAGTGTTCCCTTCCTTGCACCAGAAGCAGTTTAGTCCTGCCGGTCACATGACCCAGAAAGCTGTCTGTGGACAAACGCCGGCTCCCTCGGCCTGAAAGCGAGATGAACACCACAACCCCATAGTCGCCTTTGACTGGACAGAACCATCCAGGGGTCCTTTACCTTTACCTCATTAGAACAGCACAGTGAAGAAACCAATGATAATATTTGCCAGTTGCTGCAGAAATTCAGCCGCCAGGGATGGCAGCTCATGCCAGTGAACTGCAGAGACAGCATTATGAGAGTATTCCCTCCTTGGATGAAAGAACCTGTAACCTACGTGGGAGGGGTTTAGTGTAAACCATTGGCTTAAATTAGTGCTTTCTGGTCGGATTGGGCTCTGTTAGTTCTCTTCCAGTTCTAGCTGCTGTCGGCAGCTTTCCCTTCAGCCTAGTTATGTTTCAATAAAGGAAGGTTGTGTTCAAACCATGTATTGCTTCCTCCCCAAACCCCACAGCAGCAACGGACTGAGTCCCAACTGCACTGATGCACAGCTCAGACGGTAATCTCTGTTTCCAGCATTTCCACCTCAAAATCTGGGAGTCACATTTGGAGTAGGAAAGACACCTTCCCCTGGGTTTGGGGAACAGGGGGAAGGAAAATATTCCTCACCTCCTCCTCAGGGAGGCAGGAGAGGATATATCGTTAAATAATATTCTTCCTAACTTGCGTTAGCAAGTTCTATATCTAAGCAGAGTCTAAACATTCCCTTTTAAAGGCACAGCGGTTTGCTTGTTGCAGGCTAGTTTTAGCCTCTAAATATAGGATTCCTGGTAAGATCCCTTCTTGTCCCTCTTAAAAAGAATAAACACGACAATCTTATTAAAGTTGTCACGGCCACCCAGGACGGGTCCCAGCTCACGAGAGACCTCACTCCGTTGCAGTTTATTTACAGGAAAAGTTTATTGAAGATTTCTGTTTCTCGTACAGTTCAGCATCGTGGCCGTACGTCTGTCACGTTAGACCGCTGAAGTCCCCTCTGACTCCTCCCCTCTTCCACACCAACTTAATAGCCTGGCTCTAGACCACCTCTTCCTCTCCTTTCTTTTCCGCAGGGTCTTCCTGCCCCCCTGGGTTCCCTCTCTCCGTGACTCGCCTGAGGCTGAATCCTCTGCCGCCTCTTCCCCCCTCCTTCTGGCTTTAGGGCCGGGCTCCTCCCCTGAGCTCTCTCCACTTCCGCGCGCCTCTACGTTTGAACTTGGCGCGCGTACGTTGCTGCTGACCTTTCTTTCGACCGCTACACCACCCCTTGTTCTGCTCTCCACCCTTTCCGGCTGAACACCTTGCTCCAACCCCCTTTCTCTGTTCTCTCCTAATCCTGCTCCCTCCGAGAGGCTGACGACTCCACCCCCTTTTCTCCGTTCCGGCTGAGACGCCTCTTGCTGCGTCTGTCTTCCACTGGGCTCCTCTCCGCTTCTCCCTTCTCCTCCCTTTTGCTTGATTAAGGTAACCCCCTTTTGAGAATCCTCTGACTCGCTGCTCAGACTCGTGGATTCCCTCAGAATTCCGTCATCTTCTTCCTCATCCTTCTGCCCCTCCTCCCACTCGCTCTCCGTCTCCTCTGTCATCTCCTCCTCTCTCCCAGAAACCCTGACATCCATCCCCCCCTCGAAGCCCCCCCTTCCCCCCTCCCGCTCGCCGGGTGCAGGTTGAGGAAAACGTGGTTCTTCCGGGGTCGGTTCAGGATACAAGTTGTCCACTTCAACGTTCTCCTCTGTCATCTCCGTATATGTGTGTTCGAACTCGGGTTCCCCACCCACAGACCTCACAGTCTCTTCCTCCATCACTGCTTCTCCTGGCGCTGCCTGCCAAGGACCTACCATCCATCTCTGACTCCATGCCTCCCTTGGCTGATCCACCCACCAACAAGGGCCTGTCTCCTCCCCCCCCAGTCTCGGATCCCTGGTCGGGCTTGTTTCGGGCGTATGGCCCTCGGGTGAGGAGAAACCCTCGAACGTGCTGTCTGACAAAGTGGGCGTGAAAAGCCAATCATCAAAATACTCCTCGGGCATGGGCTTGTGCGGAAAAAGTGCATGGAACTCCTCCTTCAACAGGGGTTCGTCCAACGCGTAACCCGGCACCCAGCTATTGGCAGAGGCCGGAGTGCCTTCCCTGGCTAGAAAATATTCAACTCCCTCCTCCCCCCATCTCGAGTCCAGTATCTCTGTGACCTCGTTAAGAGGTTCTGGTCTTGGCGATTCCCCCCCCTCAGGCGCCCTCCTACGTGGCTCTGGGAGTGCCCCTGACTCTTGAAACCTGTGTGGGGTTTTGTAGGGAGTGAGCACCGACCTATGAAAGACCGGGTGCACCCTGGAACCCTCCGGAAGGGCTAGACGAAAAGCCACCGGATTGATCTTAGCCTCAACTTGATATGGCCCTAGCTGCCTGTGTCCTAACTTCTTCTTGGCCAATGACCTGGCCGGCATCGCGTGGGCTGCTAACCACACCCAGTCCCCAATCTGGATGTCCTCTCCCGCCCTCCTGTGCTTATCGGCCTGCACCTTATACGCCTGTTTTGCCAGCTCCAAATGTCTCCGCAGCTCCTCGTGCACCTCTTGCAACTCCGCTGCAAACTGGTCGGCATCTTGAGGCCCCCCCCCTCCTGGTGCCGCAAATCTCGGGAAGGTTCTGGGATGACGGCCATTGTTCGCGAAGAAAGGCGTCACCCCGGTGGATGCGTGTTTCGTGTTGTTGTAGGCGAATTCAGCCATCGGCAGATAGTCCACCCACGCCGCAGGTCGCTGGTTGGCGTAGCACCGCAGGTACTGCTGCATGATCGCGTTGACCCTCTCCGCTTGACCGTTGGTTTGTGGATGTCTCGCCGATGTCAGGTTGATTTTGACGTGCAAGATGCCCAGAAGCTTTCGCCAGAAAGTGGAAACAAACTGGCGCCCCCTGTCGGACAAGACGGACTGCGGAAGTCCATGCACTCTGAAGACGTGATCGATGAAGAGCTTTGCGGTCTGTTCTGCCGTCGCCACCTTGGCACAAGGGATGAAATGCGCCATCTTGGTGAACAAGTCCACCACCACTAACACCGCCGTCTTACCTCTGGAGCTGGGCAGGTCCGTAACAAAGTCCAACGCTACCCTCTCCCACGGTTGCTGCGGTGTCTCCAGCGGTTCTAGCAATCCCGCCTGCTTCTGGTGCACTGGTTTGGACCTCTGGCAGATATCACACCTGGCGACGTAGTCCGCCACCTCTCCTCTCATCTGGGGCCACCAAAAGTCTCTAGCCACCAACTCCATCGTCTTCTCTTTGCCGAAATGGCCTGCACTAGGGGCGTCATGCAATTGTTGCAGAACCTTGGCTCGAAGATCGTCGGTGGGCACGTAAAGGGCACCCTTACGAGTCAAAAGTCCATCTTGCAATTGGAACTCATCGTTGTCTCGCGACCCTCCGCGTAGCTCCTCCATCTTGGACTGTGCAAACTGATCCCTTTGCAACGCGCGTCGCACCGCGTCCAGGTCGACTGCGATGGTAGCGCACGTCCACGCCTGCGGTGCGAAAATGTGCTTTGCTGCGATTGAAGCTGCTTCCTCCAAGTATTGCGGCTTTCGGGACAGCGCGTCTGCAATAACATTGGAGTCTCCTGGGATGTATTCTATTTTGAAGTCGAAATCCGCAAAGAACTCCGCCCAGCGCATGTGTCGCTGGGTCTGTAACTTAGCCGTCCGCCAATACTCTAAGTTCTTGTGATCCGTGCGGACTTGCACCGTGTGCTTGGCTCCTATTAAGAAGTGTCGCCACGCTTTGAAAGCTGCATGAATGGCCAACAACTCCCTGTTCCATATGGTATAATTGCGCTCCGTCTTGCTGAGCTTCCGGGAGTAGAACGCACCCGGTCTCCAGTTGCCTTGCGAATCCTCTTGCAAAAGAACGGCCCCAACCGCTCTGTCTGACGCATCGGTCTCTACCCGCATGGGTCTGCCGGGATTCACGTGGAGCAGCTGCTCTTCGGAGGCGAAAAGACCTTTAAGCGTCCGGAAGGACCGCTCCGCTTGTTCGGTCCAGACGAACTTCTTCTTCTTGGAACTGAGGGTGTCAGTGATAGCCGCCGTCGCGTTCGCAAAACCTTTAATAAACTTGCGGTAAAAATTGGCAAAGCCGATGAACCTCTGGACCTCTTTCCGATTTCGAGGGCTTTTCCAGTCCAATAGCGCTTGAACCTTAGCCCTGTCCATGGCCAGTCCCTCGTCGGACAACTTGTAGCCAAGGAAATCAACCTCTCTGACATCAAACTGGCATTTTTCCAACTTGGCGTACAGCCTGTGGTCCTTCAGCCTCTGCAGGACCTCCCTCACGTCCTTATCGTGATCCTCCGACGATTCCGAGAAAATCAGGATATCGTCGAGAAAGCAGACACACTTCTTGTAGAGGAGACCTGCTAGCACGTGGTGCATAAATGCTTGAAAAACGTGGCTGCCATTTTGGAGACCGAAAGGCATGACTCTGTATTCGTATGTGCCCAGAGGGGTGAACATGGCGGTCTTCCACTCATCTCCTTTCCGGATGCGGATGAGATTGTAAGCTCCACGTAGGTCCAGCTTGGTGAAAATCTTGCCCCTCCTGACGGTCGCTAAAAGGTCGTCAATCTTGGGCATGGGGAAAGCTTTGGGCTTAGTCAAGCTGTTTATGAACCTGTAATCCACTATAAGCCTTTTTTGGGGCGTGTTTTTCTTCTTCACAAAGAACACAGGGCTGCCACCCGCTGCTTTAGATTCCTGGATGAAACCTCGCTTGAGGTTATGGTCTATGAACTCCCGAAGCTCTTGCATCTCGTCTTCCGACATGGAGTACAGCTTGGCAGCAGGCAGTTGCGCCCCTGGCACTAAATCAATCGCGCAGTCATAAGGTCTGTGAGGCGGCAACTTGTCAGCTTCCTTCTCACAGAAAACCTCCAAGAAGTCCTGGTACTTGTGAGGCACTGTTTGCACCATACCCAGATGCAACTGCTGCTCGGCTTCTCCTCCCTGATCGGTCTGAAAGCAATGCTGAGCACAATACGATGAACAAAAGGTGATCTGCCGCTGGTACCACGCAACCGCGGGACTGTGCCTCTCCAGCCAACTCATGCCTAACACGATGGGTGTGTCCGATAAGTGGGTGACATTGAAACTAATAAGTTCTCGATGGTTGCCAATCTGCATCATCATGGGAGGGGTTTGCTGCACCACTTGCCCCCCCAGCAACTTCCTGCCGTCTACCGTGACCACGTTTAGAGGCGTCGTTGCAGGCAGGAGCGCCATGTTGTGCTGCTTAACGAACTGCAGTCCCACGAAGTCGGCGTTGCTTCCCGAATCGATCGTTATTGGAACCTCGAGGAGTCTCCCATCAGGCAACTGGAGTGTTGCTGTGAGCAGAACTGCCGGTCTGGGAGGCAAAGGGTCCACGCTCTGCAGTGATGCTGGGGGCTTGTCTACAGATCCGCCTGGCTGAGCCCCAGTAGCTCTGCTTCCAGCCAGGCACTGTCGTTTCCCTGAAGCTGCTCCCCTGGTTGCACCTCTGCTGTTACAGTTGCCAGTGCTGCAGTGTGCTTCTGGAGCCTCTGGGGGCACTCTTTCGCCATATGGTGCGCACTGTCACAGATGTAACACTTCCTGGTTCCTCTAGGAGGCTTCGCTTTGGCTGCACCAGGGACAGGGCACTGGGATGGCTTCTGAGCCCTAGCACCACCAATCTCCATTGGCTCCTCGCTGTCCTTCCCCATTGGCGAGGGGTGCGCACGGCTGAAATCCCTGTGCACAAAAGGGAGAGTCCTCGCTTGCGCACGCGCTTGGGACCCGTCCTCCTCGTGCCACGGACGTCCCTCATGTCGAATTCCAATAGCTAAAGCCCGTTGCACCACGTCTTCTAGGGTCTGGGGTCTGTCCCCCCTAGCGATCTCATCCTTGATGGGGGGGCTCAATCCCTCCCAAAAAAGATCTCTGACCGGCTTACTGTCCTTTGGCCAATCTAAGGCGGTGAGCAATGCAAAAAATTTAGAGTGGTATTGGCGCACAGTCGCTTTCCCCTGCCTCAGCCCGTGCATTTGACGGCGCGCAATGTCCACATCCACAGAGGATTGAAAACAAGAATCCATCGCTTTGATGAACGCAGTTGAATTGCGACGGGCCGGTCCATCTTCGCGCCACAGATTGCGTAGCCAAGCCCTGGCCTCCCCATGCAAGTGCGAAACAATGAACCCCACTTTCTCCTCCTCATCTTTAAAATCGTGACGGAGTAAATGCAGTGCATATACGACGTCCGCTCTGAAATTGGGATAGTCTTGCAAGTTGCCATTAAAATGCGGAACCAGGGCACCCCCCCTCCGTCCAAGCGCAATGCCCTCCGCTCTGGAACCTGGGGCCCCCGCCCTGTCCGCGTGTTCCCACCTTGCCTGCAAATCCTGGCACGTCTTCTCCAAGTCGTCATTCTTCTTCTGCGAAGCAATGACTGCCGACGTGAGAGCGGTAACCTGATCCCGCAGTGCAACCAGCTGCTCCTCAGCGCTCATGGCTGCTCCCGTTCGTGAGCTTCGCAAAAAAAAATTTTTTGCTTTCTGAGAGGGGACTTACTGTCACGGCCACCCAGGACGGGTCCCAGCTCACGAGAGACCTCACTCCGTTGCAGTTTATTTACAGGAAAAGTTTATTGAAGATTTCTGTTTCTCGTACAGTTCAGCATCGTGGCCGTACGTCTGTCACGTTAGACCGCTGAAGTCCCCTCTGACTCCTCCCCTCTTCCACACCAACTTAATAGCCTGGCTCTAGACCACCTCTTCCTCTCCTTTCTTTTCCGCAGGGTCTTCCTGCCCCCCTGGGTTCCCTCTCTCCGTGACTCGCCTGAGGCTGAATCCTCTGCCGCCTCTTCCCCCCTCCTTCTGGCTTTAGGGCCGGGCTCCTCCCCTGAGCTCTCTCCACTTCCGCGCGCCTCTACGTTTGAACTTGGCGCGCGTACGTTGCTGCTGACCTTTCTTTCGACCGCTACACCACCCCTTGTTCTGCTCTCCACCCTTTCCGGCTGAACACCTTGCTCCAACCCCCTTTCTCTGTTCTCTCCTAATCCTGCTCCCTCCGAGAGGCTGACGACTCCACCCCCTTTTCTCCGTTCCGGCTGAGACGCCTCTTGCTGCGTCTGTCTTCCACTGGGCTCCTCTCCGCTTCTCCCTTCTCCTCCCTTTTGCTTGATTAAGGTAACCCCCTTTTGAGAATCCTCTGACTCGCTGCTCAGACTCGTGGATTCCCTCAGAATTCCGTCATCTTCTTCCTCATCCTTCTGCCCCTCCTCCCACTCGCTCTCCGTCTCCTCTGTCATCTCCTCCTCTCTCCCAGAAACCCTGACAAAAGTCAATATAAAAGTAGTTTACTCACATTCATTCAGTTCACAGTTGGATCCCTGAAGGCAGACTGAGGTTACAAAAGTATATACACATGTGGAACTATCCCATAAGGGAGTTTGTTCCTAAGTGACTGCGAACAAGCAGTCACTTCTCCTCACACATAGAAAAACAAAATGGAGAAGAGCCGAAAGAGAAAGAGAGAGCGGTTTGTTCCCTGTCCTGCTCTTGTTCCCTGGGCAGAGAGAGGGCCAGATTAGACCACGCCCACCTCTAGTCACATGCAGAGGAAGTCTGTCCCAGCTCAGGAGGAAACAGGAAGTTTTCTCCTGGCTGGTACAAAGCATCCCCTAGCATGTCTACTCTAGGAATGTTGTACTTGACTGCTATGTTCTAGTTACAGATAGGTAGCCGTGTTGGTCTGCCGTAGTCGAAACAAAATAAAAACATTCCTTCCAGTAGCACCTTAGAGATCAACTGCACACGAAAGCTCATACCAATAACAAACTTACCATAGTTGATCTCTAAGGTGCTACTGGAAGGAATTTTTTTATTTTGACTGCTATGTGTTCCACATCCCACACTCTTCAGGGCCTGGGGACAGTGTTCAGGTTGGAAATGGCTGGACTCTGCTTTGAAAAATAGGCCTGATCCAAACCTCCTTCTCCTGCTAGCTAGGGAAACTTGCTGGGCCTTTCACTAGTATGAAAAATAATTAGGAGTTCTGTGTAGTTTTATTCCTGAAGCTTGTTCTCCCTGCGGCCTGACCGGAGGTTCAGACTCCAAGATAAGAAAAACTGCGGGATTTCTTTGGAGAGCTGGCCAGGAAATGTCAGAGAAGAACAACAAAGTGTGGAGGACTTCTTTTGCCATTTGCCACACGCCATCCATATTGAACCATGCCAGCTGTAATGTGCAACACCTGGAAAATGATTGCTGCATCTAAGGGGAGAAAGAAATGACTATTTGATTTCAAAGCGGCTTAAAAAAAGTTACAGATTTGATGGGGCGGAAGAGGGAGGCACAAAGCAGATTATGTGATACTGTTGTGGGGAAAAAATCATTCTGTAAAATTGAAGTATTGATCTGGTATGTGCTCTGTGCGTGCGTGGGGGCTGTACATCTCCATTCAATCCCACATACAGTGCATGCCAAGAAAGCTAAATTAGAAAAATCATTGTTCTACCATACACAGACATTCAGTGCTGACCTATAAGAAAATTCTCTTGCTTTGCAGAAAGAAGGCATGAGGAACACTTAATAGCATCTGAGTCCCTATTCTGCCTTTTATGGTTACAGACCCTCCAAGTCTCCCTATTTTCCAGGGACATCCCAAATTTACAGAAGCCGTCTCATTTTTCGATTTGATCCCAGAAGGTCCTGCTTTTCTTTAGAGTATCATCATCATCATAATCATTATGGAATAGGATGTCCCTATTTTTCAGGATGGCACTGTGGTCTAAACCACAGAGCCTAGGACTTGCCAATCAGAAGGTCGGCGGTACGAATCCCTGCGACGGGGTGAGCTCCTCTTGCTCGGCCCCAGCTCCTGCCAGCCTAGCAGTTCGAAAGCACATCAAAATGCAAGTAGATAAATAGGTACCGCTCTGGTGGGAAGGTAAACAGTGTTTCTGTGCGCTGCTCTGGTTCGCCAGAAGCGGCTTAGTCATGCTGGTCACATGACCTGGAAGCTGTACGCCGGCTCCCTCGGCCAATAAAGCGAGATGAGCGCGCAACCCCAGAGTCGGTCACGACTGGACCTAATGGTCAGGGGTCCCTTTACCTTTACTTTATTTTCATTGGAGAAATGTTGGAGGATATGTGGTTACTTAATAAATCTATTGAGTGTGATTTCATAGCAAGGCTTCATTTCTTTTAAATTGTTATTGTCTCATCAAAAATCCATATAAGAGTCATGAAATCCTTAGAATTCTGTATCTGATACACAGGTTTTGCTCAGGGATCATGAGAGTGGCAAAGATTATCAGAGGCTTCTGCTGGGACTGGCTTCTTCTTCAGGGTATATTGTCTTTCAAATGTTTATTTATTTAATGTCCACAATGCAATAGCGAAACAAAACAGACAAAATTCAACCCTGTAATTGGTAACAGGAGACAATGCATTTAAGGAATCTTTTTCATCTTCATGTGTTTACCCTTCCCAGCGTTACAGTTCCTATTTAGTCTTCCTTTCCACCGTTTGAAGAAGGGCTTTGATAAATGCTGCTGAATATGGCATCTCAAACCTTCCGCCCCCAGGGCCCACGTGGGATGGCTGAAAGTCACAGGCCCCCCAGTCACAGAAGGTGCCGGTGCCAAACCAGTCACAAAACAGGGGCAGATGGAGGCAGACTTGCTGGCAGTTGCTGACACTTTTTTCTATTGATATTCAATTGATCTCTGGAAATTGCTTGATTATTTGCCACAGCCTTCCCTAGCTCAGCTTTCCTCAAGCCAGCTACTGACATTCACTCTGGAAGTATTGTGACAGCCTCTTCATTTTAGTCAGAAGCTGCTGGTCCAGAAACTCAGAAGGGGAGAAGGGAATTTAAATATATATATTTCCCCCTTCCTATCCTCACATGCCTTTCAAAAGTATTTTTCTCATCTCCAGTAATTTTTTCTCCCATTTTCCTTTCACGCTCACCGTCACTTTCTTTCATCTGTCTCCCAGGTCCTTGTATGTTTACTCTCTTAGAGTCATCGAATCGCCATGTTGGAGGGGACCAAGAGGGTCATCGATAGTCCAGCCTCCTGGAATGCAGGAATCCTTTGCCCAAGAGGGGCTCCAGCCCACCAGCCTGAGATTCAGAGTCTTGTGCTCTACTGACTATCTCTTCAGACTTCTTCCCTTCTTTTCTAGTCTGTGCTTATTTATTGATACCCTCCTTACATATCTGCTTTTTATTGATTTTCTTACATGGTAAAAATTACCGTATACCTTCCAAATAAAGTACAAAGGAAACAACAGATTACCAGATAAACAAATATGTATAAATCCTTAAATTCCTAAAGAAGACTTGTATTTTTAAAATATTTTTCTTAATTCACAATTACTTAATTTCTCCATATGACTTCCAACTTCCTCATTCCCCCCTCCCCCTTTTTATTATCACTGCTTCAGTATTCCTTATCTTCATTTCTTTCTTTGTTTTATCTCATGTATTCTTTATCTAACTTACAGATTGCGGAGTTTAGTCAAAGCATGTCCAGATTTTCACTTGTGGACAAAGTTTAATTGAATATTCTTTATCAATTCCCCATTCTTTTTTATACCTTTGGGTTGGCTGTCTCCTAATTGTCTCAGTCATTTTTGCTAATTCAAGATATTCAAACAGTTTCTCCTGCCACTCCTCTTTTGGTGGTATCATTTCACCTTTCCATTTCTTGGCGACCAGTACTCTCGCTGCTGTTGCAGTGTTTAAGAATATTCTTCTTTTTTCCTTAGGAATCTCTGGTTCCAATATTCCCAAGAGGAAGGCTTCTGGTTATGCTTATTTATGGATGACGACGACAACAACAACAACAACAACTACCACTTTTTATGCTCTGGTTCCTTCCCCTCAGAGGGTGGATACCTTCCTCACCGATCCAAACTTCTCTGACTTCTACTACAACTTTACACAACTTACAAGGAGTTCCTGGTGCTGGCATTGCCCCCTCCAAATGACTCTGGCACAGCTGTGGGGAAGAGGGGGCAGAAAAGTGAGGAGGCAATGGGCAGACCATGGCACTGGGAACCCCCTGAAAGTGGTCCAAGTCCCACTGATGGACCCTGGACCTGGTTTGAGAAATTCTAGTCTACACCACAAATTTAAATGAATCGTTGTCATCCTTCCAAGGGAGTGCTAGGTTTTACACTGAAAGCTGACAGTTCTCAGTACCCCTAGCTAAACACAATCCCCATGCAGAACTGCCCTTACTATTAGGCAGGCTGAGGCAGCCAGTCTCAGGTGGCAGATTTTGGAAGGCCATTAAAGGACAGCAACCTATTTATTATATTTTTCCCATCATGTTGGGCGTTGCGTGTGAAGACCCCCAAACCCCCTCCAAAATAAATCACACAGGACACAGTATATTTGTTTAAGATTTGTTGGCGTTAATTTGGCCACAACTTTATTGATTACAGCATGTGAGTGGTTGCTTAGGCATGAACCTGCACCAGCAGGAACAGGACTGACAACTAGAACCTCCAGAGGTCAGTAAGGGAAAACATACTGGGGAGCACAGAGGCGGATTTCCGCCTTTTAGTTCACTCCCAGATGCTCCCAGGAACTCTGGCATGGCCTGAGAGGGGCTCAGACAGAGAAAATCGGCCCCCTGGATTCCTTTAACAGAATTTCCTAGCAGCAGCAACAAAAATGAGGGGCAGGCACAGCCAATCCATAATCCCCTCCACCAAAGAATGAACCAATGCCTAACCGCCAACCTTACAAAGTTGTGACGATTTGCTACACGGTAGGCAAAAAACCAAATGGCACCAGCCAATCAGCCGAGTGGCAAAATTCCTACCGGGCCCCTGCTCCAAAAACAGACGACCCCTAGACAGGCATAGCAAGGTCAAAAACACAACCTTAAATTATAGGGAGGGAGGGAGATCCGTTGCACGATGTGAAAGAGAAAGTACTTCGCCTCATGCAGCCCCTTAAATAGCCCCTTAGTTGCCAATCAAACCCCAACCGACAGAAAATTTCCCCCAGTAACAAAGAGGCAACCAATGAGGTGCGGAGGTCATCCAAACAAGAAGGCAGTTTGGTGATCTCACCGCAACACGTGGCTCTCCATGATTTGGAGGACACGCTTTATCAAGCTGGTACATACATTGCCTTTCTTGTCTCTCTTCTGCATCTCTCATGCAGCGAAGGACGGGACTCGCGGGATGCTGTCTGTCAAGGGACCTGGGGGTCATTTTCGAAGTACAGCCACAGTAGCCCAGCTGAGGACTTGTCTACACTTCCGCTTGTCCTGTGCCTAGAAAGCACGGGTCCGAGCAGTTTTTCACTTGACCCGCTCCTTTCCCAGCAAAAACCTGCTCTTTAGCGCTAAATCACAACAAATGGGTTTTTTTGCCAAATCGTTTTTATTGATTTTTTCCAAATTTTATAGAATCAACCACAAATTAAAACAAATTTAATACATTTTCCCACAAATGTTAATCCAGAGAAAACCCAAATTGACATTTGCTCCAATCAAGTGCTAACATGGGGAAAACAGTGGGGAGAAGAGGAAATGTGAATAAACTCTGAGAGATGACCGAGTTTCTGGGATGTGGAGAAAATGCTGTAGGCCGGGGAGCATCAGTCCTATTTTCTCAGGGTCCAATGTATCCCCCTCACTCCAAAACAGGCTTATAGAATAGCTTATTGAACTTTTGAGTTCCAGAATAAGGAAGGGACTAATGTGCATTAAAACTGGAAAACAACTTTTTAAAAAATGAAATAACATGACCCACACTCCTATGCTACCTATATTCGAGCATCAAATGAATATTAAAAGTCCATTTCCAGGCAAATCTCTTTATTTCCTTGAATGATAAGCATTTTTTAAAAAGCGCTCTTTTTAAAGGACCTACTTTGAATCCAAGGCTTTTAATCTTCCAAGCCATGTATGTGATAAGACACTGCCATTTGTGCATAAAAGAGATTCTCTTCCCTGCACTATTTTTAAATGTCAATGCAATCATAGGCTGGAGATGCTATCATACTGTTATGATACACGAAGGGGCATGCACACACACACACACACACACCACACACATGCACGCACAAGAATTATAGAATGTGGTTGAAATAAGGTTTGAAAATTGGAATATGTATGTAAATGTGCAAATACACAGCATTTACAGTGGTACCTCAAGTTAAGAACTTAATTTGTATGTAACCTGAAGTGTCTGTAACCCTCCAAAACAAATTAAGTTCTTAACCTGAGGTTACAGACGCTTCAGGTTACAGACTCTGATAACCCAGAAATAGTACCTCGGGTTAAAAACTTTGCTTCAGGATGAGAACAGAAATGGATGCAGCAGTGATAGAAGTTTGTTCTGAAACATTTTTCAGCCTTGCCAAAAAATTACAGGCACTCTTTCTATATGTGGGAGTCAGAAAGGATTCCCCTGAAGCTCAGCAGGGTTTGGGGTGAGTGGTGAGGTGGCCAGGCTTGTTGATGATACTAAATTGTTCAGGGTGATTAAAGCAAAAAGGGATTGCGAAGAGCTCCAAGGTGACCTCTCCTTATGGAGGGCTCATCCAGACTTGTCCTTGCTTTTCCCCAAGGAAACCCTATATTTATCGCTGAACTGGAGCAAATGTGAATGGGGTTTTCTCCAGACTGACCTTTGCTCGGACCTGTGCCAGACCCATGTTTTCTAGGTATAGGAGAAGCACAAGTCTGGATTAGCCCTGAATGAATGGGCCATAAAATTCAGTGTAAAAGGTAAAGGGACCCCTGACAGTTAAGTCCAGTCGTGACCGACTCTGGGGTTGCGGCGCTCATCTCGCTTTATTGGCCGAGGGAGCCAGCGTACAGCTTCCGGGTCATGTGGCCAGCAGGACTAAGCCGCTTCTGGCGAACCAGAGCAGTGCAAAGAAACACTGTTTCCCTTCCTGTCAGAGCAGTACCTATATATCTACTTGCACTTTTGACACGCTTTCAAACTGCTAGGTTGGCAGGAGCTGGGACAGAACAACGGGAGCTCACCCCGTCGCGGGGATTCGAACCACCAACTTTCTGATTAGCAAGCCCTAAGCTCAGTGATTTAGACCACCGTGCCACCCCGTCCCTTTTAAAATTCAGTGTAAATAAGTGTTTTGTGATGCATGTAATGGCAAAAGAATCTGAATTTCACATGGGCTGGCAGTGACAGACCAGGAATGAGATCTTCGGGTCATAGTTGATAGCTCAGTGAAGATGTTGAGATGATGATGATGCTGCAGCAGCAGCTGTAAAAAGGCAGATGCCTTGCGAGGGGTCATTAGGAAAGGAATTCAAAATAGGACTGCCATGATATGAATCTGTGACACATCCACATTTGGAATATTGTGTGCAGTTCCGGTTGCTTCATGTCAAAAAGGATATTGCAGAGTTGGAAAAAGATCAGAAAAGGGCAACCAGAATTATCAAAGGGATGGAGCAGCTTCCCTGTGTTGAAAAGGTTACAGCATTGGGGCTTTTGGGGTTAGAAAATTGGTTCCCAACTTTGATGGGTACACGGACCTCTTTTTAATCTCACAAAATTTTGCAGACCCCCCACATGCTAATTGTGTGGACAGGCGGAGTCCCCAGATCCCACGCGGTCCCCCGTCATGTGGAATAACGACTCAAGACAACGTGCTATTGGCCACAAATTTATTAAATTTCAAATGTGGGTAGACCTTGGCTCAGGCATTGGGCGTTCTCCCTCCCCAGTCCCCAGCCGGGGACCTAGGGAGCATCAGGGTTATCCAGTGTGTGTGGGGGGGGAATGGGCCAGCTCTGGAGAACATACATTCAAGCAGAGATGGCCGTCCCCGTAACGCCGCCGCCGCAGGGGAGAGCAATGACGACCTTTCGGCGTACGGTCAAAGCCTCCCTTCAGAAAACCCCTTTAACGGCTGCACGCGTCCACGCAAAGGGCGCCCCCCGTTTTAAGCGGGGAGCGGTCATTGTTGCTATTTTATCTCCATTAATTGAGAAAATACATAATGACAAAATGATTATGAACTCAGCAGTGCTTTTAAATGAAATCACAAATATGCCGAAATAGAAAGCGGAGCAAAAATCCGTTCATTTCCCCAGTTCACCAGCCAACAAGCCAAGCAACTAAATATAAATTCATTAATGCCTCCAATCAACCCAACTGATCAATCCAAAATGATCTAAAATAATAGCAAATAATGCCAAAACTAAGAAATCTGATTGCAATCCGTAATTAGGAGGCAGAAAGTCTGCTAACAGTCTACAGTGCAGAGCCCACTTAAATTAAATTAAGGACCTTCATGCTAATCAGCCTTCCACCAATCAGCCCTATATATCGTGCAAAGTGGAAGACCAGAAAGCCCCGCAGCAAAGCAGAGAAGGTACAGTCTAAACCAGGGGTCTGCAACCTTTAAGACAAAAAGAGCCACTTGGACCCGTTTCCGAAGAAAAAAAAACCGGGAGCCGCAAAACTCGTCATTATAAAAATAACTTTTTTGTCACATTTTTTTATTATTTCTTTGTTTCACCCCTCAGAATTACTCCTCCTCGTAGAAATAAACGTTAAATTAACAAGTTACCTTTTTGTGTGGGTGTGTTCTTCAAAACAGTGACCAGCGTACATGCCCCCTTTCAATGCAGTGACCAGCGTACATGCCCCTTACAATGTAGCGGGCAGGCGGGAAGGTGACGTCGGGACGGTGCGTGACTACCGCACGCACCGCCCCCATGCGACGTCACAGCCAGTACAGCGCCCGCCACAGTGGGGAGTGTCGGGGTGCACAATGCGCCTTCTCCCCTCGCTAGTATCTGCCCCGGAGCCGCGGCAAAGGTTTAAAAGAGCCACATGTGGCTCCGGAGCCGCAGGTTGCTGACCCCTGGTCTAAACCCACCACATTCCCAAACTTTGCTGCCAGGTTCTTTTGAGTGCAGCTCACACCAAGCATCAACAAAGGAAAGCTGGTGAAGGGCAAAGACCCACCTCCAGCAAGGACTCTGCTGCCCCAAGGCTCCTTGCTTGCTGGGTGGGCTCTCTTGGAGGTCATTTGCATTGCTTTACTTAACTGCAAATGTGCTGAGCCAGTTCTGCTGTGCTTGGGAGCCTGACTGGGTTACTCAGCAGAGTGGGCCCCTGAGCAATTGCCCAACAGTCCTGCCCCAATGTCACCACTGGGGGCAGCCCCCCACTTCCACAAACCAATGGAGACACCACTATCTCTGTCAATTTGCATGCACCAATGTAGCACCTTCTGCTTGTGGTTAACGCTTAGCTGGAATGAAATATTCAACGCAGCAATAGAGAAATTAAAATAATAATTTATTTGTCAGACAAATAAATGAGAGGCTCAGTGGTATATGGTTACCAAGCTCTGGCCTGGCCTCCTGCCATTCTGGCCAGCACTTATATTCCCTTAATCCAGCCCCCTTTGCCCCTCCTGTGGCTGCCTCTGTCCAATCAGCCTGGTTGAAATTCCTATTGGTTGTTTGCTAGAACCAATCACAATAGATACACCCATATCCTCCTGTCCTTATATGGAACACAAAGAGCTATATATTGTTACATCTATAAATGACAAATAAGTAGTAATATATCTTACATGTGTCTCAACAAGGAATCTTAATTACCAGCTCACCTCTTGCCCTCCTTGCCCTATTGCCTTCTAAAACAAATGGTTAATCTTAAATTTTTATCTTCAACAGATGTCAAGGATCTTGAGTTCACATCAACATTGAAAGATCTCCTTCATTGAAGGTTTCTAAACAAAAGGCCTGACAACTATATATCAGGAGTGCTCTATGGCGTCTCCTGTCTGGCAGGGGGCTGGGCTCATTTGCCCCTCTGGTCTCCTATTGCAATGTGACTCTATGAAATAAGAATCTAGCATTTCTTAAATCCTTTGCATAATTACATTTAAGCCAATATATTTAAGCTAATATATTTCATACATTATCATAGGTAGCCTTTTAAAAGAATTAAACCTTTGTAAAGTAAAAAGGAACTCAGTAAAAAAACAGCTTCAAAAGAAGCCTCTTTAGTTTACACCCCTCCTTTCACCCCTCCTTTCCCAGCCAGCTAGATGCTTCTCCCATTAGCTCTTCCCAGCATTTATTACCCTTTAACTCTCTCAGTTTAAGAAACAGCTTTAAAAGATTTCCCAAAAATGCTCTCATTTTTCCAGCCAAGCCAGTTGCCTTTTTCACTGCTCTTGGCCTTTCAACCTTAGGAAGAAGATCTTGCTCATTTTAATGGGAGGCCCATGGTATTATTTTACTATTTGCCCATTCCTAATTGTGTTTTGCAATCTGCAAGGTCAGTGTCTGTAATTCCCTTTTTTTACGACTTTGAGAATTGTTTATTCTTCTGCTGTAAATCAGGGGGCTCCTTGTCTTAGGAGGAAAAACATCTTGCCAAGGTTTTCTAAGCAGCTGGTCTTTTGCCTGGCATGAAACATTTGAAAATCTTTTTTTAAGCTCATTTTAAAATACAAGCCTTGATTGAAATGTATAAGCTTTGATAAAAATGCAGGCTTATGATTAGATGCCTCACCAATGGGCCTTTATCCCTCTCCAGCTGCTTTTGTGGGTGATGCCTTTCTTTTCTCCATGGAGAAAGTAATGTATTTAACTGTTTTCAATATTAGTGATATTCATTTAGATGCTGCTGTGCCAGTGTTTTAATGTCGAATAGTGTTTCAATGTCTACTAAAAGACCAGTATTATTATTATTCTGCACACATTGTTTCATATTTGATCATAGCTGGGAGTCCAAGAATACGTCTCAGAAAGCTGGAGTGAATCTTTTTTAAATCACTGTTATATGCTTGGACCCATAGCGGGATTCCATAGAATATCTGGGATTGCACTTTTGTTTGAAATATCTGATTGGCCGCAGGAATAAATTGATTACCTTTCTGATAGTAAAAACGGGCAACTGCTGATGAGGTGCACTTTGCCTGTTTTGTGGCGTTTGTGCGATGGGTTGCCCACCCTAAATTGCTCTGGAATAAGATTCCCAGATACCTATAGATTTTCACTTGTTGGATTTCTTGCCCTCTTATTTTCCATTTCTCTAATTTCCAACCATTCGAGAAGACCAAAATTTTTGTCTTCTCATAATTTATAGAGAGTTTGTTGCATTCGCAGTAAAGGATCAGTGAAGATATAAGACGTTTCAGACCCAAGCTCGTTAATGATAGTAGGACAGCATCGTCTGCGTATAATAAGAGAGGAACTGGTTTCTGATTAAGTTTAGGGGCATGTGATTCTATTTTTTGAAGGTAATCTGGCAAGTCTGATAGAAATAAATAGAAAGGGGGCAAGGACACACCCTTGTTTTACCCCTTTCGAGTTAGGGATGTCTGATGAAAGGTGACCTTTGGTGTTAAGTTTGACTTGGCAGGTATTGGAAGAGTGTAGATTTTGCATTAGAATCAATAAGCGCTGATCAATTTTTAATTCTGCGAGTTTCCTCCACAACTTTGGGCGGTCAATTGAGTCGAATGCACCACGAAAATCTACAAAAGCAGCATATATCTTAGATTGCCTTTGGAATCTGTATTTTTCAACCAAGTGCATAAGTATAAGACAGTGGTCTAGTGTAGAGCAACCTTTGGAGAAACCTATTTGTTCTTTCCCTGGTAAATTTAGATTTTTCATCCAGGTAAGGAGTTTAGATAAGAGGTGCTTGGCGTAGATTTTCCCTATCACTGATAATAGGCTTATCGGTCTATAATTCCTTGGTTCTTTTGGGTCGCCATTTTTAAAGATTGGGATAATTATTGATCTTAACCATATCTCAGGTATGATCCCATATTTATCTATGAGAGTAAACAGTTGAGCTAAGGGTTCTGCCCACCAGTCTATATAGGTCTTAAATAGTTCTATTGGTAGACCGTCTGGCCCAGGAGATTTCCCCGATTTGAAATTTTTAACTATCTCTCTAATTTCCTCTTCCTCTACCCTTGGCCACTCCTGGAACCCCAGCAAGGTGAATGTGTGGGACTCTATCTATCCGACGTTGACCAAAGGGTAACGGCGGGGGTAGCCGAGTTTTTGGTAGCAGTCCTCCAAGGAGCAGGTTAACAAAGAAAACCATTGACTCTATATGTATATATATATATATATGTATGTAGCCAACTGCTGCCCTTTTATATATATTTCAAGGCCTTTATATGTTATTTTCTCTTTTATGGTTTTATTCGCATAATGCCTAATAAAGGTTTGATAAGTAAGTATTATTATTATTATTTTTAAAAAATGGGCCACCAGCACCAGCAGAGACTGCACTCTTCTTCAAATCTTCAACAAACTTTATTGAAGTTGAACTTTTTGTGGTCTGAGAAAAGCTGGAAAGACCAAGCCGAAAACGCAGGAGGGCCATGACTGCCCACGTGGGGGCCCCATAAAAAGCAATTGACAAAAATATAATAAGAATCCCTTGTGTGGTGTCACCAGGGGTCTTTTAATAAAATGTCAAACTGGAGAAATAGCATCATGTTTGATATGAGCAAAGGGGTAAAGTGAAACACGTTTGTAAACGAAACCTGGAATGACCTTGTCAAAAACATGCTAGTTTTTGCACACAACTTCTAATGTGTGTGGCGATACTGCCTGCCCTTTGTGAATTATTCATTTCTTCATGTTATCTGATATGGTGGGTCAAAAGACAAGGAGTCCATGTACTGAAGAACAGACTAAAACGCGATGCCTCAGGGATAACCCCTGAGGCTGTCTCATCCGCAACAAGCCAAGTTCTCCTTTGCTCAGCGTCACTGTCTATTTCAGATCTATTTACTCCCTCTCTCCATTAACTCCCTGAAAAGAAACCTTTGCACCTCTCACGGTGGATGAGAACTCAGCAGGACGGCTTTAAAATGACTTAACTCCTTCAGCCGATGATATACTATGTGGAGTAAACTTTGAGCTCATCTGTGTAGAAAAGCAATGGAGCTTTAAATGAAGGAAAGCGTTGAAACTGCAACCCACCCAGACATTTTGCTGCAGGAGCCCTGTTGAAACAAACAGCAGTTGCACAAAAGGATGCAGTTTGACATCACTTCAGTGGCAAGACAACTTCTTGGTAAATTGTGCCTGAATCACTTTGGAATTTTTAAATGAAGGGCAGTAGATAAACCACTTTAATTAATTTTTTTTTTTAAGATTGTACAGTGGTCATATACTGGAAATCATCTTATAATGTGAAACATGCTTAGAAAAATAATAGTACTCAGTAATTTTTTGCGAGGCTGGAAAAATATCAGATGCGCAGCGCTCGGAAAAGCTTCCCAGCAAATTACAGTTACATTTGCTCAGCACAACCAGAAATGCTTGCCCTGCCCTTCAAACTGTAGGGAAATAATTTGGATCTGTTAACAATGATTCCAGAGGCAAGTATTAGCCATTCTCACAATTCAAAATATGCCGCAAGTTGCAGTCTTGCTTTAGAGAAAGTGACACTGCCTTGAATGTACAATCCATAGGTATAAAAACTCTCTCCCAGTTTCAGCATCCTTTGAAAGGCGCAATTGTGCATGCTTATAAATGAACAGTGAGGAAAGGGGAGACAAAATAACTGAATGAAACTCATTCTGTGCCAGGACTGAAAGGTAGGCTCTTGTACAACATCTGGAGAGTGCAGTTTGATCAGCTGCCCTCACAACACATGACTGACTTGCTAATTGGAGCAATTGCCTTATGTCAGATTCTGGTTAAGACTTCTTAGTCGACAGAGAGAACCAGCCCATCCTCTCACTACTTTTCAACAGGGCTGTTTTAAAAGATTTATTTTATGAATGGACAGATTTGCTGCTTACTAATCATGCAAGCTTTTGGCTTTCATTGGAATATGTGCACTCTGTTCTGAAAAATAAAATCTGTTAACATTTTATGAGCTTTTTTGCTGGTTTTGCATGTTTTTATTCTGCTTTTAGAATTCGTAGTGGCAGCAGGTGGGTGGGTTAAGCTCTTCAGGTCACAGCAAAGTTGTCCTCTTCCCCACTTTGGACGGCTTATTTAGTCATATCTCAGGGATTTTGTCACATACTGTCAACCTGTTTCCAATCTTACTTTTGGAATCTGACAATAAAAAACTACTCTTTTAAAAAGAAATGAGAAAAGTCTTAGAAGGCTGAATTCTGTGCTTAACATTTACTCATTTCAAATATTTCTAGCCTGCTTTTGTTTTACTAGGGAATTCAAAACTACTGGCATAGAAATACATCTTATTTTGTTCTTTTGCACAATTGGTTTTAACCTTTTAGCTGCACAGCCCCATGAATTTCAGGAGCGGCTTGTGTCCTCATAGCCGTGTCCCTGATTCTGACTTGGTGGCCGACTTAAATTTCTTGATTGATTTACATTGATGGTACCTTTTTCATCCAAGGAGCTCGAGGTGGTGTGTACATAATTCTCCTTCTCCCTATTTCATCCTCACCACAACCTACCCTGTGAGGTAGGTTAAGCTAAGAGATGTGACTGGCCCAAGGTGAGCTGCGTGGCTGAGTGGGGATTTGAACCCTGGTCTCTCCAACGCTCTAACCATTGCGACAAGCAACTCTCACACCCCTTGAGGGTAGCTTCACCTGGAGAGTCATGGAAGACCCACTGCCAGACACAGGCCCAGAGCTCCAGGAATGCAGAGCACCTAATTGAACAGCTCAAGGCCTTCAGAGACTGTATGTACGAACTGCTTATCGTTTCACACACTGTAAATTCTTGACTGAAGCACTAACCCAAGAGGGGCAGAGGGCAGTCGATTTAAGATATGTCCACCCATTCTCCAGTGAAGGGTGGAGCTTTGCTGCCAGACACAAGCCCCCAGTTCTGCTCCATGGTAGCACTTTGGTACAAATTCTCTCCGCCTACTTGCAGTTATCCAGGATTTAGCACTCTGAGCAAAGCCTCAGAAAATGAACAGTAAGGATAGAAATGGTGCAGGGAGGCAAAAATGCAAGCAGGGAGGAAAAAAATAGGTTTAGTCGTATCACCGATTCATAGTGAAATGCATAATTCATTGTGTTTGCTGGCAATCTCCTCTCAAGGAAAAGGTTTAATTTAGTGCAGCTCCACAACATTTTTGTGTTATTGTACTCCCAAGCAGGTTTTCAGGGGGGAAAATATCAGAATTGTTCTTTTATTTTACAAACCACTGCATCTCACAACTATGAAAGTGCAAGAAGGAAATAAAATGCACGCAATGGATGAGTGGCGAGTATAGATATTCAGTATAATAATTGATTTAAGGGTGCCAGTACTGCAGTTCATGCACACTTATTCCAAGTCAGGGACTGGACAAAAAATTCATTGTATTTTCTTTGTGGTGGCCAAATCTCTGGTATCAGTTAGGTAAGCTGCTGTCTGTGACAGCACATAATGTTCATACACATTCTAATCACTTAAGGCAACTGTTCGCAACTGGTGATCCATGGTTCCCTGGGGAGCCTTGAACGATTGTCAGGAGAGCCATGGGTGGGGGAAGTCACAGGTAGCGTTGGCCTCCGTTCCTCCTTCCTTCCCTCCCTCCCTCCTCTGATGGTTATCAATGTGGTGTCCCTCGGTCTCCTAGTCCCTTCCACATCCTGACCCGCAGCTGCAGCCGCCTGCTTTTGTTGGGCTGAAGAGATCACCACGTCCAATGCCACAACTTTTCCAGGCCCCAAGAGGGAAACTGGGTAGGGTAGGTGTTGCAAATATGGAGCCATTGAGAACTTTCTCTGCGCTTCCATGGGGGTAAAGTGTTGGGATCAGCTGGATCTCCACTTTGGCTGGGATTCCTTCCTCTCCCCCCTCATCCTCCACAGCATGTGTTACCCGGGAATGCAGGTGCTCTGGACTGAGCTGGTGCTTCCATTTGTGTTTACACCTGGTTGCCAGAAGACGAGGGAGGTGGATGAAGAGCAAAGGGGTGGGGAACACACAGAGATGACAGCGTTGTCATGCATTTTGCGCTCTCTCTTTTTTCGGCATGTGCAAGATCTCAGTTGCTCCCCCACCTCCCCCCCCACCCTGCACACAGACCTGGGATCCTGCCCCCTCTCCATGCCCTAGCCACGATGTTGGAGAGAGGCCCTCTGTGTCCCACCAATGAGATCCTTGGTAAGGTACTTTCAAAGACTTTCTAGAGCTCTTTGGCTTGCCTCTCCAGCCTCTTTAACTTTTTGTCTCTTTATTTTGGACCTTGTTATTTAGGTATGTGGAAATTATTCAAATTTGGTCATGTACTTTTAATGTTTCATTTATTGTTTACAATTACTTTTCTTATGTTTGTAGTTATATAATTTTTATGTTGTAAGCTTCAACCATGGTTTTAACTTTGGAAAGGTAGCATACAAATAAAATGATTGATTGATCGACTGATGTTGTTGTTTAGTCGTGTCCGACTCTTCGTGACCCCATGGACCAGAGCACGCCAGGCCCTCCTGTCTTCCACTGCCTCCCGCAGTTTGGTCAAACTCATGCTGGTAGCTTGGAGAACACTGTCCCACCATCTCGTCCTCTGTCGTCCCCTTCTCCTTGTGCCCTCCATCTTTCCCAACATCAGGGTCTTTTCCAGGGAGTCTTCTCTTGGCCAAAGTATTGGAGTCTCAGCTTTCCTTAAGAATGGATACTGCCTACTCTTAAATGCTTGGGAGTCCTATATCTCCCCCAGTGTTGCATGCCTGAGCCCCCAATGTTCCTTGCATGTCTTGGCTGCTGCTCCCCAGTGCCAAGGGAAGGAGAGATTTGTCTGGGGGCTTGAGGCTGACAAGGGAAGGTCTTGGGGCCTGGGTGGAAGCAGTGAGGGAAAGGCGGACAAACCACTGATTCTTCGCTGGCTCAGATTTTAATCTGAAGCAGAGACAAAGTTTTCAAAGCTTGTAAAGTTCACCTCTCATTTGAGGCCTCCAAAATTCATTTCCGCCTGACTCAGGGGAACTTTGCCAGCATCCGATACATGCAATAAAAGTTACAGCATCTACGGCTACAATGGCATTCTCCTTATTATTTGTTCTTCTTCTTCTCTTGCTTAATTAAGTTTGCTTCAAGCTACAACCATGAGCTTCATCAAAGTGAACAAGGTATTCGATAATGGTTTCAATTCAGTTACCATTCTACCGTGTCAACCCAAATAGCCCTTTGCAGTCTCTTTCTGTATTTCCCCACAAAGTTGGCATATCTTCAAATCAGATTAATTTTTAACACCTACAGATTTCTTACAGTTGAAACGTGCTATAACAAGCTGAGGCACTGGCACCGATGATACCCGTTAGGAAGAGAGACTGTAGATGCAGCCTGCACATTCTCAAACTTGGGGAGACTTTGTAGTTATTGCTGCCCGAAAACAAACAGCTGCAGGAGAATCCTCCCTCTGGGAAACACTATTGATCCAGAAACCACTGCCCCCCAATATTGCTCTGGCCCTAGTTCATAGGTGGTGGAATTAGGGGTAGGCAGTTAGACTGGTGACTGGGAGCGGCCACTGAGACCATATAACACCAGTCCTGAAAGATCTTCATTGGCTCCCAGTACAATTCAAAGCACAATTCAAAGTGTTGGTGCTGACCTTTAAAGCCCTAAATGGCCTTGGCCCAGTATACCTGAAGGAGCGTTTCTACCCCCATCATCCAGCCTGGACTCTGAGGTCCAGCTCCGAGGGCCTTCTGGCAGTTCCCTCCCTGCAAGAAGTGAGGTTACAGGGAACCAGGCAGAGGGCCTTCTCGGTAGTGGCGCCTGCCCTGTGGAATGCCCTCCCAGCAGATGTCAAGGCAATAAACAACTACGGTATTTTACTTTTAAAAGACAATTGTTTAGGGAAGTTTTTAATGTCTGATGCTGTATTGTTTTTAATATTTGGTTGGAAGCTGCCCAGAGTAGCTGGGGAAACCCAGCCAGATGGGCGGGGTATAAATAATAAATTATTATTATTATTATAGGCAGAGCTAAAGCTCACCATAGTCTGAGCACACTGGACACAAACACACACTTACGAAGTTTAAGGGTTGGGCTGGGGAGAAATAAGCACCCACCTTGCTTCTAGAATCAACTCCATCTCAGATATTGATCAATGAGACTCTTATTCTCAGGGTTTTGGTTCAAGCTCCACATTGTGCAAAAGATTTCTGCATTGTAGGGGGTTGGACTAGATGACCCTTGGGGTCTCTTCCAACTCAATTCTCAATGATTCTACAATAAAAGCTGGAATTTACTCTTTGGCTGTTAAGCACTCTTTTTATGCTTTCCCCCAACCAATCTTTCATTAGTTTGTATCTCAGCCAGTAGACATTTGTGAATTCGCAACCATCACGCACACAGCTTATTGAACGGAGCAGAGGTTGACATGAAATGCTTGTTCCTCACAAATGGCATTGGCTTGATTTCAGAGCCATGCTTTTGCACGCCCTCCTATCAAAGATGCCGGGTCAATTCCCATTCATTTTGACACAGTTTCTATAAGGAAAGCTCCCTCTAGATTGTGCCATTAGTATGTAAGATTATCAAATTATCAACAAAACCACCACAACTTTATTCTTTCCTTCTAGTAATTTAAAAAAAGGTCTTGCTTCAGATCAGAACAAAAAGACACACCTTCAAGTAGATGTACATTATCTCCAACTAAATGCATATTTGTTTCATTTTCTATAGGGAAAACAAAGAAAAGGTTTAAGAGACAAATATATATATTGGGCACATTGCCACATTGCACAGGAGCGTAAATCTACAATTACCATAATTTTTGCTGCCGGGAAGTAATTCTATCACACATGTTATACCTTTCTCCCCCCATATTGGTTTTTTGTTTTATTTTATTTTTTGTATATGTATGAGGTTGTTTTGCAAAATGGCTGCTGACTCTGTTGAAATTGCAGTTACTTTCTGAAACACCCTCATATATATTCACAAGGCCAAATTTTCTCAGTTACCATGGTTACAATTCCTACAGTACTGTTTAGTGTCTGGTCTTTCTGCTGAAATACAAACATAATAGAAATATACAAGAAATGGGGGGGGGGGAAATGCAGCCAAGTTAACCCCCTCTGATTTAATCCATTAATGTGGCAGTTCCATTTTAGGAGACTGCACCAGTGTACTGGAAGAAGCAAAGATCACCAGTGTTGAAACAATGATTCTTCTACATCAACTTCGCTGGACTGGTCATGTTGTGCAGATGCCTGATTATCATCTTACAACTAAGCAACTACTGTACTCTATTCCAAACCTAAAATGGAAAGCGTAATGCTGGTGGTCAACAAAAGAGGTTTAAAGACTGTCTCAAGGCAATTCTGAAAAAATGTAGTATAAACACCGACAACTGGGAAACACTGGCCTGCGAGCGCTTCAGTTGGAGAACAGCCTTTACCAAAGGTGTCATGGGCTTTGAAGACGCTCAAACTGAGGATGCAAGGGAGAAACGTGCTAAGAGGAAGGCACGCCTGGCAAGCCCTCACCATTATGAACTCCCGCCAATGTCCCCACTGTGGAAGGACATGTGGACCCAGAATTGGCCTCCACAGTCACTTACGGACTCATTGCTAAAATCTTACTCAGCTACAAGGCATCTGGGTTCTGGACATGCATCACCTAATCCCAGTTGGCAGCAATACTCTAAGATGTGGCTTATGAGTGGCTTTGGCTACGATGCTGGGACATTGATAGCCATAGTGCTTAGGGTTGCCATATTTCAAAAAGTAAAAACCAGGGCAGGTTCCATTCACCCTCCATGCCCCCCGCCCCCCCCCCAGCACTGGCAAATGCCGCTGTGTCACTGATGATCTTAGCAATGAATTATTCTATGGCCAAATTTCTGTGTATGATCTCCAGGACTTCTACTATTACCACCAGTCAGAAAAGTTGCACAGGCAATAAAACTTGGCTTCGTTCAAAGTCATGAAAGTTCTAAGATGGAGCAACCAGATTTGCCCTTCAGGTACTGAGTTCATCAAGCGGACCAAAGGGAAACAATTGGCTTGATTACCTTTTTCCTCTCAAGGGAAATGGACATAGCCAAGCCTGGTAAGACAGCTTGCTCTGTGGTATTAACCCCTTCATGGGTTACTGTAATTAGACCTAAGAATGTTCTATGTGGCTTGTTACCACACAAACCTGCTCCTACAAGGTAATGTGACCCGAGCAAGAAAAAGCATATCTCCAGTCAACCAGTTCAGAGTTCCCAGCCCTAATTAACTTTGCTTCTCCTCTTCCCCATTCCTGATAGAGATTCAAGATACTTACTGCCTCATCTGGATTTGAAGATAAGGAGAAATAAAGCTTTGGTGCCATCAACATACTACGGATGAGGAACTCAATACTGGACTCCTACAAACCTCTCCCAGAAGTTTCATGTATGTTAAACAGAATGGGGAACAATATGATAAACTCCAGCGGAGAACAACAGTTCCCCAGCATAACCTCCATGTGGGGAAAGGGGAACATTATAACAGGATTTCTAACAAACATATTTCTGTACACCGTGATGACCCTTTGCTTATTTTTAGGCTAATTGCAAGGACAGTAATCTGTTATTTATTTTAGTTTTTATTTATTTGATAATGGTTATACTGCTCTGAAATGGGTTAGCATTTTTCTACTATCCTTGCTGTATGTATTATTAGTGGTTTGTTCGTTCACAGCTTTATTACCTATATAACTGCCCCATTGTAAAGATGAACTGGGTCTCAAGGCAATTAAATATAAGCAATCTCCAAGGAGAAGAAAGCAAAATTGCTACAGTTTGCCTAACGTTAAAAATGCTTGAGGTTTTTATTCAGCCAAGAGCAGCACAAAATGCATGTCACAGCCATTTATGTTGTGTCGAAAAAGCATTTTATGGACTAAAGTGGGGGGGTGGGGGGGAGGGACAATGCCAAAGACAATCTGAACTAATGAAAGTAATATAGTGGACCTCTTTTGCATATGTTTTAGTAATTTTGCTTTTACTTTACGTGCTGAACCTTTGAATTGCCCAGATCTATGGACTGCATTCCTTTTTAAAAAAAACAGTCCTTGCTGTCTCCTCAATCCTCATTTTCTCATGGGTCTTTCAAATGCACACGCATCGTTCTGTGTAATTGTGAATCCTATAACTCCTCTAAGAGGACAGCTTCTGCAAAGACTTCTAGCCAGGCTAGAAAAGGAGTTTTGTAGCGGGGGGGGGGGGGCAATGCAGATGTGTGTTCATGGGATGGGGTTCAAAAGGAGTTGGATGAAAGAGGACACCTTTTTATTCCCCACCACCACCCCGAAGTGTCGGGGCTGCCGGTCAGTTCATTATTACTTTATAGTTAGGATTTGAGAGGTTTCAAGAGAGTAGGAAAGAAAAAGCTTTCCCTTTCTCCCTCTCACACAGACACCTTCAACATTTGCTGGGTCATGGAGGTTTCTGAGCAGAGATCCTTCTTGGACCATTTTTGAAACTTTATTTTTCTCTCTGTTTCCAAAGTAACATACTTCTGGCTATTTGTAGAGTCCTGCATGCATGCATAATACGCTGCCTTCATCTTTTGGGTGGTCCTGAGTTGCTTTCAAACTGATTGGCATGATATTCTCAAAATTCCAGAGGGAATGATGTCAAAATACTGATACTGTGGACCAAGGAGAGACAAAGGATCAAAAAATCACACTATAGTAGGAGTCCAATAGGAGTCCCCTGGCCAGCAGACTGTGGTGTCTTCCCCACTGCAGTGGGATGTATTGCATTTCTGTTTAAATTATTGCCATTATCTCTATTTGTTTCTATACATGTAGATTGAAAGGTAAAGGACCCCTGACAGTTAAGTCCAGTCATAAATGACTCTGGGGTTGCGACTCGTTTTACTGGCCGAGGGAGCCAACGTTTGTCCGCAGTTTTTCCAGGTCATGTGGCCAGCAGGACTAAGCCACTTCTGGCAAAACCAGAGCAGCGCACGGAAACACCATTAACCTTCCTGCAGGAGCGGTGCATATTTGTCTATTTGCACTTTGACATGCTTTCGAACTGCTAGGTTGACAGGAGCAGGGACTGAGCAATGGGAGCTCACCCCGTCGCGGGGATTCGAACTGCCGACCTTCCAATCAGCAAGCCCTAGGCTCAGTGGTTTAGACCACAGCACCACCTGCGTCCCTATACATGTAGATTACTGCATGCAAATTGTTACTCACTTTTTTACGATACAAATTCTCTTTTTGGCAATGCATAATCTGGCCACCCTAAATTTGGATATTTTCAACTGCATATTATTAGATCATCCAAGTTTTATGTCTCTCCATTTTGTCCATAGTAGTTTCTACATTACAGTCATACCTCAGGTTACAGACGCTTCAGATTGCGTTTTTTCAGGTTACGGATGTGCCGGAAGTACCGGGTTTCAGTGGTCGCGCATACGCAGAAGCACCAAATCGCAACCCGCGCGTGCACAGACGCAGTGCTGCGGGTTGCAGACACTGCGGGTTGTGAACATGCTTCCCGCACTGATCACGTTCGCAACCCGAGCGTCTATTGTACAAGTGTTATTGCAATTCTGCTAATGTTTTCAGTCTCAATGCATTTTGGGGCTTAAGATGGAAAATCTGCTTTTCACTAATGTCATGAATGAGCCAGTTCCCAGTGAAGGTTTGCAACCAGCTGAAGAAAGCAGCCAGGAACAGAGAGGGTTAACTGCCAGGCAGGATGAGCATCGCTGGTGCAAACTCCCCCACATCTTGGAGTACCGGTTGATAAGGGAATGGCTGAGAGTGGGCTGAGGAGTGCAAACTGGCGGGAACAGAGAAGGAAGCAGTTTGTCAGAAAGGGAGGGGGGAGCTGATCCAATCCGTCCTCAGAGTAGGCTAAGGGAAGGGCTGTTAGACCAAAACAAATCAAGAGGCGTAAGACACAAAATTTCTCTATCTTCTGTAGAAAATGGAAGTGATCTTCAGAAGGGTCATCATGATTGATGATGCCGGGAGGCTGTGTTAGAGCCCCCTGGAGCTATCTGTTGTTTTGACAATAAATCATCCTTTTTAATTAACTACGCTTACTGTGTGCTCGAGTAGGGGACTGGACTCTGGACAACTAGGTAATATGCAACAAAATCTATCAGAAAGTTCTGACGTGCAAACTTTTTGAAATGCACTAGAGCTTGTACCTCAGTCTAGCACTCTTAATGGCACCAAAAATCTGCTACCCAAGAGAGTTACTCTGCCTAGGCTGCCTCTCTGTATCAGCAGATTCTTCATAAGGACTGCAATTAACATGACTTTGCTGCTGGGTCAAAATGCAACCATTGAATTAAAGGGTGCCCCCCCTGGCTTTCTTGAGCATGACTTCTTCCTTGTGGAGAGATTCTGATTAAATATGGTACAGTGAACTTTGAGCTGCCATTTTAATTAAATTAATTAACCCTCTAATGAGAAGGCTATAGAGCTGTGTTATCACCTTTAGGCTTGTCATTAAGCATTGGAAGAAAGGGGAAATGGGTCAAAAGTTCTTTCCAACAGCAATATTTGACACTGGCTCAAGAGGAATTTATTTCTGAAAGAGATCCATGTGAGTCATGGAATAATTTCCAAAGAGAATATTAAGTCTTACAGCCAAATGACTGCCAGGATCAGTTCACTGAGGCCTTCTTTGGAGCCATGGGGCAGAAGAGATGTTCTTTGAAATGCCAGCCTCAGTGCGTTATGAGAATTCTTAGCTTCTCAACCTCAGCCAAATGTGAGAACCATAAAATGGGCTGAAACTACCAAGTTATTTCTAGCTGCCCCAGGCACATCACAATCCTATAAACAAGGATCTTTTCCCAAATACCACTCATTACAATAAATAAACTTTGTTGGAAGCTGGACAGACATCTTGGGTGTTGGGGTGCTAAGGTAAGCTGGGTAGGGAAAAGGTAATAAATCTATGCAAAACAGCAGTGATATAATATATTAAACTTGTGTGCAAGATGGTCCTATGGTCCTGGCAAACTGTTGGCCAACTTCTGCTCAGGTATAACTTAATCAGTCAAGTCCCTATGTACTCCCAGCACAAAAGCTGAGGAGAAAATAGAGGTACATCAAAACACACCAAATAGAGTGACCCTCAGGCTCCATGGTGATATCACTAACTCCCACCATTCATGGGCTGGCATGCCAGTTATACTCCCATGTCAGTAAGGCATGGATCAAGCCCACCCGCAAATGGGGACAGACATATTGTCCAATTACACATGATATGCCAGACATAGAGGCACAACCTCACCTTCTGCTACCTGCCTCATGGTGGCACAAGGAATTCCTTCTTGTTTGCAATGGTTGTGCCTAGCCATCCTTTTAACTGCACAACATACAGAGAAGAAGGTGAGAAAGGATCACAGAAAAAGTATTCAAACAGCTCATCTGAGAGGCAGCTTGCCTCAACTACATAGAGGCCTCTCTATGATTAGGTCCCTTGTGGAGCCATAGAATCACAGAATCATTAGAACGGTAGCGTTGGAAAGGACCGCGAGAGTCATGTAGTCAAACCACCTGCAATGCAGGAATCTCAACTAAAGCATCCATGACAGATGGCCATCCAACCACTGCTTAAAAACCTCCAAGGAAGGAGAGTTCACAACCTCCCTAGGAAGACTGTTCCATTGTCAAACAGCTCTTACGGTCAGAAATTTGTTCCTGATGTTTAGTTGGAATCTCCTTTCTTGTCACTTGAATCTATTGGTTTGGGTCCTACGCTCCAGAGCCAGTGTGGTGTAGTGGTTAAGAGAGATAGACTCGTTCTCCGCTCCTCCACATGCAGCTGCTGGGTGACCTTGGGCTTGTCACGCTTCTCTGAAGTCTCTCAGCCCCACTCACCTCACAGAGGAAGGGAAAGGAGAATGTTAGCCGCTTTGAGACTCCTTAAAGGGAGTGAAAGGCGGGATATCAAATCCAAACTCTCCTCCTTCTTCTTCTCCAGAGCAGAAGAAAACAAGCTTGTTCCATGGGACAGCCCTATAGATATTTGAAGATGGTGATCATATCTCCTCTCAGTCTCCTCTTCTTCAGGCTAAACAAACACACCCCTTTCAACTATTCCTCATGATGCTTGGTTTCCAGATCGTTGATCACCATGGCTGCCTTCCTTTGCACACATTCCAACTTGTCAATATCCTTCTTAAACTGTGGTACCCAGAACTGGACACAATATTCCAGGTGTAGTCAAACAAAGTCCAAATAGAGCAGTATTATTCCTTCCCTTAATCTGAACATTGTACTTCTGTTGAAGCAGCCTAGAGTAGCATTAACTTTGTTGCTGTTGTTGTTCATGCTGTTGACTCATGTTCAGCTTGTGGTCTTCTAAGACCCCTGGATCTTTTTCACTTGCACTGCTGCCAAGTCATCTGTTGGCCAGTTGTGGCTTATGAGAAAGGGGACAGAGCAGCTCTGCACTCATCCATACAGGAATGGGGCTCATAAAAGTGGCACTGGGGAGGTCGAGGGAGCCATTACAGCCAACCTACAACTCCTCTGACCTCACCATCGCCACCTTGCCCTGCCTCACCTCTATCCCAGTGAGTGCAGCACCAGGAGATTGCCACTGCCCCACCCCCAACCCCAAGCTACTGCTACTGTTGTCCAACTCTAGAAAAACACACACCTTCCAGCATAGGTTTTTTGATGTTGCACTTTGTCTCAGAAACATATGCTAGTCAGTTTTGTCTAAGGTAGGGGTTTGTGATAAACAGGCCTTTAATTATATAGCTGGCATAGTAGATTTAGATTTAGAGCACTTCCAGTATTGAGTTTGACTCTCACCTCGCTGCCTTAGGCAAATCACTCTTTTTGTAATCCTTGCCCTTCAGCAGGCTATCTTACAAATAATGACACTAATACAGACCTGCTATAAAGGGTTGTTGTGGCAAGATAACACTTATGAAGCCTTTTGACTACTCTAAATCACTAGATTCAGTAAATGCTGTGTAATATCATTATTTAATGTGAATGCCTGTCTTTCCACTCCCCACTCAAAGCCCCTCCCTGAATAAAATGTGGGAAGCAATAACAACAACTGCATAATGTTTGGTTGGAGTGGTTAATCATAGTCTGTTTGAGATTTGATCCCGCCCACTTGATTTTTAATATGTAAATTGTGTATTTGGAAATGTTCCATATTAGTATTTCTCAGGCAGAGGCTCCAAAGACTTAGTGTCTATAGATAACAAGGATGGGGACAATGGGATTAAAAACTCTGAGTTGGATTGCTCTGCCTTACATTCTCCCACCCACCCAACCATCCTTGCCATTTTCCACTTCTCCATTCACCTTTCTTCATAATGAAGGTTTGTAATTTTCACACTGAAGCAAAGCAATTATAATTCAGTAATCCATGGCTGCTCTTAGTTCCAACCATTTGCAGGGGTTAATTGCCAAAGTTAATTTCAATAATCTAAGACACAATTAATTCCCCCCCCCCATAAGTTAGTATGTGGCTTTGAGTCTCTGAGCCCACAACATCAGGGGGAACTTAAATTCCTGATTCAGGACCAGCTTCTGTTTCTAGGAAGCCCTTGGCAACTCAGATGTCTAGGAAGGGTACCTAGGAGGGCTTGATAGCATAGCTGTCAACTTTCCCCCTTTTCAAAGGGAAATTTCCTTATTCTGAATAGGATTCCTCACAAGAAAAGGGAAAAGTTGACAGCTATGCTTGATAGTTGTCTCAGGATTGTTTTGTATACATTCCTCTGTTTGAGAGACTTGGGCCAGCATGAACCAAGAAAACATCCCATATACAATACAATGTAAATTTATTGTTCTAGCCAAAAGCCTTGTGCGTTATATTTCTTGTCCAAAGGTGTTAGGCTTAGACCTTCCAAGTCTAAGCCTAAAGGTAGCGAGACACCCTCTGCAGTTGCACACAAAAAAGAAGTATAAACACTGGGGAATTAATGACTGATCTGCTCCAGTAGGGATGCATACCCTCCAATATTTTGTGAGAAAAAATCGGGGCACCTCTGCCTCATCCCTCATCCTCATTGCCCGCCCCCGCCCTGCCTCTGACCCCTTCCTTGCCCCCCCTGCCCATCCCCTCCTCCCCTCCTATCTCTTACCTTTGCTGTCTTTGGCCTCCTGCTCACGAGACGCCACGTGTCCATACAATGCAAGGCCTAGAGCAGCCCCGGGAAGGTCGCCCCAGTTCGTGCAGTCCAGAGTAGCTTCTGGGAAAATTGGGGCACCCCCAATTGAGTTCTGAAGCCAGGGCAGGTTCTGTAAATTCGGGATGTCCTGATTAAATTGGGACACTTGAGGGGTCTGGGGATGTTACATTGGACCTAATTTTGGTGGCCAGTGACAGACTATTTGTACGGCAAGGTGGATGTTTATACAGAAAAGCAAGGTTCTTAATTCTGTTTTGATTTGTGCTGGCAAAACATAATTATTCTGAATTTTGAAATCTGCTATCCAAACCGCCCCTGCCAAACCAAGTGCTATGACGGAAAGCCCCTAGTTAAGATTTCTTAGCAGCTGCCTGACTCTGCAAGTGGGAGGGGGCAGTTAAGTTCATGAGATCAAGTATCTTGCAAATGTATTGTGTCAAATTGCTGGAGGATACAAATAAAATCATTATTTGCCTTTTATTATCCCAACCCGCCAGATTCCAGGAAAGAAGGCTAAGACCTTTCTGGATGTTTTCTAGTCAGTTACAGTATCTCAGAGGAGAGCCAAATGTATCATCATTTGCCTATCTGGAATTACCCCTAGGCCTGGACTTATCTCAAGCATTTTTTAGTGGATAATCCCTTTGATTTCTGGAAAATAGATTGCTGGCAGAGCAGGAGTTTGGGGAGATACTCCTTCCAATACCTGCATTGAGGCCTATATATTGAATCTTCCCTTCCCGCCTATTGGAGCAGGATATTATATATCTGGATATTATTAGGATAGGTAACAAAGACAGGAGTCTTATGGCTCAAGAATTTCCTGCTCCTTCCTCTCCAGTTTCCTTTTTCAGACTGCAATTACCCTTTCTCTAGTATGTACAGGGAATGGATATCAATTCTTGCCATTGGGTGGGATGGGGTGTGTGTGTTATTTTAACATATTCAGCAAACATATGAGACCAAAATTTATCCAATACTGTATATCAGGATCCTTAAAGGTTAGAATCTACCATACTACAATGTATCTACAATGCATCTACAATGTAAACGAATGTAAACCATTTCCTAAATCCAGGAATGCTACAAAATCTAAAATTGTTTCTACTTGCATATGCAAAGGAAGTGATCCTGAAGGAAAAGGAGGCCCTACTGTTTCATATAATAGTTTCAGCCAGATTGATTTATGCATTCTGTGATTGAGGGAGAGGTTGGTTAAACCCTGGGATCTCGCCACCATGAATAAAATTACATGGCATGTTTGTTCTAAAAATGGGAGAATTTTATAAATTGGGCTTGGTGGAAAGTGGAGTTGTTTCAGAGATTACTGGAAGGCAATGAAGAATATAATAAAAACAAGAAGTCCATAACTTAATGTAAAGTGTTTGAGGAATAAATCAAAACAGAAAGACACTTAGTTTTCTGTGTAGACAGGATAGTTTTGCACGGAGACCACTGCCGCCGCCAATTTGAAGTGGAGCAGCCAAACACAGATTTACTTGGGAGGGCCAAGAATGTCAACCCAGCATGAAAGTGCAAGTTGGGGGGCAGGGAAAGAAAAATAATGGCATTCACCAGATAAGTGGTGGCAGCAGCTTAAAAACGGTAGCAGTGCTCCTGTCAAGAGCTGGAGTGCCATGCCCTCATCACCCTGCCATCGTGAACAGCACGACATTGTGATATCTGTGTGTGTGAGAGAGAAACAGTGGCCCTGAACCTCAGTGATGACAATAAATCCATCATGAATAACAAATGAGTAATCCTAGAAATCCTAGAGGCAGAGGGCCTCCCATCAGATGTCAAAGCGATAAACAACTACCTGACATTCAGAAGACATCTGAAGGCAGCCCTGTTCAGGGAAGTTTTTAATATGTGACATTTTAGTGTATTTTTCATCTTTGTTGGAAGCCGCCCAGAATGGCTGGGGAAACCCAGCCAGATGGGCGGGGTACAAATAATAAATTATTATTATTACTAGAGGGGTGGCGCTGTGGGTAAAACCTCAGTGCCTAGGACTTGCTGATCGCAAGGTTGGTGGTTCGAATCCCCGTGGCGGGGCGAGCTCCCCTCGTTCGGTCCCAGCTCCTGCCCACCTAGCAGTTCGAAAACACCCCTAAGTGCAAGTAGATAAATAGGTACCGCTTTATAGCAGGAAGGTAAACGGCGTTTCCGTGTGTGGCGCTGGTCCTGGCTCACCAGATGCCGCTTAGTTACGCTGGCCACGTGACCCGGAAGTGTCTGCGGACAGCACTGGCTCCCGGCCTCTTAAGTGAGATGAGCGCACAACCCTAGAGTCGGACACGACTGGCCCGTATGGGCAGGGGTACCTTTACCTTTATCTAATCCTAGAAATAGCAACACTTTTTTAAAAAAGCAAATCAATAACTTCAGGAAAACATCAGTGCACTCAGCTTGGTTTTCAGTTTGGTAGGCATATGTATAAGCATCTCATTCAGAATAATTCAATAAATGCACACTTTTCAATGTTCAATTTAGCTCTTCTCCCTACATATGAAACACCTTTCCCCCTTCAGATCTAAAAGAGCTATAAATATATAATCGCATTAGATGCTATGGTGATGGTTGCTATAGAAAAGGGCAAAAGATACAAAAGGTAATATTCACGCATTGCTGAAGTGAGCAAATATATGATTGCCTGCTTCAATGGAAAGGAAACAAAGTTTTAAAAACTGTAGCTTTTAAATAGCCAGCGACAGAATGGTGTTCAACTGTCTAATAGCCACCTAACATCTTGTGCCAGGGAATTCCATGAGACTGTTATGCATTGGGTGAAGAAGTACTTTATTGCAACTGTCCTAACCTACTGCCTCCCGAGGGTCACCCAGTCCAACCCCCCTGTATTGCAGAAAATGTTATCAGGAATTTTCTCAGATAATTCATTTCTGGGAAATTTCAGCACCTTTACAAATTAATGAAATTATATATGGTTAGCTGGACTAATGATGAAGATCTGGAATGAGGTTGGGGCCAAGCTTATGCTCACTTCAACAATATTAAAATATATTTGTGCACAATTTTTTTAATCCCTTTTGGGGGGGAGTGAAGATGGGGAGGGGGCATTTCACACAAGATGCCCCAGCTCTCCCTCAGCTCTCCAACAGTTTGGCAGAAGCCTGAAAAACAGTTTTTTTAGAAAATTTATCAGATAATTGTTTTCTAAGAAATCTCATCTCAGTTCTAGTATTAATAAATAGGTTGAAATAGTTGTTTTAACAGTGTCTAATAGCTCTATTGCAGCTGTCAGTCCCTTTGTACCTAAACACAGTAAGGAATGCAGGAATCTCTACCCTGTCTCATGACAAATGAATACCCAACCTCTGCTTAGAAAAGTCCAAGGAAGGAGAGAACAGCTCTTATTGTTGGAAAGTAAAAGCCAATCAAATTTATCATAGATGGTGATGTAGTCACTACATGGATTTTTAAAGAGTCAAACATATTCCAAACAGGAGTAAACAACTCTATTTTGTTTAGTGCTTGACCAAAACAGAAATGTATGAGTTTTATGAATATTTCTGCTATTTCAGATATTTCTCTCTCTCTTTCAGAAAGGGTCTAGCACTGTGGACAGTTGGGGCATGGTAAGGAGAGGGAACATCCCATAAAATTGCTTACCCTCTAAGGTCAGATGTCATTGTGTGGCGGTGCCTCCCTCCGTGCCATGTCCCAGCGAGTGATTGTATGTCGAGGGTTTTTGCACAGTTGGTGTGATCCAATGGATGGCCTGGAGAAGTGGATTGTAGGCTGCCCGCAAAACTGGCCAATCATGGGCAGGCTATACTGCTGGCTCTGGTTGGCTTGCTGGGTCCTTTGCCACAACTCAACTGCATATTTGGTTGACTAGTTGGAACAGAGTGCATCTAAATGCATGTCTCATTCATACTAATGCAATGCAGGCTGCTTAATGGGATGAGTATTTGGATGAACATCCGAAAACAGATGCAGCATCCATAGCTTTCCCGGTGTGAATCCAGAGTTGCATTGACTCGATGCTGCAAAGCACTAGCAAGCAATAAATCTGCATGTGCAACATGACAAGGCAGGGAATATCAGCCAAACTGTTCCCACCCGACAGAATGAGGAAGGTAGAAAGAGTTGCAAAATACACTGGAAAAGGGAAAGTTGGGCCCTTCCTACAAACCTCACAACCATTCAAATAAGCCCATTGCCCACAAATTTCTCCTATTTTCTTTAAAATTATTTATTTAATGGCACAATATTACTAATACTGCTCAGTGCAGAAAGCTTAATCTACAAAGAGTCATATGCCTGATAGTAGTTTTCAGCTATCAAGATCACATATGCTAGTATTTGAAAACAGCCACATTCCATAAAACAGAACAGAAGAAAACCTTCATAGCACATTGTCTTTTTCTATTGCATGGGGACCAAAAAGAATTATGTTTTATTCTAAAATAATGTAATGCCTTTCTAGTTGGGTCTTGAAACAGAGAAAGGGGAGGAATCAGGGCACATGGGGTAGACTGGACTTAATAAATGCAATATAACAGATGGATGCCAATGATGGTACATTACTGTTCTCCAGCCAAGCAGAGTAGGAAAATGACCTGGAACAAATGAAGAGGAATGAGGCTTAACATAAGCTTCCTCCTTGAATACTTTGACCCACATTCATAGCACTTAATTAGAGATGAATTCTGCTTATGCCTCATGGGCTAATTTCACTCAACGCTGGCAATTGATTAAGCTTCTGGCTTAGGTTACAAGGCAACAGAGAAAAATGGACCATCCTTCCTTCGATGACAAGGCCACTTCTTTCTGAAGTCAGCAAATTTGTCAGGAAGCCACTCACCTCCAACCAGTTGCATAACCTGGCATTAACTTCAGATGACTTTGAGTAACTTTGAGTGTTAGTATTTTTAGAAAGTCTCTCGGTAGCCAATTTTTCAGACATCGGGTTGTACCTCTTTAGATAAAGAAAACTAAGAGCGTATTCACATTGCCTTAGCTGAAGTTGAAGTGGTAATTATAAGTATCTACTAACATTAAGAAATTGGTGCCTGAGTTTGCTTGCGTATTCCTCTCCCCCTTATTCTTTTTCTGTTGTGTACTTTTAGACTGTAGATGGAGGGCAGGAATTGTACTGTTTCCATTTATCTTTAAGTTACCCTGGGAGCTTTTCCAGCTGAATCTCTCCTAATAATCTCCACCACAGAATTTGTCTTGAGCTGACATTTCCATCAAACTGACCACAACTACATCTTTCTATGTTAGCCACTGCCGGTTCATATATATTGTTGAAATTAGAATATATTTTTTTTGCAGTGCATCATTTTACGCTGATTTACCCAACATCTCACTTGCCATTTTGTAGGGCTGCCATATCTCAAAAAGTGGACAAAATTGTTCAGCTTTTTGGGCAACATTGCAAACAAATGACGTTCTTTGAGCTATTTTAAAGGTAAATCGGCAAAAGACACTGCTGACATGGGTTGCCATATGGATTTTCCTGCACATTTTGCCATTTACTGCCTGGACACTGCTTCCAACTGCAGTATTCTGGGTGTGTCCAGGAAATTCTGGACGCATGGCAATCCTATGTTTTGTTACCTGTTCATCCACTTTAGAGAGGTCCTTTCCCATCTTATCAGTCAGTGGTGGGAAGAGCACTCTGGGGCGATACAGGAGCTTATGCTAACGCAGGTCTAATATTTGACCAACCAAACCATGTCTTGTGACTTTCTAGATACTTGACAATGCTCCCATTTTGGTAACCCTTTGCAAGCAGCTAAAACAGAAGATTTATCAAGGTCCTTATGCACAGCTGGAAGACACTGGTCACATATTATGCAGGCCTACACTGGAGTCACCTTGACACCAACATCTCTTAAACACAATTCTACTTATTGGAGAACTGCTCCCCACAGGGTCCTGGCTTCATTTTGATATGTCATTGCAAGCCTTTCCTAACTCCGTCTTTCTGTCTCACCTGCAATACCAGCGGGAACATATTTCAAATGCAAATGGAAAATCACTGTGTGAACTAGTCACAAAGCTAAAAGAGGGAATGAGATGCCTTTCCCTGAGTGCTGATGACAATCATTTCAGGCGTATTGGAAATACGTAAAGGTTGCCTGTAAAATGAGAGCATACACCAAGGATCTCACAAACAAATAAAAGCAGTCTTAACTTTTATCTGCTAGAATCAGCTAGCAGCTCATCACTACCAAATAGGAAAGGTTTATTTTTACATACCTGTCAAAATGACCTGCATGAGCAGCTGGCTGACAACTTTTGCACCAATGGATTTACAGCTGTAGCTATTAATAGTAAATGCTACCAGAAAAAGAAAAAACTGTCCATCAGGTATGGTTCCAAAAGCTCTAGCCTCATAATATAATTTAAGCTATTGAACAGAAAATCCATTACTTCTGCACTTCATACAGTTTCTCCATGGTAGATTAACTTATACATCAAGGAAGGAAAAAGGCCTTACTTGTAATGCTTATTAGTTAGTACAGCTAAAATGTTTATTACTTAGCATACATTTGTTGGCTTATAGCCTCATGCGGTATAAATTGGCTTAATTATAGAGAAATGTAGAAGAAACCGCACATCACCTCATCTGCCCCCATAAAATGAAAGAAACAAATTTTCCCGGGACACAACACATTATCCCTCTCTTCTTCCTCTTTTCCCCTGAAAGGAGCCACCATCTTTTAGTTTTTATTTAGAATCCACCACTTTTAATATTAATTCAAAATTTGCTTTCCATTTGCACAGGCTGCAAGCAATGCTTTTTTAAACAAAAAACAAAACATCAGCTATTTTTCCCCTAGGCATTTGTATTAATTTAATTTTTCATTCAGTAAGCTGGATTTTTAAAGATGAACTAATTGGGTACCAAAGGCCCCAGTAATGCATACTTTATTACTAAATGAGCTGTTAGCTGTGCCGGTTTTGTTACTGTATGGGTGGACCAACTTAATAGGTCCATTAAGCTGTGAAGAGGAATGGTTCTGACCATCTGAACCCCATCAGGAATGAACCACGGCAAGGGAGTTAAAGGCCAGCCTTCCATTTCCAGACCACCATCTCCCTGCTCTGTCCAAAAGATGCCAAGAGTATGGCTAATCATATGCCACATGCATTGGGTCGAGATAATATAGCTGGAAAAGAGCAAAGGCATTGAACTTCCAAATTTGTTCATTTTTAAAATCTGTCTGTCAAACTGAAGTTAAACCCTATGTAAGTCAGGAGTGGGTAAGAAGAAGAAGAAGAGTTTGGATTTGATATCCCGCCTTTCACTCCCTTTAAGGAGTCTCAAAGCGGCTAACATTCTCCTTTCCCTTCCTCCCCCACAACAAACAGTGGGGCTGAGAGACTTCAGAGAAGTGTGACTGGCCCAAGGTCACCCAGCAGCTGCAGGTGGAGGAGCGGAGACACGAACCCAGTTCCCCAGATTACGAGACTACCGCTCCTAACCACTACACCACACTGGCTCTCTTGAGGTTGGTGGACTTCTTTTTAAAAATATATATTTGATTAAATTTCCACATATTTCACATAAAATTCCAATACATAATAATTTTTTCTTTTGTTTTATTGACTTAGCACCCCATTTTCCGCGGTGTTTCCCCCCTTTGCTGCACCCTATCTTCCTTCTTTTGTATCATACCCATACAACAATCTCTTTCTGTTGCTCATTGTTCAAATCCTGCTCTAGAATTCATCATATTATAATATATTTTTAAATAGTCAGGAAAATACTTCCATTCTTCAGCAAAGCAGTCATTGTTAAGTTCTCTTATTTTAGCTGTTAGCTTTGCTGATTCAGCATAGTTCATCACTTCACTTATCCATTATTCTTTAGTGGGAACTTCTTCCTCTTTCCATTTCTATACATAAAGAATCCTAGCTGCTGTAGTTACGTACATCAACAACCTAACCATATTTTTGGGTAACTTCTGTCCCTATAAGAAGAAAAGCTTCAGGGTTTTTGTTTGGTTTTTGGGGGGCTAGAATGACTTTTAAAATCTTTTTTTTAAATCTCATCATATATCATTTCCCACAATTTCCTTGCTTTCTTATAAGTCCACCACATATGAAAAAAGAACCACCTGTTTGTTTGCCCCTCCAGCAGGATGTTGGTAGACTTCAATCCCTAACAGCCCCAGCCAGCAAGGCCAATGTTCAAGGGGATGGAGACAATAGTCCAACAATTTCTGGTGGGCCACAGGTAAGTATTTTTATGGAATTCTATCACATCTTAAAGATTCGCCGATGGAAATGATCTTCAGATGCACATATTTACAAACCAATGCTAATGGTTGTTCCTTGTCCTGGATCCAAAGAACCACAAGGTGCTCAACTTGTCTTTCTCATTCAGCAGACTCCCATGACACATGCTAAGCCTATTCTGAAATGGAGTTCACTTTATTTGACCTGGGGATCCACCAGTCAAAACGTCAGAACTCTCACTGGCCACATCCAAACCGTTGGTCATGCCAAAAGGAGCTCTTTAGATCCTGAACTAAGATCATGGCCACTGGTCCCATCCCCTCCTGGCAAATAGAAGGGGAAGAAATAATGGCAGTGAGAGATTTTAATTTCTTGGGCTCCATGATTGCTGCAGATGGTGACAGCAGTCACAAAATTAAAAGATGCCTGCTTCTTGGGAGAAAAGCAATGACAAACCTAGACAGCATCTTAAAAAGCAGAGATATCACCTTGCCAACAAAGGTCCGTATAGTTAAAGCTATGGTTTTCCCAGTAGCGATGTATGGAAGTGAGAGCTGGACCATGAAGAAGGCTGATTGCTGAAGAATTGATGCTTTTGAATTCTGGTGCTGGAGGAGACTCTTGAGAGTCCCATGGACTGCAAGAAGATCAAACCTATCCATTCTTAAGGAGATCAGCCCTGAGTGCTCACTGGAAGGACAGATCCTGAAGCTGAGGCTCCAATACTTTGGCCACCTCATGAGAAAAGAAGACTCCTTGGAAAAGACCCTGATGTTGGGAAAGATGGAGGGCACAAGAAGAAGGGGACGACAGAGGATGAGATGGTTGGACGGTGTTTTCAAAGCTACCAGCATGAGGGAGGCAGTGGAAGACAGGAGTGCCTGGTGTGCTCTGGTCTATGGGGTCACGAAGAGTTGGACACGACTAAACGACTAAACAACAACAACATTATTATTACAGCAGACAACTTTCTCGACTGAGTTCTCTAGCTGTTTCTACAGTATTTAAAAAGAAGACCACTGACATGGGGTGGGGGTAGAACCAGGATCAGAGACCTTTTAAAAAAGTTGGCTGGCAAAGAATTAATTGCTTCTTGTGGACTGTTTAATTATAAATTTCACAAAGTTAAATTAAATGCCACACATATATTAAACATTAGCTTAAGAAAGGGCAATTGATAATAAATTAGTATGCACCATCTCCTCTCCAGTTACCTGAGTAAATTATTTAGATAATTCATTTTCTTTCCCAAAGTTACTACAGCTCTTTTGGGGATTTCTTTTCTTTTCATTTCTCCCCCCACCCCCCACCCCGTAAGAAAGTAACTTGAACTCAAGTGTCATGGTCTTTTATTTGCTCCTCCTTTGTGTCTGTCTTGCATTCATATTAGCTTTTTGTTTGCAGTAAACAACACCTTTGGGGGCAAAGCACAGCCAGGGGTGAGCAGTGAGGGTTCTGCAGGAAACCACTGTGGGAGTGGCTGCTTTTTCTTCAAAATAAAAGTGGCAAAAATGAGAGCTCGATTAACATAACACAGAGTTCAAACCTCTGAAGAATCAGGCTGCAACCTTCCACCAGGGAGAGAACCTCCTAAATCTTGCTTCCCGTGCTTTTTCTACTTTAGGAACCCTTTGTTCCTAAACAAGCAGCCACTACTGCTCCTCTCACACCTATTTGTCTAGCTAGCATTCAACCTACCTCACAGTCGTTGCAATTTTTCTAGAAAAAGAGGTGCTGGAACTCACCAAGAACACTTCCCCCATTCTCCTAGAATGGCAATGGCGCCCACCCATTCTGCCAATGTCTCTCCCCTTTCTGCCAAGGAAGAAGGGGTGAGTGAAGATCTACGCTGGGAACAAGGATGGGAGGAGACCAGCAGCACCTCCTATTTGCCAAGAGGGTACGGTAGAGGCGTCATTGGGGGAGCTGCCAAAAAAGTGGCAGATCCAAACTCCATGGAGCGTGTGGCAGCAGCAGGGAATGCATTCCTTGGAGGTTGGATCTGCTGCCCCTGTGAAGCATCCTCACCTTGCCTCTTGGGTGGGTGGCCCTGAGAAAAGGGCATGTGATATGGCGTCTTGCTCACTTTGGAAGCAAAGAATCAAGAAATGTGACCACTCCATGAGATAAGCAACAGCCCACATAACTACTTGTGTTCAAAACAGCTGTCATGTTAAGATGGCATCGCCCATAAGGTAGCCTTTCCCTCCCAATGAAATTTATTGTGGGGTTTCCTCGAGGGGAGAATGTCGTTGTCTGGGCTGATTTCCTTTCCATTTGGGAGCAAGCAGAGTTGAAGACCTGTCCAGGTCTTCCTGCCTGATCCTCTCCCGCAAACCACACTCAGCACGTTTCTCTCCCTGACACCCCTGCATGTGTGCTCTGGCTGCCTCCCTGCTCTCCAAAGCAGCTGGCTGATCTTTCCATCAGCTGTGGTCCTCTGCCTCCTTTCTTTTCCTCTGTTCAGCTTCCTCTCACTACTATTCAGGTGTTTGCAAGTTTGTGTTGAAGAGATCTGGGTGACCAACAGTTCCTAGATTTAAGGGATGCTTTGACCAATTCAAGCTGAGTATCTGCTGGTCCCAAGGTGGCAGTTTAAAGGAGAAAGACCAGTGATTATCTTTCATTAGTAACTATCCTAAGCGAGGCATGTGACCCAGAGGGTGCTGTGAACAATGCTCCTTCCTTTCTTCCACCACTTTTTAAAAAAGAAAGGCTTAAATAACCAGCCTCAATCAAATCATAGTGAAACACTCCAACTACAAGGGGTAGATCAGCAACAATCATAGAAAATTACCACTTGTCTACAAATTAATAATAACACATGTATTCTGCCTCACAAAACTGCACTTGGTGAGATTTTGATTGAAACAGCCATCTTTTTTAAGGAAACTGATACAACAAACTGAAGTTTCTTTGAGAAATCTTCATCAATATAAAAACTTCATGATTGTTAGCCCCAAACAGAACAGATTTCTTAACAATATGTTGAGTTTCATGACTCCCCCATGGACTCAAAATACAACCAACGTGGTTGGAAGTAAAAATGGACGGCCCCAAGGCTGTGTGCTCAAACCGTCTTGCCCTGGTGAGCAACCTAGTCGCTGAATTCTTCGCTAGCTGAGGTTTCCAAATTGTCTTCTGAGACAGCCCCACATATAATGTGTTGCAGTAATCTAACCTAGCACCAAGACCATGTTCAAAATGCTGTCATGACAAAAAAGCTTTCTTACACTGCAGCATACAAAGAAATATCTGACAAAAGTTGAACAGTTTGCAGCAATGATTTCCTAATAAATGTTTTATCTGTATAAATCGACTTTTTGATTATTATTATTATTTTGGTAAATGGCCACAAGGTTAAAAATAAAACTGCTGACTTTTATTTTAGCTACCCATGACCTTTCACTGGCCCCTTGTGACCCTCACAATGATTGCAAATTTTCTCTCATTCTGATCTTCCACCGACTGATGTCTGAGGCTTAACAGCTGGAGAACATCGAATGAGCTGCTTGGTCTTTGGGGTCACTGGGAGAGAGCCAAGCAGACATTCTTTACTGCTAATGACATTTCTGCACATAAATCCCCCCACACACATACAGAATACAAACTAAGCCAGTCCTCTGTTTTAAAATGGGACTAAAAATGGAAGTCACATCAACCGTGCTTCTAAACCAAGTCATTCCCTAGTGTTAAAGATATATTGACTCGAATTACAAAGGCAATTTGTTCATCACTATAGAATGAGAGTGAAGTTTGTGTTGCCCTTGACATTTATGAGGTTGAAAGGATGGTTTCACTAGTGTAGTGCAAGTGCTTAGAGTTCAGCACCTATATCTGCCCTTCACATCTTGTGACTCACCAAGCTGAATACAGCCCACCAACCATTTGCCAATTGGTTGAGAAACCCACTTCCCTCAAGTCCTAGATAGGAGGGACTATCTAGGATCCTAGATAGGCAGCAAAGATAAGGGGTTATAAGTAGCTAAGTCATACGCAGAGAAGAGCCATTGAGATCATTGAGTATGAGTTACATACATACAACCCAGGAAATCTATCAAGTTCCTGATGGACCATGTTCCATTTGGTGATCAAAAGTATCATTTATTCAGTACGATACTTATTGACTGCCTTTCACCAAAAATGGTCACAGAGTGGTTTAGAACAAAATAAATATAAAATATAATATATTATAAGCAAGAAAATTAAAAATAATTCTCATGAAATTCCTAAACAACAGAATTAGCAGCATCATAAAAAATGACTTAACCTATCAGCCTCTAAAAGCCACATGGTGAACATATATTGCATATATACCAATGATACAACATTGAAAAACATTCTTCCAGCTGCATCTTTACAAATGCAGTCTTCATGACTTTGTGTATCTGAATTGTTTCCCTCACAATTTGTACGGTCAGACTGGAATACCACCAGATTCTCCTGAACTGTACTTAAATGTTACCGGTATATTGAATTATTCTGAGGGGAAATGAGAAAAGAGAATAACATAATTCCCACCTGAATAATGCCGACTAGTTGTGTCTGACAAATTTTGTTAACCGTAATTTTGTTTTGCGTATTTTAAAACTATTTTTTTTAAAAAAAGCTGATAAAAGTGAGAGCTTTTCCTGGTATCTCTAAGACTAGGACAAGACACATTTCAGTGAGGAGGTGATTCCTCAGATGTGGAATCACCATAAAAAAGGCTTTTCCATGGTATCCTACATATCTCATGGAACACAAGGACTGCTCCCAGTGGCAGAAAACTTTGGTTATTGGCTTTGTCCCCAAGATATCAGAGTCAGCGCTATCACCTGACCTTACAACACTGTTTTCTGGTTCTACGGAGGTCAGTGCTTGGCAATGCATTATCTCTATGTTTACTTTCTTATCCCATAAGGGCCACTTTGTACATTACATGCAAAGAGATTAAAAAAAAAAACTTTGATTGATTTGTGCTTGCTTCTTTCCCTGATTATTGCTGCAAGAGTTAAGAGCAAAAATTCATTGGTTTCCATAATAAATAGAAAAAGCACTGCTAGTATAATAATGGCATTTGTCTTCTATATGAGTATGAAAGGACCATACTTTCCATTCGCTTCATCTACAGTTCAAAAACAATAGATACAGCTGCAGCCCTCTTCTATTAAATTTATTTGAGATTTCCCTGCTGATCATTCCCAGTGCTTGTCAATCTATAAAGTTTCTTGAGCCACACTCCTTTTGGGCTGTGAAAAATTTAAGAACCTATGCCTTTGAACTGATGCTTGATTCAATTTCTGCTAAAAAAGTTTAAGATCTAAAGTTGATTGCTATGTCTCTGAAGGGAAAGGGAGAGACAGTCTGTGAAGATAAAATTAATGAGACCCAGAATTAAAGACACCCATGTTAAAGGCTGAAGTTTTAATAAAAGTACAGTGAAAATCAGAAATGAAGAAATATTTCATTACATCAAATTTTCAAAAGATTCACTGCATACTTGAGCTTTTACATTTCTAAAGAAAAATAATATATTATGACCTATTTTAATTAATTTTATGTCTTTTGACTCATGCAATAAATTTTCATTGTACTGGCCTTTTAAAAGTATCTAAAATGTAAATATTTTCTAGTTTCTCTTTTTCTTTAATTCCAAAGTTCTTTTTTTTAAAAAAAATATAACAACAGTAAAATGTTCTACCACAATCACATCTGTAAAAAAGCAGGTGGGATTTTGTTGTTGTTCTACTCAGCATCAAATAAAAACACTGGGTTGAATCATTTATTTGTTAAATTTATATACCGTATTTTTTGCTCTATAAGACTCTATAAGACTCACTTTTTCCCTCCTAAAAAGTAAGGGGAAATGTGTGTGCGTCTTATGGAGCAAATGCAGGCTGCGCAGCTATCCCAGAAGCCAGAACAGCAAGAGGGATTGCTGCTTTCGCTGCACAGCGATCCCTCTTGCTGTTCTGGCTTCTGAGATTCAGAATATATTTTTTCTTGTTTTCCTCCTCCAAAAACTAGGTGCGTCTTGTGTTCTGGTGCGTCTTATAGAGCGAAAAATATGGTATACCAAAGGAGCCCAATAAAGTAGAGAGTTGGCAATGAAGTTGTTCTGCTAGTGGGTTCAAGGGGGTCTTCTTGCACAAGTTTTACAAGCAACTAGCTTGTAAAATGCACAAACATTTGCCCAATGGTTCTGTCACAGGACTTGTGGCAATGAACCCCTTGGTTCGGCAGCACTGAGAAACAGACCTCCGTAATCACAGTGGTCCTTGCAGTAACTGACTGGCACTAATGGACTGATAATACAACCCATTATAAATTACACAACTTTAAAATTTTGTCTGCGGTACTAAATTGTTAATATAAAGATTCTTAAAAAAATAGGGGCATGATTTTTCATTTATCCCAATGTGGTGTTTTAAACATGTGTTCATCTCTCACATTGAAATGATTAGGGTAGTTGAAAATAGTTTTAAGCAAGCAGCCTTTAAGACACATTAAAACCTTTTGATTACATGTAAGCTAAACTTTTCAAAGTGATTGAAACTGTCATCTCACATTCTAATTTTAAAAATAATTTTAATGTGTAGCTTAATAATTATATAATAAATGTCACATTCTTATCGTCTTAGATAAGCCCTTAAACCTTTTCAGCAGGGGGCCGGTCCACTGTCCCTCAGACCTTTGGCGGGGGGGGGGGGGCTGGACTATATTTTGAAAAAAAGAAAAAAGAACGAAATTTCTATGCCCCACAAATAACCCAGAGATGTGTTTTAAATAAAAGGACGCATTCTACTCATGTAAAAACACGCTGATACCCGGACCGTCCGTGAGCCGGATTTAGAAGGCGACTGGGCTGCATCCAGCCCCCGGCCTTAGGTTGCCTACCCATGCCCTTGACAAAGGCATTTGTGGCTGCAACGTTTAGGGCATATTGCAGAAATAAAGAATTCAATTTTCTTAGGCATTTGTGTACGTTATTCTTGAATGCTTCCTATTTTGGTTGTTTTTCTTTTTGGTTTCCTATAGATAGATGCAAGCGAATAAATTTTGGAGACTGGTGGTCAATGTTATTAATAAAATGTTTCCATGAGCATAGTTCTGGCTTCTAGCTTCTGTTTGTGGATTGATGGAAAACTATTTATTTGTGCTGATAAACTAGGAACTGTGCTGTATATTATAGGCCTAGAAATATTTTCTTTTACTCAGTTGAGGAAAGTGAACCAAATACCACAAAGAACAGAACTGTTTTAGGAATTCCATTTCAGTCATCATTAGCCAAGCTAACTGCATCACGGCAATTCTTGCACAGAAATCCTTTGGCAATAAATTTGTGAGGATCAGGGACCTAATTTATAATGAATGAACTAAAATTGTTCTTCTTGCTCCATTTCGTGTGTGTGTGTGTGTGTGTGTGTGTAAGATTTTCTTTTATCCATTGTATTCATCAACTGAAAACAAACATTTTAAAAAGTATATGGGCAATTGTGCTGGCATACCTCTGGTGGTGTGTATCTGAACTTCCTGTGCCATATTGGGGAATCCACCCAAGTGGGTGCCTCCCCCCCTCTCTGCCAAATGGGCAAGACCCATGGGGTTCCAGGCACTCACTCAGGGTCTGTCTTCCTCTGGAAGATTGAGACACCTTGAGTCTGCATGGAGGAAGTCTAGATCTTACAGCATGGTCATTTCAAGAGGGATGTGTCCTCCCACAGCAGTGCAGCCGGCCTTCAGCCAGCCTGTCCAATGGATCCCGGACCTTCTTCTTCCCAGCAACCCCAGCTCAAAATTCTATTTACCTGTCACCTCAGACCCAGTCACCCTAGCAATATTCCAGACCCAGTCTCTGTTCACACCACAGGGCACATTGGCAGATTGCATTTCCAATGGTCCTCAATGGCCCTCTTCTTCCTTAATGGTCCTAGCTAGCCAGGTTGTTTTGCAGAGGCTAGCCCAAGAATTCCTCTGCAGCTTATATTTCTCCCTTCACATCCCAAATAATCAAAATCTTAGCATTTCTAATAGGGGTGGGGGACTTCTGGTCCACAGACCTATCTTAGCTCACCTGCGAGGCGATTTCCCTTAAACCACACACATCTGTCTATAAGCTGATGTCACTAGGTAACTCCTGCTTTGCCCTGTACTGAACATGCTGTAGAAAGCAGACCGCTCTCCCCGCCCTATGGATCACCTTTGATAGGTGGGTGGTGTAAGCCCACCTATCAGGCAGCTGATGCCACCCACCTGTCGAAATTGGCATGTGAGGTGCAGGGAGATGAAGATCTGATTGGCACACTGGGCCAAAAAGGTCCCTCACCCCTTTTCTACAGCTCATCACCTCTGGTGGCGTATCTTAAGGATAGGGTTGTCTTCTAAAACTGTGGTATAGATTTGCTCAGTGAATCTGAGGAACAAGAGCAGGAATAATAAAACAAGGAGGAATTATAGCATTTCAGAATATTTTAGAACTATGAGGCTCATTCATGTCTAATTTTGGAGGTTTTGAGCATAATGCTTAATGAGTTAAAACATTTCAACTCCTTTTTTAAAATATCATCAAGTGCTTATTTGGAAACAACCATTTACAAAACCCTCAGAGATATAGAAACTTAGTTTCTTAGTTGGCAATAAAACACCTTCCTCTCTCCCAAAACACATTAAGGATGTCTAAAAGCCATGTTTGTGGTGACTTAACATCTTTTAGAGGAATGGTTTAAATCACCTCAGAACCTCTGGTGACATTTTGATTGCACTGATGTTAGTTGCTAATGAAGAATCAACTTTGCACATTAAAAAATTATTGCAACTTTCTTTACTGCCCAGGAAGGAAAGTTTACTGAAGCCAGCTATAGAGTGCTTCTTCAAGTGTGATCAGTGTATGCTCTTTATTCTTGCAACTTATGAGGATATTTTTAAGCAAAGGAGGATTATTTATTCTGCTGTGTGCCCATTTGCTCAGCCATTATGCTCTTCATGGCTCTGTGCAATAAACTTCATAACATGACACATTAATGGGGTTATTTAAACTATAATTGCTATGCTGTTTATGGTCAAATGCGCTGCGATTTCCCCAAGTTTACTTCCCACTCTGAAAATAATGACCAGTACGTGCTTTTGGAGGAGTCACACAGTAAGATAGAATGTCTGGAAAATACTTTCCTTATTAATGTCATTTGCTCTTTATTTGTATAGTGCAGTGGTGGCGAACCTATGGCAGGTGTGCCAGAGGGGGCACTCAGAGCCCTCTCTGTGGGCACAGGCGCCGTCGCCCCTCCCAACTCCCCTCAATCGTATGATTTGATGGCTAGCCCACCGGGCTGCTCTTCTAAAGCCCGCTTGTGTGAGTGGGAGCAAAATGCCGCCAGGCTTACTGGCAGTTCTACACCGGGGGAAACGTTTGAGCTGAACTCTCTCCCCTCACCATGCGTAAGTGCCAGATCCTCCCTGCTAGGGAACACACAGTGGAGGGCAAAGGAGACTGTTTGGTTTTTTTCCATAGGATTGTGGGGGGTTGGAAGGGAACCCGAGGGTCATCTAAGTCCAGCCCCCCTGCAATGCAGGGATCACAACGACAGCATCCATGGCAGGTGGCCATTCAGCTTCTGCTTTGAAATCTCCCAAAGAAGAGTTTCTTGAAGGGAAATTATCAAAACGGCCATGTTGTCATTTCCTTTTTCATGATTTCCCAAACAAGGATAATGCAAACTTTGACCTTTCAATAAAAAATTGTTTGTATCATTGAAAGCTCTGTTATTGTGTTTTTCTTTTAAGACAAAAGATGTTAATGGATGAGTCGTTTTTTCTAAACTAAAACCTCAGTATTCAGGTTAATTTGCTGTCATAAAAAAATGGGTTTTGGGTTGCAATTTGGGCACTCGGCCTCTATAAGGTTCACCATCGCTGGTATAGTGCTTCCAAGGGGCAAAACCACCCATTAAAATCAATGTTGTTGTTGTTGTTGTTGTTGTTGTTGTTAACTATCCCCACCCTATGTCTCTGCTGATAAGAACACATTAAGAGCTAATTCACACAGATTCCTATGACAGATGCTAAACCAAACTAGTCAAAAGTTTCCAGAGAGCTACAAATGGATGGCATTTCCCCGTTTTCATATTCAGTGAAGAGATAAAAATAAAGTGTTGGAAAGAGTGTGGTCAACAGGGCACAGATTTTGATATGGGGTGGGAATGTCCAAAAGTTCAACAAATATGTTTGAGGGATCTGTAGAATTTTTAAAAAATTATTAAGGCAGTATTCAGTTCTATCGAGCACTTGCTTTACTTTTGATATTTGAAGGAACAATTGAGGTTAATAAATTCAAAAAATCCACAAAAAACAGCTTACCTTTCTGATTATTGCAACAAGGCTGTAACTCAGTGCTGGAAGACACTTTCTGATTTCTGTACAGTGGTAACTCGGGTTACATACGCTTCAGGTTACATACGCTTCAGGTTACAGACTCCGCTAACCCAGAAATAGCACCTCGGGTTAAGAACTTTGCTTCAAGTTGAGAACAGAAAATGTGCTCCGGTGGCGTGGCAGCAACGGTAGGCCCCATTAGCTAAAGTGGTGCTTCAGGTTAAGAACAGACCTCCAGAATGAATTAAGTACTTAAACCAAGGTACCACTGTATTTCAAACTTATGGACTAATGCTTGGAGCTGTGCTTTTCTGAAAAACTTATATGGCATGCCAGATTCCTACAGGGAAAGGCAAAACCAGGCTCCTTTATGGCAGTCTGGTGGAAATTTTTAGACTAAACTATCAGACTTTGTTAAAAACTACCAACTCTTTGTCCAGCAGCTATAGACATCTGGGACAAATAATTTGTTCTATTCTCACCTCAGCCAGAAGAAACACACCCCTAATCCTTCTCTACCTTTGACCCTCAACTTTTTACTTGTCAGCTAATCCATACTGATCTTTTATATATTTTATATAATAGTATAGCAATGTTATCAACAACTGTTACTGCCATATGCCGTATGTTTGTCTGTATTTACAAAACATTCGTTTTGAAAAGGCTAATGAAATTCTCAGTGGGGTGCCACACATGTCATTACCATTGAAGCCAACTTGAATAAAATATGGGGCGGGTAAGATCTGCCCTGCATCATTGATCACATGACACAGTGCACACACACCATTGGAATGGCAATGCCCATCAGCTTTGGAAGGGCCTGGCCCCCTCAAATATTTTATGTGGAGGAGGCAAAGACCACTCAGCCCCTAGGAGTTGGCTCCTATGCATTGAGGTGATGTTACCTTGGCACTGCAGTCAGATACACTGAGGCATATCCAGTTTTCATTTTTACATTTTTGGCACCACATTTCTCTTCCTTCAATGACGCTTAGAAGGTAGAAGGAAGAGGTAAGAGCATCCTTAGGAAATTAGTCACTAAAATATTTTCTCTCTTGAACAGCAAGTAAATATGTTCACTAGGTTTATTCTCTTCCCACAGGGGCGAAATGTATTCCATGTGTGGGGTCTCAGAAAGAGCGGACCCAACACATGGACAGATGAACTTTCCACATACTTTCAGCACTAAACCTGGAAAGCATTGAACATATTCACTAAGCCTTAAGTACAGAATTATATAGGTAAAAGGTGAAGGTAAAGGACCCCTGGACGGTTAAGTCCAGTCAAAGGAGACTCTGGGGTTGCGGCGCTCATCTCGCTTCAGGCTGAGGGAGCTGGCATTGTCCACAGACAGTTTTCCGGATCATGTGGCCAGCATGACTAAACCGCTTCTGGTGCAATGAGACACCGTGATGGAAACCAGAGTGCCCAGAAACGCAGTTTACCTTCCTGCCACAGCGGTATCTAGTTATCTACTTGCCTTGGCGTGCTTTTGAACTGCTAGGTTGGCAGGAGCTGGGACTGAGCAACTTGATTATATATAAACATGCAAGGGCCACAATCTCTAAACTGCTCTTCATTTAAGCAGAGTACTTGCATGAGCAAAGTGGTGCTTGAAGTACAGAGGGGCTCATTCCTTTTATGTTGGCCCTCAGCTACTTTTTTTTTTAATGTTGTGGTGTAGTGGTGGCTAGAACTGGGGGAGATAAAGGGGCTTAAGGATCATGCCCCCTCATTTCCCGTGTAATTGGGACTATGTGACAATTGCTGCCCTTCCGTGTAAAGAAAAACCACAAGTTGTGCCTTCCCTTTTAATGGAAAAGGAGTTGTAATCTTGTGTACGTTAATGGCTCCCATCTTTTGCCATTCAAATAGCTGGGTATGTTATGGAAATGGAGGATTAAAAATGATTCAAGGTGAGGGTGGAGATCAGTTCTTTTTGTGGAGGTGGGTGGGGGCAATTTAAACACATTTCTTTTAGTATAGAGCATACAAACAGTTACGCACGAAAGCGAAAATTGCAAGATTATACATCTTCAAAGTCACATTCTCACTATTCAAGCAGAGCCATCAATTTTTCAAAGTACCTTCCATGCCTCCTGAGAGTGAAACTAGTGATGAGGAAACCTCCAGGTAGAATTCAGCGACGTAAATTACAAATACCAGCTTACGTGACAGATGATGCCTATTTATTTATAGAAGTGTTTTAAAGCATATGGCTGTAAGTGAAAAGTCAAACAGTAGAGCAGGCCAAGTTCAAGTGGAGAGAAAAATGGGGTGAGGAAACTCAAGTACCTTCAACGTCAGTTTCTCTAAAAAGTCCAAGAGCTATTCCTCTACTTTTTCATGCTGCGGAGCCTCAGAGGTTTCTACAACTTCCTTTAAAAACATATATGGGATAAGAATGTTTAATGCTTCAGAATGGCACTGTAAAGTTTAGAGCAGTGGTTCCCAATGGGAGGTCCGTGGACCCCAGGGGGTCTGTGCAACCATTCACATAACAAAAACTATCATAGATATATCAAATTTTTCAAAAGTAGGGGATCTATAGCTTGGCTTTTAAAAAGCAGGGGGTCTGCTGTACTTAGCTAATTGGGAACCACTGGTTTAGAGAAAAATCCCCTTAAAAACAAAAACAACCAAGGCCAAAATATTCCATGAATTGTTGCATGGCATTGTCATGGGCACATAAACTCACTGGTTAACCAAACAACAAGACAGCTCTACAATGAGACCCAGTGAGATCTCTCTTTCAGGTAGTTACATGCCAAGAAAGGACAGCAGACTGGGTGTCATTTCTTCTAGTGGGAGGAGTACCCCATGGGCCTGCAAGGAATGCTAGAGGAATCAATGTTAAAAGTTGCAAATAATATTTTTTTATTCTTTCTCTATTCTCAATACCATAAGGTAACCTTGCCTACTACTTTAGGGACAACACTTTTCTTTGAGGAGTTATGTTGCTAACTCCCCACCCCCTGCAAAAACCTTTAGTCCATCACCTTGTTTCCTTGCTTCTTTCTCCATTGCTTTATCTGCCAGGTGAGGATCTCCAACTGTGTTCTCATCCATAACTCCATGAGCTAGTACTTGTCCTGATGCACTCTGATGCCCACAGACTAGCCGGGCGCAGCTTGTCTCTCTTACACCTTTTAGCCCAACCTGGACTGTGCTTTCTGGGCCCTTCTCCATTTTCTGTTCCTGAGCCTAGTCTCCATTTCCACTTTCCTCCTGATACCCCCCCCCCCAGCTTTGATTACACTCTCCTTTGCTCAGTAGCAAATGTGATGACTAGCAGGTGACCCCCATGAGCAGCAGCCACCGCAGGGGCGCAGCGAGCGAAGTCCACTTGTTGCCTCCTGCATGATGTCTGCAAGGAGGTGAAGGGCACAACCCTTGCCATGCCCCCGGGCACTGGCAACACACGCTATGCCACTGCCTTTGCTTTCTACACACTCCCCTCCTCTCTGCATACTCTCCATACTGTTATGCTTTTAGCCCCACTCCCAGTGTCATGATTTCGCCTAGCTGGGCTTTCCTTCCTTTTGCCCCATCTCCCATTCCCCATTCTCCTTCTGCTTCTTCCTCCTCTTCCCTCCTTAGCTCTTGGTAACAGTTGAAATGCCTCTGATTTGGGACTTGACCCCACATGCTGCAACCCGCTGCCATGCTCCAGCACCCATTGATAGCTTCCTTGTCAGCTCATGGGCTCCATGCCCCTGATTGTGAGATACGGCTCTGAATCTACTCTGTACCATTTTATGTGTGTTTTTATTATTATTTATTAAATAGCATTATTTTAGTAAAGTGTTATAGCACCATAATACAAAAGTTAGCATGATAATAGTTGGCGTTATAGTGGTATAACTTACCTTCCTTATTTTAAAAAATAACATAGATGGAAAAGGTCTTAGCAATAAAGATTAAAAAATAAATAAATGGAGCTAATAAAATAGTGTCCACCACAAGGGCTTTAGAAAATACTTGCTGAGTTTCAAATGACCCCTCCCAGGGCACAATGTCATATCTACTGGTCTGGAAAAAACACAGTGAGATTTATGCCAAGAAGCAGCAAGACCCTGGATGGTCTCGAGAGTTACTTCTCCTTGTAGCTTGCAAGGGAGTGATTGAGTAGGTCTAGTACAAAGCTGTCCAGAAGTGCCATGCTTTGGACTGGAAATTCAGTGTTTCCGTGTTGCACATCTCCTAGCGGGTAATTGGTTTAATTTGTAAGTGAAAGCAAAATTTCCACTCTTGTTTGTCATCCGAAACTATTTTTTTTGCTAATGGTCATTTAAAAGCCCCAGTTCACTGGACGCTTATTAACTATTTAGTAGCAGTCATTATTTAACAGGACTGTAAAGTTAGCATTACATGAATTATACACGGTTTATAAAGTGATTATTTAGTCAGTGGAAAATCAAGTCCTGACATATTTTTTTACTAAGTAGGAACTAGGACATTCATCAGTAGAAGTGTTAAATTCTTAATCAGCGCAGTCTACTGTGGCTGATGTAGCAATCATTCAAAATTCCTGCTTCTCTCCTCCAGTCCGTGTGTGTGTGTGTCTCTGTGTGTCTCTGTGTGTATAGAGAGAGAAAGAGAGGGGGGGGGAGTATTTGATCCCCTGCTAAATTTGCCCATTTGCCCTCTGACAAAGAAATGACCAGTCCATAATTTTAACGGTAGGTTTATTGTAGCTGTGAGAGGCAGAATAACAACAGGAAAAACCCCAGAAACCCAGAAGACGAAAGTCAGAGATTGATGTGCATTATAATGAGTGAAATAAGTATTTGATCCCCTATCAACCAGCCAGATGTCAGGCTACCCAGTATCTTCACTGTATGTAAGGAGCTGAGATTAGAAGCACCTGCTGTAACGGAGAGGTCTTACCTGTAATCCCAACTCGTTACAGTACCTGTGCAAAAGACACCTGTTGACAGAAGCAATCAATCCAGTAGATTCCAAAGTAGCCACCATGACCAAGACCAAAGAGCTGTCCAAGGATGTCAGGGACAAGATTGTAGACTTGGACTGGGCTACAAGACTATTGCCAAGCAGTTTAGTGAGAAGGTGACAACAGTTGGTGCAATAATTCGCAAATGGAAGAAAAACAAAATAACTGTCAGCCTCCATCGGTCTGGGGCTCCATGCAAGATCTCACCTCATGGAGTTGCAATGATCATGAGAAGTCACCCTGAAAACAGTTGGTAACACTCTACACTGTGAAGGACTGAGATCTTGCAGAGCCCGCAAGGTCCCCTTGCTCAAGACAGCCCGTCTGCAGTTTGCCAATGCACATCTGAATGACTCAGAGGAGAACTGGGTGAAAATGTTGTGGTCAGATGAGACCAAAATCAAGGTCTATGGCATCAACTCAGCTCGCCGTGTTTGGAGGAGGAGGAATGCTGCCTATGACCCCAAGAACACCACCCCCACTGTCAAACATGAAGGGGGACATATTATGCTTTGGGGGTGTTTTTCTGATAAGAGGACAGGACACCTTCACTGCATCGAAGGTACGATGGGTGGGACCATGTATCGTCAAATCTTGGGTGAGCACCTCCTTCCCTCAGCCAGGGCATTGAAAATGGGTCGAGGATGGGTATTCCAGCATGACAATGACCCAAAACACATGGCCAAGGCAACAAAGGAGTGGCTCAAGAAGACACACATTAAGGTCCTGGAGTGGCCTAGCCAGTCTTTAGACCTTAATCCCATCGGAAATCTGTGGAAGGAGCTGATGGTTTGAGTAGCTACACATCAGCCTTGAAATCTTACTGACTTGGAGAGGATCTGCAAAGAGGAGTGGGAGAAAATACCTCCTGAGATGTGTGCAAACCTGGTGGCCACCTGCAAGAAACGTCTGGCCTCTGTAATTGCCACCATGTACTAAGTCATCTTTTGCAAAGGGATCAAATACTTATTTCACTCATTATAATGCACATCAATTTCTGACTTTTGACTTCTGGGTTTCTGGGGGTTTTCCTGTTGTTATTCTGCCTCTCACAGCTACATCAAACCTACCGTTAAAATTATGGACTGGTCATTTCTTCGTCAGAGGCCAAACGGGCAAATTTAGCAGGGGATCAAATACTTTCCCCCCCTCACTGTATATATAGGATACTGGTGCAGCATTGCTCAGCAATATTATTCCAACACGTACTTAAAGGCAAATGATATACCACCCAGTATTTTAATCAAAATGTCTGCCTAACTTTGGACAGGATAAAAAGAAGCAATCCCACATTTCTTCATCTGGATTGTTAAATAGTATGGGAACTCTTACGTTTTCCATTTTAAACTAGCAAAATGTCCTTTCTTTGCTGGTAGACAGGAATCCTTGGTCCGATCTACACTATACATTTAAAGCAAGATCACACCACTTTAAGCAGTGATTGGTTGCATCAAATAATCCTGGGAACTGTAGTTTGTTAATGGTGATGAAAGTTGTTAGGAGAGCCCTGGCCTCTCACAGAACTACAATTCCCCAAGTGGTTTAACAATCAGTCCCTCTTCTAGGGAATGCTAGGAATTGTAGCTTTCTGTGAGGGTCTCCTTACAGCACTTTTAACCAACTACAGATCCCAGGATTCCTTGGAGGAAGCCATGGCTATTCAAAGTGCCATGATATTGCTTTAAATTTATAGCAGAGATGGGGCGTACGTCACATGTTATTCACGTGTAGGATGTAAGTGTGTAGAGGAAGGCTGTGCTTTTAGCCCTTCTCACAATGTGACGTGTTTTCAGAAACCGCATGCTGTCCTTGGTTGTGTAAGAAGAAAGCTCAGAGACTGCATACTTCTGCACACAAGTACAAGCTCTACACAATCAGGGCTTTGGAATGAAACGGACATTTCCCAATTCATTGTAGCTGCATTAACTCCCTGTCTCTTAACCCCTCTTCTGCATCTGCCTGTTTCCCCTGCAAAGGTGCCCCATGCCACCAATTCTTAGATAACGAGAAGGCAGGAAAAGAAGTACTGCAATAGTCTGGAGTGTAACAAAACAATTATCTTACTTAGTTCTTAACTTCCTTTCTCAATCAGTATTAATCTTCTGTGTTTCTCCTTTAGTTCCTGGAAGATACTTAGTCCAAAACTATCTGTATTTATATGCATACATCAAGATCCAATTTGATTAATTGGACAACTGAAATAAGGCAGAAGCAGCCTTTGAATTTGAACAGCCTGTGCTGTTTTAAACATTTACTGTGAACACTAGAGAGCACCACAGAGTAAGGCTGTACTTTCGGAAAAGCCGATTCTGTAGTTTTGGAATATGAAAAATATTTGCTTCACAGTTTTCTTGGGTCCCCCCCCCTGTTTCTAGCTTCACAGTTAGGAAGAGATGTTTATGAGAGAATTTCTACAGTGGTATCACTCCTTTTGTCACTGCTGTGGATACACAACCTGTCTGTCTATCTGTCTCTAGGCACTGTGGTCACTGGCACAGGATTTCCACACTGTGGGGTTTAAGCTGCCAGCCTCTTTGTAACATCTTTGCCAACATCTTTGTAACGCAGAATTTTTGGCATAATAGCAGTATATATAATATATTTTTAATAACAACAGCAGCAGCAGCAACAACTATATAGAGGGAAATATAAAATGGCTCCAAAAGGGACATCATATTTTAGAATCATAGAATTGCAGAGTTGGAAGGGACCACAAGGGTCATCTAGTCCAACCCCCTGCACTCCAGGAATCTTTTGCCCAATGTGGGACTTAGATGCATGAGATGAAGAATCTCATGATCTACCAACTGAGCTATCCCAGTTTCCTTTAATTAGAGTGATGCGTCTTTCCACTATAACAGTTGCTCCCCTCACGAGGCTTCAACCAATCTTAATCTGGCTCAATTGCCGCATGTTCTAGCTGTGCAAGTCTCACTTGGTGTTACGGGAAGCCTGCAACTTAGGGAGGGGTTACTTCCAAAAATTGTGCCTAAAGCCAAAATTGTGTATAGACCAGTGGTGTCCAAACTTTTTTCAAAGAGGGCCAGATTTGAAGTGAAGGGCCGTGGGGGCCAACCAAAGTTGTTGATCTTTTTTTGGGATTGAAGTTGTTGAGGATTTTTTTTAGGATTATACCACAGGGGCCGGATTAAACTGCCCCCGAAACGGACTTTGGACATGCCTGATATAGATGAAACGCATTGGGTTCAATGGTGGGTGGCATTGACCAAGTCATTTTTCCTGTACATCTGTCCCCTTCTTAATTTTTTCTTTCTTGGGGTGGGGGGAAGACAAAAGGATGCTTGGGAGCTTTCAAGCACAGACCATACCTGGAAAGAGCAAAGAATAGGTAAGTGTAGATACACCTTAAGAGGAGTTATCTTAGACCTGTTGCCTCTGTGGGTGGGTGACTGTGGAGAGCAGAGTGACCTGCTTTCATTTTTTAAACGATGTATTCATGTATTTTGCGTTTACAGGTACAGCAATGAATTCTTTTTGAGAACCTGGACTTCATGCCTAAGCCATTTTGCCAAGTTTTCACAATTTGCCATTGGTGGCGGTGGTGGCGGGTGGGTGGGGAAAGGGATTCTTCCACATCAACCCACATTTATTTCTGAAATGGCAATTGACTCCTATCCTCCTGTAGATCAATCCATCTCACCCCTGCTCCTGCCTTAACAAGGCTTGCATTTCTGTACCCCATATGCTTGATTATTTAGGACTCACTGGCATGCACCCAAGGCCATTTGACATTGTGGCAAGAACTTAAGCTCTTCTGAGGCCCACTCTCCTAAATTTGAATTCAGTTTTCCTTCATGCATGAAGCTATACCTCCTATGATGAACACACTATTGTGGAAAAAAACCTCTTTTCACTTTTCAATACAAATGGTTGGAAACTGCTTGCATCTGAATGTGCCAGTAAAATTATCAAGCACAAAAGAAAAGAAGCAACAATACAATTGGCAATTTAAAGAACAGAGGTATTGTAACACAATAGAAAAACAGAAGAAGCTGGCATTATTGCACATAAATAGAATTGTCATTAATTTCTCACTTTAAGTAATGACCTCAGAAGCCTTTTCCCATGAATATTTTCTCACCATTGCTCTGCATCATGGGACTTGCTGTTTTATGGTTTTAAGCTGTACTCATGAATGCATATTTTTTTATGATAATGAAGATGGAATTATTATAATATAGTGATAATGGTTAGACTTGAAAAAAATATGAACATTTCCTTCAAATGGATGAATAAAACACTTAGATTTTTTAAAAAAATATATTTTTATTAAAGATTTCTTAGTTTACAAAAGTATGTGCAATGTCTCTTTTTCCCAGGTGCGTTTTCTACCGATCAGTTTCATTTGTTGTGAGACATTAGTGTTACATTAGGAAGAAAAGGGGGGAAGGGGGAGGGGGAAATGGTGAGTGGGGTGGGGTGGGGTGGCAATGCTTCAATTCTACTTATTGTATGTGTGGGGTTTTGTGTCAGCGTCACTTGTGTGGGTTCTTTACTATTCGCTTGAATTCCTTTGGTGGTGAGAGAGGTTGGGGTTGGCCTAGGGTGTGGTTGGTTGTCTTTGATTGGCTGTGCTGAACTTTGTTTTCATGTGTGAGTGGCGTGTGTGTGTGTGTGTGTGTGTGGATCAGGTTAGCCAGATTGATTTGAATGCTGTTGGTGGGTTCTTGTTGTTGTCTTGTTGGGCTGTGTATGTGATAAAGGGGAACCAAACTGGGGTGAAGGCGTCTTCTCCAATTTGTCCCCATGTCAGCTTCAGTTTGTTGATTAGTTTTTCTAATAAGGCTGCTTCCCATACTGTTTGATACTATTGGCCTATGCTTACTCCTGACAGGTAATAGTTAGATGTTTTTGAACATACAAATGTATGATGGTTATTTATTCATTTTCACAAAGGGGAAAAAAAAGCTTTACAAGTTTTAACTTAAACCAAAAGTTATTTTATCGATTGACTTCCCATCCTCCCCTTCCAGTTTCCATGCAAAAAATATAAAAATGCAGGTTTGGCACAAAATATTGCAAGAATGCCTAATGCTTCTTTGCGTGACACACAAGCATTGGAAGTTTCAGAACGGCCACTAGAATGTCTAAATTAGGATTAGAAAGTATCAGAACCACAATGTTTCATGTGATTTATTCAGTAGAAAACGCAAATCTGGTGGAATTGTGTCTGTCTTGCACAGCATCTAGCACACTTGGCCAGACTTGGCCAAAATGCAACATTCTTTCTTGGATAGCTGGGGACATGTATCATTCTGTAAATTGTGTGACTGCTTGTTTATCTGCAAAACGTCCAATCGGCATAAACAGATATTCTCTTTAACCAGGAGAGTAGCGGAAGCCAGATGGCACCAGATCATTGAGGGCTGTTTCATAAACTTTTCCTGCAATCAAAGCTAATTGAAGGAACACTAGATTGTAGGCATTAGCAGGTGGGCAGCACATGCAGCTGCTTCTGTTATTTAATTTCCAAAAGACTACACACATTTTTTTTAAAAAAAAGCGTCCCTGGGGAGGGACAATGTATGGGGAGAAAAGAGTCCAGCCCAGCTGTGACACTAGTTAGGCCTTTTTACATCATCTTCAGATGACTATCTGAACAAAAATAGTGAGAAAGGAAAAGCCACGGAAAACAGAAGGCAACATGCACATCATAATGACAAAAACACTGAAGAGCTAGAGCTCTATTCAAATGTTCATTTTCAAACGCGTGAAGAAGCCAGCAGGGACACAAGGAGCTAGCCTTGCTCCCTCGGTGGTGGTGATGAGGGGACACGCACACACACACAAACACACACACCAGTATTCTTACTCAGCTGAAACATGAGCTGCTCAGTCCAAGGGGAGCTGCTTCAACCTATGTAATACCTCCTTGGCTGGGCTGAGAAATATGGCTTCCTAGGGGCTCCATCCTTGTGTTGGCAACACTACACATCAAAGGTGTCCCTCTAAGCTGATCCTGCATTGGTCAGGGCCATGGCCAACACACACATCCTCACTGACAGGGCAAGGCCAGTTTTGCACAATCCCACAGGCCACCTTCATGCATTTGGTACCCATCTATTGAAAGGCACAAATGCTCCGATAGTGGGTTTCCACAGCCTTGTGTGTAGAAGACCAAGCCAGTGCTAAAGTTATTTATTCACATGTCTGCAGCCAATAGCACAGGACTAAGAACGGAAGAAGCAGGACTCTAGCAAAGTCCAAATGCAGGGTGTGATTAGACAACACTGGTTTTTTTCCCCTCCTGATACGTAGCAGTATCGTTGTAAGTTGAGTTACCAATGTTTTGCTGCCTTCAAGAGCTCTGGTGCATGCATTTCATCCCACTATTCCAGGCGTACCCCATTAACTTCAGCTCTTTCATTCCCTAACGGAATGTTAACCACTGGAAAACGAAACATTAGACTTAGCTGGATGCTCTGACAAGTGAAATCCAAGGGTAATGAGTCATATGCTACCTTTAAGTCTTTGTAAGAGAACTTTGGCAACTTCTTGATTCTAAAATAGCTCCACCGAGATCAAGTATATCTGTCTTTGTTGATGATTAGAAATAAAAGTTTGAAGCCAGGCTCTTGACTGCAGACAATTCCAGCATCTGAGCAATATTCTTCCAAGTCAGACCTAGTCAAATATTGATGCTGAAGTGAAATTGTCTACACATCAGTGCGCAGTTACATTAGCATGGCTTGAGAATGATCTTAAAGGAACCACAAGCCAGCAAGACTGATCCAAATAGACACCAGGATGCTTTGCCACATGGCTCAGATCAGAGTGTCAAGGTGATGGGCAGGTGTCTAGAGGCAATGATGGAGTGGATTCGGATGAAGACCTTGAGGCTGACTCTTGGATGGGTGGTTCACATGTCTGGGAATTAGATGTATGGACCCAAATTTAGGTGTCTTTATCCACCTCCGCCCCCAAAGGATCATGTTTCCAGTTTTGGAGTACTCCTGGATTCCAAGCTGTCACTGGAGTCTCAAGTCACTTCTGTGGCTAGGAGTCCTTATGCCCTGCTTATGCTATTTTGCCAGCTATGGCTGTTCCTGGCCTCAGTTGTCCCTCCTCTAGTGACCTTCCACTTGAACTACCGTAATGCACTTTTTCTGGGGCTGCTCTTGAAGACTGGAGACTGGAGGCTGCAGCTAGTGCATAATGTGGCTTTTAGGTTGGTAAGTAGGGCAGTCTGATGGGGTCATGTGACTCTGGTCCTGAAAGCACTTTGCTGCCTGCCAGTGAGCTACTGGGTCAAATTCAAGGTGTTAGTGTATGGTTGCCAGATGTCCCCGGATTTACAAATCTGTCCCCGGACAAAATCTGTCTCCAGAATGTTCCCGGATTTCATTTAATGTCCCCGGATTTATATTTTAAATGTTGTAGATTTATTAGTAGGGAATGAATGTTACGTGATTGGTTCAACAGCACAAGACACATCATATGGGGACTTCCGGTGAGGCAAAATGGCAGGCGCCACGGCAGCACGCAGCTCCTGAAGCCAGCCAGAGCCATCTGCGCTACCAGGCTGGCTCCGGGCTGCTGAGACTGCCGCTGCCACTGCTGAGGGGAAACCGGGGATGCCCAATGTGTCAACTGGGGGAACCGCTGACCCCACCCCCATGACCCAAATTGAGCCGGGAGCGAGAGCGCCTGGCCACCCAGCCGACTGCCCAGTGGCACTCTGGGGCCAGGAAAACCCCGGAGCCGACGCAGGGAGAAGAAGGAGAGGAGAATGAGAAGGAAGAGAGAGAAGGAGGAAGGAGAAAAAAGAGGGGAGCCCCAACTTTGCCGCGTCACTGCTGCCGCTGCTGCTGAGGAGAGGTAGGAGAGCAGCAGGAGGGCAAGGGCACGTGACCAAGCCCAGGCCCGACCCAAGCAGCTAGCGCCCCAAGAGAGCCTTCCCAGAGGAAGGCCGCTTGACAGAGGAGAACATAGAAGAGAAGATATTACTTCTTTTTAAAAAAAGAAATAACTTTTTTAAATAGCTTTTTTTTTCTCTTTTCAAAAAAGAAAAGGAAAAAAGGTGTCCCAGGATTCTTTGAAAAAAATCTGGTAACCTTATGTTAGTGCTAGCATATAAAGCCCTAAATGGCCCAGGACTCACATTTCTAAAAGATCATTTGCTCCATTCTCAACCACCTCACCCCCCATGACCAGCAGATGAGGCCTCGATGCTGCTGCCACGAGGGACTTTAGGGTTGGCGCTGCGCTGTCTTCCAGTGGTGGTTCCTTGGTGATGGAACTCCCTCCCTCATGAAATGCTCCCGCGTCTGGCATTATTAACTTTCAGGAGGAATTTGAAATAATTCCTGTTCACCCAGGATTTGCTTGCTGGAGAATACTGATCCTGGCAACCCTGAGATCACTGGATGAAATAATGTTTTTAATTGTTAACTGCTTTTAGATGTTTTGAACTGTAATGTGCTTAGAATGTTTTTGCTTTGTGGATCTGTTTGCTACCCTGGGCTCCTTTAGGGGGCCAGGCAGGTATAAGTTCAATTAATGAATGAAGAAAACATATAATATCATGTATGCTATGCAGTAATTGTTCATATTCTAAGTGGAACTGGGGTGGTGGTTGCTTCTCATTGAGATTAAGGAGCGAAACAGGGATTAGAAAATATCCAGGCTGCTAAATGCAGGATGAAGACTTCCAGAAAAGTCCATTCCTAGTAATACTGACGTGTTGGTGGGCTCAGTTTGGCTTGGTGGTATGGAAGCTGTGCAGATCTGAGCTAAGCCTGTCCAAGTTTGTTGCTGTAGTGAATTTGTTCTGAAGTTTCTTTCAGGCTGGCTAACCCTGCCTGTTATCCACATCTTCATTCCAGAATGTCAAACCTAGAAGCTTAGTATTCCACCACAGAGACATTCAGTGGAAAACAACGACACTGCAGATTTCAAGGCGCTTGATTATGCAGCAGAGTGTTTTTAAACATTCAAATTAAAACTGCAGCTGTTTATATTTCCCCTCTAATACTATATTATATTTATTGCGGTCATAAAGAAATTATATGCACAGCAAGAGTACGAGGTCACTAGTCTGTAAAATATCTGCATTTTATGGATATGTTTCGCTCAAGAAATAGAGTTTGAGAATATAGAAACAACTGATGTATAAAATGCACAGAATGTCATTGAGCACCAGTGTGAACAACTGTATATTTAGAGATATGCAAAAGCACAAGTTTGACTGTGAGGCATCCAAGCAAAGATGCAAAAATTGCTTTATAATGATATTCCCAAAAACTATTATATTAAAGATAAGGGAGAGAGAGAGAGAGAGAGAAGAGAATATTATGCTGCTGTAAAAGTTATTTAGCCAGGATATGAGCATGAATAAAATATTCAGTTTTCAAAAACCATGTCAGAAATTATCCTTAAGAAAAAGCAATGTTTTCATCATTCTTTTAACTCCATGATGCCCTAGTTGTCTTAAGGTCTAGTTTACTACATTACCATAGTAAAGTGAGATCCACTGGATTGCATCCCTGGCCTTCCTGCAGGACTTTCTTATAACAATGGATCCAAACTACAAGAAAGAAGATTCCACCTAAACATTAGGAAGAGCTTCCTGACAGTAAGAGCTGTTTGACAGTGGAATTTGCTGCCAAGGAGTGTGGTGGAGTCTCCTTCTTTGGAGGTCTTTAAGCAGAGGCTTGACAGCCATATGTCAGGAGTGCTCTGATGGTGTTCCCTGCTTGGCAGGGGGTTGGACTCGATGGCCCTTGTGGTCTCTTCCAACTCTATGATTCTATGATTCTATGATTCTATGACTTTTAAAGACATAGAGGAACTGATAGCCATGACAGTGTAGGAGGTACATTAGGCATAGAAGTTTCTGAGCTCTGGTGTGTGTCAGTAATGCCACCACTTCCTTAGGGTGCATAGTGGCCACTGTGGTGTGGGCCGCCCTCCAGTCACCAGCATTGCTGCAGCTTACTCAGACAGAACTGGGGATGGGGCAGGGCAGCCGTGAGGGCAAAGCTTTAGAGCTGCACAGCAGAGCCAGTCTGAGGCTCCTGCCACTGTGTTTGCAGAGCCCAAACCTTACCGCCATTCAGCCGCGCCCCAGCCAGGTAATCTGCAGTGTTTCTCGGGACGAGATCATAACTTGGCAAGTCTCTCCACTTGACCAGCTGCTACTAGCTTACTTTATTGTTGTTGTTGTTGTTTAGTCGTTTAGTCGTGTCCGACTCTTCGTGACCCCATGGACCAGAGAACGCCAGGCACCTCTGTCCTCTACTGCCTCCCGCAGTTTGGTCAAACTCATGCTGGTAGCCTCGAAAACACTATCCAACCATCAGCTTACTTTATTAGTATCATGCTATTTGAGATAAAGAGATGGTTCAGGTATTTATTTCAAATCCACATTCCTGTAATTAAGCATGCAATTCATGTTCTACTTCATCCAACCAGACAAGGTTATATTTTTTGAGGTTGGCTAGTTGTGTGTGTGTGTGTGTGTGTGTGAGTGAGTGAGTGAGAGAGGGTGTGTGTGTGCAGACCCTCCAAGTGTCTCTATTTCCCAGGGACATTTCCAGATTTACATAAGTCATTCCAGTTTCTGATTTGAACCCAGAATGTCCTGTTTCTCCCTATTTTCATCAGAGAACTGTTGGAGGGTATGGAGTTATGTGACCCCCCCCCCCGAGTCAAAGAGATGAGTAACTATACAACATTTAGACATCTGAAGGCAGCCCTATATAGGGAAGTTTAAAAAAATGTTTTATTATGTTTTTATATATGTTGGAAGCCGCCCAGAGTGGCTGGGGCAACCCAGTCAGATGGGTGGGGTATCAATAAAACAACAACAATAACAATATTGTTATTATTATTAATTCTTCCCTTGACATGGATGAAGGATTCTTTGTGCTTGCAAGGAAATAACTGTGTGTGAGCAGGACAATAGAGTCCGGAAATGGTTCCTAGCTGGGGAGTCACATGTAAAGGACAGGAAAAGGGGGGTGCTAAGGAAGAAGGGGTTTTCTGATTCTCTATGTACACAAAAGAAACCAAGAGTCTGGGATGAGAAGGAGCTGGGGGAAATAAACCCCTTCCCTGTGGCTGATCCTAAACAGCCTTGCAATTTGCCCCACTTGCTCCCTTTTTGCACAAAGATGATTTCCACAAGTCATCACCAAAATGTGCTTGGATGCCTTCCCCAGAGGTGTCTTTCCGCTTGTCATTTTGCTGCCAGCCAATGAATAATGAATTGGAGCGATTATGGAATCCAGTAGGAGCCGATGTACACAGAAGCAAGGAACATTTCCAGGAGGAAAGAGATGCAGAGCTTCAGTAGCATACCAGATACAAAGGGACTGCAGCATGACAACACCTCCAAACTGCCTGCAGTGGAGAGGCAGTGTCCAGTGATGGGGGAAGGAATGCAGAAGAAGAAGGGGAGGAGATTGTTGCCAGCCGTTGCAACAAGACTAGAATAAACTACAAGAAGTGCTAGCAGATACCCCTTGACATGACAGTGCTCAGGCAAACTTCTACGCCAGCATGGAGCTTGTCTACACTCCTGCATGTCCCACCACCAGGAAAACCCACTCTTTACTGCTGAATCAGAGCAAATGTCAATTGGGTTTTCTGTGGACTGACGTTTGCTCTGATTCAGTGGTAAAGAGCAGGTTTCCCTGGGAAAACCTCTTGGACCTGTGCTTTATAAGCACGGGGCAAGTGGTAGTGTGGGCACGACCATGGTGATAAGAGCAGATCAGGGTTTTGTATGCAATAGACGTTGGAGTACAGCTATCTGATACCATAGTAAAATCAATCAATAAGAAGACTGGTAAAGTTATAAACAAGAATGTTAACACTGAGTGGTTACAGTGGAGAAGCAATTTCACACAAGAGGCATCTGTGAGTGAGATATTATATTCTAAGGGCAAACCAAGGTGATTCCGTTTATTATTGTGTCTGGGGACAAAGAACCAGCACTGGGATTGAAAACCTGCCATGCCCAAGGCCTAATTAAGATTGGCTCTGGTTAATCAAGACACCAGAAGCCCACATAAATGCAGATACCCAGATGCTTTTGATGTTATAATCAGAACAAACCTTGAGTATAAAAGTGGGAAGAGCCCAAAAACAAGTCAGTGATAGGGCTGCCATAGGTCTGGAATTTCCCGGACATAGCCAGGATTTGCACATCGAAAGTGGTGTTCAGACGTATCGTAATTCTCAAAAAGTGGCTAAAATGTTAGGGAAAATGCCGGCATTTGGCAGCCCATATTGAAAAGCTCAACATCTTTTGTGTCCGGATTTTCACTTTTTGAAATATGACAACCCTATGATACATTTTCCTGGAAAAGTACCATTGGCCCTCAGGAACAGACTTGGGAAAGAACACAGTGGCTTTGAGATGTTTGAAATAATTGGGGGCGGGTGGGAGCAGAGCTCAGTGAATAGGTTCATTCATTAGGAATTATAGGGGCAATGGTGGAACTAGATCACTTTAGGCATCTGTGGATATAAAAGGGCTTAGCAAGTCTATATAAAGAGAAGCATATTCCAGATGCTACCAGGGGGGACATATGGGTGAAATAACAGAGGCAAAATACATTTTCCCTGAAGGATTCTGACAAAGACTATTAGATAAAAGGTGTTTGTGATGATGCACATTCAATGAGCCAGATGAGGGGCATACAGACAAGTGAGGGGAAGAGCGGGATCACACTTATTAGCTACACACCTGAGTGCTAGCACACCTACTGGCAATTTTCCTCCAGTGGCTCACTAGTTTAAGAGCAGTAGCACCCAAGGTCAGGTCACACCCAATATGGCAGAGGTGGGGAATTGCTGGCCAACAGGCCAAAAGTGGCCTTCCAGGGGTTCAGTTCTGGCCTGTGAAGTCATTTCCCCAAAATCACACCCATGAGCCCGACATCTGATGCTATTTGTGACAGTGATTTCGGGGCAGGTGGAAACGCTGCTACCAATGTACACAGGAGCCGTAAAGTGTGCTCCCAATGGGATTCAGCTCCACTGCATATCAGCTGGAAGGGGTTAAGCCAAACCCTCAGGTGCTTTAAAGCACTGTGCAAGGCCGTTTGCAAGCTCTGCTCGGTGCTTGGAAGTCCCACCTTTGGGACTTCAAAGTGCCCAGTCCTGTGATGTTGTTGTGATGCTGCAAACTGCCCTGAGATCTTCAGATGAAGGGTGGTATACAAATTTAATAAATAAATAAAACAAATAAATAAATAGCAGGTTATGGACAGATGGGATGTTCATACTGGTACTGTAAGTATGCAGAGGATTATCAGTGGCAAGGATGAAGGGGTAGATGAAACGCAACCTGAAGTGTGTGGCTGGAAACTCTATTTTGGAGCCAAGCCAATGGTCCAGGAGGGTTGTTCTCAAAAGAGAACTGCCATAGTACTGTACTGGTTAATCATGAATTGCCTTGTATAACTGATGCTCCTTTCTTGGGAAGACATTAAACAACAAACAGTAGTGTGTGGAAAACTGCTTCTTTCCATAAAATAATAACAGCTCCTCCTAAAGTTACTTTTCTCCGTGTATTAGTAGCCACTGGGGTTTAAATGCACATATTTGAAAATAAATGTAGCTTTAGTCTCAGAGAAGTGTAATCCTAGTTCTTGCTGTTTTGTCCTCCAAAAACCTGTCCCAAGGTCCTCTGGAAAATGCCTGCAGGGCTACAATTGCCGCAGAAGAGGCAAATCCACTGACGTAGCTCTTGAAGATCTCTTCACTCCTGCTATCTAACTTTAGCTCTGCTGTCGTCACAATTATATAAGGAGACATAAAGAGGCTTTAAAAAGATGAGTCATCTCTATTTTTGCTATGTCACTTCCCTCAGTTTGCCTCTGTATACCTCCAGCAAGCTGGCAATCAATGAAACTATTGAGGTCAGTAGATGGAAGATGAAAAACAGTTGGCATGAGTTCCAGGCTGATGACTGTGCAATTATCTCCCTCTGTGACGAATGGAATTATATGAGCTGAGACTTTAATGACAGGAATAGCCCAACTTGTAGGTGGCCTGCAAGTGGCGGAGGAAGAGGAGTGTGGGGGAGTGCCCCCCCGGCAGCGCGGTCCTGGTAGGGTGCCATCGCAGCTGCCCCCACACCTGCGCTGGGCCCCACAGCCCCACAGGCGGCACGTCACACCCCCAGGATGCCTGCCATGCCCCTATGGGCAGCGCACCACACCCCCGTGTGCCAGCCAGCCCCACCCCCACCCATGAAGCTCCACCACTGTGGCCTGCACAACTGGGATTCTCTAAGCTGAGTGCCACCACTTATGCTATGTTGTGCGATCCGCCAGATCCTTTGTTATTGCAGACCATCCACACAGCTAAAGCAGTTCCTGGTGGACAGCTGTAAGCGGCTGGTTGGTTGCATTCAGGCATCATGGAATGAACAGAGGTGGATTTAGGGCAGGGCAGACTGCCAGAGCCTTGGGCCTCCTTCCCAAAACCCATCTCAAGAGCAAGGGCTGCTGGGGAGGGTGAGAAATGGTTGGCATTTTCTGATGTAACTTCAGTCTTAATTTTTTTAATTTTTTTTTTTAACATTTAAAAGCATAGCAAGTCAGCATGCAGGACCATGAAACGAAGTGCTAGGTTTTGGTGGGGAGGTGGTGTGGGGGGGGCAACTTCAGTTGCCCCCCCCCCACATGAAATATAATAGCGGACAACCAGGCTGTTGAAACCTGCTCTGTCTGAGCACAGCCGTCCAGCTTGCAAACCTCACTGCAGGTGGGTCGTTACATCCTATTCTCTCAGCCCATCCTGCAATATGGAGATGAAAGCAATGGATGAGATTGCAGGTTTTGCATGAACCAATGCTTGTGCTGGTGTTGGGGCGCCTGCTTTGTCCCTGCCAAGCTGGCTGGCTGGGCTCTCTCCTGAGTGGGCAGGCACTGTGCGCCCTTTGAGTCCAGCTTCGCCTTTGCTGACAAGGCTGGGATCCAGGGGTGTACGGTTGCTGAGTCCTCACACTGCCCTCCCCAAGTGGCTTTGCAGGGTTCAGATCCAGAAAGGACAGCTCGAGGAGGACACAACCGCCATGCTGCTCCAGGCTGGTGTTGCTCCAGCAGCGGCGGTTGAGGTGGGCTCTGTTTGTCCTCCACCCATCGCCCTGCCCCTGGTGTGGATGCGTGCACTCACTCACTCACACACCTGTATACACTGGGAAGCATGGAGACAAGCTCCGTCGCTGTGGGCAGCACAGCAGGGTTGCTGTAAACCACTCAGAGTTTGACTTGCAGTATTCAGTGTGCGAGGCATGATCAAGCAGGCTGTTCTAAGTCACTCTCTCACAACCGTTCCAGCCTGTGGTCACTGTGGTCAGTGAACTGCATTTTTTTTAAAATACAGTGGTACCTCAGGTTACATACACTTCAGGTTACAGACTCTGCTAACCCAGAAATAGTACCTCGAGTTAAGAACTTTGCTTCAGGATGAGAACAGAAATCATGTGGCGGCAGCGAGAGGCCCCATTAGCTAAAGTGGTGCTTCAGGTTAAGAACAGTTTCAGGTTAAGAACAGACCTCCAGAACAAATTAAGTTTTTAACCCAAGGTACCACTGTACATGTATTTTTGAATGGTCCACAGCAAGTCGGAACTGGGTTAGAAAGGTCTGGAATGCTTCTCTTTACTGACACCTGTTTTATGAGCTGCCCAACCTCAGGTACAGGGTACTACAATGGTGCTCAACCTCAGCTAAAGGGAATTTTTGCAGTTCTCCATTCATTTCTATTGGCAGCATACAAATAGTTTCTCAGTAATATTTTCTGCTCATGTGTGAAGTACATCACACCAGAATAAGCACAATCGGTCTCTTATGTCTGAGATCAGGGAGAATATCTTCCAGGAGAGCATGCAGCAGCCAGCTGTTGCCTGGATGCTGAACACTCTCCCCAGTCAGGTCTCCTTGGCATCAGCATTACAATCTTTTTGGTGCCAAGCTAAGCCTTTCCTCCACCCCTCAGCATCTGATGATTATTTGAGGGATTGCTTCATGTTTCTTTTGATCAGTATTGGTTGATTTATAATAGCATCAATGCAGTTTTAAGATTTGCTGTAGTTTGATATGTTCATTTTGATGTTGTTATTATGTTTTAATTTATTGTTATATTTGCAAGCCACTTACCTACCGTTTTTTTTGGTAGGCCATTGTGTTATGTACTGAAGTTCTCACCCTGGGCCAGCAGGGGGATACTGTAGATAGTTATGCAAATGAAGGATCGAAAGTGACGTTCAGTGATTGGATAGTTTGTATGCAAATGAAGGATCGAAAGTGACATTCAGTGATTGGATAGTTTTAGAAAATGGCAACAGTTACATTGTTCTGGAGCGCTATATAAGCAGGCTGACTGAGCTGCTCAGCTCAGTTCTGTTCCAGCTTAGAAATAAAGAGCTGCTTTGGAAGAATCGCTGTGTCGTCTGATATGTTTGCCCACAACTTAACACACTGAGAAATTTAATAAATCCAAATCTATGTGTCTTTGACTCTTTCCCCCCAGACACTCTGCTCCTTTCCGTTCCCTTCTCCCTCTCACTTGCCAGTTTCCCCTGTCTCAGTCACTCAGCATTTTGAGCTATGATGTTATTATGGGTCCGTCTTGGCAGGGGCGGATTTTGGCAATATGGTGCTTTGAGTGAGGACAGAATTTGGCGCCTACCCCCAAATATTTCTTATTTTCACAATAATTTGTTTTGGTACAGTTGCTTTCTTATTAATCTTCTTAGTAAGGTAAAGGTAAAGGCACCCCTGCCCGTACGGGCCAGTCTTGACAGACTCTGGGGTTGTGCGCCCATCTCACTTAAGAGGCCAGGGGCCAGCGCTGTCCGGAGACACTTCCGGGTCATGTGGCCAGCGTGACATCGCTGCTCTGGCGAGCCAGAGCCGCACACACGGAAACGCCGTTTACCTTCCCGCTGGTAAGCGGTCCCTATTTATCTACTTGCACCCGGAGGTGCTTTCGAACTGCTAGGTTGGCAGGCGCTGGGACCGAGCAGCGGGAGCGCACCCCGCCACAGGGATTCAAACCGCGACCTTTCGATCGGCAAGTCCTAGGCGCTGAGGCTTTAACCCACAGCGCCACCTGCGTCCCTAACACTTCTTAGTAAGTAACTTCTTAGTAAGTAACTGCATAAATATAGGCCTTGTTGTTGTTGTTAGTTTGTGCCCCCCTAGGCTTGGTGCCCTGTGCGGGGGAACTGCCCACACCACCCTAAATCCAGTGCTGGTCTTGAACTTCCCCCACGTCTGCCATTTTCCCCGTTAGAGCTCCCACAAAATGATGTTACCTGGGCCTTTTGAATGGGGCATTGTGAAGCAACAGCTGCCAGGAGGCAGCTGACAAGGGGAAGGATCTGCAACAGCAGCATAATAAACCTGTGTGGGTTTCTTTTTCTCTTTCTTTTCTTAAGTGAGAACAGTAACCAAACCAACAAAAACCCACCACAGCTGCCACCGCTACCTGGTAAACTTGTGAATAATTCCACCCTCCGAAACTGCCTTCCAATTTGTTCCCATACACACCATTTTCGCATATGCTCACTCATTATTTCTGTAAGCTGTAAGGTTTTCTGGTGATAACTTTTGGCTGAGCTCTACTTTTGATGGACAGAGCTGCCACTGAGATTTTGCCTGAAGCAAAATTCAAAACTAATTTGTTCCTTCTCCTCAAGTGGAACAACTGAAGTGTTTCAAGGGAAGTTTTTTTAAAAAAGAAACACCTCAAAACAAACTATAAGCATAAGTCTAATACAGATTTACAGAAAAATAAGTTCCATTGAGTTCAACGGGGCTTAAGTCCAGGTTTGTGAGTGCAGGATTGCAGTCTAAGAAAAGCAAACATTTCTTAAGCGCATTATTGGAATCTACTGATGGAGTCTGTCAATATTTAGGAACAATTCTGGGCATTTACTTTTAAAGAGATTTTGGAGGCTCTTTTCAGGGCTGTTGTCTTTGTCCATGGAGTTTTCTTGGCAGGGATACTGGAGTGACTTGCCGGTTCCTGCTCCAGGTGCATCATGTTTGGTCAAAACTCTCCACTATGACCTGCCCATCTTGGGTGGCCCTGCACGGCATAGCTCATATCTTCTCTGAGTTATTCAAGCCCCTTCGCCACGGCAAGGCAGTGATCCATGAAAAGACCCTGATGTTGGGAAAGATGGAGGGCGCAAGGAGATGGGGACGACAGAGGACGAGATGGTTGGACAGTGTTCTTGAAGCTTCCAGCGTGAGTTTGACCAAACTGCGGGAGGCAGTGGAAGACAGGAGTGCCTGGCGTGCCCTGCTCCATGGGGGTCACGAAGAGTCGGACACGACTAAACAACAACATTCACGGCTGGGTGGAGGAGTATTGTGTGAATTCTTGTTATGGGGAGCTGGGAGGGAGGAGCACCTTAAGAAATGCATGTGGGACACATATTACTTACATGCTCACTGGACATTTAGCAGAGAGACCAAGAGGCCGTAGCATCTGTATGTCTCTATGCCACTTTGCATTCAAATGAATCCCAAAGCTCAACAACAACAACAACAACAATTTTATTATTTATTAAACTTGTATACTGCCCTTCATGCAAAGACCTCAGGGTGGTTCACAGCATAACATAAGAGAAGTTCATAAGATCATAGTAGAACATCACAAGAGCAGCATAAATCATATAATATAATTAATAAACCACCAGTAAAACAATTACAATATTAGCAAACCAGCAACTAAAAAACCAAGCTAAACATCGTAATTACAGCATAAGTCATATTATATGATTAACAATTAACCAATAATGCATTTATAATCTATAAAACATTATTAACAATATGGCAACTAAAAAAAGCTAAACACAATTAAGTTCATACACACACTCCCCTCTCTCTAATGACTCATAATCGTTCACTCTGTTCAGTTAATTCAAATGCACATAAACATCCATCATACATGGGACCCTGATCTAACAGACATACCGACAACAGAGCTATACTTTAACTTATTAGTTATTAAGTTAAACCTGTGGCCCAGCCTTCCGACAAGCTTGCTCTTTAACTGTGCATAGGGGGAGGCCTGGGAGAATGCATGAACCAAGTTTATAAATTCTGAATAAGTTAGATACATGAGGAAACATTTCACAATATGTCTAAAGCAATGTGACTTAACTTCGCTTTCCATAGACATGTCATGTGTTAAGTTGTGGGTGAACATATCAGACGACACAAACAGCTCTTGTTTATTCACAGGCCAGAACAGAACTGAAATGAAGGGTTCAGCTAGCCTGCTTATATAGAGCTCCACTACAACGCATCAGTAACACTTTCTGTAACTATCCAATCACTTAATGTCACTTTCAATCCCTTATTTGCATATGTGGACCTGAGTGAAAACTATCTACAGTATCCCCCCTGCTGGCCCAGGGTGAGAACTTGAGTACATAACATCATGGATGCAGGGACACCACCAGGTCTGCTGAAGAGCCTCCATCCCTGTCACCTGGGATCAGCCGTTACATCAGAGAAGGGAAGAGAAGGGACACTGGTCTCCTCCATCAGGCAGCTGAGAGACCAGCAAGTTTCAGCACTTCGTGTCCCTGAACTCTTCCAACCGCTGCTTTTTAGAAAAATTCATCCCTACATTTGCTTATTTCCTCCTCCCTCCCAATTCATTCTCCTTTTGTGCCATGTATTTTTAGTTAGTAAACTTGAAGTCAGGGACTCTTTTTTTCCAGTGATTTGTGAGCCATACTGGGATTCTCCCTTTTTAAATAATCCTGCTTTTCATCCAAAAAAAACCTTTAAGTACATAAGTAAGTAAAGAAATAAACATGTTCAATGTCTATTATGGCATTTTACAAACACTGCTTTGTTTTAAAATGCTTCATGTCTTCAGTAGATAAAATATTTATCTGCAATCTCTCTTAACGTGTTGGTTTTGTTCCTTAAAACACTAACCACAGGCTTTCTTATTATATTATTTATAGTTGGAGCTTCAGTGGGAGTCCTTTGCATCTTTAAAATCTGAAGACTCGTCTGGCATCAAAGGAGGGCAGTGTCTGTGGTGAATCAATGCACTTCAGTTGTACTACTGCCTTTGTTTCACAGCAGAAAACACAGCCAATGGCTCTGTTGAAAAACACGGCTGCCAGCAGCCTCTTGCCTGCCACAACCATCACCACCATCAATGCTTGCCAACACGGCTGAGCTGAATGTTCCCCCCCCCCCCCAGGATTTTTGGCGTGTAAAGGTAGGTGTGTGTGTTTGTGAACCAGTTCATGAAAGTCAACCCCTCAGTCGTCTGCCTGCTTTATCACCTGTTTGTGGCTCTGGCAGGGGTAGCACCCCAGCCCAGCTGTTTAAGACTGGCAACATGTGCCAGCTGCTGTGCTTGGCACCATCTGACATTTCCAAAGGCAACCCCACTTACGTTGCAGGAATCCAAATGAAATGGCAACAGAGGATGAGAAGTGTGGCCAGACCGTCTCTCAAATGGTTGTCCATTTACTACCAGGCCTATGCTAAATGGTTGTCCAAGTCAAAGGTGTTACTATTAATACATAATACAACTTGGGACCAATTTACCTAGGAGATCACTTTATCCCACATGTGCCCACTCGACCACTTTGATCGGCAGAACTGGCATAGTGCAGGCGCCACACAATAGCTGCTCTGCATTTGTAAGAAGGTAAAGGTAAAGGTACCCCTGCCCGTACGGGCCAGTCTTGACAGACTCTGGGGTTGTGCGCCCATCTCACTTAAGAGGCCAGGGGCCAGCGCTGTCCGGAGACACTTCCAGGTCACGTGGCCAGTGTGACAAAGCTGCATCTGGTGAGCCAGCGCAGCACACGGAAACGCCGTTTACCTTCCCGCCAGTAAGCGGTCCCTATTTATCTACTTGCACCTGGGGGTGCTTTCAAACTGCTAGGTTGGCAGGCGCTGGGACCGAGCAACGGGAGCGCACCCCGCTGCGGGGATTCGAACCACCGACCTTTCGATCGGCAAGCCCTAGGCGCTGAGGCTTTAGCCCACAGCGCCACCCGCGTCCGCAAGAACTTGGGTCTTTTAGTGTGGCAGTATGTGCGCTTTGGAACTCCCTGCCTATTGAGATCAAGCAGGTGCCTTGACTGTACTGCACTGTACTGTTTACTGAGCTGCGCTTTCAAGCTATGCCCTCCACCATCCTACATGGATGATGTAACAGGGTACTATAGGAAGACAGACTCTGTATATGTGGGCAAACTACAGGTGGAAGACATCTTGCATTATTTGCTATATTGCCCACTATACATTGGACCCAGGAGGCAATTTCTCACCTTACCATCCGTACAGAAAAGATGTCTCCCCCCGGCAGAGAAGGTCCTATGGCTTCTTAGAGATGTAAACACTTCAGTGACTCATAAAGTCAACATTTTTGCTTTGGTGGCCAAAAAGATCAGAAAGAAGACCCTGGACAATATAGCAGTGAGCTTTAAGGAAGATGCAGAGATCTCAATAGAGACCCTTATTTGTGGCGTGACACCCCTTTTGCTTGTATTTATTTTTGATTCAAGTTTGTCATGGCCAATGGCTAGTACAATAAAGTTTTTTGGATTGGATTGGATTGGAGATAAGCCTACCCAGCTCTTTAGAAGGTTGAGGTAATTTTAATCTGTTTTAGTATTTTAACTTTTGCATTTTTAAAAGTATGGTTTTCTTCATTTTCTTGTTTCATCTTCTTGTAACCCGCTTTGAGGTTTGTTTGTTTGTTTGTTTTTCAATCAAGTGGTGTATAAATTGCATTACATAAATAAATCGAAGGGTGAACGCTGTCACTCACTCTGTCTAGATTGAGCTTCAGTTCATTGACACTGGTGTGACTCCAGACACTGCAATACGTCAACACCCACAGTCTCACCTGAGCCTGATAGCATCCCACAGGCAGTCTACAGTCACAACCTGGACAAACCTGCCTAAACGTAAGGAGGGAGAAGTGGAAATCCAACACGGGGCTGCCATTTTCAGTGGCAGTGCTCCTTCAAGCGTTATGCCAAGTTTCACCATAAGTAACTCCACACATCCTGGTTCACCTACTTTGTGCATGCGTTGAAGAATGTCTCAGTGCATTGAGCAGCTGATAAAAGAAGGGTCAGCTACTGAGCTCATTTCTCTCTGGGGGAAAAATATCGACAAACTGCTGAGGGGGATTAAGTTGAGATGTGCCACAGTTTGCAGAGGAGAAAAACACTCCCCAGCCCCAAAAGTGTTTGTCAGCTGCAGAGCAAAGCACTTTAGAGGCTGCACAGAATGCAATCGTATGCATGAACAATAAAACGCTTCTTGATGATCCTCTGCCTCACAGTTCATTTGCTTGAAAATCTCTTGGCAGCCACCTGGATCAGGCTGAGGGGAAATGTAATACTAAACCCCTAATCTGACAGTGATAAGCTGGTGACGATGATTATTCATGAGTTTCCAGAGAAGGGTGCAAGGGTGGAATAGACCTTGAAGAGGCAGATGCCAACTCTATTCTTTCAAATCTAATTTCAAGGCCTCGAATGAATAGAAAGCAACCTAGCAACATAAGGTTCACTGTAGTGATGAAGGTGAATAACACTTTTTAATAATTAGCATGGAGTCTTAATTGCAATAATTTTATGTCAGGGTAGTTTCTGGCAACTATTTTCCTACCCAATAAAATTCCCAATTTTTTAATTAAGAGATTAATTTATAAATAATGGGCTCTTTAAATGAATCTTCAGCTGGCTTCACAGAGGAACAATTTACTAAGGACAGAGATGGCACCCTTTCCCCTTATTGCAAAAAAGGGAAAAAAACACAAGGAGTATTAATTGGAAAGAATATCTGCACTACAATCTTCAGGTTGATTGGGATCCAGGCAGGTCTGTCTGTGCTTCCCATATTAAAGAAGTATAATTTTGCAGACACCATTTTATGCCAAAATAACGTGTATTCTGCAACAACCATGAATTATGCAGATGACCTTTCCATATTTGTTTCTTATTTTTTATAATTTATACTGACTCCCAATTCCTGGAATCTCTGCTCAACCTTCCAACCTTGCTTTCTGAAACACCATTAGCTGTTGCTCATACACTTTCAACCATTATCTTTACAAGTATTAAAAATACTTTTAAACAGAAAGAAGAGTTTTCCACCCGATTTACTGACTCATTCTACACTTTTTCTAGAAGGACAACCAGGGCTTTATTCAGCCGGAACTCACCAGAACCCAGTTCTGGCACCTCTCAGGTGGGTGCCATTGCCATTATAAGAAACCAAGGGAGGCGTTCATGGTGAGTTCTGGCAGCACTTTTTCTAGAACAAATATCACCGAGGACAACAAACAGACAAGCCTGGGTCCGAGTCTTATTTCTCCAATCTGTATAGCTTCTGTAATGAGATGTGTCAAATGTGTACACTTTCTCTTCTAATCCAAGAAAAGTCGTAGATTTCTTCTTGCACACCCAGGGCCAGCCAAAGACATTTTGCCACCTGAGGCAAAACAGAAAAGGCCTTCCCCCGTCGTCTCCTCCTCCTCTGCTGCTCCTTGGAGGTGACCCAAGGAAGTCCCAGTGCAGATCGCAGTGGAGCAGAAAAAAGGAGGGTGGGGAGGAGCAGGCAGTGGCAGCGGTGGCGCGGGGCCGGATCCGCTCCCGGTTGCTTCCAGCCTGCCGCCTGAGGCGATGTAGTCTGGCCCTGTGCACACCTTCTGAAATATCCCAGATAGAAACAGAGACATTCCTGTACCCCAGTGCTTGGATGGGCCAGGGGTCAAGGGGAAAGTTCAGCCCAGTTTGGACTACAAATTTTTCAGAAAGAGGTGCTGACAATGCTTGCCAGGCTCAGGCCTGGGTACAAGCTTTGGGGGCTTATCATGTTCATCTGTCAATCAAGAGGTGAGCATTGCAAGGCCTCTGAACTGTGACAATAGGAGCAGGGGAAGAATCTTATGTTTACCACCTCCTCTGTCTGGTAGAAGACATTGGTACTAGGGTGCCCTGTGGGAGGCCAATAGTTGATGCCCTCGTGTTGCCTGCCCAAAGATGGGTGAGGAGCTGCCTGGCTTTGGGAAGGAGGCAGGGGAACTCTAGGACCCTGTCAGCGCCTCATGCCTCCTTCCCAAAGCCCAGCACCTTCTTGCCAGGCTCTGAGATGGCACCCCCTCTTCTCAGCACCTAGTGCATGTGCACAGCCCTAAACTTGCCCTTCTTCTCGTTTTGAGCATCAGGTAGGACTTCTTTTGCTAGGCTAATAAATTATCTAATGCAGTGTTCCCCAACCTTGGGCCTCCAGCTGTTTTTGGACTACAATTCCCATCATCCTTGACCACTGGTCTTGCTAGCGAGGGATGATGGGAGTTGTAGTCCAAAAACAGCTGGAGGCCCAAGGTTGGGGAACACTGATCTAATGGACTGCTGTCACCTCCCCACCCATGAAATCCCCCCCCCCCCGCAGGAAAGTTGGCTGGGCCAAACCTTACGACTTTCCAGTGAATATCTTTTTATATTTGCCATGGTCTTTTAGTGCACCATCTACACTGCTTTTAATGCAACAGTTTTATCAATTTTACAGTTTCTAATACAGATTTGTTTTTAATGTTTTACATTTTATTTGGGGGTATTTTAATTTTTTTATTATTTGAGCAACCCTGGGCAGTGGCAGATCTACATTTTGGGGGCCCTGAAGCTTGAACTGTTTATGGGGGGCCCTTTGCAACCAGCAATGAGGTCTGGGTAACCACTGTTATCCTCTTCAATGATATTGTTCCATGGCAAATCACACCCCCCCCAAAGCAATCTATTTTGATTAAAATTGCTGTACTAGATTATCTCACATGTCAAAGTCACTGGTGTGAATAAAATTCTCCTGTGCCTTATAGTTTTTGAGTTGTGAGGGGGGATGAAAATTGGGGAAATATTATATACATGCAACTTGTGGGGCCATTCTGGGATTAGGGACCATGAAGCTTAAACTTCATTAGTTTCATAGTAGATCCTCTCCTGACCCTGGGGGTCTAGAAAACCGAAGGGAAGTGTGTGTGTGTGTGTGTGTGTGTGTGTGTGTGTGTGTGTACATCTGCAAAAGGCTAAATGGATGTTGATATTGTTAGCAAAACAACACCAGGAATTACAAATAAACGAAGAGTGAACTCAGCCATGGAGTTTAAAAGACAGCTGAAATGAGTGTACTGCTACTGAAACGTGAAAATACTACGATTGTCAGAAGACGGGGGGCAGGAAAGTCAACCCCATGATATGGGGTTGCATGAATGGGCATGCAGACTTTTGCTGAATTTTTTCGCACACATGGTTAGAGAGAGACAAAATCCCTTAAGCAGCAAATCAAAAGAAGGGGGGGGGGACATGAGCAATGAAACAAGTCATATAATATTTTGCATTAGGAGATGAAGAGAGAATAGCTTTCAGGGAAAGGGCCAAATCTGAAATTTTCTGGCATTTGATCCCATACCAGTATATGCCTGGGATCACTTAAGAAGCTCTCAGATCCAGCATCTTTCTTGAATACACTGCCCCAACCTTGATGGAAAAAATCATACTTTTTCTCATTTTAGTGGCTATTTCCACATGGCCAAAGTCTCTGTTTGATAACAGCAAAGCTACTGTAGACCATGGAAGCTGAAAACACCAGGGCTGAAATATATATGGTAGCCTTTGCCAGCTTGGCAGCCTCCAGATATTTGGACTACAAATCCAATTATCCTTGACTTAATACATAGGCTTATGGGAGTTGTAGTCCATAGCATCTAGAGAAGACCAGATTGGTATAAACTGCCTTTCTTTTGGGCTGCTTATGAGAAGATGCTTAGCTGGCTTGAGTTCCCTTCTCTCACCTTCTGCAATGAAATACTAATTGTGTTGTTGTCACTGTAGTTTTCGATAACAGTGACCTGCGACTGTGAACACGATTGACAGCTGGTCCTGCCGGCATTATCAGGAAAAGATTTTTATACTGCTCCCTTGCTCCCGGTGCCATTAACTGTTAATGTTTAACTTCAGCTCGGTCTAAGATATTAGCCAGAGATGGTGTTTATATCTACTGTACACGTGGCACATGTTGCTGTGAACCACTTTGGGAAACCCTCTGTCTGAAAAGTGGTCCACATTTTAATTTTTTAAAAACCTCATTTTTGGATTTCTGCAGGCCCAGCTGCTGTTAAAAGTATAGGAACAGGCTAGGTTGAACTGCAGCCACGTGTCTAAGGCTTTGGAGGAGGCTAGGGCAGAGTTTGGGCATCCGTAAGGCTGAAGGTATGAAATATTCATAAACACAAAAAATGTATTCAGGAAAAATGAGACATAAATTCAAGCAATGTGTGCTGTCATATTGTGTCCTAGCCTGACTGCAAAATATGAAAAAGGAAGAAATTATGTACTTTGCAAAGTTCTGATTTTATCTAACTTATGGCTCCCACAGAACAGAATCTTTACCAAAGCCAAGATCTTCAGTAGGACTCACTGACACCCAGGCTAAGAACTCCAGTACCCTGAATAACAATATGTGGCTAAATTATATTTCTGGGTTGGGAGAACTTTGCTCCTCGTGTTAAGCTTCTAAAAAAAATAAATGCTCACATTACACATTAACGCTCTCATTCTAAACACATTTCCTTCAAAGTTCTGCTGATTTTGACAGAGGCATAAGACACTGGTTTAACTATAATTTCCACTACCCTTTTTCTTACAGGGTGTTGAGAAATGGTTTGGATACGAGACTCTCTGTGTGAAGGGCTGCCAGAAAGACTCCCGTGTATATAATTACAAAAGGGATCAGGTGATCTCATGAAGAAACCTTAAGAAACATCATGGAGGACAATAACCGAGGCCTAAACAAAGAGTCCCAAACCATGCTGTTGCTTTCTCCCATAGCACCATTCAGTGCTGCCTCAAAGAACGCCAATTAAGGGTTCCTCTCCCCTGAATCTTCTTCTTTACTGAGGTAGTGGGGACTGTGATACGGACAGCCATTTTCTTTATTCCATACAAGCAAGTGAAATGAAGAGGAATGTTCAGCCCATTCATTTGTAAGGAACAGTGGGGAAATAAATAGGGGTTAACCATTGCCATGTTGTGCCAAGACCTGGGATTTTTCTGTTGAGCCCAGAGCCCTTGAAATCCTGCCATATCAGGCAGCTTCCTGTAGTTCCGCCTAACGCGTAGAGTGAATCTGCTGCCATCCCACACCTGTGAGCACCACAATTTAGAATTTGCTTCCCTAAAGGAGAATCGTTTGCTCAATAGCCCAAGAGTGCAGGGTTTTGTTCCGCCATACATTTTGACATTCAACACTTGGGAGCGTCTGATGTGCAAGAAGTGGAGAGCTCGACATTCATCCATTTTTGCCTCTGACATAATCAATTCACTCAGTCTCTAAATATTTCATCCTCCAGCAATGAATGTTCCAGGTTGCTTTCTATATTGCTGCAAGTCAATACAGATCTGATCTTTCTCAACTGTATATTGAAGTTTTGTCTGACCTTTCCCTCAAAGCTTTACAGACAATGTGTCAGCAGTTTTCCAATTATTTTAAAGTTAATTGATTTTTAACTTTAATCTGCCTTCTGATATTGCTTTTCCAAGCTCCCCTCTCTCCCCCCCCTCTCTCAGCAAGCTTGATTCTCAGAGCAGAAACTGTGATCCTTTTCAGCAAGAGTGGGGAACCATTTTTAGCCTCATGGACAACCACCTGGGGACTCATCCAGACCTCCACTAGTCCCTCCACTCTTTATGGGTGAATCAGAGCAAATGTCCAACAGGTTTTCTGCAGGTTGATGATTGCACTGATTCCATGCTAGAGAGTGTGTTTTCCTAGGGAAAGCAGCAAGGCAAACAGAAAACTACTTGGACCCTTGCCTAGAAAGGCCAGGACAAGTGCTTTCCAAGTCACAAGCCCTGAGGAATGCAGGCCAGTGGCAGGTTTGACTGAGCTTTGTATGGCTACAGTCCAGCCATGCAATCAGAGGCATACTGATATCCTGGTAATCTGACGTTTAGTCGCTAAATATCTTAGTCATCGAGCTGTCAAAACCTTTGTAGTAAATTATATACAAGTGAAGACAGTATGTAAATGGCTTAAAGCAGAGGTATATCTGTCCCCATCTGCATGTTTCCATCGGGAGGAGCATAGAAAGAGGGCAATGTCCTTCAGTTTGTTAAACCTCCTCACAGCTCCCTTTAACGGGATACCCTTAACCAAGGAGGGGCAGGTGGAGGTTACAACCTCCCCTCCAGCCAAACAAGGCTTACCCAATGCCTAATCTCGTGACAATTGCTATGAAGTAGGTAAAAATCAAGTGGCCAGTGCCAATATGCCAAGCGGGAAAATTCCTGCCCGGCTCCAAATATGGCAGCTGATAATGCGCATAGGAAGGTCTTAGCAAGAGATACTTAGCATATGAAAAAGGGTGGGTCAGAGATCCGCCGAAAAGACCAAGGAGGAATGCCCATTGGCAGGTTGGGCCCATCCCCTGGGGGATCCCCAGACCCAATCCCACCTGCCATTGGCCAATCTGCAGGCAGGCCTGCAATCCTCCCCAGCCAGCTGCCGGTTCACTGACGTGAGCTGTGATCAGGCTGCCACAATGCCTGACCATTAAAAGTAAGCAGACTTATTGACCTGCCTCTTCTTCCTCTTCTTCCGACCCATCCTGTGCTCCACCCTCCAGCCCAGAAGTTTTCCCTGCCTCTGATTCTTGCCTCCTGTCTGGCACAGGTCCCCCCAAACCACTGCCCCTCTCTCACGCGCAAGACTCCAGTCCCACTTCCCCCAGTGCACACTCCTCATCGTCCTGCCAGTCCCCAACAAGTATTTTCCAAAGAGGGAGACCTCTCAGTCTCGAAGGGAATGGATTTGGATGCAAGTGTCTCTGCATATGAACTTATGGCTTTCAATTCAATATATGAGGCATATAATAGCTTGCCTATTAGAACCTATTTAAGGTTAACTTTAAACATATAAATATAGTTGGTCAACATATTATATAATATTAAAGTAGGGTTTCTTCAATATAATGCAATTGCTCACCATAAAATTCAAAAGCAGCATGCATTTAGGTACTATATTTATTAACAATTAGCAATTAAAAATATGATTGCTACAGTAGCAGTGCAAATATGATGGCATTTTATTAGATGACAATTGGTGCATTTCAGTAAGGATTTGCACAAAACAAAACAAAACAAAAGGCAATAAAGGTCGCCCGATATGAGTTCCCCTACCCTCGCCCATCTGAAACAACTGAGTTAAGTTGAAATGGCTTCGTTCCCGTATCACTGAATTATTTGCAATAAATCCCCCAAAATATCACACCACAAGGTCTTTCATGGGGATGTCATAAATTAAGATGCATCAATATATCAGGTGCATCTGTTCGGTTCCGTGCTCCTTTGTCTTCTGCAAATAGCGTGGCAGCTTCAATGCCCAGCAGACAGCATTTACGCAAATGATGCTGCGGTCTGTATCATTAATATTCAGCAATTGTCTGTCATAGGCACCTTACTGTACATCTGTTATGCAAATTTATGTTAATTTGGGCTCAGTGACAGCTGCCCCAGTTCCCTCCCTAAAATTGATCCCCCCCCCACCATTTTGAAGTTTGCAATCTGTTCCTGAAAAATGTTAATCCAACAATTAACTGAAATTGCTAAACAGAAATTTTAAATGAGGATGTCTAAAACAGAAATGTGAGCTTTTTAAATAAATGATATTGTCCCCTTAACATCATTTGTTTTAAATGCAATTCAGAGAAGGGTAAACATTGATCTTTGCACAGGCTGTGTTGAGTTAATTGTCAGTTTTCTCTAGATGGTAAAACGTTCTGCAGAAAACAGTGCCATCGTTCTCCCACATGATTTTGGCATTTAATTCATTTTATCATTAAAAGTTGATATTTGGACTATTTTTGTCCTCCTGCCTAATTAATGACATTTGCATTAACAAATATTTAAGAACGTGAAGGTCCAAACATTAACAATCATTCATTATTTCAAATTAAAGGTACCAGCCAGGAATGAAAATGTATTTGTGAGTTGTTGAAAGAAGACAATGCTATCTTTTTGCCCACCATTGGTCAGCTGGCAATTCCACAGCTAAATGAAAATGCATGTTCAATCTTTTTTGATGTCCAGCATATTTTTTTAAACGACCCCCGATGGTCATGACTAGCTAGGGCAATATTTGAGCGACAACTGGAGTTTTCTCTATAGGAAGCCAGACGACAAGAGGTGGCAGAAGTCATATGTTTTGCAGCAGACTATGAGAGGTGAATTGGAGAGAACCAAGGGAGTTGCTGTTTGCATTTGTGGCAACTAGTGATGCTTTAAAGACTGACACTCCCTGTTTCCCTGTGCTCAATCTATATAACAGAAAACACTGTAAGCCTCCAATACGCTTTTGCCGTAAGAAAATAGAGCCCGGCTATAGCAGCTGGATCTGGAAGTTCATGTTGTTTGTTTGACCAAATGAAGAACTCTGTACATTTAAGAGAAAGAGAGAGAGAGAATCATGTGGTTATATAATAGATCCTGACAGAGATGTGCTACTTGAAATTAAATGTGAAGCACGGGACTGGAAGAAGAGTATACATAATCCAATCCAATGCATGTTTACTCAGAAGTCTCATTGAATTCAATGGGACATTCCCAGCTAAGGGTACTGTGCATAACGTTGCAACCTAAGATTTTCTTTCCTAACCATATCTTGATTGTCTGGCTCCAAGCATGGGTCTGCAATGTGTTTTGAAGTTTCAGTGTAATGTAGGCAAGGGAAATAGTTTAAACATAATCAGTGGGCATTAGCAATGAATATGCTGAGTGTTGCTACATATTCACATTCTACCCGCACCAACTTTGTAGTCAGCTACGGATGACCAATCACAGGACCATGAAGTCGGTGTGGCACTGTCCAAAAGTTTCCAGTATCTGGCTATCACTAGTCTTGCCGTGATCTGAAGTACTGTATCTACCTTTAAAACACATTCAAAGCACAATCTTTCCCTCATATAATTCTGGGCATTGAAGTTTCTCCCTCACAGAGTTACAATTCCCAGCAACACTTTAAAAAAATATATAGCGCCCAGTATTCTTTGAGGGAAAGAATGTGCTTCAGATGTGTTTTAGGTATGGTGCGTACACAGCCCAGGATACTTCAAATTCATCTGCTACAAGATCCTAAATTGTGTCTACTTGCATATGCAAAGGAAGTGATCCTAAAGGAAAAGGAGGTCCTACTGTTTCATATAATAGTTTCAGCCAGAATGATTTATGCATAGGAACGGAAGTCAACAGACATTCTGTGATTGAGGGAATGGTTGGTTAAATCCTGGGATCTTGCCACCATGAATAAAATTACATGGCATGTTTGTTCTAAAAATGGGAGAATTTTATAAATTAGGCTTGGTGGAAAGTGGAGTTGTTTCAGAGATCACCAGAAGGCAATGTAGAATATAATAAAAACAAGTCCATAACTTAATGTAAAGTGCTTGAGGAATAAAACAAAACAAAAAGAAGAAAAATGAAAGGAAAAGTTGAACTCCCAACCTCACTTCCCTCATTTTTCTCCTGCCACACTAGGGCTGCGGTGTGAAATAAGAGAAGCTACATCAGTCATTCCTTTGGCTCTTGAAGACACACCTGTTTAGGCAAGCATTTCCCCAAACTTTATTTATTTCATACAATTTATGTATTGCTTGATTGCAATTGTTGGAATGACAGGTTTGGAAGAGAAATCTCTTACTCCCTCGTAGCAGAATCTACCTTTAAACAAACATTCCCCATGAAAATACTTAGGCTAGAATAAATCACTGACCCTATCAGCATAATACACATTGGTTCAAAGATCTGCATTGTCTGCCAATTTCTCAGGCCAAATTTGAGGTGTTACTATTAGTGTACAAGGCACTTAGCAATTTAGGACCAGCTTTTCATTTTTAAAAAGAAAAGACTGGGGAAAAGGATGTGCACTTCTGTGCAGTTCGCTCCTCAGAAATACCTCAGAAAAGCAAGCAGTTAAACACCAAGCTCATTCGTCATATTCAGAATTTTGATCAATGTAGAGCTGATTGTTGGCTGTAGGTCTTAAACTCCCAAACTGGAGCTTTGTTCCAGCAGAACTATCAGTGTGTGTTATTGTAGTTTTTCAGATTTATTTCAAGCACTTTTAGCCCAGAGAGACACATATATCTTGGTCCAGAAGAGAGCACAAGACAGAAAAAGCACTTTTATTTTCATTATTTAAAAAGTTTCAGGTCGTGGCAGCTGGAAGCAAGAAAGTTCCAGAAAGTAGCTTGCTTGGAGCCATACATATTCCTTGGTGATCAAAATGCACACAAAGTGATGGATTGCATTTCTGGAGGGTAGAGGATGAGCAAGCAAAATCATGCCCCCCCTGTCATCCTCCCCCCAATAGCTTGATCATTATTACAGTTGCGAAAACCCAAGGTGCATTAAAGTTGCCAAGTTCCTTCCTGTTACGGAGGGGCAGAGCTCAGTGGCAAGACAAGCACACCACCAAAAGGCAGCCCCATTAGATGTGATGGGATACATGCCATTTATGTATAAGACGGGGGTTATCATTTCATGCAAGAAGGAGTGAATGGTGAGAGGAGCTAAATAACAACTGAACTAGGCTGGGGGTTGCAGAAGGGGATTTAGGTGACAGAGCCTGAGGACATAAGGCATGGGAGGGCTCAGAACCCCAAATTGCAGGCTCCCTTTGATATTGGAATCCTCCCACCACCACATGCTGCGTATGTGAGTGGCTTCAGCACATGAGCAACAAATGTGCCTGCAGGGCATGTCCTGTCCACGCATTCAGATAAAGAAGGGAAGGGGACATCATGCAAAACCAGGAGTAGTGGCTGGAGGAAGGGAGCTGATCAACCCGGCAAGAATCTTGGCCATCAGCCACGTCCTTATAATGTAAGACTACAGCACGGTGTCATGTCTATAGTCCAAAGATAAATTAGCATTCCATTGTACATTCTTATATAAAATTAAGCCCTCAAAGGTCACAGCCTAAAAGTTCTGACTATCAAGTAGATTCAAGCCCTTACACAGAAGACGTTAGGAGATGGTTGCTGGACACCATCTATCTTCTCAGGATCACAGTATTGGAATGCATCTTCCATGTATTCCAATTCAAATGGCCACAAACAACTGCTGCTATCTTGCTTCCTACTTCAACACGGAATTCAATTAAAGGCAAATGCCTGGTATCTTAGATGCAGCCTGGCAACCCATGAAGCAAGTAAAGTAACTGAAGGAAGAAAGGCACCATGAAGACGCATTGAACATCAACGGAAGGATAAGACTTTCCAACAGAAACCAGTCACATAATAGCCTGGGTCCAGAAGACAGAGAAAGAGCTTTGGCACATCACTGGTGTCATTGTCAATTCAGTTCTGGGGAGACTTGGCATTAAGGAAGGTGGCGCTCTCTGTGTCCAAGAGCCACAAAGAGCAAGAGAACACAAGTATGTAGGAGAGTTGTGCCCTGTGCCTTAATGGGTTCTGAAGACCCGGGGTAGTACATATAGCATATGACCTAGTGTTGAGGTTGTTTGGGGGGCCAGGGCATCCCAGAGGTGAGTTTGAGAAAGGTAGATGGGGGAAAACAGGAAAAGAAGGAGGAAATTTACACTGAAGGAAGCCTAAAAGCAGTCTTGTACGGAGAAGATCTCCTGAACTGCAAGAGGAAGGGACCCACCACGTTTACTCTAAAGTAAGAATTCTGCTGGGGATCCAAGGATCCTTTGGGAATAAAGGAGAGGAAGATACAAGATAAAAACTGAACAGCTTGTTTCATGCATTTCCCAGTCCCCATGTGACCACCTTCAAGGACACAGGCCTGGCATCTACGCCATGGAGGTGCTGATTGTATGAATTGGTAATTTACTGCGGGGGGGGGGGGGCGGTTGCATGACACTCCCACAATTTCACCATTGCTTGAAAAAGTGAAATTCCATTTACACAAGTAGTGAGGGTTGCATATACACTTGCCTCCCTGCAAAGGCATAAGTTTGTATAATCAGCTTTTCCACATAATTCCAGCTGACAAATGTACACTCTGGACGTGATCGTGCCCGGCCAGTGAACAGATGAATGAAATCCAAGTGTACAGTAATCAAATGTGGAAAAATAAAGTAATGCATTATGCTTGCTTGTGTGAGCCAGCCCAAAGTCACAAACTACTGAAATTTACTTCAATTCTCCCATCTTAGCCGCATGCCATTATAACCCAAATAAATAGCACTCTTCTCTATTTTAATCACTGATTATCTAAACGTTTTAGATTTCATTTTAGACACCGAGCTTTTGAGTTGCTTGGATGAATCCTTGAAGTATATTTTAGTATGGGCAAGTTGTGTTTGCTGGCATGTGAGAGTTTTTGAAAATGTGTTTCTTGGTTCTAATTTGGATTATGGAGTGGGAAGACTCACTAGCGCAGAAATGAAGGCATTGCCTGCCCCCGCACGACTGGAAGTCACTGTATGAAACAAACATGTCTGCTATGATTGATGGCTTTACAATGCTGGAGGCAATTTGTTTTGTATTTAATTCTTCCTGCTTTTGTGGGTAAAATTAGCAACTAAATAACCATCAACAGCTAGCTGGCTATCAAGGCTGCATAATACACTGTTGTTGCTCATTTTCATTTCTGCCTTGAGCTTATGAATCAGAAGCTGGCTATGAATCACTGGGCTTGAATGTTCTCTTATACTCCCCCCCCCTCCCGCCAAAGTTATTTGTACATTTTATCACCATCTTCATAAATTCATAAATGGGATTTTCCAAACATGCAAACAAAACTAAAGGAAAAACTTGGTATAAAATATAGCTAACAATATGCATTTCTTTCTCAGGTAACATCAAGTTTTGTTTAATTGCATCTCACTCTCTTAGTTTCTAGCACACATGAACCTTTCAGTTGTAGCCAAGTTCTATTTTGTAGGATGGCAAAGGAATCACAAAATTAAACAACTGCAGCTGAGATTTAAAAAAATGTACAGTTGCACTATCTGTTGATTCTGGGTCAGGGAGTTCCATCCAATTGTAAAAGAGAAGCAACAGCTTTGTCAAAGGTATTGTAGCAGAAAACATATTACAATGTGGTATAGCGTCAATGTACAGTGGTACCTCGCAAGACGAATGCCTCGTAAGACGAAAAACTCGCAAGACGAAAGAGTTTTTCATTTTTTGAGTTGCTTCGCAAGACGAAAACGTCTTGCAAGTTTGTTTCCTTTTTCTTAAAACCGCTAATACCTATGGGAATCCGTGCTTCGCAAGACGAAAAAACTCGCAAAACGAATTAATTTCGTCTTGCGAGGTACCACTGTACCAAAAAGCTGGCCACATGACCTGGAAACCGTACGCTGGCTCGTTCGGCCAGTAAAGCGAGATGAGCACCGCAACCCCAGAGTCGTCCATGGCTGGACCTAATGGTCAGGGGTCCCTTTACCTTTACCAAAAAGCTGAGATTATGTATCGTATATTATAGTGGTGTGCACTAAGCATAAGGTTTGCTTTGGACCGCAATTTGGTACTTTGAAAAACAATCCAACTTATTTTGGTGCTTTGGAAACTGAACAATTTGATTTGTACCTAAATCCCAATTCATTATTAATGAGAATGTTTAAAAATGACTAGAATTTTTTACATCTGACAGAAATGAATGACCTTTGCAGGTCTAGTAGATATAGCATGTCAAATTACAGATTAAAAAGTCTGAGTGTTGGTGGGTGGAAGATGCCTTTAAACGTTGACCGGAGGAGGCACAATTATCACTTTTTGGACTTTATGGCAGAACTGGATGAAATTTGCAGGCTGGTTAGCCCCTTCTGATGGAATAACCTACCTCCCAGGCCATCTCTTGACACTGGAAACTGAGTCTAACTATTCAGAGCCCGACTTCTGGTTGAACTCTCCAAGCATTGATTTGACAGTTACTAAATCCAGGAATTAGGTGTACCTTGCAGCCACAAACTCTGGCACCTAAACTTATAACAATATAATGAAGGTGGGGATTTTAACTGTGCCCTTCTAGGTCCCAGCCCAACCCTCTAACCTGTACATCTTATTTTAATAATACTAATAATACTAATAATAATAATAAATTGTTGTTGTTTTTTGTTTGTTTGTACCCCACCCATCTGACTGGGCTGCCTTACTCTTCCAGCATATAAAAAAAATAATAAAACATTAAACCTTAAAAAGCTTCCCTATACAGGGCTGCCTTCAGATGTTTCCTAAATGTTATAAAATTACTCATCTCCTTAACATCTGATTGGAGGGCATTCCACAGGGGGGGTGCCACCACCGAGAAGGCCCTCTGCCTGATTCCCTGAAGCTTAACCTCTTGCAGTGTGGGAACTCCCAGAAGGCCCTTGGTGCTGGATCTCAGTGTCCAGGCTAAACAATATTTTGCTACCTTTCTTTTAGCTGAGAAGATTAGGAGAAGTGCAAAATCCAAAGAATAATTACATTCTGATACACGTATCCGAGAGGTACAAATTAGGTGGGTTTGCTTAAAAATGTGGATCAGATAAAATTCTCCTCTGTACCTAGTCAACACAGCAGGCTTGGACAGGTAAGAAGAAATATGTCTGGGTAGTCCAGTCTTACTAAAGGTAATGGGATTTTCTCCTAATTTTTAGATTTGTGTTCAGTTACACAGTGAATAGCTTTGGGGAGAAAGAATCATTGTTGCAGCTGTTACAGTTTTCATTAAAAAATACTTAAGACTCTGGATGAAAACAACAATCCTGGAGAGAGAATGAAAATGCCTGTCTGTTGGCTGACATTATTATGGCATTATTGGCCTATTCCTCCAGCTAATGCTTATCAGTTAACAGGTGCTGAGTTTCTTGCCAGGCATTGAAAAAAGTGAAATCTGTGTCTTTAGGTAGATAGAAGATGGTGGTTTTCTTTCTTCAGTTACATTTATTTAAGTGGACTCTCTTCCTGTGCCTCTCCTGCCCTTCTTGATCAATATGCTCTCACTTTTCGGGCCACAGACAGCTTGCCCTGAAACAGCAGGATTAATACATGGATGAGAAGGTTGCAGTCTCCATTTGGGTGAGAGACAGGAGATACTGTCCCTGAATTTCCGCTTGCCCTGTGCCTAGAAAGCATGGGTCTGAGATGCTTCCCACTTGTCCAACCACTTTCCCCAAGGAAACCCAATGTTTACGACTAAATTCAGTGGTAAACAGCGAGTTTTCCTGAGGGAAAGCAGTGGGACGAATGGACGTGTAGACGAGCCCTGAGCAGATATTTCTTCCTCTACCTCCATCCAAGCTCCTTCTACTCATTTTGCTTTCTGACTCAATCCTCAGGTGCGGATAGGGAAACACATCATAAGGCCTCAGTGATCCTAGACAGCCTTGGTAGTTGTGGGAATGCTCAGGGTGACCGGAGAGCATATATTGTTTATTAACATCTTTCCTAACTTGCACTAGCATGTTTCTTTATGTAGCAGAGTTTACATTCCCCTTTCATACATGCACAGCAGATGGCTTGTTGCAGGCTTGTGTAAGCCTCTCACTATCATACAATTCAGTACTGAATTGTATGTTCCTGGTAAGTTACGTTTTAAACCCTCTTAAAAGAATAAAGACACGGCAATCTTATTTAAAGTCAATAAAAGAAATTTACTCACATCAGTTCACGGTTGGATTCCTGAAGGCAGATTTAGTTACAAATATGTACATGTGGAGCTGCCCCATATGGGGGAATAACCCCACTGCTCCTGCTAGCTAAGCACTAGCAGGAGCAGTCCTAGCTAAAAAGCTGGTCTAATGATGGAGGAGGATGGAAAAGAGGGGGAGTAGCAGCATGCCTTGTCCTTTTACCAGGTCTGGAAAGGTCACACCCACCCACTAGTCACATGCTCCAGCCCAGGAGGAACAGGACGTTTTGACTGGCTGGACCAACATCCCCTTGCATGTCTGCTCTAGGAAAACAAGGAAAGTTGTACTTGACTGTTCCCAGTGGAATACACCCCACAGCAGTGATCCCCCCAACACAAACGCTGAAGGAGGGTTACCTGAGAATCCCTCCAGCTGAATCACCAACATTTGGGAACAGGCTGTAGGTGTTGGTGATGAAAGAAAGGCATGCACAGATGCCAAAGTTCAACCTGACAACAAACCTGCTTCAAAAGCAGAGGCACACCAGCTTGCCCCACTTCCTTACATAGGCCTTAGACCCAGGGCAGAAGCAGCTTGGCAGAGAAGGGTTATACTAGAGTTATGGGAACTAGTCCCCGTCCTCCCCACTGTGCTGGTCCCGGGGGGAGGGTTACTGTTACCGTAGTCAAAGTTCACTCCTGAGTCACTAGCCTGGAATTAGTCCACAAGGTGCGAGGCGAGGTCCGAAGCAGGGAGCCGGGCAGGGACAGGAACACTGAAGGGTCAGGTCTGGGTCCGGGCAGGAACAGGTACTCAACAACGACGTTGCTCCCGCAACCTGGGACCGGGCTGACTGGCCTTTATCTTCTCTGAGGCCAGGGGCGGTCCCGGCCCCCGGGAGACCCGCCTCTCCTGGCCTTAAGGCGAGCACTCCTCCTGGGAGAAACCAGTTCCCTTCGCCTCTCTGCCCTAAGCCTCTGCAGTTCAGGAGAGGCCGAAGGGTTACTGGGCCCCGGGGGAGGCTCACCTGTAGGCACTGAGTCCTCAACCACCTCTGGGGCCAGAATGGATTCACCTGGTGCCTGCTCCTGAAAATCCGGCCCAGGTGCAGGCTCCTCAGAATCTAGGCCTTGCCCCAGTTCAGCCAGCCCTGGAGGCGGGGACTCCTGTGCAGGCTGGGATTCCTCCGGTTCACTCTCAGACTCGGAATCCCAGGCCATCACACCCACATTCATGTGTGCAGTATGCAATATTGCAGCCAATAATAATAATATATATATATATATATATATATGCAGGTTTTGGTGTCCTCGGGTGTCTTCCCGTGTAAAAGTTGGGGTGTCTAGGCGACGTTTCGACGAGGTCTCACTCGTCATCTTCAGGCTGGTGCTTTCGGCTTCTTGTTACTGGAACAAAGCAGGATCTCAGTGTTTGAGTTCCTATAAATACTGTTGAGGGGGTGTGGTGTATAGCCTCCAATGTTCTGGGCAGAGAGGAAGTTCCCAGGCTAGTGTGCCTTTTCTTCTTTTGTTCCTTAATTACTTGAGGGATATCTTGAGTGATTTCTTGAGTGATATCCTGAGTACCACTTAGGTGGGTCATTAGGTGTGGATTAGTTGCTAAAGTCTTTGTGTCTTGACCTCTTGAACTTTGTGAAGAGTTTTTCTGAGAAGATGGCTGTACTGCACTTAGTTGTGCTCTGGCTTGGCTTCGTGTATAGGGGCGAGCTGTGGTTTTGTGGCCTGTGTCAGCCAGATCTGTGTAGGGATTGCAGGGGGGTGCAGCATCCGGAGGTGCCACCATGGTTTGGCTACTGGATGGTGTCTGTAATTTATCTGTGGAGAGGGTCTGGGTTTGGGTCTGGTGTGGTTGATTGGTGATGGCGTTCTGTGTGCCTCTGGATCTGGTGTCAGTTTTTGTGGGGAGGGCTAATTTCCAGATGTCTGGCAAGCGGGATGTGTCGTCACGCTTGTTCATGTTGTGAGGGTGTTTCTCTATCTCGATGGCTTCCATGATTATTCTCTTGTGGTGATGTTCCATGTTAAAGAGCAATTTGGAATCTGCAAAATTAATTTCGTGTCCTGTTTCTTTCATGTGTTGGAAAAGAGAGGAAGTTTTTTCTTCTTTTTTGACGGCATTCTTGTGTTCTGCGATACGTGCATTTATTCGTCTGTTTGTTTGTCCAATGTACGTGGCTGGGCAGACTTTGCAGGGTATTTCATAGACCCCTTGGTTTTCCAACTGGATTTTATCCTTGGGGTTTCTGAGGATATTGGCTATTTTTTGGTTGGTGCAAAAGGCTGTTTTGATATTGTGTTTATGGAGGATTTTGCTAATTTTATCTGTAGTGCCCTTGATATAAGGAAGGAGGGCCATGCCATTGTTTTCTTCTGTGTCTTGGTTTTTGGGGGGTGTTTCTTTTTGGATTAGCTTCGTAACCCTGTTTTGCTGGTATCCATTGGCAATTAGCACATTTGAGAGATTCTGTAACTCAGTTGTCAAGTGGTCTTTGTCAGCCAGGCGTTTGGTTCTGGAGATGAGAGTCTTGGCTACGGAGTTTATTTGTGCAGGGTGGTGGTGTGATTGTGCATGTAAGTAGCGGTTGGTGTGTGTTTTTTTCCGGTAGATAGTGTGTCCTAGCACGTATCGCAGAACATATATATTTGCTTTCGTAGATTTTCACGGGTACAGGAATGCAGGTTTTGGTGTCCTCGGGAACTTCCTCTCTGCCCAGAACATTGGAGGCTATACACCACACCCCCTCAACAGTATTTATAGGAACTCAAACACTGAGATCCTGCTCTGTTCCAGTAACAAGAAGCCGAAAGCACCAGCCTGAAGATGACGAGTGAGACCTCGTCGAAACGTCGCCTAGACACCCCAACTTTTACACGGGAAGACACCCGAGGACACCAAAACCTGCATATATATATATATATATATATATATATATATATATATATACACACACACATACATAATATCACATTTAGGGCATGAAAAATGATGACATGATTAAAGCTGCATCCCATGCATTCATAGTGTAAGGTCATTTTAAACAGGAAGAGAGAATTTTAAATAACCTCGGTCTTTACTGTAAACAGGCAGCAATGAAAAACTTATTTACAGTAAATGAGTGAGGGCTTTTTCTACAGTAAAAAGGCTTTCTAGGTAAAGGGTAAAGGGACCCCTGACCATTAGGTCCAGTCGCAGACGACTCTGGGGTTGCGGCGCTCATCTTGCTTTATTGGCCGAGGGAGCCGGCGTACAGCTTCCAGGTCATGTGGCCAGCATGACTAAGCCGCTTCTGGCAAACCAGAGCAGCAGACGGAAACGCCGTTTACCTTCCCGCCGGAGCGGTACCTATTTATCTACTTGCACTTTGACGTGCTTTCGAACTGCTAGGTTGGCAGGAGCAGGGACCAAGCAACGGGAACTCACCCCATCACGGGGATTCGAAAAAGGGCTTTCTAAATGTGTCTAAATGCCACAGGGAAATCCCAAATGAAACTATTACTGTGGTATCTATTGATAACCCCAACCCCTCTTTCATCCAAAATGAATCGAGTAACAGAAGGAACAATACATTTAAACCCATGCTGTTGAGAACAATTTCACTGACTTAGAAGTACAGTATATTCAGCCACAGACTGTTGGGAAGACCACCATAGCTTTAAGGCACCATGACAAAAGGGACACAGGGAAACCTGCAGCTTGTAAAAGAAGCCTAATTTATAATTAATTTGATCCACAATTTCTATGGCTGCCACCTAATTAAAGGAATTTTAATCAATTAATCACCAGACTTTATTCTCCATCCATTGGCAGAAATATAAAGAAGAAGAAAGGCTCCAGACAACTTAAAAATAAAAGTACTTGGTTAGAAAAAAGATGATGCACTCTTAGGGTTAGCAAAGAGGCAGGCTGTAAAAATCTCAATTTTGGAAATATTCAGTTCACTTGGTTTTTCTTGCAGTTGGGAGCCATTGGTTGCATGGCTCCTTGTTTCTTCCAGGAAGCACAAAGAGGGAAAGAAAGAGAATGGGAGGGTGGCAACGGAAGGCTGCAGGGAGCCTGCTAAACTGCGTCCTCACTGGCAACCTGAGCTCAGATTAACCCTTTCATGCACACAAGTGTGAATCAGTAACTGCATATTGTGGGCAGTCTGCAGTTAACTGAGGTTCTGTTTTTTGTCAATCTTTAGCACTTTCACTAATTAATTTGTTTGATTCAGTGATTAATATTGCTACATTTCCCAGAGTTTCCTGTGTTGAGGGATTGACTGTTAAACCACTCTTGAACTTGTTCAGTATAATTGTTTAATTGGCACTGAAGGGGAGACTCCTTGGATGTGTGTTACTAACATTGGGGATTTTCCATAGCAGCCCACGGAGAGCTCTCTGAGCTCTAACTTGTTGAGAATTAACTGTGAAAGTCTCTGCTCTTATACTGAGTGTTTAAGTTTAGATCATGTGATGAAGGGATTCAGTTGCAAATTCACAGTCTTGGAAGGATGGGACTGTTTTCTTTGTTCTCAGGCTCTGTGGGAGAAGGATGTGCAAATGACTCACTTCAAGGTGGTTACAACCTCTACAACTCTACAATTCTATGATTCTATTTGAATGTATGACAGATTGTTTTGTACTTATTTTTGAAGAAGTTCTGATTAGTAAAGCTTTAATCAAACAAACATATGGGTCTGGTCAATGTTTTAATGCAAAAGGAATCAGTGTTTATGCATCCAATTGTTTCATGCTGCAGAATATTAATACCTGCAATACAAATTGTAGCTGGGGAGGGAAATGGGGGTCTCCTAACAATTTACAGCACCCTTAACAAACTACAATTCCCATAATTCTTTGGGGGAAGCCTGGCTATTTAGAATGGCTTCATAGGGCATCATATTGTGTGAATGTGGCCTTAATCTCAGATTCCACCCCCCCCACTCCCCCCAAAAACATTATTACATAGGTTCACTTTCAATTAAAGCACATTTGAGTATTTGTAAGACATTACTATTTTATTTAAAAATCTTCTAGTATTTCTTTATTCAAATTATAGTTGCATGCAAGAGTGCGCTCTGGCTTTTATATTTTTTAAAGCCTGCTTCAATCATATGCACCTCTCAATAAAATTATGAGCTGCTGGAGGAACAATTCACCCACTCTGTATATACGGTAAATATAAATAATATTAAAAATATAAATATACTACCATTTGCTAACGAAAACATAAAACTTTAGTCAGTTTTATGGCAGTAGTCATTTTGAAACAAAATGCTGTCAGTTTTGAGTCCCTTCCTCACAAATGAATTTCACCTCAACCCCAAAATGTAGTCCTAACAAGACAAAAACTTTTGAAGTGGGTGAGATATGGGCCTTGTCAATTCAGTACATGAAAATGTGTCCTTTCATTAACATACTACTTTCACCCAATGTGCTTCATGTTGATTTTAAAGGTAAAAATAATCACAGAATTTAAAGAAAACACCTGATGTGTTTAAAAGGCATGTACACAAAAAGGAAGTCATAGTCCGGACCACCACACATAAGGAAATGCTTTTTAAAGGCCTCATTGCCGACGTGGGGATCCAGGGCACAGTCCTTCAATGGCTGCGCTCGTTTCTCTCTGGTCGGGGACAGAGGGTGGCGCTTGGGGGGGAATTGTCATCCCGCCACTCCTTGGTGTGTGGAGTGCCCCAGGGTGCAATACTCTCCCTGATGCTTTTTAACATCTTTATGCGCCCCCTCGCCCAGCTTGTCCGGAGTTTTGGGCTGGGTTGCCATCAGTATGCTGATGACACCCAACTCTATCTGTTGATGGACGGCCACCCGGACTCGGCCCCAGACACACTGATCAGATGCTTGGAGGCTGTGACTGGATGGTTACGTGGGAGCCGGTTGAAGTTAAATCCTTCGAAGACAGAGGTCCTCTGGCTGGGATGGGACGATATGGGATTGGGGGGGCAACTCCCATCTCTTGCGGGGGTGCAATTGGTGCCAGCACCGTCCGTTAAGAGTTTGGGTGTAATCTTCGATACCTCCCTCTCTATGGAGGCACAGATTACATCTATAACAAAGGCGGCATTTTTTCATCTCCACCAAGCTAAGCAGTTGGCCCCTTATCTCTCTCGCCCTGTCCTAGCCACTGTGATCCACGCGACGGTCACCTCCAGACTGGATTATTGTAACTCGCTCTACGTGGGGCTGCCCTTGAGACTGACCCAGAAACTCCAGCGGGTGCAGAATGCCGCGGCGAGACTCCTTATGGGGTCTTCGCTGCGAGATCACATTCATCCGGTGCTATACCAGCTGCACTGGCTCCCGGTGGAGTACAGGATCAGGTTTAAGGTGCTGGTTTTAACCTTCAAAGCCCTATACGGCCTAGGACCCTCATACCTACGGGACCGCCTCTCCTGGTATGCCCCACAGAGGAACTTACGATCTTCAAATAAAAACACCTTGAAGGTCCCAAGCCACAGAGAGGTTAGGCTGGCCTCAACTAGAGCCAGGGCTTTTTCGGCTGCGGCTCCAACCTGGTGGAACGCTCTGTCACAAGAGACTAGGGCCCTGCGGGACCTGACATCTTTCCGCAGGGCCTGCAAGACAGAGCTGTTCCACCTGGCCTTTGGTCAGGGCGCAGCCTGACTCCCTCCTTTGGCAATCTTTACAAAACTTTAGTTTATGGTTGCCATCAACTTTGATTTTAATTCATTTTATAATGTTTTATAATGTTGTACTGTTTTAGTGTTGTTAGCCGCCCTGAGCCCGGCTCGGCTGGGGAGGGCGGGATATAAATAAAACTTCTTCTTCTTCTTCTTCTTCTTCTTCTTCTTCTTCTTCTTCTTCTTCTTCTTATTATTATTATTATTATTATTATTATTATTAGGAAAGTGGTCCTGGTGGTTAGGTCTTCAAAGATAGAAATTACTCTGGTAAATGAAAAAGTTGCTTGCTCTGGCAGCATGGCCACTTTCTGAGGGTGAGAAATTCCAGGGGTTCCAGGAATGTGGTTCAGTTTCCTTGGAATGAGGGGAGACAATGGTGTCTTTGGAATATACGATTTATTTACACATCTATACAATCTGAGACTATGATGGAGCACTAACACCCAAGGGTCTTGCTTCTCCCATAGCCACAGCCTTGGATCCCAGCAGGAATCAGGCATGGCTCTGTCAACAGCCTGCCAACTTCTAGCTCACATAATTCAACTCTCAGCTCTGGCCTTTGTTTTGCTAATTACCAGTGAGTTGAGGAGGGGGCCCCACCCATTTTCTATCTGGCACAGAGCCACTTCCTTTGTTACCTTAATAGCCCATTCTTAGAGGGCCAATACATCACCAGGAAGCTAGCCTGGCTATTCCAGGAATTGAATCCATGCTGGATCCAGGCATACAGTCTACCCAATTCCCAAACTCATAACAATACAATAAAACGGAGTGAATGGAATGGGCCTCATTGGTCTCATTTTGCATTGCTTTTAAGATGACTGCATACTCCTAGCCTACAGGTCTGGCCTGGATTTGGTTGCAGTAGAACTTTGCCCCTGCCCAATCCTTGTTGACATGTTATGGTTCTGAGTAGTTTATAGTATTTGATATATAATAGTTTTAAGTAGTTTATAGTATTTGATTGGGTGAGCTCCCGTTGCTCCGTCCCAGCTCCTGTCAACCTAGCAGTTTGAAAGCATGCCAGTGCAAGTAGATAAATAGGTACCACTGCAGTGGGAAGATAAATGGCTTTTCCGTGCACTCTGGTTTCCATCACAGTGTTCCATTGTGCCAGAAACAGCTTAGTCATGCTGGCCACATGACCCAGAAAGCTGTTTGTGGACAAACGCCGCCTCCCTTGGCCTGAAAAGTGAGATAAGTGCCACACCCCTTAGTCGCCTTTGACTGGAGTTAACCGTCCAGGGGTCCTTTACCTTTACCTTTTACTCAGGAGCACATAACACCCAAAAGAAATTGGCAGGTGTCATTCTCAGCCATTTTATGCGAACTTGAAGTAAAGACTGCATGGCTTAAGGAGATGACTGCATCTAATTTTAGAAATCACTGTAGACAACAGGAGGAAAATTGGTCTTTTTGGTAAGGCCCACGCCACACAGGCCTTTATAGGTCGAACCTCGAACCAAACTTTAACTTGTGCCCAGAAACCTGTGAGGTCTCAGTTAAGACAGCAGAGCATGGTACCCAATGCAGTGCACTCCCTTCGCACTTGGTCTATGACTCCCAGCACCCCCAATCAGCATGCCCAATGGTCAGGGCTGATGGGAGCTGTAATCCAACAACAGCCAGAGGCCACCATCCAAAGAAGCATGGACGTGATGTAATCTGTGGAATTCTGGAGGAACATGACATCTTTCACTAGCTAGGGATGCCTTCATTTGCATAATGAAGACATCTACTGCAGAAGGATAGCTAGCTGTGAGGCTAATACAAAGCCAGAATAGGGATTCAGTTCTCCACTTCAACAGTTTTATTCATCTTAAATGCTTGCTGCCGTTCAAAGTTCTGTCTCTGGAGACACATGGCCTTTCTCTTCTGTGTTCCCATGGCCATGGCAATGCAGAGTTCAGATCCTTAGATCCTTCAGACTGTGGTCTCCATTCTGTTTTGATGAGCTCCGTTTTAAAGTTCCAAGGGAACTTTACCTAGAGCAAAACTCATCCCTCACCTCTACTCATGTGATGCACACTTTCCTTGGACTAATATATCTGCCAAGGGCTCTTCATCACCAAGTCCCATTTCTGAAGCAGAACAAATAAAAAGGACTCCAAGGTAAATGAAGTGTCTCCAGTCAAGCAATATTGAACTGAGCTTTAAATGAGTTATGAAACACATTCTCAATGAAGCAGCCCATTATGAACACAGAAGTCTATAGACTTCAGCGATTATAGTGAGTTATATAGTCTCCTGAAAATTCATGAAAACAAATAACATTATTCTGTTTTCCTTGTTTTTTTGCTTTTTTTTTTACAAATGGTCCACTTTGGTGTAAATCTCATGTTAAATGATGTTCTGCAAAAAACGCTAATACTGTTTTAAAAATAAATAAATAAATAAATAAATAAATGGCAAAGTGAATTCTGAAACATGATCCTTTGTGTAATATATTGCATTATGAGAGTTAGTGGAATAAATAAAAAGGTGACCTGTTGAATGCCAGGTCATCTGTGAATAAGATCCATTACCCTATTGCCGATGGAGAAGCCAATCTGGTCTGTATTACTGAGACCTGGGTGGGTGTGAAGGGTGGAGTTGGTCTCTCTCAGCTGTGCACACCTGGGTTCTTGGGGGCAGCAACAGGGCACACTTGGGCAACTGGGACAGATTAGGCCGCAGTGGTGTCCAGACTTTTTCCAAAAAGGGCCAGATTTGATAAAGTGAACGGCTATGAGTGCCAACCACAGTTGAGCTTTTTTCAGGATTGAAGTTGCTGAGGTTCTCTTAGGATTTTACCCCAGGTAATAAACTGCTACAGGGACTGGATTAAACCAACTGGCAGCCCCCGAAACAGACTTTGGACATGCCTGGAGGGGTTCTGCTGGTCTACTGCTGGAAAAGAAGTGGATGATCTGAAGGTGGGAGATATTTACTTAGTGTTAAAGGTAAAGGTACACCTGACCATTAGGTCCAGTCGCGGACGACTCTGGGGTTGCGCGCTCATCTAACTTAGTGTTAGGTAACATCTATATATTATTTTAATAAAATTCTCCCTCAAGGTATAACATGCTGTGAATTTCTGCCCAGATTCCCACAACTTTCCTCATGATTCTAATTCTATGTTATGCGCACATCCCGGGCCCAGTGGATCATGGGTTTCTCATTCTAGCAATGGCTTATACCAGTGTTTCCCAACCAGTGTTCCGCGGCACACTAGTGTGCCGCGAGACGTTACCTGGTGTGCCGTGGGAGGGAGGCGGGCGAGTCGGGCGGCGAGAGGCTAGGAAGCAAATGGATTGTGAAGTCTGCCAGGTTCAGATTCGGGTCTCGGCTGTTTCCGGCAAGTGCAGATTCGGGTCTCGGCTGTTTTCGGCAAGTGCAGATTCCGGACTCGGCTGTTTCCGCCGGCCCAACTCGCCGATCCCGCGCCGTACGTAAGAATTCTTGAGGAAAGGCGCAGGCGCATTCCTCCTCGGAGAGAGCGGCCGTTGGCGTCCAAGATGGCGGCTGTGCTGGCTGAGGGGAGCGCGGGCGGCGCCGAGTCCGAGGCAGCGGCTGTTCCGCCCATGGCGGGGCTGGAGATGGTCCAGCAGGGAGCCGAAGCCCGGGTCTACCGGGGCCTCTTCCTAGGCCGGCCAACTGTGGCGAAGCACCGCTTCCTGAAACATTACCGGCACCCGCTGTTGGAGGAGCGCCTGAGCCGCAGGCGGACGGCGCAGGAGGCCCGCTCGCTGCTTCGCTGCCGGCGGGCAGGTGGGCGCGCCTCGAGACTGGACTGCGCGGGGCAGGGGCGCGGGCTGGGATTCCATCTCCTTTAAATTGCATGGCCGGCCCACCTCTTTGCAAGGAGTGCGGTTGGGAATTGCAAGCAAAGCAGCCACGCAGCTCGATTCCACTCGTTAGTGACCGAAACTAATCCCCCCCCCCCCGCTATAGGCAAGGAAGCTGAAGACTGGTTATGGAAGGCGGTGGGCTAAGCCACAGGTGTTCTGGTTTGCGAACATTTTTCAGAAGCCAAACGTGCTCCATTTTGCGTGCCATGCTTCTGTTTTGCGGTCTGTCTGCTTTTGCTGTTTATTTTGCATTTTTGTCTTTCTGACTTTTTTGTTTTGTTTTTGTGACTGATTGATTGACTGATTGTGTGACTGCAGTACATTGTTTATTGCTTTCATTTTATGGATCAATGGTCTTTATCGATAGTAAAATTCATGTTAAATTGCTGTTTTAGGGGTTGTTTTTAAATGTCTGGAATGGATTAATCCATTTTGCATTACTTTCAGCCAAACAGGCCCAGGTTGCGCACTGAATAAAGTATTTTATAATTTTTCATATTTCTGTTTACTTACTATTTCATAATAAAGTAATTATAAAATACTATCTTTGTGTTTATTTGATTCCTATTAAAGAGAGTTACTTTATATATAGTCAATATAGGCACAGAGTTAATTTTTTAAACATTTTCTAATGGTGGTGTGCCTCGAGATTTTTTTCATGAAACAAGTGTGCCTTTGCCCAAAAAAGGTTGGGAAACACTGTGTCAGGGAACTGCCATCTAAAGCGCCGGGGGCGCAAAGGCTCACTGAGGTTGAGAGAGGAGTAGCAGCGGAAGAGGGAACCAGTAGAGGGCGAGCAAGAACTCCAAGGGAAAGTGAGTCGGAGGGATGGCTCAGAGACGCTTCCAGCGAAAACAGTGGGGAGGTCTCAGGACCTCCTATAGGGACACCCACACCTCGCCGGAAACTGTCACGCCGAGAGGCCAGACGACGTGTTTCCGTTAAAGAGCTTTTATGTTGGAAACGATTCCGAAAGCAGCCACTTTCGGATTCTACTAGTGATTGACGCAGCCATGCTGGAGGGGCTCCGTCACAGGCAGAGGTTTGAAAACCTGATCAAACTCTGAGGGACTTGCATTTTACGCACAAGCAGCTCATCGTCCCATCACAGCAATCCGAAAAAGTCACCGAAAGCCAGCTTGTGCAGGGAGAAGCATCATGAGCAACCCAGCCGGAACCGGAGGAGCAGGAGCAGCTGGAGGGGGTCCAAGCCTGGAAGAAAGGTACAGGGCGTTGGAGATCCAGTTGGCGCTGCAAACGGCGAGGCTTGAGGAGAGGAGGGCTCAGGATGCAGAAAAGGGAAAGGAGAAAACCACCCCGCTCGCCAGAAAGGTGCCAGGATTGGTGCAGAAATTCGGGGGGGATCCCAGGAACTATCATGCCTTTAGAACAGAGATGCAATACGCTCTAAACTTGCAGTTTGATGACTTCCCCGACGAGGAATCGCGAGTGGCTTTTGTGATTGGCCATCTCGAATCCGGGGCGAAGGATTGAGTTAGACCCCTGATGGCAGCGAATAATGAGATCCTAAAGGACACGAGGAAGTTTTTTCGTGCCATGGACCTGATGTTTTCCAGCGATATTGAGCAGGGGGTGGTGCGAAGGCAGTTAATGGCTTGCCAGCAAGGAAGCAGATCTGTCCGTGAGTACTGGACTGAGTTTACTATGCTGATTCATAAATTGGGGTGGGACCTATCGGCGGAGCCCATCCAAATGCTTTTCGAAGAGGGGCTTTCTTCAACCGTCAAAGATGAGCTTTCCCGGGGGCCCAGGGCGGAGTCTATGGATCAGTTAACCAAATCTGCGCTGTGCATAGGAGCGCGCCAGGAGGCGAGGGCTTTGGAAAAGCGGGAAGGGAAAGGAGACCGTTGGAGGGAGTTCCGCATTCCAGACATTCCAGAGCCACCTTTCCCGCCGGCAGAGCCGATGGAAGTTGGAACAGCGCGGGCGCGCGCAGTTTCAAATCCCAGTGAAGGGCGGAAGAAGGAGGGAAGGAGCGCCAAGAGATGTTATCTCTGCCAACAGCCAGGGCACTTTGCCAGAGTCTGCCCACAAAGAAAGGAATGGCAAGGGATGGCAGGAGCTGTTGGGGGAAAGGAAGAGGAAGGCAAGGAGCAAGTAAAAGCCAACGCCTGGCTGCCACCGTCGGGGCACAGCAGCCAGGCCAAAGAGCAGTGAAAGTGCCCATGCCGGAACCTCCCAGACCCGCTTTAGTGATAGAGGTGTTACTAGAACTGCCAAACGGACACCCACTAAAGATCAAGGCGCTTTTGGATTCAGGCAGCTCCTGTAATTTCATGAGTAAGGAGTTTGCAGCTGAGCACCAGATACAGACCATCCCTTTAAGTAACCCCTTGCAGGTGACTACGATTGACGGCAGAGAGCTGTTGGGGGGAGAAGTTAGCCAACAGACTGTCCCGATGATAATGAGGGTGGCAAGGCACACCGAACAGATAGCGTTTAATGTGGCCATCCTGGGAGGAGCGCCCATCATTTTGGGGATGAGCTGGCTGGCGCTACACGATCCGCTAGTGGGCTGGCATCAGAGGGTGGTCTCCTTTGGGTCAGCGCATTGCCTAGAACACTGCAAGGAGGGGAAGGTTTCGGGAGGAGACAGAGTCACCCTAGCCGGGATGGAAGTAATGGACAAAGGGAAGGTGCCCCCGCAATACGCAGATCTGAGCAACGTATTCAGCGAAAGGGAAGCAGACAAACTGCCACCGCATAGACCCTTTGACTGTCAAATCAACCTACTCCCTGGGGCCCAACTCCCAGTGGGCAAGCTGTACGCCATGTCAGACAGGGAGATGCAGGAGCTGAGGGAGTTCATTGACAAAAACCTGAAGCGAGGTTTCATCAGAGAGTCCCGAGCGGTGGGGGGCAGCCCAGTGTTTTTTGTGGACAAAAAGAACACAGACAAACCGAGACTGGTGTGTGACTTTAGGGCCCTCAATGCAGTGTCGGAGCCCCTGGCTTTCCCTATGCCCCGAATTGATGACATTTTGACCAGAGTAAGGAAGGGAAAGATTTTTACAAAGCTGGACCTGCGGGGGGCGTACAATCTGATACGCATAAGGAAGGGAGATGAATGGAAGACCACCATGTTTACCCCTTTGGGAGCCTTTGAATACCTCGTTATGCCCTTCGGTCTACAAGGGGGCTCCGCGTGTTTTCAAGCTTTTATAAACCACGTTCTGGGACCTTTGCTCTACAAGAATTGTGTGGCCTTTTTAGACGACGTGTTGGTGTATTCGGAAGATGAGGAACAGCATGTGAGGGACGTTCGAGAAGTGTTGGGCAGGCTGCAAGCCAACCAGCTGTGGGTGAAACTGGAGAAGTGCCAGTTTCATACCAAGGAGGTGGAATTCCTGGGGTACCGCTTGTCAGACAAGGGATTGGCCATGGATCCAGGCAAGGTCCAAGCGGTACTGGAATGGAAGACACCGAAGACCAAGAAGGACGTGCAAAGATTCTTGGGGTTTGGGAACTTTTATCGGAAGTTCATCAAGAACTTTGCCCACTTGACGGCGCCCATCACCGACTGCCTCAGCAGCAAGAAGAAATTTGTTTGGACGGTAGAGGCGGATCGAGCCTTTGAAGAACTGAAAAGGGCTTTCGCCTCGGAAGAACAACTTCTGCATGTGGATTTACGAAAACCCATGAGAGTGGAAACCGATGCATCCGACCGGGCGGTAGGGGCGGTCCTTCTTCAACCGGGGAGGAGTGCGTCGGAGTGGAGACCGTGTGCCTTCTTCTCGCGGAAGCTGAATAAATCCGAGAGGAATTACACGGTGTATGACAGGGAACTACTTGCCATTCACGAAGCATTCCGGAGGTGGAGACATTTATTAATTGGGGCACAACACAAGGTGCAAGTGTGCACCGACCACAAGAATTTAGAGTATTGGAGAACAGCTCGAGTGCTCAACCAACGACAAGTGAGATGGGCACAGGAATTCTCCAAATTCAACTTTGAAATTTGTTATGTGCCAGGCCCAGAAAACGTCAGGGCGGACGCGCTCTCACGCAAACCAGAGTATTGGGAAGGGGAGGGGGTGATCGAAGAGAGACATGTCATCCCTGAGGACCGCTGGGTGTGTGGGGCGGCGCTGGTGGGGCAACGAGAACTGGTAGAGGAAACGGAAAATGATGAATATGCCCAGGATAAGCTCAGAGGTCTCAGGGGGGAGGGCGAGAGCCCCGGAGGTTTTGAGGAAAGAAATGGGGCATTGTATTACAAAGGGGCACTGTATATACCCGAAGGTGAATTGAGGGGGAGAGTACTCAAGCAGTTGCATGATAGCCCCACGGCGGGACATTTTGGACAACACAAGACCATGTGGTTGGTTACCAGGGAATTTTGGTGGCCTAAGGTGAGGGAAGATGTAAGGGAGTATGTAAGAGGGTGTGACCAATGTCAGCGAGCCAAGCGGGAAAGAAGGGCGCCGGCAGGGTTATTAGAACCATTACCCACACCAGAACGGCCTTGGGAAGCGATATCAATAGATTTTATGACGGATCTGCCAAAGTCCAAGGGGAAAACAGCCATCATGGTAGTAGTAGACCTGTTAACTAAGATGTGCCACTTTGTAGCATGCTCACATGCAGTCACAGCGGAAGAAACAGCGAAGTTGTTTGTAGAACACATCTTTAGGTTGCACGGGGCTCCCTTGAGGGTGATCTCAGATCGCGGCAAACAATTTACTTCCAGGTTCTGGAGGAAGCTCATGAGCTTGCTGCACGTGGAAGTCAATTTTTCAACTGCCCGCCACCCTGAAACCAACGGGCAGGCGGAAAGAGCAAATGGCATTCTTCAACAATATCTGAGGTGTTATGTCAATGACAGAGAGAACGATTGGGTCGAAAAGTTGGCGTTGGCAGAATTTGCCTACAATAATGCGGAGAATGTGTCCACAGGGATGAGTCCCTTTTTGGCTAATTACGGGGGTCACCCCAGGGCATTTCCAGGGGAAGGAGGGGAGAGATGGAGCGTCCCAGCGGCTGAACATTTTGTAGAAGAGATGGAAGCGATCCATCATCAGCTCCAGCTCAACTTAGAAAGGGCTAAGGCACAATATAAGAAGCAGGCAGACAAGAACAGAAGGGAAGGTGAAACCATAAGGGTGGGGGATCAAGTGTGGTTGTCAACCCAAGGGTTGCCGTTCAAAGGGGGTTGTAAGAAATTGAGGCCCAGAAGATTGGGACCCTTTGAGGTCATTCAGCAGGTCAACCCGGTAGCTTTCAAACTCCGATTACCCAACCACATGAAATTGCACCCAGTGTTCCACAGGTCGTTACTGTCACCATACAGGGGGGGACGTGAAGGGGAGTACGTCAGGGGACCAGCCTTGGAAGAGAGGGAACGCCGCAACCATGTAGCGGAAATCCTCGATTCCAGGTGGAAGGGAAATCAGGTGGAGTATTTGGTGGCGTGGGAAGGGGAACCGGAGTCAGAAAACACCTGGGTGAATGCAGAGGAAGTCAATGACGAGGTTTTAACAGAAACGTTCCACCAAAGGTTCCCGAGGAAACCTCAGCCGATAGCAAGGTTTAGGAGGGAGTATTTCGGCACCACCGATGAGGAAGAGGAAATGGAAGGGTTCGCGGAGTCGGAGTTGGAAGAGGGAGTGGACTCCGATGACGAAGATTACCGAGAGAGTAGGAACAGCAACAAGTGGAGGGAAGTGTTCGCGACGTCGGAAGACGAAGGAGGTTCTTTCAGGGGTTTTACCTCCTCACCGCCAGTAGGGGAGGAGACGGGAGGGGGTGAAGGGGGCCCTGGAGGGGAGGTGGATGTCAGGGAACTGCCATCTAAAGCGCCGGGGGCGCAAAGGCTCACTGAGGTTGAGAGAGGAGTAGCAGCGGAAGAGGGAACCAGTAGAGGGCGAGCAAGAACTCCAAGGGAAAGTGAGTCGGAGGGATGGCTCAGAGACGCTTCCAGCGAAAACAGTGGGGAGGTCTCAGGACCTCCTATAGGGACACCCACACCTCGCCGGAAACTGTCACGCCGAGAGGCCAGACGACGTGTTTCCGTTAAAGAGCTTTTATGTTGGAAACGATTCCGAAAGCAGCCACTTTCGGATTCTACTAGTGATTGACGCAGCCATGCTGGAGGGGCTCCGTCACAGGCAGAGGTTTGAAACCTGATCAAACTCTGAGGGACTTGCATTTTACGCACAAGCAGCTCATCGTCCCATCACACACTGGCTTATACATCCTCAAAATCAATTTACTTCTGTTCCCTTTCAAATTGGGTTGCATATATGTGTACATAAACCGCATATCATAAAGACACCTCAGACTCCGCTGTACCTCATTTCCAAAGGAAACACGAACTCTAGGGAAGCGCCTAGATCCTAAGAATTTCACACCGCTTGGAGATGGGGGTGGTGTGTAATGACATGCTACACTGCTGCATGTGCTGAGCAGTCTTGGGAGTAACAAGGACCAGAGATGGAGGCATTTGACATAGAGCTGTCCCCATTAGCCTCATGCCAACAACTTGAGCTAATGGTTCCTTCACTCACTCTGTTTTCTATATCCGTGGAGCAGTTGGTGCTCCCTGAAGCATTTTCAAGTGCTCCATGAAAAGACTGGAAATAAAAATAAATAAATACGTGCCTTGGCGTATGAATGATAATAGTGCTTCATGACAAATTTATCTCCTGAAAAGTGCCCCACAACTCAAAGGTTTGGGAACCACTATTCAATGCTATAAGCAAGATGGGATAACTTCCCTGGTAAGAATAGCATTAAGAGAGATTAAGAAAATGTTGAAATATACATATGTTAAAAAACCAGAAGCATTTATACTGGGAATTGTAGGTACAGAAATTAACAGACAAGATATTAAGATTTTCCTATACGCAACAACGGCAGCAAGAATTTTATTAGCACAGAAGTGGAAACAAGAGGAATTACCAACAAAGGAAGACTGGCAATTGAAGCTAATGGAATATGTGGAACTGGCCAAAATGACGGGAAGAATCTGAGAACAGCGGGCCCAAAAGTTTATCAAGGACTGGACCAAATTTGTAAATTATTTGAAAGACAATTGTATTCAGTCAAATATGTTGGTAGGATTGCAAGAAGCTTTGTAAGGAAAGGTACGAAACCACTGCAGATAAGAATAAGAATGTATGATGTTTTAATGTTTTTTATTTTAAAGCAATGGTTAAATAGTGAAAATGAAGAAATTTGAAATGCAAGATAAAAAATCATAAGGAAGGTTTGAAGAAACTCAGGGCCCTAAAAGCTAAATGTATAATATAAGAGGAGCTATTGCAATGGAAAGCATTATTGTAAAACTAATAAAAATGATATGGCGGAAAAAAAGAATAGCATTCTAAGCCAGAGAAAACTGTTTGGGGTCAGTATTGCAAGCATTTCAACCTGCTGAGCTTTATATTTCTGAACTAAGAAATAAGTTTTTAAAAAGGAAAAAAACCCAGCAACATCACTATTAAGCTCCTTAAAGACTCAGTGAACACTATGGTGTGCATAATGGGATACTGCAGGCGTCCCATGGGACACTGTCTAAAAGTATGCGATACTGTCTAAAAGGTTAACTTTATGTGGATTTAAAAATTACTGCATTCCTATTGTACTGTGGCCCTTTGCATTTTTGTTCATGAAGAGTCTACTTTTTAAAAAAAAAAAAAAGCCACCATGAACGTTATTTTTATATCATATTTGACTTGTAGTTGAGGTTTGGGGCTTGTGTGATAAAGGTGTAAAGTTATCTATTTAATGATGAGCTGGTCAGAGGAGCTGAACAATAAATAGTTCCATTAAAGAACTATATACAGCAGGACTTCACTGCTTCAGCTACCCTTCCACTCTGCTTCTAGCTCTGCCTTCTTCCTTAGGCCTATCCTGCTAAACTGGCTCTGGGAAGTGCCCTTCAGAGTACAGTCACAAAAGGTTTCACAAAACCACTCGTTCTTTTCACCTTTTTCATCACAGCCACCTGCTTGACAGCTGTGTCCACAACAGCCATTGTGATCCCAGCTGATTCCAATTTTGTTTGCTTAGGAGTTTTTTTAACCCTCAAGATCCCAGAGCAAGAGCATTGCCCTTGTCTTCACATATCATGAGGGAAGGAGTCACCCTGGAGTCTTGTGGGTTAACTGGTCTCATGGGTAAAAAGATACCTAAAGCAAAATATCTACCAGAAATAGTCAGCATTCTTTGCCCCATTTTGCACCTCACCCAATCAGAATCCCCCCTTGCAGTCTATGAGTAAGGTGACAAAGACTATAACAAGTGGTAAATTATGGTGGTTTTAAATTTCGTTCACTGCCGTAACATATTTTTGTACCCAAGCATTTGCTCTTTAAGCAGCAGTGCTGTTGGGGGAGTTTGTTTGCACTGCCACTCGGGGTTCCAAATCAGTGCGCTGCTCACCAGCCCACATTTATTCTGGAACTGCGGCTTCCAAGGCAGTTTAGCATGGCAGTATTTGCATTCCCCCTCCCAGCCCCCAGTGAGTGGTGTGTTGGTTGCTTGGCATGCAAATAGAATGAGGATGGAGATAAGCAGTAACAGGGGAGAGAGAGCAGCTAAAAGTCAAAGGGCTCCTGTACGAAAGGACTGTGGGAATGTTCAGGGTGGCAGGAGAGGATATATTGTTTATTAATATCCTTCCTAACCTGCGCTAGCAAGTTCCTTTACTTAGCAGAGTGCATTCCCCTTTACACGGCAGAAAACTTGTTGCAAACTCATGTGAGTTTCTTAAGACAACACACAATTCCATCTGGCTTGTCCAGATTTAAATGTGTTCTAATATTTTCCTGGTAAGATCCCTTGAATCCCTCCTAAAAGAATAAAGACACGACAGTCTTATTCATAAGTAACAAAAAGAAAGTTTACTCACAATCAGGCAGAGCACAGTGTGACCCCTGAAGGCAGGATTTAGGCTTAAAGTTTCAAACATATACAAATGGGCTTACCCCATAAGGGAGATTTACCTAGTGACTGCAGGCTAGCAGTCCAGCAGTTCACAGGACGAAACAAATAGAGAGAATGGCTACATGCCTTGTCCTTTTACCAGGTCTGGAAAGGTCACACCCACCCACTAGTCACATGCAAAGAAGGATGCTCCAGCCCAGGAGGAACAGGAAGTTTCGGCTGGACCAAACATTCCCTTGCATGTCCACTTTAGCAAAGCAAGGAATGTTGTATTTTACTGCTCCCAGTGGATAACTTCCCACTAGGACCCCAAATGCACTATCACTGCCCTCCTCAGCTTTGCATTGCCACTTTCCCCACATATACTGGCAAAGGAAAAGATGCTAGATAGGCAGGCAGGCTTTCAAACATGTTGAACAATGAGGAATGGAGCCTGCTTTACATTTACCCCAAAAGACTGAGCGCAGCATTTAGCCTTTGCCAATGGCCTAGTGTCACATCATCCCTCATCCCTTCTCCCCTCTCACTTTTCTGCCTCCCATGCACGTCTCAGTTTTGCAAGTGTTGTGGAACACATAGAAACCAATGCGGATATAGTCAGACTCCACCCTGCGAAAGCTGTTATGACAGCAGGTAGGGGATAGGCATTCCCACCCATACTGAAACAGAGATAAGAATGCACACCATCACCCACAACTTGTACTGCAAAGGGAAGTTGTAGCACCCTGCTTGTGGTTAACGCTTAGCTGGAATGAAATATTCAACGCAGCAATAGAGAAATTAAAATAATAATTTATTTGTCAGACAAATAAATGATAGGCACAGTGGTATATGGTTACCAAAGCTCTGCCCCTTCCAGCCCTGATAGCCAGCACTTATATTTCCTCAGCCCAGCCCCCTTGCTCCTCCTTTGGCTGCCTCTGTCCAATCAGCCTGGTTGAAATTCCTATTACCTTTTATGGAAGACAAAGAGCTATATTTCCTTCTATCCATAAATGGCAGACAAGTAGCCATATATCTTACATTTGCCTCGACAAGGCACCTTAATTACCAGATCACCTTTTGCCCCTGTTGCCCCTGCATTCCAAAACAAATGGCTAAAACAAATGGCTCGTGGTATTAAATTCTATCTAAACAGAGATCTTGGGTTCACTTTCTCACACACCATCAATGAAATAAGAATCTAACATAAGAATCTAACATTTCTTACTTTCTAAATCCTTTGCCTAATTACATCAAGCCAACAAATCTCATAGATAACATAGATAGCTTTTTAGAAGAAAAGGCCTTTGCAAAGTAAAAAAGAACTCAGTAAAAAACAGCTTCAAAAGAAGCCTCTTCAGTTTACACCCCCCTTTCCCAGCCAGCTGCTTTTCCCATTAGCTCTTCCCAAAATTTATTGCTCTTTAACTCTCTCAGTATACCTTAAACCTTAGGAAAATATGGCTAGAGTCTGATGGGAGGCACATGGTATTATTTTCTGTTAAACAATAAATCTTACTATTTCTGTTTCTGTTAAACAATAAATCTTACTATTTACCAACTCTTAATTAGTGTTTTTGCAGCTTGATTGTATTCTGTAATATGTAGGGTCAGTGTAACATTTGCTCCAGCCTGTAATTCCCTTTTACAACTTTGAGAAACTTGTCTCCTGCCACTGCTATAAATCAGCGGGGGCCTTGTTCAGTAGAGCAGGAAGATAAACAACTGCCAAAGTACTTAGCCAGCTGGTTTCTGCCTGGCATGAAACATACAAACATTTGCAAATATATCTTTAAGCTCATTTTCAAATACAGGCCTTGATCAGATGCCTCAAAGTCAGGCTAGGAATACCGGTAGCTGACTCACATCCAAATGCAACACAGTAGTAAACCTTTAATTGCTAGGCACTGACCAAACAATGGGGCAGGTTATTATATCATGTCCTGCCCATAGGCGCCAACTCTATGGGGCTGAGGACAGCTCAGTGCCTCCAAAGTATGTGCGGATGAAGCTGAGCCACTGGGCCTCACCACAGCAGTAGGGGGGCTCTGCTGGGCATTCCTGTGGTGGCGGAAGACCTCACTAGGCCTTGTGGCCTCCTCCCGATGTCATGTGCATGCCAATGTCACAGGGAGCTCAGCATCTGTGGTCCTGCCTCTGAGATAAAAAATGTTGCCTTTAACCAGTCCAACTGGCTTTCATCTTGGGAATCTTATTGTTGTGCATTTGCATGCTCTTTGGAAAGCCCCAGGGATAGAACTTGTTTGTTTTCATGGGCAGACTGAATAATAATAATAATAATAATAATAATGATAATGATAATAATAATAATTTATTATTCATACCCCGCCCAACTGGCTGGGTTTCCCCAGCTACTCTGGGTGGCTTCCAACTGAATATTAAAAACAATACAGCATCAGACATTAAAAACTTTCCTAAACAGGGCCGCCTTCAGTTGTCTTTTAAAAGTAAAATACAGTAGTTGTTTATTTCCTTGACATCTGATGGGAGGGTGTTCCACAGGGCAGGCACCACTACCAAGAAGGCCCTCTGCCTGGTTCCCTGTAACCTCACTTCTTGCAGCGAGGGAACTGCCAGAAGGCCCTTGGCGCTGGACGTAATTTGGGCCAGGTAGGGGAACTAATCTCAGGTCCAAGTGGCTATAGAAAGGGCCACTTCTACCATTTGGCAGGCAGAAGTGGCCCAACTCGATCAGGGTGTAGATTTGGAGGTGCCAATAAAGCAGGGGATGGGAAAACGGCAGCCCTTGAGAGGCAGTTGGACTCCCCATCAGCTTCAGCCAGCAGGACCGATCATCAGGGATGATGGGAGTTGTAGTCCAGCAACATCTTGAGGGCCACAGGTTCCCCATCTTCGTGTGAGCTGGTCTTCTTGCTTGCCCGGCCAATCTCTCTGAAGCACCTTCTGTTGGTCAGAGATGGAGAGGAGAAGACAGGGTGGATCCCTGGCTAATACCCCACGTTGTCCTCAGCTCTAGTTCCATTGTTAGCTTGAGCTATGCAAGACAACCTTGCAACTCAATGTGTGGCTGCACCTTCTACACAAATGCTGCCTCTGGATTCTTCTTTTCGAATATAAACTACGTGGCCTTGTTAATTGTCACCTGAATACTGATACAGGAACAACAAGCCTTAAATCAGCCTGTCAGGCAACTGTTGGAGGCAGCAATGCACTCTCTTAGCAGATAATATGCGAGAAATCTTCATCTCTAAGATTCAGCATTCTCTTCTCTATTTCTTTCTCTTTTGAAACATGTGAAGGAATTTTAGCTTGGATTATCCTCCATGTAAGAATAATTGGTCTTCAGAGCTTTGAAGGTGGTGTGGCAGAACCATTGTTGTCCCCCCCCCCCCTGTTTTCTGCTATGAGCTCAAATTGGTTTTTCAGTCTTTTGAAGCACAACCTCAAAACCTCATTTGACCAGCAAACCATAGCAAGATAGGAAAAACAAAACACTACTTGTGTACCACAGGCAATGATAGCTCTTCAACTCTAAACCAGGCAGAGGGCCTTCTTGGCAGTGGCACCTACCCTGTGGAACGCCATCCCACCAGATGTCAACGAGATAAACAACTATCTGACTTTTAGAAGACATCTGAAGGCAGCCCTGTTTAGGAAAGTTTTTAATGTTTGAAGTTTTATACTGTTTTCAGTGTACTGTTGGGAGCCGCCCAGGGTGTCTGGGGAAACCCAGCCAGAGGGGCGGGATATAAATAATAAAATTGTTGTTGTTGTTATTGTTGTTGTTAGCTAGCATTCAAGAATGAGTAAAGGCTTTTAAAAATAGAAACTGAAAGTTGGGAACAGTCATGTCAGATTTCTTGGTAGGATTTGTGTCATCATACAAGAAATAGTGTTAGCTGGCAACTGCAGGAGACTGACATTCTCTGAGGTTTCAAGAGACAGCAATCACATTGTGAGTGCTCACTTTCCCTTCATATTCATATTCCCCAAGGGTGGCATTTTCCTACAAACCCCATCAATCTTGGGTATGCTTGCACAACCTCCTTATGGAACATCACAAAGACAATTAATTCTCAATATGTGCATCAGTGTGCTTTTATTGAAAAAAGAACTTGTTGGAGAAGTAGGGAGAGAGAGAGAGAGAGAGAGAGAGAGGGAGGGAGGGAGGGAGGGACTGATATAAAATACAATCTGTTTTCTCTCTCTCAACTTGCCTTTGTGCTAGATTGTTATTTAAAATCTGCTGAGGAACAGGTTTTTTTGTTTGTGGCTTTGGCATTAAAGACCATTGATTTCTGCTCCTCCACTTCTCCTCTTTTAAGTACTTTGTACCTGATGGGTTCTAAAGGGTGTACCATGCTCTTGGCTTATTTCTCTTTTAAGTCGGGGCCACTTTGTATTTCTTTTAAGCACGAGCTTCTTTGAGACTTCATAACAAAACAAAAACCACAGGCTATAAACGGCCAGGTAATGAACCAGGCGAGTCCAGTGCATGGGAAGGGGCAGGAGGGGGGAGGTTGCATCTAACAGAGTTCAGAATCCTATCCCCAAGCCACCATTTCTGGCTTTCTTCAAGCAATCTACACATTAAGGGCCATAGCTGTCAACTTACAGATTTGAAAATAAGGGACCAGCAGCCAAAATAAGGGACCTGCAGCATCACCTGTTCCAGGCACTCCAGTCTTCCTGTCCTCCTGCAGTCTGGTCAAACTCATGCTGGTAGCTTCGAGAACACTGTCCAACCAACTTTGTAACCAGAGGTTCAACTGAATAGAATCTGAATCACATGCACCACAAGGCCTATGCAGCCTCAACTTAAGATGGCTCCCCGGCCTGGCTTTGCACTGCAAAGTTTGCAGCAGCACGTGCAACAAAATGGCGTCCAGCATTCAAAAACCCCTCAGCTTGCATTAACTAGCCACACACAAGGCATGCAAGCTCCACCCCCAGTCGTTCTTAGACTTCTTATTGGGTGAGCAACACAGCCAAGCAACACAGTTGGAGCCTCCCTCCTCCCTGGCTGGCAGGGAGGGATTAGGGAGAGGAGCAGCTTATTTTGAAATTTAAGCGACATCATTTAAGGGACATCCATCAATAAGGGACAGCAGCGGGGCATGGCGCTGGAATAAGGGACTGTTCCTTCAAATAAGGGACACTTGACAGCTATGTTCAGGGCTCAAAGCTAATAATTTTCCTGTTGCTACTCAGTGGATAGGAAGCTTGTACTCTCACCTCTCCACAGATTTATAAAATTATGGATAAGATATTTAAAAAACACTTTGGGGTCTTTCTCTGCTTTGCAGGACATCTGTGGAAGAAGAACAGGCTAAGGAGTAAACCCTATAGAAATCCAGAGTGGAATCCCTAAGGCTGTTGGATGGAGCCTTGCATGCCCCCTTTCAGCAACTCTGCAGCCAAGCTGGTGTCAAACGCATTGCTCTGCTTTCCTGTGGACCATATCAGCAAGGTCAAGAGGAAGACCTTGTTGCCTGGGCAGCCCAGGACCTCCAGACACACTGCCCAGGCTTGCACCCTGGAGAGGTCATTTTGATGCTGCTAACGCAGCAGTTTGCCTTCACCCCTGGAGGAACACTCCATTGTCTCTCAAGACAGAGAGATGCCAACAACATCATGCTGTTTAGCGCAGTATAGGAGACCAGATCAGCATCTACTGAAGTTAAAAAAATTCTTTCCATGATGTTCAATAGCACTTGAATTGTGTCCTTGGCTCTTATAGCCAGGGCGACATTTGTGATTTATCTAAACTCTAGGCAAGCAAGTTCAACCCGAGGTCCAATGTGTAATAAGTCTCATGGCTGCCAGTTAATCCCCACGAGGTAGCAATTCACATTATTAATGTACTTCAATTAATAGTTTAGGAAACCCCCAGTTGAACTCTGCTGGCACTTTCATTAATTAATGGTGGCAATTAAGATTACGGACTACAGAAGCTTAATACAAAGGCCTTCCCTTAGTAGGCATAGACCACATATGGATCAATCAGGACTGCAAACTCCCCAAAGTTAGTGGTGTCCCATGTGCCCACTACCTGAAAACTGCCATGTATTTTATGTATTTGTTTCTACTATATAGGTGACATGCAATAAAACCAATATGAAGTACTAGAAAAGAACCAGCAACACAATTTTGTGTAAGAATAAAATCATGATCAATTACCAAGAGTAACAAAAGTCTTAATTTAAAGAATAGATGATCAATCAACAGCAGATTAAAAATAATAAATGCAGTTAAGAATTGGAATTCTCCCAGAACTAAGTCTGGAAGAGGATTTTATTTTATACGCCTCCCTTCAGCCGAAGACCTCAGGGGGCTTCACAGCATAAAAATACAAGATAAAGAATAAAAGCAAGAACGAATCAACCCCCCAAACCTATTAATATATATATATTGAATGTTAATTAGCCGAAGGCCTGGTTGAAAAGGAATATTTTCTCCTTGCTCCTTAAGGTGTATAAGGCGGGTCTCCCTGGGGAGAGCATTCCACAAGCAGGGAAAAGGCCGTTCTCCTGCTGACGCCCTCCATACTTCTCAGTTCATCTGGGAAGAGGTGGTCTCTTGCCAAGTGGTGGGGATACATTCTCGGTCTCAACAGACACGGTAGCCACCAAGGAGCTGAGGAGGAATCAGGAGGTGGGTGCTGGCTACTGAAGTCTGTGGTTGCTGCAGCTTCTGAATAATGTTCAGATATGGAGCTCTGTGGCAGTAACCTAAACGGCTTACCAAGGCATGGAAAATAGTGACCTCATCCTTTCTTTCTTTTTTGAAAGGAAGTGCTTATCTGCTGAAACTGGTAAAAAGTACTGTTCATCCCCAGTGCTGCCATCTCAGTATCAAGCTGTCAGGAGCTGGAGTCAAGCGCACCACCAGCCACCAAAATAAAACCCACAATGGTGTCAGTGCAATTAACTCTTTATTCAAGAAACGAGCAGCTCTTCCCTGTAGGTCTTGCTCCAGCAAGGCAGTTGCAAGCATTGAAGGTGCTTCCCAAGCAGTCACAAACTGCGCCTGTGCATAACCCCCCCTCTGCTCAGCCCTCTTCATTTCTCTGCTGGTTGCAGCAGCAGGAGAAGGCTCCCTGGCTTCTTCAGCAGCTTGCCTGATCTCTGCCTTCTGGCCCCACTCCCTCCAGCCTCTGCTTCTGCCGCAGAGTCTGAACTGCCGTCTGCCACAGCCTCCTGCTCACCAAACCTTGTTCCTGTAACAAGTTTAAAGACAAATTGCAGTAAAAGCGTGGAACTCCTTCTTTTTAATATTTTAGGATAGAAATGGCAGCACTTTATTTGCAAAGCAGGATTGTCCCTTGGTAGTCTTTGAATTAGAAGAGCTTTGATCTTCCCAAATGAGAGGCAATAGGTGGTAAGATGATAGACATGTGGAAAGGTAAGACCAATTAAATGAGTTCATACATTTAGACTAATATTTTGGCTGCCGACTGAGAACTTTAAACCAACTTGGGAAGGTTGTGTGGGGAAAGTGTTGTTCCTTTCTTTGAGAAAAGAAAATCAGCTTTTCCTCACTAGTAGGGGGCTATACATGCCTTATGAATTTTTTCAGGTTTGGTCCTGGCTGTGAGCTGCACAGCCAGACATTTCTCCTTGCTTTTTGTTCCATAACTATGAATAGAACGTCAAAGGCATTTAATAGAATCCCTGTGTGTGCGTGCCTAAGCTCAAGAAAAGATTTATCCTATTTTGACCCTATTAAAAAGATTTTCTTTCAACCAGCGAGTCTTGACTACTTTTTGATTAATCACAGCTGATCCTCCCCAAATTTACATTTCATTAAAATGATTTATAGAAGTGTCATAATACAATTCCATAAAATAATAATTTCATTATCCCTGAGTGAAATGCCAAGCTCTGGAGCTTTTCAGGTGCCATTGTCATCTTAGTCAGACTCTTTGATACTTGGCAGCCATCCAAAAATCACAACGCTTCAACTGGGGCAACTCTCACAAGCTTGGCAACTGCAAATTAGAAGTGAGAATCCTAAACAAGGAACGACTACAGAGAGATGGAGGGATTACTGTTATTAACAGTACAGATGCCTGCTTTTTAAATTGATTACTCACAGAGCAATCCAGCCCCACTTTGCAACTTGGACCGGTCAAAGGCTCATCTCTGTCACCCTCTGCCTGCAGAGTCAAGTCAGCCTTTTCCAGCCAAGTGAAGGCCACAAAATGGGTTCCCACACATCCTGGTTACTCTGACTGTGATTTTAGAGATTTTATTGAGTCGGTTTTATTGGGGGGGGGGGTTATTTGCCATGCCCTCCTAAATGAAAGCGTACAGGGAAAGAAGGAGGTCACTACACTACTGCACCCCAAAGTGTCTTAAGTGTTAGTGTCTCCCCATTTCTGAGGAAGAAAAAGATCAAGGACTGACGGTAATATACATCTTTAATTTTCTTTAAGTTTCTGTTTCAGAAAAACAACACCATGCTCCCCAGTTAATCAATAGGGGAGCAATTCAAAGCCCCAGTTAGAGGGGAGGTCAACCAACATATCTGAAGCCTTGCAGCTCAAGCTGGCAAGGGAGGGAGATCTTCTTTTTGGCAATCACTCGTGGCCGAGTAAGATTGTCTTCCATAAACACAGTTTTAACAATGAGTCCGTAGGTGACTGTGTAGGCGAATTCTGGATCCACGCTCCTTCCACAGTGGGGACATAGGTTTCTGGGCAGGAGCTGATTACGGTGAGGGTTTGCCAGGCGTGCCTTCCTCTTAGCACATTTCTCCCTTTCATCCTGAGTTTGATCATCTTTGAAGCCCATTACACCTTTAGTAAAGTTAGGAAGACTGCGTGAACTAGAGAGGAGATCCACCAACGTATCTGAAACCTTGCAGCTCAAGCTGGCAAGGGAGGGAGGTGGGGTGGTGGTTGTTATTCATACTTCATTTTGATAGTGCAGCAGAGGATCCCCAATAAGGCCCCTCTTTGTTCCATCTATCACTGCCTTGTTCCATCCCCTCAACTCGTTGTCCGTACAGAATACCACTGCCAAGACCACATCAGAGTCCCCAGTGTGGTGCTTCCTTCTTATCCAACGCCTATCCAGCAGCACATATCAGGGTTTAGGATTTCTCTGCCTGGGTTTGAACCTACTCATACGGTTACTCCCAGTTTACTACTGTGGAACCAGAGTTTGGAGGCAATTGGTTTGCTCAGGGTCATCTAATAAACCCTCCTACTACTTTTTTCCTGGCCTTTGTTCTTGTGCCTTTAACAGGATCTTGATCTGCAGACGTCAGCACATGTTAATGACGTACGTCTTATACTGTCTGCAGTGGGAGAACAGCACACCTTCATAGGATCTGGTTGATAATCTTAGGTTTGGTGATCAAACTGGTTGATACTGCTTTGAAGTTGAAGGACAGCCCAGTTCTTTACAGCTGTACAGTTCCACTGCTTTTATTCATGTGCAAATTTCCCCCTGTTTCAATATATTAGACTCCATTTAGATGACATTGAAATGGAGAATTCTCCACTGGATGCATTTAATTTCAATTACACTTACTCCATTGTCATCTTGTGGTTATTGTAATCTCAAAGAGTTTTTAAATTGGCATGTTTAACAGAGTGTAATTCCCTTGACAGCTGTAGAAACTGAAATTAAAGAAAAAATAATTGAGTGTTTTTGGTTTTATTTTCAGGATCGCAGTTTTAAGACTTCTCTTAGACAGGCTTATGCATCTATCACCTCCTGGCAAATAGAAGGGGAAGAAATGGAGGCAGTGAGAGATTTTACTTTCTTGGGTTCCATGTTCACTGCAGGTGGTGACAGCAGTCATGAAATTAAAAGATGCCTGCTTCTTGGGAGAAAAGCAATGACAAACCTAAACAGCATCTTAAAAAGCAGAGATATCACCTTGCCAACAAAGGTCCGTATAGTGAAAGCTATGGTTTTCCCAGTAGTGATGTATGGAAGTGAGAGCTGGACCATAAAGAAGGCTGATCGCTGAAGAATTGATGCTTTTGAATTCTGGTGCTGGAGGAGACTCTTGAGAGTCCCATGGACTGCAAGAAGATCAAACCTCTCCATTCTGAAGGAAATCAGCCCTGAGTGCTCACTGGAAGGACAGATCCTGAAGCTGAGGCTCCAAGACTTTGGCCACCTCATGAGAAGAGAAGACTCGCTGGAAAAGACCCTGATGTTGGGAAAGATGGAGGGCACAAGGAGAAGGGGGCGACAGAGGACGAGATGGTTGGACAGTGTTCTTAAAGCCACCAACATGAGTTTGACCAAACTGTGGGAGGCAGTGGAAGACAGGAGTGCCTGGCGTGCTCTGGTCCAGGGGGTCACGAAGAGTCGGAAACGACTAAACCACCAAACATCAACAACAACAATGCATTTATCCGCATAACTGTAAGGCTCCCAAACTATCTGAAAGCTAAACTAGTGGTTTTTGAAAAGATTAAAAAGATAAAAGCAACCATGGCAGGAAGGAGGGAGGAGTTAGATATGACCTCTGGTGCTGGGAGATGGGAGTTAACTGTTGCCATTTAAGTTGAGCCACCCAAAGTGTTCTGTAATGATGTCTTGTATTTGAGGTGAGCATTACAAGCCCCTAAAACTTGTATTCCCAGGACAACTTTTGGCAACATCTCTAGTTAGTTATGGCAAGTATGTATGTATGTATGTATGTATGTATGTATGTATGTATGTATTTATAAAATCCCAACCAGCTTTTCTTTATAATTAAATAAGAAAATTACAAAAAAGCAGCAAAGCAATAGATACAAAACGGCTTTGCATGCAGGCATATTAGATGCATTCTGAGCTTCCTGTGGGTGGAAGCTGCCCCATTGTGTGTCAGGGCTAGGGGGCTGTTCTTGTCTACACTGCATGCATAGGAGCCTGGGATCCCACACTTTTGCAGTCTCACATGGGACCATCAACTTTGCCACCTCCCAGAGATGTAGCGTGGGAGGGTACCAGAGGGGCGTGGCCCCGAGTGCACAATTTTTTGAGGGGGCATGAACCAGGCACCCTCATGCAGGTGACCCCAGTGTGGCCTGGCCCGGTGCTGCTTTCCATCTGCTAATAGCCACGACAGCCAGCTGGGCTCCCCCCTATGTGGGCAGGCAGGTGGCTCAGCGCGGCCCCGCTTTGCTCCAATGGGTGTGGGGTTACTCTGGTGGTGTCAGCAGCAAGGGCTGGGCTGGTGCCCCCCCATGCCAGCAGCCAATGCTACACCACTGGCTCATCCCCACCTCATTCTGCAGCATGTGCCTCATATGAGCTCTCTGAGAAGGATGTTGTGGGCAATAACTCATTCTGCCTCTGAGGCTACGATCCTATTTTCATTCACTTGTGGATAAGCCCAGTTGAACTCAAAAGGACCTACTTCTGAGTAAATTTATGTAGGATCATACTGTGTAAATAAGATTTACAACTTATACTGTAATTGTAGCATTTCTCAGTAAATATGAGAGTTGTGTGGCCCAGAGGCTGAATCAGGCCCCTTGATATCACCCCACCCAATATTTACTGTCTTTTTATTTTCGTTGTTGTGAGGCTGCCTGAGAATACTGAAGGGCAGAAGAGAAATTGAATATGTGGCCATCTTTTACAAACCAAAACCTTTCAGAACCGAAAGAATATTTGAATGCTAATGCCTCTCATTTGGGTCTTAATGTCATTACACTGCTGTGTCCCAACTACTGCAAGTGCTCTGAATCTACTATATCGTACCAGTTTTAATATGGAGTTTGAGGATATGAGGGCACCCATTTCTTGGTCAGATAGAATTCTGACCCTCAAGCATTGCCTGGAGTGAATGCTGGCCCCTGAGAGTGTATAAATAAGGTTGCCATCTGACTTTCAAGGAAGGAGTGCAACTTAGGTTTGCAACTAAGCCTTTCAGAGTAACATTATGAGCAATTTATCTTTTCAGCTCTTTGTTGTTGTTAGGTCTATGGACAAATTGCACAGTGTATCAAAAGCACACACCCCACTGGTAAAATCTGTTGAAAAAGTGGCGTTTGAGAAAGGAAACAGATATCTCATTTTTTTTTAAAAAAAAAAAAGTTTGATTACTTCCATGGGACAAATCAAATTGGCACAGTGCATACACAGGTGGAGAGCATCTGTATTCACTCACACAAAAGGAGCCATTTTGGACATAAACAGTGCCATTTTTATGCTTCTTGCTTAAGATGTCTAAACAACAAAGAAATCCTGAATTGGACACTTTCTGATAAGAAATAAAACCAACTGAGCAATTTGAGTCATTTTTATGTTTCTCAGATGGATAGCTCTGGAAGAACATCCTTTGAGGCACACAAATGATCCCAGACAGCTCCCTCAAGGAACAATTATATATAAGCACCTGCTTGCTGTTATGATTATTCAGTCAAAAGCTGTTGCAAATGTTTCTCCAAGTTCTACAAAGCTTTGGTGCTTCCGCCTCCCATAGTGACACAAGATTTTCAAGCCCAAAGCAAGGCTCCAGTACAAAGAACATAAGAATTCTTGTTCTGTGAAATCTTGCCTGTGCCTAGGCTAAGCCAGCAGTTCTTTCCACCCAGGTTAATGGTTCTATAATGCTGAAATAATTTAAATCAACAGCTACCAAACCGATACAGGCTAGCTTTGAGTGGAGATCACTGCAAACATCAAATAACCAATTGGTAGCTGTGCCAAGAAGTCTACTAGATTGGTGGTGTTTTCACTTAAAATTTATTATTATCACCAGTGCTATATTTCTTTTAAAAAGGTGCCAGAACTTACCATGAACACCTCCCTTGTTCTCTTAGAATGGGAATGATGCCCACCTGAGAGGTGCCAGAACTGAGTCCTGGAGAGTTCCCGCTGAAAAAAAGCTTTGATTATAATTATTATTATTTAATAATCTTGATTGGAAGCCATCTGGGGGAAATGCTGGTTTTGAAAATAAGCCCATGGGCAAACAGCTTCTGCTAAAATCTATATGAATGACATTTTCAAAGGCAAAAGCAAAATAGTTGGAACATAGTTGTGCAACAAGTTGACCAAATCTAGACACCTAGGAGATCCATACAAGTGCTGCAGCAAGAGCGGTTCTTTGTATCCTCTGAATAGTTAATAGCTAACAAATGGAGATGTGTAATAATTCCAGTACAGTGGTACTTTGGGTTACAAATACCTTGGGTTACAAACACTTCAGGTTACAGACCCGCTAACCTGGAAGTAGTACCTTGGGTTAAGAACTTTACTTCAGGATGAGAACAGAAATTGTCGAGCGGCGGCGGCGGGAGGCCCCATTAGCTAAAATGGTAGCTCAGGTTAAGAACGGATTAAGTTCTTAACCAGAGGTACCACTGTATGTGGAGGTGCCAGAGCAGGCAGCTGGAAGAAATTGAGTTCCTACCAAATTTGCACTCTCTGAAACAATATATGAAACTGCAGATGCGCTTCAAAATGTGCACTTCATTAACTTTTGTGGTGCAGTACTCCAAACAAAAAATAAAGTGCGTAAAACATTTATATTAGGATAAAGTGTGCACAATGTATACATTAATGAAAATAGCACACACAAATGAATTATATTATAGAAAGCCACATTATGAAGTTGATCCGATCATGCTGCCATTGCATGCAAGAGGCCCATTGATTCAACCATTTATTCCAGCTTTCCCCAGAAGTAGTAAAATGTGGCATTTTCAAAAACCATTCCTCAAATGTTGAATAGTGAGGTGATGAGCACAGTTGTGGTTGGGCTCAGAGCCCAGCAGGCACCACTCTTGCCACACAAAAATTACACATTGATACAAATGTTGAGGAAGATTCCAGATCCAGCTGTTGTTTACGGATGTTTTCGGGCAACTCAAAGGCATTCTTTTAAAAAGAGAGCTGCATGAAACAGATCCATACAAACCCCTGCCATCATGTATTACAAATAGAAAACATTATGTCAGCAAACATTGGAGCAGAAAGATATATAAGATTGTTCTGAATCATTGCCTGCAGATATTTTCGGTGTGAAATATCATCCTTAAGGGAGGTGGGGATGTTCTCCCAACAGGTGCACACACACAAACACACACCCTTTTCCAAGAGCTGTTGTCTACCTAATCAGCAAGTGCTTCACCGCTACTGTGTTCTGGAATTAACTGGATCTTCCTTTTTGGAAATCAAATCCCAGCCAATCAGAGATCACTTTAGCCCTGTTCAGATGTCACACTTGGGGAACCAGGCCCACCCAAAGTTCCATGAAGGACCTACGGTACATACCATTTGTCACAAGGGAAGGACTATAGAGAACATGGTTATGACAAAATGCCACATTACCCATCAGATGTGGCTACATGACACCAAAAAGACAGTTCAGAATGAGGGTAATGCTCTCTACCCTCACTCTGAATGAGGGGACACTTTTATCCACTTTTGCAGCACCTCCATGACAAAAAACCTCAATAAGAAGCATTCTTCTATCCTAATTAGAGTTGTATTTGTATAAAAACTTCATGGGTAAAACTAACCCACAAAGTTGTTTTTAAACAACTTGTAAAGTTGTTTTCAAATGAAGTACACCTCTAATAAAGGACCCCTGGCAGTTAAGTCCAGTTGCAGACGACTCTGGGGTTGCGGCGCTCATCTCGCTTTACTGGCCGAGGGAGCCGACGTTTGTCCACAGGCCATTTTTCTGGGTCATGTGGCCAGCATGACTGAGCCACTTCTGGCGAAACCAGAGCAGCGCACGGAAACACCGTTTAATACCTCTAATAGGATATAACTAATTTTAATTTTAATGTTGAAAGCATTTACACAGTCAATTTGAGTGCTGAAAACACAATGCTAGCCCTTGAATCTGTGCTCATGGAAGGGGTTGGAACTCCATAAAGCCATCCCTTCTCCTGGCTTCACTACCACCAAAGCCCCTGTTGAATGTACAGGCTATTTGGAAGCTACCACCAATGGTATTCCTCCCAAGCACAGGGGTGTTTGGGAGCAAAGCAGGGCCAAACAAGGAACTGGCACAGTGAAAAAAATATTAAAGGCAGAAAATGTCCCCTGTCTTTTGCCTTGGCTGGCAGGACTTTGGCTATGGCAGCAGCTCTCCTGGGCTTAGCTGGCTCTTCTAGCCAATTAATTGATTACATATTGAACACAGAGTACAAGTTGATGGGAGCCAGCCAAAAGGGTTCTTTGATTTCAAGTCTCTCAGCTGAAACTTCAAACTGTTAGGGCCAAGCTAGAGGCAGCCTTGCCCAAATTCAGGCCTGGAAATGAAGCAAGCAAAAGGTTGTATTCTTTTGCAGTGCTTCCCCCCCCAAAAAAATGTTCAGGGGTATTCTCATTTTCCTACTCATATTGAAATACTGCCGCTCAATGAGGCCAAACTTGTATTCACAAAATGTTTAGGGGTATGCGTACCCCTGCATTCCCTCTCCCCCAGCACTGTTCTTTTGACTGGAAGGGAAGCAGACAGGGGGAGAATATGTTTCCTAGTATTATTTATACCAGCCTTATCCTATCCAAACCCTTCACACTGCAGAGACTGGTGGTGCTTATCCATATTTGAAGAGGACCACATTCCCAATTTCTGAGGCAGCTCCCTAGGCTAGACTGGCCTCAGACATTGCTGGTTCAAGCCCCATAGTCCCCGAGAAGAATATGCAGTACTTCCTGGCTGCTGTTGGAAGGTTCCCATCAAGGGGAGCCCCATAGAGAGTTTGCTGGAGTGATCAAGCCTAGAAGTTGCAGATACATGGATCAGCATGGGATGGTTTAATTGATACAAAAGAGGAAAAAGCTTCTTAGTTAGGATTGCCTCATCCCCTTTTTCTATCAACCACCAACTATTTATTTGTGCTGTTTCCCCAGATATCAGATTTTATTTTACAACAGCCATGACTTCCAGAGAAATTTTCCATCTGTATCAAGGTTTGCTGGTTTATTTTCTGATTTCTTTTGTGGCCTTTTATAGACAAGTTTGTGTCCTCCTGACTGTGTCGGGGTTAACTAATCAGGGTACAGTAGTACATAATCTGTACAATCTTCAATAATACTTTCAGAAGGTTATTTTGTCTCTGTTGTGATTTTTGATAGACAGGACCAGTGTGTTTGTTTTTGTGCAAAGTGAGTGCCAGAAGCCTTGATGCTCAGTTGCCAAATTCAAAGGATGTTTGCTTGAGATAAGCTAATGATTTGGGACTTTGTTTCCACCAGGTCTAGCTTTTCGTTTGTTCTTTGCTGAGCTTGTAATGAATGCCTTCTGAATTTGTGATTATGTGTTGACATTGTAGGGAGGTTATTTCTGCCCTCATCTGTTTCCCCAGTGTGGTTTTTTAAGTGAGCTAAATTCACTAAATTCACTTCCCCTAATAGTAAATTTCTAGGTGCCCTTGACAGTCACAGCCTTCATTTGACCTTTAATATCGTTGCACACCACCCCAGTCTCCAAGATCCCAGGGGTCCAGGGTTCAGAAATGAGGCATGGTGGAGACTGTGGTGACCTTATGGTATATGGTTCATTGACACATATATACAACTTGAGCCTATGATGGACGAGCTTACACCATCGAGACCCCAAGATGGGCTTCTCCCATCACACAGCAGCCTAGGATTCATAAAGACACCAGCCATGGCTCTGCTTCTCTCTGGCTTGCTGCATTTACTGACTGCGACTATTCTCCTCCAGCCCACACCACCCCCAACTACGATCCTAAAACACTACTCCAAAACTCTACCTGAAAACTCTCCTTTGTCTTCCAAACTAACTCTGGCTTGAGGAAGGGGCCTTTCCCATTTTCTGTCTGGCACAGAGCCCCCTCCCTCTGACTTTCCTGATGTCCCATTCCTTCCCTTTGTCTTTGGTTAAAGGCTGATCTCCCAGGCAATTTCCTGAACCCGAGAAGCTGGTTTGGCTTGTATTTTGACCCTTGGCTAAATCCAGTAGGTAGCCAATTTTAACACTCCAAGCATAGATTGAATCTGGCACCCTCAACTCATAGCTATATTCTCTTCAGAATAATTATCTAGATCATCTGATAACTTGTCTGTAAAAACTAAATGTTGATGGTGGAGGGGCACTAGTTTCCATAAAAATATGGAGGTCCTCCACGGCTTGTATAAAGTGTACAAAGAACAGCTGCATAGTCAGTGCACAATCCAGTGATGATGCATGATGTGCTAAATTTTGTTTTGCTGGCAGATGAGATCCTCTGAAAATATATGGGCCATAGACTAAAAATGGCACATACAAATACGTTTACATTTTTGATTACAGTACGGAGTTGTTAAACATCTCTTACAGTTGCTTCCCCTGGATGCGTCAATGACTTTAGTGTTGCATGTGTCCATTTGGGTTTTATAATGCTACAATAATTGTAATTTTGTAAATGCCCACTGTGGTGATATCTCTTTAGGAGGCTTCTTATGTTTTAGCAGGAAGACCTCAGGGAGGTTCGTGAAGGAGGATGGAGCCTCAGCCGGGAGCAGAGCGACCAGGAGTGCTGTGTGATGCAGCCAGCACAGAACAGGATCATCATACAGAAATTTGTAAAAACAAAACAAAAAACCCTACCTTCTGACTGTAAAATAAATGAAATATAAAATAAGTAAATCTGACATCTGTACTGAAAATCATATTGAAGAAACCTGACCAGTCTTTACTGGTGAATCTGAAAGAACATTACAACCACCTAGTTTAAAGTCTCTACAGCTTGTTTTAATATACAGTAGTATAATGTTTTAACATATAAAATGTTTGTTTGGGGGGAAACGTAGGCATATTGTTGTGTGAACCTGTGGCCTTCCAGATGTTGTTCGATTCCAACTGCCATTGGTTTCAGCTGGCATGGACAATGGTCAGGGATGATAGGATTAAAAGTCAATTAAAAGATGATAGTTTAAAAGTCAAGAAGTCTGCCATTTACCCATTCTAGAAAGAAAGATAGGAAGGGAGGGAGGGAGGGAGGGAGGGAGGAAGGAAGGAAGGAAGGAAGGAAGGAAGGAAGGAAGGAAGGAAGGAAGGAAGGAAGGAAGGAAGGAAGAAAGAAAGAAAGAAAGAAAGAAAGAAAGAAAGAAAGAAAGAAAGAAAGAAAGAAAGAAAGAAAGAAAGAAAGAAAGAAAGAAAGTCCATTGATTTCAATCTTCTCTACCTCTGCATCAAACAGGACATGTTTAGAGAACAAGATCGCAACTCCTGGTCAGTTTGTGCTGCCCACCAAATCTTACCACTTGTAGAATGCTGGTTTGCACGTGTTTCTTGGAAACATAAAATATAAGAAAGATTGTAATGAATGGACTACTTTTTCCTCTTCCCTTTTGCATTTGATGAAGTCACTGAGGGGCACAATTTTTTTGAACCACTTGCAGCAGTTTTCAACCTAAACCATTAGCATTGTACAATGAGTGTCTTAATACCGTTTGAGGAAATTGGATAAACAACTCAAGTAGGTAGAATTATTTTTTTTTTGGCAGCAGGTAATTCCTGGCACATGGCATAACCTTGATTGACATATCTGAAGTAGCTTGACTGTGTGTGATTGATAAGGGATTAAGCTAATATTGAGTTGCACGAATGGAGAAGGGAGGGTGGGTTTTGCTTCTTTGTGGGTCCTGCAGCCTTGGAAATGTTTGACATGTTTGCAAATGCTGCTGGTGGAGCATTCAGCAGGCGAGTATTGCAATTATGGAACTTTTGCTTTCTGAAGAAGAGTTTCCTGGGCTTTGTGGTTTCATGTGGAATGCATTCTTTTCTCTGCTGTTCTCACCTCTGTTTGCTTTAGGGTGTTTTGTTTTGTTTTTGCATAAAGAAATACTCTACAACAGATATTTTGTTTCCTAGGAGAGCTTACAAATCATTCAGCCAATGGCACACCTACATTTGGGGGGCCCTGAAGCTCGAACTCTTATGGGGGTCCCCTTTGCAACCAGGAATGAGGACTGGGCATCTTCTTCAGCGGGGTTGTTCCATGACAGATCACCACATTTAAAAATAAAATAAAATAAAATAAAATAACTACATCTCAGATTTTGATCAAAATTGTTGTGCCAGATGATCCTGTGTGTCACTGGTGTGAGTAAAGATTTCCTATGCCTTATAGTTTTCAAGTTATGTAGGGGATTAAATTAGGGAAATGTTATATACATGCATGAAAAAAGTCATTTCTGGGCCCCTCTGGGATTAGGGGCTTCGTTAGTTTCATTGTAGATCCACCCCTGCGTTCAGCAGAGCCAGCAGTCGTAGATATGCTTTGCCACAGTGACTTTCATTAAAATTATGCATGTTGGCTATATGAGGCTGAGTATCCCACATGGACGCTGGTGGCGCTGAGGTCTAAACCACTGAGCCTTGGGCTTGCCGATCAGAAGGTCGGCGGTTCAAATCCCTGCGACGGGGTGAGCTCCCATTGCTCTGTCCCAGCTCCTGCCAACCTAGCAGTTCAAAAGCACATCAAAGTACAAGTAGATAAATAGGTACCGCTCTGGCAGGAAGGTAAACCATGCGCTGCTCTGGTTCGCCAGAAGCAGCTTAGTCATGCTGGCCACATGAACCGGAAGCTGTATACCGGCTCCCTCGGCCAGTAAAGCGAGATGAGTGCCACAACCCCAGAGTTGTCCGTGACTGGACTTAACGGTCAGGGGTCCCTTGACCTATCCCTCACTAATTTGTTGATTCTATTATGCCAATGAAGTATCAATAGGACATGCATGCAGATAGCTGTGCGCTCAGCCGGGGGGGGGGATCCTCACCCCAGAAAATGTTTAAAAGCTCTGCACTTAGGCAACTGTAGATTCTGAGCACATTAGTTCATGTAATTGGAGCAGGACTGCCATTTTCCCTCCTCCCAAATGCTGTTCTGCTCTGGAATGGAGCATTCTGGGAAATCCAATATAGTGACCACCAGCACGATGGAGTTTCAAGGACTCTAGTGAATTTCAGTATCACCCTCCAAAAAATCAGCCTCAGTTTTGTGCCCTCTTTTGCCCACAACTAAACTTTGAAAGTTCATTCCCACTCTAGATATCAATACAAAATTCCCATTTAGGTGCTAGCATTGGAAGCAATGCAGATAAATTTAATGACTTTTAAATCACAGCTGCCTCTCTAAATCATTGGGAATTAGAAGTCCTTAGCTTTGACTGCATCATTCCTCCTGCATCTTTCAACAGGCAACCCCAAATTCACACGGTTCTTATCCTCCTCCGGTGTGATATTGTGAGCCTTCAGTCACCTGCCCCTCTGACATCAGTCTGCTAACGCAGCTGGTGGACTGTTATAGCACAGATCTCTAGCAACCCCTCTCTTCCCATCAAAATACACAGAGGACTGGATCCCAACCACCCAGCTTGCCTGAAGAAGGAATAGACAATTTCAGCCAAACATTGTGGTGCTGTTTAATGGTGTTAAATTGTGCTCTTCTCCAGTGAGGATTCCTACAAACTGAGGAGTGCATGGTTTTGGAAGGTGAGGATACCAGTTCTGATTCTTGGCCCAAAAGGCTTCATTTAAAATCTGGCAATTAATCTTCCTCCCCACTTTTTTTTTGGGGGGGGGCAGTTTCAGACCCAGTTCCAGCAGTCTCAGGGACCACAAGATCTCTTGAGCAGATGAGAAGGACAGGTTATCATCACAACATCTGGTAGCATTCCTAGGGACTGGGTTGCAACAATCTTTGGCAATCTGCATGGCATGACAACAAGAATGCAATATAAATGTCTTAACATAAAATCAAGTCAGGTATTTCACTCAATTTCCTTCCCATTATTTTGCCAGAAATTCTGCTTGTAGCAATTCCATTTCTGAAAACCTTAACATCTTATCTATAAATACAAACACCTACTTTTCATTCCCTGATGAAATATTTATGAGGAGCAGAATTCTCCCTATCTGGAGAAAATATATAATTTAATTCAGCATTTTCCCCTAGCTTTGCAATACGAGTGTAATTGGCAAATTGAGAAGTAAACAAGTTTCACAATGTTAGCCTGGATAAAAATGTTCAAGTGTTAATACAAAGCAAAGACCAGCAATGAAACTAATATGGAATATTTTTTTTAAAACCTGTTTCACCTTTGGGTTGGAGTGACCAAAGGGGGTGAATTTGTGCTCATCCCAGAATTGCTCCCACCATTCCTTTCACTGCCTTCCTTATAAATGTGGAGTTCATAATAGAGACCCCCGGATAGTGCAAACAAAAACCCTCATTGGAAGAGATGTTTGTGTAACAACAGCAGCAAGGATACTACTCGCGAAGCATTGGAAAACTCAAGATTTACCCACACTGGAAGAATGGCAGATGCAACTGATGGACTATATGCAAGTGGCTGAGATGACCGGCAGAATCTGAGATCTGGGAGAGGAGACGGTAGAAGAGGATTGGAAAAAAATTAAGATTTATTTGCAAAAATACTGTAAGCTGTATGAATGCTAAGCTGGATGCTTGATTATAAACAATTTGTCACCATTAAGATAGATGAAGTGAAGTAGGAAGATAAGTTAAAATGTAAGAAAAAACAAATTTTTTGGATAACTATTTGGCTAAATTTAATTTTTTATGGAGTATAACCAAGGTAACTAAAATTTAAGATATAATATTGAAAACTAGACAGTAAGGATGGAAGTAAGGTGATAATTTGTTGGATTAATTTTTTTAAAGTGGAAGGTAGGGGCGGGAGACGTGAGGAGGTCCCAAGAAGATAAGAAAATATGTCATGTTATGTTATAACTCTGTCTGTTTGTTATACTGTAACTTAAAAATTTCAATAAATATTTATAAAAAAAAAGGAAGAGATGTTTGACAGTAGAACAGTCTCCCTTGGGAGCTTATAGACTTTCTTTCATTGGAGGTTTTTAAGCAGAGATTGGATGGCCATCTGTTATGGATGTTTGAGCTGAGATTCCTGCATTGCAGAGGGCTGGACTAGATGACCCTTGGGTCCCTTCCAGCTCTCTGATTCCATGCCAAATATCTTCTTTGAAAGCTTTCTTTTTGCTACCTGCCAGAAATAAAAGTAACCAGTGAAACTGAAGTAGTACTGGAGAAATATGGTATAACACAAGGCAGTCATTTGACTGCTTTATTCCAAGCCATATAAAATTTCTAGGCACTTCTAACAGGCAACCCCACATGGACTGCCTTACAACAATCCAATCTAAATGCTGCTGGAGCACAAATGACTGTATTCCAGAAAAGGGTATCACTAAAGCTGATGAAAGCATTCCTGGGACTCAGCTACACCTGTCAATTATATCATTATACAGTGGTACCTTGGAACTTGAAGCTCCGTTCTTGAACATTTCAGCTTCTGAACGCTGAAAACCCAGAAGTGCTCTGGTTTTCGGATGTTCGTTGAAACACAAATGTCTAAGGCTGCTTTCGCTGCCCAAAAACCTAGCTGTCAGCCAATTGGAAGCCGCACCTCAGATCTCGAATGTTGGGTCTTCCAGAATGGATTATGTTTGAGTTTTGAGGTACCACTGTAACTGTGTTATAAAGATGTGATACCAGATGGCAATGCACAACAGTGATCCGTCACCAATGGGAATTTGCATTGAGAGCTTTTATAGTGTTTTTTCTATAGCGTTTTTTTAAATCAGTGTAGATCCAGCCATGGCCACCCCTGAACATCCAGGTTTAGATCCATAAGCAATCCAATTCTTAAGGAGGAGTGCAACGCCATCCCAAACTTGCCAGATACCCAGTCCTGGAACAGAGCAACCCCCAACAAGACCACTGCAAAAAATCTGAGCCTATTTAAGGACAATTATGAAAAATGTTGGTCTGAAATTAAGAGAGATTTGGACAGTTGGACAAGATTAAAACTTTCTTTGTTAGGCCGAATTGCTGCCATTAAGATGAATGTATTGCCAAAGATGTTGTTTTTGTTTCAAACATTACAAATTGTGGACAAGACGGAGTGCTTCCGGAAGTGGCAGAGAGACATCTCTAAGTTTGTCTGGCAGGGCAAAAAGCCCAGAATTAAGTTTAAGATATTAACTGATGCGAAAGAAAGAGGGGGCTTTGCCCTGCCAGACCTAAAATTGTATTATGAAGCTGCAGCTTTCTGCTGGCTAAAAGACTGGCTACTTCTCGAAGACACTGATGTACTGGACCTGGAAGGTTTTAACAATGCTTTTGGTTGGCATGCATACTTATGGTATGACAAAGTTAAGATCAATAAGGCCTTTAAGAACCATATTGTCAGGAAAGCTGTGTTTAATGTCTGGACAAAATATAAAGACTTATTGGAAAATAAAACTCCAAGGTGGCTTTCACCTCTGGAAGCTAAGGCCCGAAAAACACCCAATATGGAGGCCAAATGGCCAAAGTATTCAGAAATTCTAGAAAAAGATGGAGACAATTGGAAATTGCAGAGTTTGGAGAAAATGAAGGATAAAGTGCGAGACTGGTTACATTACGCTCAGATTAAGGAAGTTTTTAAAAATGATAGAAAGTTAGGGTTCCAGGTGGAGAAATCGAAGTTGGAAACAGAACTGTTAGAACCTAAGACTAAGGTACTTTCAAGAATGTATAACTTGCTGTTGAAATGGAATACACAAGACGAAATGGTTAAATCGGCTATGATAAGATGGGCTCAGGATATCGGGCATAATATTATGTTTGAAGACTGGGAAAGGTTGTGGACCACTGGGTTGAACTTCACTGCATGTAATGCTCTGAAGGAAAATATAATGAAAATGATATATAGATGGTACATGACCCCAGTTAAACTTGCCAAAATATACCATTTGTCTGACAATAAATGTTGGAAATGTAAGGAAAATGAAGGAACATTCTTTCACCTCTGGTGGACTTGTCCTAAAGTGAAGGCCTTCTGGGAAATGATATATAATGAGTTGAAAAAGGTATTTAAGTATACCTTTACCAAGAAACCAGAGGCCTTCCTTCTGGGCATTGTCGGCCAGAAAGTGTTAAAGAAGGATCGAACATTTTTTATGTATGCAACAACGGCAGCAAGGATACTTATTGCTAAGAATTGGAAGACTCAAGATCTACCCACACTGGAAGAATGGCAGATGCAGCTGATGGACTACATGCAACTAGCTGAAATGACTGGCAGAATCTGAGACCTGGGAGAAGAGAGGGTTGAAGAAGACTGGAAGAAATTCAAGACATACCTACAAAAACATTGTAACTTGGTTGAATGTTAAGAAGGATGCTGATCATAAATAACTGTCCACCACTAAATTAGATTTTAATTTGACGATAAGTGAGATTAAGAAGATTACATATTCTCTTTTGTTAGAGAACTGTTAGATTGTATTAAAACGAAGGGATATAAGATTCTAAACAAGATGATAACTTGTTTGAAAAAAATTCATTTACGATGTAAGTGGGTACGGGAGACGTGAGGGAGTCCAAATAAGTGATGAAAGTATGTTATGTAAATGAAGTTGGTTGTTATTTATGCATTTGTATTTCAAAAAACCTTAATAAATTTTCTTTTTTAAAAAAAAAAAGACCACTGTCTGGAATAGCTCCAGCTGGTTTGCCCATATTAATTCCATCCTCAATCTTAAACACTGGTTCTGAACTCTCCCTCCCTGGGAGAAGATGTGAATGTGAGATTGGGTGCAAGAGACTTACCTGCAGATTGGCTCGTGCTGTGTGGTTCTAGCATTCCCAGGAATATTTCACTTCTGTGGGAATGTTTTTTATGGGACCCTCAATCGGCTACTATAACCAATTCTTAATTGTTGGTTTTTATTTTTCATCACTCCTAGAAAAATGAAACATGGTACATAGCTATTGGTGTTTAGCCAATAAAACGGAGCTATAAAAATGAAGGGGTTTCTTCTTCAGCTGCAGACAAGCCACAAAGAAGCAATTTCAGTATATATAGCAAGTGTAGTTGTTTCTTCTTTTTTGGCACTGAATTTTTAGAGATCCAGGTAAAAAAGTATATCGGTGAAATATTAAACTATGTCTCCAGGAATGTACAAATGCAGTTAAAAGCCCTAATAAATCACAATGTTATCTGCTACCCAGGAAGGTGTTTTCACTTTCTTTGCAAGACTCTAATTCACTATAACAACAGTCAACAGCTTCCATTTAACTAGAATAGTGTAAAATTGTTGCACTGTGCCATAGCTGCCAATGAAGCATAGCAGAAGTTTGTGGGTGTGTTAATGTACACTTTTCTATTTTTCCGTTTAAAAAAAGATTTTGACAATCAGTTATTCCAACATTCAGAGCAGATTCCAGAGCAGAAAAGACAGCACATAATTACTTGTGGAAGGGTTCTTCTGAGTCTGATTTGCATTTAAAAATATATTTAAGAGCTTATTTAGAAATAGCTTCACAGTGTGAACCAGGAAATGACATATGATCTCTCTACTCTTTTTTTTATTTAAGTTTTCTTCCTCCAGTCTTCCTTCCCAGTTAATAGAGTTTTATTTCTTCCCTCCTTTTCACCCCATCTTCCACCTTGGCACAAGCCAATGCAGGGGAGTTTGGATAAAGCTATTCCATTACTATTCTAATAGAAATATTGCTTGAATAAAACGGAAGAGCTAACAGAAGAGAAAACTACAATAAACTGTGCATAGTACAAAATTCAGAAATTGCACGTGAATGAGCAATGGATTGGTTCCAGTTAAAAAATGAAGTCCAGGGGGAGAGGAAAATACAGAAGTCTTTTAATCTCACTACTCATCTGCTGATTCCATAAGTAAGTGCTATTTTACCCTCTTGCCACTCTCCTTCTAATATTTTTCTTTTGTCATGCAGAACATTCTCTGTGCTTCCTTTACATCCCTCTTTCATTCTTTGTAGAACTGATGTAGCTCTTTTTCTCAATTATTTCTCCCCACTTTCCAAAACCTGTAGCAAGCTCCACTGGTGCTGGTTGTATGGGATTCGAATTGAAACCAATTCCCAGTTACTTTGTGACTACAACAACCCATATTCTGATTAAGGCAAACTTTGTGAGTAAACATTTGCAGGGACCTGTTCCTCATTGTTCCAAGTTCAGGAAAGAAATGGAGATTCAACTGCATTGCCTGATCCCCTTGCCTGGCAAAAATGACAACGCTCCTCCCCCCCCACACACACCATTCCTAAAAATAATTTACACAGCTCAATGTGAATTTGGCAGTGAAAAACTGCCCAGGTGACACGCAGGCAGAGAGATTATGAAAATATATTCAGGATGTAGCATGAGGATTAAGATACAGTGAAGTTGTAAATATTCAGTGATTTTTACCTGAGCTCTTCAAACTTGTGGCTAAATCTATTTGCTGAATTAATACATCCTTGGTCATCCCCATTTGAAGTATCTGAAGTTACTTTTAATTGCATTTCTTCATCTGTGTTTGTGTGCGTGCAAGTGTTGTGAAAATTCATTTTATAGTCAGATATATCTAACCTTAGGGGGATGCATCATTTTCTTTAGATGCATCTTTCTGCAAAAAATGATGAATGACATAACTGAGAAAAATGCTGCCTCACAAGCCTCCTCATTCATTGGTCCATAAATGCAAGAACAAGCCTTGATGGATCAGATGGAGTCAAGCATCCTAGTTTCTGCAAAGGTCAACCAGATGTCTCCAGGAAAGACCTAGTATTCATTGGCCTCTTGGCTCTGAACAGCTATTACATTTACTGTAGACATCATGACTAATAGCCATTGAGGGACTTCATCTAAGCCAATGGCCTTCATCACGTCTTGTGAAAGTAAATCTAAAAAAAGCCTGCACAGAATGAAGCAGTTCTTTCTATTGGCAGTGCATGCAGTAGAGGCGACCAGTTTTGTTGGGTGACCTTGACTGGTTGAGACAAAATGTTGCTCCTATTTCACCAACCCATTCACAGGCAACGAAATGGAAGAATTTGGAGATGGAGACAAACCTCAGCACTGCTATCCAGAGCACATCCTGTTGTAGGAGAAAAGTTAAAGCATGGACTCTAATTAACGGCTTCTAAAGTTTCTGGGGTTTTTCCTGGGTAGTAACAGAAGATGGTGACACACTTCTCAGGTTTTGCTCCCCTGACAAGATTAAATATTAGTCCTTTAGTTGGAAGCTAATTATAGGGATTTACCGATGGGATCACTGAAAAGCTGAATCACTTTTTTATTGTTTAACAATCCTGGAAGTTTTTCTGCCTGTTTTAAAGGAAGAAGATTACCTTCCTACTAAGTGTGTGAGCTTCTGCTGCTGTCACTATATAAAGTAGTCTATTAGGAAGCCTGCACTTTCCTATTAACACATCAGTCAATTTGATGGCAAATTCTTAATGTTCTAGAGTAGATGTGAGAGGTACTAAGGTCATTCATAGCCATTCTGTCTGTTGAGGTCCAGGAAATCATTGTCTAGGCCACTGTCACTGTCAGACTAGATTACTGCAAGTGACTGTATATGGGGCTATCCTTGAAAACTGCTGGGAAGTTGGGCTGATGCAAAATACATCCTGGCAGGAGCAGGCTTCACCCATGAACTCACATCTACAGTACATTGACACCCTGTTCTATCCTGTCTTCAAAGCCCTAAATAGTTTTGGACCAGCACACTTGACAAACTGCTTCTTTCCTTGCAGTCATCTACTGAGGATGCTCCAAGAATGATTATTATTATTAGTCAGATAACAAGTAGAGGAAGAGAGGTGTCCTGGGGAGGTTACCTCCCAGTTATGAAATTCCATCTCATTGCAAGTTCACCAAAGTCCAAGCTTGAGCAACTTTGGGAAGTGCTAAAAAATCTAACTGTTTTGGACAAGCTTTGGGATTCAGGTTTTAGTTGGGTGTAGTTTTCATAATTTTCATGAAAACCATAATTACTATCCTGTTTATAGTCATCATGAGTCTTTGGGATGTGGAAGGCTCTAAATCTAAATACATTGGTTGTATCCAGCACTGTATGAACAGAAGGCGATCTTCTCCAGAGTGTCAGAGGCGCAACCAGATATTGCTGTCTATATCATCTAGGGCTTCAAGGGGAGGGAGGAATCACAATCATAACCCTAGATGATGCAACCCACTAAGTTTGATAGGTCCTCTCAACCCCCTGGAGGAGCTTCTTTGGGGTGGGTGGGGAATAGGGAGTTGTGAGGGCAGGAGGTGAAGGTCCATTGTACTACTGTCCTCTGCTGACACAATGTTCAATACAATCCAAGTTTGTCCTGAGTCCTGACACTTTCCCCAGGATGACCACAGTAAATAGATGAAGCTGCAGAGACTCTACAAGGCCACCCAAGAGTGCAAAATTGCAAATGCATTTATTATTTGTTGCATGTCGTTTCGCCTACCCTTCAATCTTATTCCTAGGACAGGGGTTTTTGTTTTGGTATATCACAGGTTTCCTCAACCTTGGCCCTCCAGATGTTTTGAGACTACAATTCTCATCATCCCTGACCACTGGTCCTGCTAGCTAGGGATCATGGGAGTTGTAAGCCAAAAACATCTGGAGGGCCGAGGTTGAGGAAGCCTGGTATATCACCTGGGAATGTGATTGAAGAATAGTATAGAAATCCTTAATAAAATGTCTCTGCCATATTGCACTCTGAGTAGGTCCAGTAGCGCCTGTGAGGTGTTCATCTGTTTACTCTTTGTTGAATTCTTTCCTTCATTGGCCATGGAATGGTGGTTGCTTTCTTACAGGAAGACAAAAACCAGAAATGGCACTTGCAAAACATAACTAGTATGTTGTGACGGAGCACCTCTCTCTATATATGTTTGTGGCAGGGGGTTTATTGGTTTCTTTTTTGTTTTATTATATATTTCGTTTTCTCATCTTGTCTTCTTCAGTTGTGAAGCACCCTGGAATCTTTGGATGAAGGGCAAAATACAAATTTAATAATAATAATAATAATAATAATAATAATAATAATAATAATAATAATGTCAGGGTTTCAGGGAGAGAAGAGCAGATGGGGGAGGAGACAGAGAGCGAGGGGGAAGAATCCCAGAGAGATGAGGAGGAGGATGACGATGCCCAAAGGTTCTCCATGAGTCTGACCAGTGAGTCAGAGGATTCCCAAAAGGGGGCTCCCCTGGCCAGACCGAAAGGGGGACAAGGGGGAAACAGTGAGGAGCAGGGGAGAGAAGGGAGAAGCCCCAGTGGGGGTCTGAGGCAGGAGCCGGCTTCTCAGCCGGAACGGAGTGAAGGGGGTGGAGTTACAAGTGTGTCAGAGGGAGCAGAGCAGGAGAGAGACAGGGGAAGGAGATCGGAGCAGGGCGCTCAGCCGGAAGGGGTGGAGAGCAGCACCGAGAGCAGTGTAGCGGTCAAGAGAAAGGTCAGGAGCAACGTACGCGCGCCAAGTTCAAAGGTAGAGGCGCGCGGAAGTGAGGAGAGCCCTGGGGAGGAGCCCGGCCCTAAAGCGAGAAGGAGGGGGGCAGAGGCGTCAGAGGATTCAGCCTCGGGCAAGTCCCGGAGAGGGGGAACTAAGGGGGGCAGAAAGACCCTGCGGAAAAGGAAGGAGAGGAAGAGGTGGTCCAGGGCTAGCCTCTTAAATTGGTGCCGAGGCGGGACAGATTCAGAGGGGACTTCAACGATCTAACGGTACAGATGTAGAGTCACAGAGATGGAGTGTAAATGCAACCATGATCTTCAATAAAGACTTTCTGTAAATAAACCGGATCGGAGTTGGGTCTCTTGTGAGCTGGGACCAAACGGGTGACTCTGACAAATAATAATAATAATAATATAAAATGCATGTTCGTCAGGTAGCTGGTGATACTTCTGAAGAAGCTGGAGTTCAGCTCTCCAAGACAGCTGTTAAATCACTTTCTCCTATTACCTGGTGACATTTGAGTTAAAGTAATGAGAAGTATGTCTGCTACAATGTAGGATCCGTTTATTCCTGGAGATTGGTTTTTCAGCTCATATGCCATTTCAACAAGATTCTTGGCAACATTACAACCACATAATGAGGCCTTTCATTAAAACCAAATGCTTATGGACAGCCTTATTTAATCCGGTTTGAATGGTTTGTTCTTCTTTATCTGAGAATCAGCTTCTGCTTTTTACTCTCTTTCCACTTCTTGGCTTTCCTGAGAGATGTGAAGCAAGCGAAGAATGATTTTGCAGCCTTTTAGCTGTTAGTATTACTGATGGTGCAAAAGAATGATAAGACAACATTCTTTGTAAGGAAAAATGCTTGTCCATCAACACATTCCTGTCATCCAAGATGCTGTGAAAATCCTCAATAGATTGAAAATTTTGTAGCACGCAGTATCACAGGCCTCACCAAAGATTTAATGGCAAGTTTTTTACTCTGGGAAATATCTATAGAATTCCTTCATTTTCAGATATACTTATACAGTGTTGCGTAACCTCCAGGTTACAGAATCTTCAGGTTACAGCTGCGGCAAACTATGGCAAACCTGGAAGTGTATACTTCTGGCTTCCACCGCTCGTGCATGTGCAGAAGCGCTCTATTGCGCGGTGTGCATGTGCAAAAGCGGCGCCTCTAGTTACAGATTTTTCATTGTGCACATGGCACCCTGAAATGAATTAAATCCATAACCAAAGGTACCACTGTACTACAGACATGAAGTAGTTTCATTGTCATTTTCCCTGTCTATGGAAATCTCTGTACCATGGTACCTTGGTTCTCAAATGCTGAAAACCCGGAATTAAGTGCTCTGGTTTTTGAACGTTTTTCGGAAGCAGAATGTCTGATGTGGCTGTTGGCTATTGTTTCCGGGGCGCCTGCACCAATCAGAAGCTGCACGTTGGTTTTCAAACATTTCGAAAGTCAAACAGACTTCCAGAACAGATTAAGTTTGGCGCTTTTGTTTTTGATATTTATTTTGCGTTTTTGTTTTTGAGGCTTTTTTGGTTAATTTGTTTTTGTGAGTGTGTGGAACCCAGTTCAGCTACTGATTGATTGATTGATTGTCTGACTGCGGAAATGGATAAAAGCCTCCCATCCAAACAATGACTATCACCAGTGCACGTAAGAAAAATATTAATTTTATTTTTTATCATCTACAATACTGCCTTATTTATTTTGTAGTACAGTACATTGATTATTGCTTTCATTTTATGGATCAATGGTCTTGTTAGATAGTAAAATTCATGCTGAATTGCTGTTTTAGGGGTTGTTTTTAAAAGTCTGGAATGGATTAATCCATTTTGCATTACTTTCTATGGGAAAGTATGGTTTTGGAACGGGTTTCCGGAACGGATTAAGTTTGAGAACCAAGGTACCACTGTACTATAATTCTATGAGAAGAGCTAGGATCCTTTAAAGGAAAGTACAAGCATTATATAGTGTAAAGTGCTGGGGGAGTTGAACCAGTGACTCAGGCCACAATGACCGCTCCCCGCTTAAAACGGGGGGCGCCCTTTGCGTGGACGTGCGCAGCCCCTAGATCTGGAGCGGCTCCAACAACATAGGCTTGGCTTTGCCTTCCCTCAGGTGGGATACCTGGAGGTCTCTGCCTACCTCAGTCAGTTGTCCAATCCCACCTGGGGGAAGCGTTGCCAAGGAGACCAGGCCAGGTAGGGGAGGGCTTACCTGCCCACACAATAGAGGGAGGATCTTACCTGGGAATCCTCACTTGGCTCACAAAGCCCACAGAGTCTCTACACCACTGAATGTTGAAATGGTGAAGTGTGAATGTTGAAAGACAGCTGTATATGGGGTCTCAAATTGTTCAGGAGAATGTGAATGCGAACTGACTCAAGCTTCTCCTACTCAGGAGGGCTCCCTATAGGCCACACCTCCCCTGTCCTCAGCCTACACCACTCACCAGACTTGCTCTGTGCTCTCCTTCAGTAATTTGGCCCGGATGGAATCTGCGCCTGAACTGTGATGCTGCCTCTTGCCTGCCTGCCTGCCTGCCTGCCTGGGGAATGGAGGGTTGTGTTGTGTTTGTGTCTGGATTTTGCCTGGCTGGAATGCAGCCTCCTGTACAAAAGGAGAATCGCATCTGTAGTACCAACCATCTTTTTTGCCTCTGGGCTTGCCTGATGCTGGAATGCTGCCCTCAGAAGGCTGCCCACTCAGGAATGCCCCTTTGCAAAAATCTTTGATGCAATTAATGCCACGGGCCAGATACCTAGATCATGGAAGGAGTCCATCATAATTCCTATATATAAAAAAGGACCACCAGAGGACCCAGGAAACTATCGTAATATTAGTTTATTATCAATCATTGGAAAAATCTATACTCGCTTCCTGCTAACCAGACTAACCCAATGGGCCGAAGATTCCAATCTGATAGGCCATGAACAGGCCGGGTTTAGACCAAATCGTGCTTCTATTGACCATGCAATAATTCTATATCATTTGGCACGGAAGTATTCTTCCCCTACTCATGGTCTTCTATGTGCCGCTTTTATAGACCTGAAGGCGGCTCAGTATCTCTAGAGAGCTGCGGGAGGCAGTGGAGGACAGAGGTGCCTGGCGTTCTCTGGTCCATGGGGTCACGAAGAGTCGGACACGACTAAACGACTAAACAACAACAACAACAACAACTAGAGAGCTGTTATGGGAAAAATTGGCAAAGTGGGGCATAGATAAAAGGCTGTTGTGGCTTATGATCAAATTACATGAAGGGACGGCCGCTAGGGTGAGGTTAACACCTGAGGGCGATCTCACAAACTCTGTACCAATAAATAAGGGGGTACGACAAGGGTGCATCCTTGCCCCCTATCTCTTTAACCTCTACATTAGTGACATGAGAACTCCCCTAGCTGAGGCCCAAACCACCATTCATGCACCCAGGCTTGCAGACTATCGCTGCCCCTTATTATTGTACGCTGACGATGCGGTGATCCTCTCATATTCAAGAATCGGTTTGAGGAGGGCCTTTAAGATTTTCGCGTTATATTGCCAAACAAATTTACTTACTATTAACCATTCCAAATCTAAAGTCCTAATTTTTTCCAGGAGTCGTAAACTGTATAGGTGGGAACTTGAGGGGAAGCCAATTGAACAAGTCTACAAATTTCAATATCTAGGAATTTACTTCCAGCATAATATGGGATGGAAAGTGCATATCACATACTTACAAAATAAGGGTAAATACCTTATCTACGCTCTATTACACTTCTTCTTTACAGAGGGGGCTATGCATGTTCCATCCGCCTTAAAAGTTTATAGTGCAAAAGTGGCCTATGCGGTCCCTTTATGGGGCGCTTTTGTAAACCTCATGCCTCTGGTGACATTGCAAAATCTTTTTCTCAGACGCCTTTTGAAACTACCCTCCTGTGTAATCAACTCTGCTATTCGCTTAGAACTTAAGACCCCCTCCTTAGATATCCTGATGTGGAGACATGCCTTTAATTATTGGCTGTCCCTTTGGCATAAATTGCCTAATTACCATCTTATTCAGTGCCTTTGGAGAGATGAATTTACCAGCCCATGCGCAACAAAAATCCATTCCAAACTGTTGTCTTATGGAATCTCTCCTTCCGATATACTAAATTTAGATCTAATTACAGCTAAAAAGGTCATCAAACAAAGATTGGAGGAGGTTGATTTGCAACAAAATCTTACTACAGGTGGAGGTACATGTTCCCTGATAAGTCAGGGCATTACATCTATGTCCCAGATACCTCGATATCTGTCTACCTTATCGGTTGCGTCGCATAGATTCGCATTTGTTAGAGCCAGATTTAATGTGTTCCCCTCAAATGTGCTGAGCAATAGATTTTCTAACGGTAAAACCTCTGTTTTATGCGCATGTGACAACAAATCAATAGAATCCCTTTATCATATCTTGTTTAATTGTCCTTTATATATTGTTCCCCGATCAAGGATTCTGAGTTCAATCATTTTGGAAACTGTTGCTAAACCACCTGAATTACATCTAGCCTATCTACTCCAGGACATTGACTCTTATAGAACATTACAGGTTGCCAGATTCCTGAATTCAGTTCTTTCATATAAAAGACTTCATGGAAAGCTGCATGACTATTAAAAATCTAGTAAACTCTATGCACTATCTTTATATTCAAGGCCACAATACAGTACATCTAGAGATTGTATGTAATGTGAAGGAGATTATGCGTTGAAATATTTTAGTTGATATTTTAGAATGTAAAATGCTATTTTATTTATTGATTGGTTTTACCTTGTGGGCTTATAGCCGAATAAAGTATTATCTATCTAAAAAAGGAATGTCCCTGCATTTCAAGCTGTTTGGATAGAGAGCCTGACTCATTCAGCAAATATGGAAAGGAGACTTCTTCAAGGCTGATCAGCAGAAAGTGGAATTGGAAAATATGTCTGAGGAGTCTTTGCACATCCATAGATTTATCTAGTGGCCAACCAAGACACTTTGGTGCCTGCAGTGACGCCTCAAGCCCACTCCCATTGCAGCCAAAACCACATTACAAAGTCTAGGTGTGTCATTCAGACAGGAATTCTATCATGGTGCTGCCTGAAGCAGCTCTCCTTGCCTAGTTGCTTGGAAGGGCTGTCCCGGGCTCCATCTAGCCACTAATAATGCAGAAAACTATGAGTGGAATGACTAAGACAGTTTGATACCACTTTTATCCTAAACAATATCTCTTTTTTCTCTTGCGTACAGCTTCCCCCCTACTTCTATATGGTACAGTATGTGGTCACGTTCAGGCCGTCTTAAGCATATGCAGTGCTGGGGTGCAAAGATTCCCCCTCCCCCAGTTGTCCAACGTTGTTGATCTCTGGCCTAATGGTTGCCAGTGGCTTGATTTGAATTAATTTTACAACTGTTTTATTGTTGTTAGCTGCCCTGAGCCCGGCTTCGGCTGGGGAGGGCGGGATATAAATAAAATTTATTATATCCCTCATCACGTTAAACTATTGCTAATAAGTTGTACATTAATTCAGCTGGACATATAAATATTCAGATGCAGGTAGCAAATTAACTACACATCTGGACAAGCTAAGCATTTGTGATCTTCTGAAACCCATTTCTGGTTTTTGTCTGCTTAGATTTTATGTTTCCTTTGGGTAGATTCCCTCCCCACTTTGTGCAATTCAGAGCCCACATTCTTGATGTTAACAAAAGCTTTACTTTAAAAGCACATCCACTGAAACCATTGAGACTTGAAGCTCACAACCAAAAGAATAGTTTATCAAGGAAGAAATGTACAGAAAACTCTAGAGATGAGCCAGAATTAACCAGGTGTTTGATTTTTAGCACTGCAGAAAAATGCTCCCTCTTTTCATTTGTTTTCACTCCAGTACATCTTATGAGAAGATTTGCCTATCAGTTTACACTGCTTGGATTACTCCTCAGTGAGGTCATCACACCACCAATTTGTTTTTGGCTATAGAGACCTGTATAGTTATCTCTTCAGTGAGAAATTCATGACTGGCTGGAATCATCCATGTGACTAATCTATGATGAAGGAAACAGCAGCTGTCGGGGGGAACAATGGTGTTAAACAGAATCAAAAGTAGGTGAATATTTGAGGCGGGAGCCTAATATTTTCTCTGCAAAGCCTTTTACACACACCAGGACAGCTGAAATGCTGTTTTCAATTTGTTACAAAATAGGCTTTTGCTTGCTCAAAGTTGGCAAAAGAATGAGGTGACTTTCATGTCTGAGTCTCCAATTTTCATAAATGCTCATTCTAATAATAACAAAAGAAAAAAGATATCTAGCAGAGAGAAAATAAACACTACTGCTCAGCCTTTGATTTGGGTTAATGTACATAGTGAAGCAATTAAAAAAGGCTTAATGTAAATTGGTTTTCCAAGTAAATGATGGATTGGATAGCGTTGGTTGGATACATAACATTTATCCCCTGGGTTAATGATCACTCACTTCCAATTCTGCTTAATCCTGCTACAAAGTTAATAAATATTTATTTTGTCCCAACAGTCTCTTCTAGGATCCTTGGATGAGAAGCATTTGTGGAGTTTCTTTTGCTATGTCTTCCATAAAATAACACTTTTGCTTCCACTGGTTAAAGGCCTTCACACATTTTCAAAGTGCTAGCTGCATTCAGTTACACTGTGGCTTTGCTGACTCCGCTCTACTTTCTGTTCCTTCACAAAACGAATGAGAGAAATATTATTTTCGGAGACAGAGTGCAACATCTCTATGACTGGGAAATTCCAGATTTTCTTGAAGAAAGCCTTAAATGTAGAATGACATTGGTTGGGCATTGGGGTGTGAAACTGAAGGTCAGTTGGCTTTCTAATTGAAGCAGGGCGAATAGGAAATCATTAACTAAGGGAATTCATTTGAGTTGCCAACAAATTTCACCTGAGCAAAAATTGCTGCTGAAGTTTGAAGGATCTGCTCAAGTGAAACACTTGCAGGAATTTGAAGAGAAGGTGCAAGCTCAGTGACAAACGTAGCTTACTTTTCAGATTAAATTGTAAGCATTTTGCCAGTATCAAACATCTGCTACAGGATTGGGGATCACTGAACTCCACCAGACTAAATTTGAAATAAAAATGCAAACCATAAGCAAAGGTTCAGAATGCTCAGAAAAATGTTCTATCCCAACCCAAATCTGCTCATAATTGCAGCACCTTGTGAGCTCTCCATGCCCCCTTACCTGATGGCGTCTACTGCTGCATCTCTCTCCTCCAGGCACACTGGGGTCCGCCCAACATTGGGGCAGCGGCGAGCGTGCATGATGTCACACAGTGGGAGGAGTCCTGATGGGGTCCGGGACACCCTCCAAAAGGTCTGATGGGAGATGTGACCTGGATTGTGCCTTATTTCCCATTCAAAGCACTGATCAGCCTCTTGCTCTGTAGGAGGCCAGGCTAGTTGTTCATCTTCAGTCTTCCGTTGACACGCTGGACAGCTTGCTATGGAGAGAGCTACTGGAGTATTCCTTGACTGACAGTTTCTGGGCATTCTTCCCCACTTCCATGGAACATCCCAGGCAATAGCTCACTGATTTTTTTGCCTCACACTCCAAGTTCAAAAGTAGTTGTTTTATCTGGGTTATCTGTTTGTAACTGGGAGCATTCAATTTCCATTTTGGGAATATTCAAAGTGCCCCTAGTCCCGAGCTTCAAAATTAGCCTTGGTATGCAGTGAGGAGGAGATGCAATAATTTGCACAGAAATCTTTGTAGAACAATAATAGAATTGCAGAGATGAAAGGGAGCCCAAGGGTCATCTAGTCCAACCCCTTGTATTGCAGGAATTTCAACTAGATCGTACATGACGGACGGCCATCGGAAGGAGAGCCCACCACCTCTCTTAGGAGTCTGTTGGGTCAAGTGATTCTGTATTTCCCAAACATAAACATGTAGCATCCATATGAATTTTACACAGAAAATAGCTCATTGCAGCACTATTGTAAGATTCCGTTGTATTTTTTGTAGGACGGAATTGCCCTGGCCTTTTCAGTGGTGTAATAGCACGAGAGTCCTGTTGGATCAGACCATCACCCTGTTTCTCACAACTAGATAGATCCTGCTGGGAAGCCCACAAGTGGGACATGGAGTCGTGTTGTAGTGTACTGTGTTTCAATGCTCTTTGCCAACAAGGTGTGCTTCATGTCTGAGAACAGATTTTCACCTGGGTCTTCCTGGTCCACTTTTGCCACTCTATCCATGACTACACCACAGGGGCCAGTACTCCCATCACCACCAAAACATAGAGGGAAAAAGAGAAAAAGGTGAAGCTCATGACGATCAAAATCCAAACCAAAACTCGACAAACACATCAGTGCAATTTATCAACCAAGTGTGCATTGGTGGTGTATTATTTTCCCCCTATTTAAAATTATATTTGGGGATCACATCTCTACACAACACAAAATCAACACGGTAATAAACTGTAGCTACAAGGAGATCAGAAAACCTTCAGAAGAACAGCTGATGCTCCCTCTTAAGAACAGACAAGCATAAAGCTTTCAGAAACAAAAGGCCAACAAAAGGCATATGATTTTGCCCTTTCTGTTAACGTTTTCACTTCGTGGCCTCAATCCTGGGACATGTGCAGTGTGTTATTTATGAAATATACCAGAGTTATCCTAAATACTTTATCTCTATTTTCTGCTCATGCAATAAATGTCCAAAGAAGTTTCTTGGCACTGTCTTCACTTTCAAAATATAGAGGCATGTATTTACTTTTCCCCCCAATTTTCATTTATAACAAAAAAAAGGAAAGCATTTCAATAATTATTCAACAATAATTCTAACATTTTAACCTTGACTTAGGAATCAAAATTATATATGCACTCTTCCAGGATTCTGGCAGCTCTCCTGTGTTTAAAGTCACGTTCATAAAGTCTTTTAATGGTTGCATTAGGTAATCTTGCAACTTTTTATAATATATTGCTGAAAGTCCATGAGGTCCAGGTGCCCTTCTTCCTTTCCCTGTGATATTGCTTGCTGTAGTTCCATCATTGTCACCGGTCCATTCAAAAATGTCATTTTGTCTTTTGCTATCTTTGGTTTTCCACTGTCTTCTAAACATTTTCCCAAAGGCAAGTACAGTGGTACCTCGGGCTAAGTACTTAATTCGTTCCAGAGGTCCGTTCTTAACCTGAAACTGTTCTTAACCTGAAGCACCACTTTAACTAATGGAGCCTCCTGCTGCCACTGTGCCACCGCTGCACGGTTTCTGTTCTCATCCTGAAGCAAAGTTCTTAACCCGAGGTACTATTTCTGGGTTAGCGGAGTCTGTAACCTGAAGCGTATGTAACCCGAGGTACCACTGTACTTACATTTTCCCCATTGAAAGCATATGAACCTAAAAATGCTTACTGGTTTTCATGGGCGTAGCTGGGGGGGGGGGAATGCAGCTGCTTCTCCTAGATCAAGTAAAACCATAGAAATACTTAACTAACTGACCAATTACGTGGCTTCTGCCACTCCCATCAAAAGTCTGCCCCCTCTAACAAAAATCCTGGCTACTCCCATGCTGGCTTTTGCTAAAGTGTAGCCTGGTGGTCCTATCTATATTTGCCCATAAGTAAGTTATACAGGTGAACGTGCTTTGGGTTGCAGCCCTAGGCTGGATTGTGTCCACAGTTTGTTGGGAAAAGTGGCTTCTGCAGATAGCAATGACTAACAATAAATATGTTATGAAAATCTAAATAAGGGTAAGTTCTCCTATAGAAAAATAATAGATATTGTCCTCACTCTGAATACTAAAATTGCTTTAACGTCAAGAACAACATTTAATACAAGTATGGGAGGTACATCAGGCCCTTCCATTCATTCAATAACTTTGATCTTCCCTTTTCTGTTATTAGAAGATGGCAACCACTGCTGGAACTGCAGACACTTGGGTGTCTCTAAATCTTTAGTGGCTCCTTTACGGGCAGCTCTGGGAAGCAGACATTGGCTGTCACTTATTTTCCAGCCCATCCTTTCTCCCATGCATTTTTGCAACTGAAGAACTAATCGTGTGGTTTGGGAAATAATATGTGGAATATCTTATTTTAGTAAAGTCAATGCAAAAACACCAATTTACCTGCAAAGGCTAATGAGAAAGTAATGTTGTTTTTCAGCTCCAGCAGACAGTATGCTCATCAGCTCAATAAAAGACAAATGACCTGACATTTCTAAACAAAATTAATTTTCTTTGCGGAATGCTCTCTATTACTTTCTTAGATGATTTCGTACTTTGCTACCTGGCTCTCAGTCATGGTATATTGAAGTAGATTAGCTTTGCATAGGAAACATCATGATTTCTCACACTCCATTTTTAACAATGCATAAGATTTGTATTTATGGCCAGAACCTCAACATTCTGTGCAGTATTGAACATTTTATGCAGGTAAATAAATATTGTTGCTCTCTCATCCTAGTCTTTTGTAAGAGGAAACAAGAAAAAGAAACTTTGCATCAATCGCACTCTGATTAACAATATTCTTATTTTAAATAGGAGTCTTCTATAATAAAAAAATGAAAGCAAATTCAAAGAATGTCATCCTGGAATATAACAGAATTGTAGGGCAGGAAGGGACCACAAGGATCATCTTGTCCCACCCCCTGCAATGCAGGAATCTTTTGCCCAATCTTTCGTTTGGGTTCAAACCCACAACCCTGAGATTAAGAATCTCATGCTTTACCGACTGAGCTATTTCCACTATAGATGCATAATTTCTCCCCATTTTCAGACTTCAACCTCCATCAAATCACCAACGGCAGATTTCAGAGAAAATGAACATATGCTCACTCTCACATTGAAAATGAAAGCGAGTCTCTTTAGTTTCAGTGGTGGTTACTCCCAAGAAAATTGGCACAGAATTGTAGACTTAAAAGCACTCCATCTTGGTTAGATCATATCATTGTTAATTTGCATTTCTTGGTTGCAGGTAGGGACTTACATTTTTGAACGCTCTTCCGCCTATTGAACAAAGGTGCACACAGACACATAGGATGTCAATGAGAAAGTTTGGTCCAATCCTGCTCCCTGACATACTTGTTTTCTACAGGCAGAGAAGCTTCCAGGATTTAACATAGGGATATACCGTTGAGATATGCTAAAACTCACTGGGTATTTAGCAGGTTAATGTTTAACTGTTGATGTTTTCTGCTCTTACATGTGAGTGTGTAGCTTTAGATCACATGAGTAAGGTATTCAACTGCAAATCACCATTTTGAAAGGAGTTTCCTTTGGTTCTTTTGTTCCCAGGCACAGTCAGAGAAGGATGTGCTATTCATGCCTCTCCAGAGGAACAGCCTCAGGCTGCAATGCAGTCTAATGGAATTTGTGTATGGAGAAACCTTTGAATCTAGGTCTGTTTAGAGTTATATAATATTTTTAAGAAGATGCAGAGCCTATGCTTTGACAAGCATATGTCTTATGGAACTTGATTTGGTTTTGTTCTCTTCTGAAGAAACTCTTCTAGTGAAGCTTTGAATCATATTTATGGGTCTGGACAATTTTTATTTCAGAAGGAGTCAGTTTTTATGCATCCAGTTGCCTCAAGCTGTGCAATATTAATATCTGAAAGATCCAGTTCCTGACCCCTGTTGTAGCTGCATTGGCCCATCTCTAGTCTGTGGGTTCTTGTTGTCTCTCCTACCCATAAACTCTAAATTTAGAGCCTACTTTTTTTTACTCTGCAAAATGCTATGTATGCTCATTGATGATACTAGCAGAATAAATGAACAAAAGTTTTCAGACTTTAAAAAAGGAAATCTTAGTGGACAAGTCCCAAGGCAGCCTTGCTGAGATCCTCGATTCATTTTCTTAACCTACCATGTTAGTTTAAGAATGTTCCCCTGAGTAAGAAAGGGATATTTATGATTCAACAGAATGAATATTTTGCCTTCAAATAGCAATTAACTTTCCCTGCCAAAAATCAAAAGTTGAGATAATTGTCATCCAAGTGCAATTGTTTCCGTGTATATAGAATTTATAGTAATTCCAGAGGCAAAGGAATGTGTTAACTGGGGAATACATTGGACAGGCTATTGAACAGAAAATATTAATGAAATGTAAAAGGATTTTTTAACTGAATACTAATCAGGCATGACTTGTAATCAGGTAAAAAATGTGAGCAGCCACACTGGTACACCAGTATAAAATTCAAACAGGGACACCCCCCCATAGCAGCTTCCTTTGTTCAATTTTTGCATTTAAATTCCAGTCTAAATAATAGTTTAGGTGAACTCAAAAGCTAGCTCACTAATACGTGCTTTTTAAAAGATGGTCCGAATAATATTATTATGTTATTGTTGCTGCTTGCCTTGAAGTGCAACCTTTTTGACAAATTAATCATGGTTCACTATTCTGATTTTTTTTAAAAGTGCACTGAGAAGTCAAAGCTAATTTTAAAAAAAATTTGCAATGTCAGAAAGGCTATTTTTGGTTAGAAAACTCATTACCTTCGTCTTGAAAAAGTTAGTCATTGATACTGAACATATTACAAATCACATGACTTTTAGGAAATGTCAAGTTACTTCAGAGAAGAAATCAGGGCAAAATAGCTGCTTAATGGAGGAGCAGCTCTATTGAAAAAAGAACAGCAGCATGACTCAGTCAGTGCCTCTACTTGATTCTGTGCCACCTATCGTTGAATTTGACATCAGAGGAAATACCGAGAGCATTTTTGTTAAGGCATCTTGTTGCCTCGCAACGTTACTTGAACAGTGACCAGTGTGACTTGGCAGCTTCTCTGTGTTGTTGCTAATGCACCTTTTTGTTCCAGCTAGATCAGCCTTTCTCAACCTTGTGTCCTCAAATATTGTTGGACTACAACTCCCATCGTCCATGACTGCTGGATCTCTTCTCACCAGGGGGGATGGGAGTTGTAGTCCAGCACTGTCTGGGAACGCAAGGTTGAGAAAGGCTGAACCAAAAGAGAAGTTCCCAACAACAAAAGAGAAAGGAGGAGGCAGCATCTCCAAGGCGAACAACGCCTCCCCCAATCATTTTCTTGAGTCAACGTTTTTGAAGTGAGCTGCTTCAGAATAAAAAACATTTTATAATGTGTCATGAAAATAGGAGTAAGACAACAAAGTCTAGCTTTTGGGACACATAAAAATACTAAAAATATTGAAAGATTCACCAATACAAAACTCAAACTGTTAAAGCATGGTGCGGATAATGCCAAGGCTGCAGGCTCGGTCCCCTTATGGGGCAAGTGTTTATTCCTGCATTGCAGGAGGTGGGACTTGATGTTCTTCAGGGTCCCTTCCAATGTGAGGATTCAATGATATCAAAAGTTCAACCAATCAAACAATCTTTATTATGGTCCAGAGACCCAACAAATTGTTACAAAGCAATGCACAATTCAGGCAGCGTACCTCCATGTTAAACAAGCATTTTGTTCAGACTTAAAGATAGGGATCATTGGTTCTTGCAAGCACCAATAAAAACTTCGTCACTGCTAATGTTGATATAGAAACTTAAGAAACAACAGCCAGATGCTTAAAAACTGTCTAATGCCAATGGGGATACTGGCCTTAAAACGCACACCAATGTGTTCTCTAGGGTGCTCTGTAACCACATGAATTCAAGATCTGGTTCCAAGGAGCTTATATACAGTAATCCAGAGAGGCACTGACTTACTGCCGCAGTCCTAGACACACCCAAACCCAAATGTATGCAGCTGAGTTGTAGAAGGGCTTTGTCTTCCTAAAAAGGAGCTAGTAGTTGTGACCAAAATATGAGGGGGTGGGGAGAAGCCCCACTGCTGCCACCATGACATTTTAGCAATTGTGAATGAACGCTTTTTCTTCACTAATGTAGCTGAGCTTTATATGTGTTACAACACCATGACACCAGATGGCGCTGTGGAGCCCCATCTTTCGCCAACGTGATTTCCCATTAGGAAGTTTACAAAGCGTTTTCCTGAACGCTTTTTTTGGTGTGTCTAGATCCAGCCACAGTGTCTGTTCCCCAAAGGTGAACAGGTGCCTGCCTGTTCTTTCAGAGCTCCATTCATAATTGCTAAAATGTTACAACAAAGGAGTGTGTGTGTGTGTGTGTGTGTGTGTGTGTGTAACAAAAACCACTGACTGGGGGAGGGGATAAAACAAGAGGATCCCTGAGCAAAAGGGTTCTCTGAAGGAAGTGGGCTTCTCCCCACCCCATAATTGTAATGGGTGCAGCCTCTTTAAATTCTCATCGGGGCTTAGGCAGTCTTTCGGAGTGTTGTGCTGTCAGTCTAATAAAATTGCATGATGGCACCTGCAAAAGGAGTTAGGAGAGGAGGCTCAGTCCACAGAGGACCCTCTTGCAGTGGCGTAGGAAGGGGGTGCGGTGGGTGTGGCTCTCCCCGGGTGTCATCACTGGGGGGGGGGACAAAATGACAAAAATATGTGTTATCAAAAAATTAACTCCCACACCCACCGCATCCCCTTCCTACGCCACTGCAGGAGCCCTCTCCCCTCGCGTGATTTCGAGAAACCAGAAGCATTGCTGCCTACAAATCTGCAGGCAGAGCTAGTAGCCTTTGACCGCTCTCTCCTCCATGAATCTGCCTGATCCAGAGGCATAGCTGGGTGAGGCGGGGGGCACTGGCCACACACCGCGGGGCCTGCAGCGTGCCTGAGCCACGCATCTCTCCTGATGGGGAGGTGGCAGGCAGACTGCCTGCAAGCTCTGTGCTGCTTTTTTGAGCAGTGCGGGGTTTGCGTCTGCCTGCTGCCTCAGCCGCCCTACAGCTGGGGGGGAGGGAGGCTGCGGAGAGGCTCCATGCAGTGTGCCCTGCTTTGGCTCACCCCGCCCCCATGGGTGGCTCGCTCTGCCCCCAGCTGCAGGGCGCACGCACCGCTCCGGGCACCTGAGTGGCTAGCTATGCCGCTGCCCTCTTGCCCCAAAAATCTTACTTGTTCCCATTTTATTTCTCTGCTTTGTCTTGGCTCTAAGGTTGACCAGAGGCATAGATGGGACATGTGCTACTGAGGTGACACTGAATTTTATATCAGTCAGTGCTGTTCTCTCCTACTTCTGGAATATCTGATCAGAATATCAAGCCAACGGTAGGTCTGTCTTGATGGATTTGGTGGCAAGAGCCTGTATGCTGTGCTGAAGGCTTCTCCATTCTCATGCCTTCCATGTGTTGTGGACTACAGCTCCCATCAGCCTCTGCCGGCATAGCCAATGGTTGGGAATAATGGGAGCCGTAATCCAGAGGGAGTAGCAGGTTGAGGAAAGCTGCTGAGGAAAGCCCAATTCACTTACTGTCTGGAATGAGTAAATGTATGGATGACAGCTCTTCATTTATGCAGGAGAATGTGAGGGGCTACTTCAACATGTTACAGAATCACACAGAATTGTAGAGTCTGAAAAGGATAATCTAGTCTAACCTTTTGCAATGAAAGGATATTCCACCTAACACGGGGCTTGAACCCACGGCCCTGACAGAGATTAAGAGTCTCGTGCTGTACCAAGTGAGCTATGCTGGGTGCCAGAAGCTTGTGTGGTGTAGTGGTTAAGAGCGGTAGACTCGTAATCTGGGGAACCGGGTTCGATTCCCTGTTCCTCCACATGCAGCTGCTGGGTGACCTTGGGCCAGTCACACTTCTCTGAAGTCTCTCAGCCCCACTCACCCCACAGAGTGTTTGTTGTGGGAAAGGAAGGGGAAGGAGAATGTTAGCCGCTTGGAGACTCCTGAAGGGGAGTGATAAAGCAGGATATCAAATCCAAACTCTTCTCCTCCTCCTCCTCCTCTTCTTCTTCTTCTTCTTCTTCTTCTTCTTCTTCTTCTTCTTCTTCTTCTTCTTCTTCTTCTTCTCCTAGCGTCTCCTGCTGATTTCTTGCCTTTTAATCAGGGTTCAGCAGGTGCAGATTTGCAAGATGATATAGAACAAAATCGAAAGCCTTTTTACAGAGTTTGTCGCTGCTCCTAGAAGGTGGCTTCAAAACGGTTAAAGAATGGCTCAGTGGGATGGCTGACATTCAAACATATAGGTAGAGGAATTCTATTTGTAGTAACTCCTTTTGAACTGGAACAATACTTCTGGAAGATGCTAGAAGGCACTGGGGTAAAATTAACAAATTCTTTGTGAAAAATATAATATGGTCCTCTGGTTCCTTGAACATCTTCCCACTTAAATGTCAGATTATATTATTAGGCATGTGAATGTACTGCCAATGTAGCACATCACTTTAGTATTGTGAGTTATTTTTCTTTTCTACTTCTGACTTTTGTCACTTGTAATCATTCAACACATTAGCCAAACGACTAAATGCTAAGAAGAAGCTATTCACCTTATTTCATTATTTGCTTTGTCTAGCTGTACGCAGAAGGTTTCTATACCTGGATGTGTTTTAATAGGTAGGAGAGGATATATTAATTGCAATTTATCCCTCCAGGTGCGCATGTGTGGAGGTTCTACATATAAAGAGATCAGCTTACCGCTTCATTTAAAATGTGGGACTGAGTGCTGTTAGTTTTTCCAACAGAAAAATTGAAAGCATAGGAATTGGGCTGCAAAACTTTTGAATTAATTAAGTCCAGCTGCAAAACAGTCTGGTTCCCCCTTATCCTGCTTAACAAAGAATCAGACAACAGACTGAGAAAAAAGTTTGAAATGTGATTTACTTACTCATGGTCTTGCATTTATTCTCACCAACAGCAGCAGTAAAATAAATGCAGGCAAAATACTTTTATTTACAGTACAAGCAGTCTTATTCATGTGCCTGAGCTGCTCCCATTGTTGGTTGAAGAGAAAAGGAGAGAGAGAAAGGAACGGAAAATATATGCTCCTTCCCCCTCAGGAGAGGAGGGGAAATGACATCACACAGAGCCCACTCTACCAATTACATTTCTATGGTCTGGATCTGTCTATCAGCAGTACACCTTTGTGGTCTTAACCCCTTCACATGCTAACTAGTGATAAAAGACACTGTTAGATTTGGATGCTAAATCTCCCACAGACAGCAGGCCAACTTCTTGAACATTTTTTTTTCAAAATGAATTTTTATTGGTTTATCATTATATATACATATAAACAAATACAAAATATAATACATAAATTATCATATCCAGTCCATGAATCATACATATATGTTTTAAGCTCCACCGAGCCTTAGACTTCCCTCCACTCCTTTGGTAAGTATCAAATAAATCCTGGAATCACATATTTTATCTCCTTTGCTTATTAGCCGTTCGCTGTTAGAGTTATTCCAGTCCCGCCAGTGTCGTCAAAGTTCTACAATTAGTTCTTATATACGTCAAATATTTATTCCAGTTGTCATGAAATTTTTGTTCGTCCTGATCTCTTAATCTTCCTGTTATTTTAGCTAGCTCAGCATAGTTTATCATCTTGACTTGCCAGTCACTTAGAGTCGGTATTACCTCCATTTTCCAGTTTTGTGCTAACATGGTTCTTGCGGCCGTTGTGGCATATAGAAATAGATTTTTATCTTATTTTTTAATTTCTTTGCCAGTCATTCCTAGCAGGAAGGCTTCAGGCTTTTTTGGAAAAGTATATTTCAAAAAAAAAATAAGCTCATTGTAAATCAGTTCCCAAAAGCCTTTCACCTTACTGCATGTCCACCACATATGGTAGAAATCACCTTCTACCTCTCCACATTTCCAGCATTTCTTACTCTTCAGTCTATAAATCTTAGCTAACTTTACTGGCATGAGATACCACCTATAAATCATTTTCCAAAGGTTCTCCCTCAATGCCGTACACACCGTGAATTTCATATTAACATTCCACAATTCATGCCACATTACAAAATCAATATTGTGACCAATATCCATGGCCCATTTGGTCATAGCCTCCTTCACCTCTTCGTCTTTTGTGTACCAATTCAATAAGAGATCATACATCCTAGACAAAGTTTTATTTTTACCTTCTATAACTTCCACATTAAATTTAGATTTTTTTTATCTTCAAATCCTAATTTCTTTTTGTCTTCTTTTAGCAAGTCATTTTCCTGGTGGTATTGCAACCACCCTGTAAATAAGTTCTTTACCTCTTCATAGGGTTTAAGTTTTATGCCCTGATCGGTTTTCCTGGTAAGTTCTTCATAAGTGGCTCCCCCCCTCCATATTAGTTTTTTTGACAGTCAGCACTTCTATTGGTGAAATCCACCAGGGGGTTTTCTTTACCAGCAAATCTTTATTTCTTTCCCAAACTTAGAATATTGGTCCTCTAATAATATGATTTAGAAAGCCTCTATGAACTTTCACCTTCTCGTACCACAGGTACGAGTGCCACCCGTACCTGTTATCGAAACCCTCTAAATCCAAAGTGTCAGTATTTTCCAGTGTTATCCAATCTTTCACCCACATTAAACAGACCGCTTCATAATATAAACTCAAATCTGGTAATGAGAAACCTCCTCTCTCTTTTTTATCTACCAATATTTTCATTTTTATTCGCGGTCTTCTTCCCTGCCAAATGTATCTCGACAAAGCCCTTTGCCACTCTTTGCACTATTTCAGCCCTTTAATTACTGGAATAGTTTGAAACAAAAATAGCATTCTGGGCAAGACATTCATTTTAATAACTGGTATCCTCCCCCAAAAAGAAAGTTTCAGTCTCTCCCAGATTTCCAGATCTTTCTTAATACTCTTCCAAGTAGCCTCATAATTATCTTTATATAAGTTTATGTTTTTAGCTGTAATCCACACTCCGAGGTATTTCACCTTCTTTGCTGCCATAATTCCTGTTTTTTGTTCTAATTCTACTATATCTTCTCTGCTTATATTTTTTATCAACATTTTAGTCTTGCTCTTGTTGAGTTTAAGGCCTGCCACTTTGCTGAACTCTTCTAATTTCTATAATCCTTCTTGCAGACTATTCTTTGGGTCTTCCAATGTTAATACTATGTCATCCACGAAAGCTTTCATTTTATATTCCTTACTTCCTACCTTCACTCCTTTGACCTCCATTGTTTCCCTTAACCTCTTATTAAATACTTCCAGCACTGTTATAAATAGCAGGGGAGACAGAGGACATCCTTGCCTCGTCCCTTTAGTAATATCAAAAGATTCTGATATATTATTGTTTATTATAATTTTGGCTTTTTGCTCTTGATAAATAGCTTCAATACCTTTTCTAAATACTTCTCCAATCCCCATCATTTTCAAATTTTCCTTCATAAAGCACCAAGAGATATTATCGAATGCCTTTTCGGCATCTATAAATATCAGCGCTGCCTGCTTATCTATTCTGCTTTCTAAGTATTCAATAATATCTATCACGATTCTTACGTTATCTTTTAGTTGTCTCCCTGGTAGGAAACCCGCTTGGTCTTTAGGGATTCTTTTATTTAACACTTTTTTTAGTCTGTCCACCAGGACGTCGGCAAATAGTTTATAATCGTTATTTAATAATGACAACTTCTGGAACATTTTAAGGGCTCTGGCCTTTGACACGATCACCCCTGAGTGATCTCAGCCTTCCTTGTCCTCACCAACAGAAGGAGGTACCAGACAATGCTCCACAGCATTAGGCTAGGGGTGTCCAATTGCCACAGGGGCAAGATGCTCCTCTGACAACCTACTCAGGCCACCCCTGGCCTCCAGATCTCCTCTTCGCAGGCACTGGATGCCTCACCGGGTTCAGACCCTTCTTGATGTTCTGATTCCATCCTGCTAGAACTCTTTCCAGTGTCATCCAGCTCCAACTCTCCAAGTTCCTCCCATTCCACCTTGAGATGCAGCCATCTCCTCCATGACACCTCCATGGGACTCACGACATTCAGCACACATGGCAGCCATTCCCAGCTGTAATGAGGCCTTAGCTAGGGCCTGTAACTGCATTTGTTCACATTCATCGTCACCATCATTGTCTCTTCCTTATCTGTTGGTATCTGCTGCACAATGAAAAAAAAAGTATTTTTATAATAAGACTTGTCTCTTTTGCTTGTTTTTGTAAAACTGCTGCTTCCACCGACAGCCCCATATGAGAATGAAAGCATGTATCAGTGCTACAAGGCTAGGTTGATGGCCTTAGAAGCAGGGCAACTGCTGGGCTTCCCAAAGGGCAAAAGGAAGTACCAAACATATTTTATTAAAATGTCTCTCAAAAACTCCTGTAACTCCCAGAGGACGATATACCGTACTATGACTGGCACATACTGTAGATCTTCAAAGGCAAAGAAAATTATGGCAGCATCTCTGGGACAACCTATCTAAGATCAGGCATTCAGCTGAACACTTACAATTAACTATTAAATTATTTAATTAACTATTAAATGAACCACTGAATTTCCTATTCAGTGATTTCCTTCAGGAGATAACGTACCAACAAAAGGTCTCTCAAAGCTACAAGAAGCCCAGCAGGCTTTTCTGGGGGAGGGTACAAATGTGTTGTGTACCTTGTTTGTTTTAATTACAGTTTTCAGGAAGGAATCTAAACTGCCAACACTGAATTAATGCCCCAGTCCTTGGATCCTGAAAAACCATAGTGCTATGTCCATGTGTGTTCACAAACACATCCCTGTGCCTTAAGCTCACTGTGTGCTTAACTATGGAACAGATGTGGAATGGATTTTAAAAGGCTGACTGAGTTCAAGGTTGAGTCATACCAGTGTTGCTTACACCTTGAGCCTGAGCTAACCCATCAACAAAAACTTGGAATAACAGCATTAATATTGACATGACATGGCAAATAATAACACTCAGCAAGTGGTGAGATGAAGCCTCTTAATGGCTGTGAGCAAAATGATCCCATAATGATGAAGCAAATCGACAAGGAAATTTGTTAACTATTTTCTTATGTTCGCATTCTGTTTTTCCAGGACTACAACAAGGTACTATATGTTGAACCTTCAGTTGCTCATGAATTCTTCAGCGATAGCCACTCGTTCCTTGTAAAGGAAACATTATTTTTAAAAAGAAAAAGACATTTGCATTTTATCTTTAAGCTTTACGCAGCAAAAGGCTCATTAAACATGCTAGGTTCTTTTATTCCGACACAGTTGATAGCCCAAGCTTTCAGTTATTTATAATAATTTGTGAACACACGTCAGCAAGTCAGCTGCTAAATAACACATCTGAAAGAAATCCATTGCTGGTCTCATAATGAATCAAAGATATGCAGCAGTATCTAGCCAAGAAAGCTTATTCCCTTTCAAGTAACATTTGCTTGTGAACCTTTCCTTTTCAGCAACTCTAGAGCTTAAAAAAAACACGCAACCACTATCAGAAGTACATTCTGCCTTTTAAAAAACCCATTAAAGGTCCCCTTGATTTATGGAGTGGGAATTTATATCTAGGGGGGAAAAGTATATTGTATCCAATCACTTTCAAATATTGTGGCAAAAATTTGATTTTGTACTGTGGAGCACTCCTGTGGGAAACAATGCAAGCTGATTTTGACTTTCCTCAAAGGAATGCATGATAAATGCACAGTCAGTAAGGAAAAGCGCTGGATGCTTCTGGAGGCTTCCACACTGGAGCCCAGTAATTTTGTTCTACTGGGTGCAGAGTGCAGACTGTATCTTACCCAAATAAGGCTAATTAACTAACATACCTATAAACAATAAAGCAGATTGTATCGTAGAGGTTCTCAAACTTATTTGGCCTACTGCCCCCTTTTCAGTGAAAAGAAATTACTCAGCACCCGCCCCCCCCCCCAGAAATCGGCCTCCTTTAAGCGAACAAACAGTAAGATGCAGTGACAAATTTGCTTTCTTTTATGTATCTATACTTCTACCCATGTCCTACAACATAGTAAAGAAGGATATTGTTGTAGATACAGCACTTTAAGGCTTGAAATCATTAAATTATTTATTAAAATTAACAGTAGTAACACTCACATTACACACAGAATATCAAGGTAATGAAGGATAATATTGAAATAAAAATTATGAATAACATTAAAAATACAGTGGTACCTCTGGACGCGAACAGGATCCATTCCGGAGCCCCGTTCGCATCCAGAAGTGAACACAACCCACACCCGCACATGCGCGTGACGTCATTTTGACCATCTGCACATGCGAGCGGTGAAACCCGGAAGTAGCACGCAACCTGAAAATACTTATCCCGAAGCTACTTCAACCCGAGGTATGACTGTAATCCTAATGAGAAGGATGAACCTGCGAAAAGGGCTCACACAATGCTGGGAAACCCCCTTGCCTCCATGTATAAATGGTTTTTCATATTTTTCTTATCTTCTTTATGCTTCCACCGCCCCCTTATTTTTATTCAATGCCACCCAATTGCACCCAAGGCTACAACTGCCTCCCTGAATGATTCAAGCACCCACAGGGGGCAGTATCGCCCACTTTGGGAAACACTGTAGTGTCACATATTCACTCCTCCACACAGGAGGTCCACTGAGAACATAGGATCTTCCATTTGGATCTCCTGCTTGATTTTGCCCATTGCTGGACAAAATGATGCATGGTGCAACATTAGATGGCCACTTATGCGTTGAACCACTGAAGAGCACAGAGTTGCATAAATTTGTGGAATGTGCAAATTTAGAAATGGCACCAGGCTATGGCAGAAGGAAAACTGGAGCTGCAGACCTCTTGCCAGCGCTCCTTGAGAGACCAGCTCCATTAGGCTCCTCCCTCAGTTGTCAAATAGCACCAGCAATGGGGAACTGCATTCCTGTTTGAGCAAACTTCAGGGAGGTGGGCAGGGCCAGAGGTGAAGTAGATGGAGGAAGGGAGGAATATAAATTTTAGCTCTGTATAGTTGGGTTTCTACACACACACACACACACACACACACACACACACACGTCTGTATTCTAGAGGTCTAGGTAAGCAAAAATCCTTGAGAAGGGTGTGGAGCATCTCAAAGATTAGCTAGATATGCCTTGAGGTTCCCAATCCTTTTTGTAGGGCCTCTCCATTGGCTCGGTTGAGTGAACAGCATCTCTTGGCTTCTTCTCTCTTGGCTTCATACATCTCTTTCCTTTTCAAGAGCTCTGCAACTAAGAAATGACGTTTTTCCTCTTCTTCCAATCCCCTTTCCTTTTCCGTCTTCTCTTTTCTATTATACAGTGGTACAGTGGTGAAAAGGGAGCAGGCCGTTGCTATTTCAGGTGATCGCTTTATGCAGACTCACAAAACAGAATACAGTGGTACCTCGGGTTACATACGCTTCAGGTTACAGACTCTGCTAACCCAGAAATAGTACCTCGGGTTAAGAACTTTGCTTCAGGATGAGAACAGAAATCGTGCTCCGGCGGCGCGGCGGCAGCAGGAGGCCCCATTAGCTAAAGTGGTGCTTCAGGTTAAGAACAGTTTCAGGTTAAGAGTTGGTGGAAGAAGATTGGAAGAAATTTAAAGACAATTTGCAGAAACATTGTAAAATTAATGAATGTTAAGCAAACCTCTTTCTTTCCATAAGGCTCCATGGGCATGTAAAGTCAGGAATGCATACTTAGAATCTGTATAAATGTTTATCTTCTGTCCCTTTGCCAGGCTCAGGGCTCTGGTAAGCGCAGTTAACTCTGCCAGCTGGGCCGATGTTCCAGGTGGGAGTGACTTTGCTTCGATCACCTGGTCTTCCAGGGCTACTACTGCATAGCCTGCTTTCCGCTGTCCAGTCTCAACAAAGCTGCTTCCATCTACAAACCATGAAGGCCAATGGGGGTTTGCCTCATCTTTTAGGTCAGGTCTGCTGGAATATACTTCATCCATCACTTCAATGCAATCGTGCATCTGCTCCTCACCTTCTCCTACCGGCAACAGGGTAGCTGGGTTGAGGGCGGTGGTAACCTGGAACTTCAAACGCGGGTGCAACAATAGCATCTGGCACTTTCTCATTTTTGCTTGGGAGAGGAAATAGGTACCCTTCATGTCAAGCAGGGCTGGGACTGCATGCGGGGTCACACAAACAGTGTCTTGGCCAAAGGTAAATTTGTCTGCTTTGTTCAGTAGGGTGGCTACTGCCACTATTGCTCTCATGCATGGCGGTAAACCTTGTTCTGTAGGCGTCAGGCGCTCAGATAGGTATGCCACGGGTTGCTGCCAGCTTCCCAATTTTTGGCATAGCACTCCCTTTGCTGTTCCCTGGTCTTCATCCACAAATAGGGAGAAAGGCTTCTCAGGATTTGGGATGCCCAGCGCTGGTGCTTGCTGCAATGCCTTTTTCAGATCCTTGAAGGCATGCTGTTGCTCTTCTCCCCACACAAAGGGGTCCTTTTCAGTTCCTCTGGTTGACTCATGCAGAGGCTTGGCAATTGTGCTGTAGTCTGGTATCCATATTCTACAGAATCCTGCTGAACCCAAAAAGCCGCGAAGTTCCCTGCGATTCTTTGGCTCTGGAATCTGGATGATGGCTTGCTTCCTTTCTTCCCTTAGGGTCCGTCGCTGATGGGATATATCAAATCCAAGGTATTTCACGGTGGGTTGACATATCTGGGCCTTTTTCTTAGATACTCGGTATCCTGCTTCAGCCAGGTGATTTAACAAATCCTTGGTGGCCTCCATACACGTGCTCTCGTCTGAACAGGCCAAAAGAAGATCATCCACATACTGCATCAAGACCCTGCGCGGACTGGTGGGGAAGCTAGACAGGTCCGAGGCCAATGCAACCCCAAAAAGGGTTGGAGAATTCTTGAAGCCTTGTGGAAGCCTCGTCCACGTGTATTGCACCCTAGTGCCTGTTCCCGGATCTGTCCATTGAAATGCAAACAGGGGCTGACTTTCTTCTGCCAGGCGGCAACAGAAGAATGCATCCTTCAAGTCCAATACGGTGAAATAACATGCGGTGGGAGGTATTAGACTCAACAGCGTGTAAGGATTGGGCACATTGGGGTGGAGGGTCTCCACGGCCTGGTTGACTAATCTAAGGTCTTGGACCGGGCGGTATGAACCATCTTCCTTCTTCACCGGCAAGAGTGGGGTGTTCCACTGAGATTGACACTGTCTCAGGATGCCATGGCGAAGTAACCGTTCCAAATGTACCCATACTCCTTCCGCAGCTCTTCGGGGGATAGGATATTGGTTCACAGCCACAGGGTTGGCGAATGGCTTGGGCTTGACTATTATAGGTGGGATGTTCTTTGCCATTCCGGGTGGGTTGCTTTCTGCCCATACACCAGGGTTAACTTCTTGCAGGAGGTCTTCTGGAATAATCCCCTCCTCTTCTTTTATCATCATTAAGCGCCAGTGTTCCCTCATGGGTACCTCTAAGGAAAACTCTCCTGCTTGCCCTGTAGTCATTGTCACTTCTCCTGTCGGTTGGAAGGAAATCTGGGCTTGCAATTTTGATAACAGGTCTCGGCCCAATAATGGGATGGGACACTCTGGTATATACAAAAACTTGTGTTGGACCACTTGACCGCCCAGGCGACAGGCAACAGATTGCAAGAAGGGGGCTCTTTGTGATTTGCCTGTAGCTCCTATTATGTTGATTGTTTGCTTGGTGGGCTTGGACACTGGTACTGGCAAAACAGAGTGGGCAGCTCCTGTGTCAACCATGAAGGGGATGGTTCGGTTCCCTGTTTGTATTTTGACCATGGGCTCACGGGAACCTAAATCAGCTGGGCCCGGTCTGTCCTAGTATTCTTCCTCCTCCTCTCTCAGGCTCATCGCGGCGGGCTGTCTTTGGGCTGGAGGGTGCCAGGGAGGTCCCTGTCCACGTCCTCTGCCCCTGCCTGTATTTGCCGATGTCCAAGGTCTCAGTTCTTGTCCAGGTCCCACGGGGATTGGGTCTGGGATTCGCTCTCCTCGTCCTCTTCCACCTGAGTGAGCCTGTGGGCATTCTCTTTTCCAGTGCCCTTCCTGCCGGCAGATGGCGCACTGGTTCCTCCCCAGACGGCCTTGCCCTCCTCCCCGGGTACCTCCTCTTTCCTGAGGGGTGGATGCGGTAGCCTGTAGCGCCATCAACTTCTTTGCTTGGTACTTCTCCTTTTTCTTTTGTGCCTCTTCCTCCCTCTGATTATAAGTGGTTTGAGCCAGTTCTAACATCCACTCAAGGGTGTGGCCCATGAACCCCTCGTGTTTTTGGATCTTTCGGCGGACATCGGGCGCCGCTTGGGCCACAAAGGCAGCTTTTATGATAGGGGCGTTGGCAGCCTCATCTGGGTCCACAGGAGTATACTGGCGGTAGGCTTCCTTTAGGCGTTCTAAATATGCTCCTGGGGCCTCTTCATTCCCCTGCACTATCTCTCTAACCTTCACAAAGTTGGTGGGTTTCCTAGCTGCCCTTCGCATACCGTTTAACACATTCTGGCGGTAGGTAGTGAGGGTGTTCTGGCCATCAACAGTCTGATAATTCCAATTCGGGGTGTTTTCTGGATATCCTGCTGCCATAGCTAGATCCTGGAGGCTTCAAGATGGCGCCGAGGTAAGACGCTCTTATCGGAGCTCAAAGAGATCTTTTAACTAAATGTTGCTGGCTCTCCTTCCCCTTTTGGATTTTATTTCCTTTCACCATTTCGCTGCGCTTTTGAACATTTTATCTTATCCTCCTCGGTGCCGGGACTTAAAGAAGCTAATGAAGCTTTAACGAAGGCTCTCAGACATTCCCTTCCGGGCATTAAGGCACTCCCTCCCAGTTTCTCGTCGACTCCTTGTGATAAACTTATTACAAGGATTCTTAAGGACTTTTAATCGGCTTTTAACCCTAAAAACTACAAATTCATAAAACCACAAATTTCTCCCACCACTTCTAACTTCGTGGACCCCCAAACATCTCAGTTGTTTTAACAAACTGGGAAGAAGGGGGGGGGTACTTCAAAGGAGTGCTATAATTGGCCCCAGTTTTAAACTCCTCGCAGCAGCCCAGCCTGGACTGAATGAGAATTGAACGAGATTGCGACCTGAGAACCTTAGCACTTTATCACTTTACTTAAGTCTGATTTCATCGACTTAAGAAGAATCTAGAAATGAGAAGAGCCAAAAGACTCAGGTGTCTTGATACAGAAACTGACACAGAGTCCTCTGGTTTCAAACAGAGTAATCTAGATAATTACCTGCTACCTCAAAAACAGCACGTATCTCCTCCCAAAACCTTCCTCAACTCTTCGCATGAAAAGACAATTGAAGAGATATCCCAAGGAATAAATGAGGACAAGGCTACTACTCCCATAACAGAGGCACAAGCGCTAATTGATAGAAAGGTGGAGCTGCTAGAGGAATGCTGCCTACTGACTGCTCAAACAGCTCAAAAAATCTTTGAACAATTACAAAACATCTCCAAGAAGCTGGACAACCGAGATGAAAGGAGGCAACTCACTCCCCTTTTGCCATCCCTAACAAGCCCTGGAGATAAACAGAACAAATACAAATTTATGCCTCTAAACCAGCCAAAAACCAGAGGAAGCCCCCCTCACTCAATCAACCTGATACTGAGGCCATGTGAGATTGTTCTCCACATTTTTCCATATAGAGGGCCCCTACCTTATTGGGAGTCACCTTTCTGGGCCAGACATCATCTAAATCTGCTCCTTAGCCTTGAGGGTGGAAGCATTGACTTAAAAGCAGTCAAGAGGCTTACTAACGATGGATATTCCAAAAAAGTACTACTAAGATTTGGTAGCCATAGAATTCCAACCAAACTCTTAAGGGAAAAGGCTCATTTAGCCCAGAAAGGAATTATCCCGCGCCGACACTTTGAAGATATATCACCCAGACCACTGATTGCATCTAAAAGACAGAACAAGATGAACAAGGCCATTCCACCAGAAGCCGATATCTGCCCTACTCCCGTGGAAGAACCCAGTAGATGGGAGAAACCGCAGCCAGCTACCCGGAAAACCACACAAGAAAAATCCAAGCTCCCAAACCACGCGACTGTAGCATCAAATAACAACCTTGCCCTTGACACAATAGACTGGACAGTCCCAGAAGAAGAAGATCTGCTGAGTAACTTTACCAAGCTACCAGAGAAAGAACAAATAAACATACTCAGTAAATTGACGAAACTACAGGCCAGATTGACCGAAATTCACCAACAGGGTCAACAAAATGCAGTAGAAACAACACACAATCAAACTTTACACTTACCAGCTTTTCCCCCAAAATGCATAGTCAAAAAGAGAGCTACTAATGGAACTTTCAAATGTATAGATGCAGAGCTTCAAATCCAGCCGCCTTTAGAATATGAAATGGCAAGGAAAAACTCCAGTAATGAAACCACAAATTCCTGGCTGAGATATCAAATATTAGCTCCAAACGAAATAGGTACCCCTACCTTAAGTACTACAAAGGACCTTAACATTGCCGAACAAAAGATGACCTCCAACAGACCTGACACACTGAGCTCAACATCAAATGAGGCCAAAGAAATGGAAGTAGAGACTGAAAACAGTCCAACTGTCTATAACAGCCCACCAGCCACAGAAATTTCTCAGGAACAAGGAACAGTTAAGGAAGAAAATCAAGAAAGGGAGGAAATTTTAATTTCCCGCACTTTAAAAAAAAATCTAAGAGATCCACCACCATGTTCCCCACCGAAAGCAGCGACAAATGGCTGTATCTGCACAAGACAAAATCCCTCACTAGACTTAATAACAGAACTAGAATGACTAAATGCTGTCAACCAGCCACCAACTCAAAAACGGACCCTACGCTTGCTGTCCTGGAATATCGCAGGGTGGGGAAACAAAGGCGGAGACCCAGACCTAATGAACTTCTTTAAAGATTTTGAATTAATACTTCTACAAGAAACATGGTCAACTAGAGATATCAAAATCAACGGATTCACCTCCTATACGAAACCCGCATCGAAAACAAACACGAAGGGCCGGCCGAAAGCAGGGTTCTGTTGTATGATCAAAGACAACTTAGGGTTTGAAATCAAGCAACTAGAAGAATGCTTACTACTTGCACAAGCTCTACTTTTAACCCAAAACAAAGATTCTTTGCTACTTGTAAATGTCTATATCCCCCCAACCAAAAATAACAGCAGCAGTGAAAACTGGTCACAACTAACCTCTTATATAGAAAACTTGACCGATAAATACCCAAATGCCTCACTGATAATAGCAGGTGATTTTAATGCCAGAGTAGGAACCAACAATGAACAACTATGTAGCAAACTAAATTGGAATACTGAAAATGATATCGCACATGCCCTGAAAATAGGACGATTCTCCAGAGACAGGGTTGTTAACAACGAAGGCTTACGCCTACTTGAATTATGTAACAACTTTAATTTGCAGATTGTAAATGGTTCAACAAAAGGCGATAGTAGCGGGGAGTTTACATACTTCTCCCCCCGAGGATGCAGCGTCATCGACTATATTCTTGTCCCTTATAATATTATAAATTTGATCATGGACTTCAAAATTGGAACGCGCACTGAAAGCGACCATCAGCCATTATCGTTGTCTATTAACTTAAAGGACGAAACCAAAATCATTAAGTACAATACCATAGAACCTTCTCAATACAAACAAATGACCCAATTAAAATGGTCCCAGGAAATGAGTGTAGCAGTGGGGCAAAAACTTACAGCCAACTTGAGAAAACAAGTATTATCCAACTTAAAGATCACTAATTTCTACAGTGATATTCCGAAAATTTATAATGAAATCTTCCAAATGTTTGTAGAGCTTAGTACTCCACCTAAAGTTTGGGTACTTAAACATACCGCTAGCCCTTGGTTTGATGATGAATGTTTCCAGCTAAAAAGAAAACTGCGCCAAACATTTAAAAATAATCGCACTAAACTAGAGCCCTCTTATCTTGTTGAAAAAAGAAAATATCATTACATTCTGGCCGAAAAGAAACAGAAATACGCAACCCAAAAATGGCTACAATTATTTGACTCAATTCAGAGTAAAAACAACAAAGCGTTCTGGAACTTAGTGTATGGAGGATTGAAAGCCGAAAATCAACTAACTCTACCACCAATTGCAGAATCCAAATGGTCCCAATACTTTACATCTGTATTTAACAATCTACATAGTGAACTTAAAGGAAATGAAACCACTAAAAATAAAATTATTAAACTCCAGGAGTGGCCAAGGGTAGAGGAAGAGGAAATTAGAGAGATAGTTAAAAATTTCAAATCGGGGAAATCTCCTGGGCCAGACGGTCTACCAATAGAATTATTTAAGACCTATATAGATTGGTGGGCAGAACCCTTAGCCCAACTGTTTACGCTTATAGATAAATATGGGATCATACCTGAGATATGGCTAAGATCAATAATTATTCCAATCTTTAAAAATGGCGACCCAAAAGAACCAAGGAATTATAGACCGATAAGCCTTCTATCAGTGATAGGGAAAATCTACGCTAAGCACCTCTTATCTAAACTCCTTACCTGGATGAAAAATCTAAATTTACCAGGGAAAGAACAAATAGGTTTCTCCAAAGGTTGCTCTACACTAGACCACTGTCTTATTCTTATGCATCTGGTTGAAAAATACAGATCCCAAAGGCAATCTAAGATATACGCTGCTTTTGTAGATTTTCGTGGTGCATTCGACTCAATTGACCGCCCAAAGTTGTGGAGGAAACTCGCAGAATTAAAAATTGATCAGCGCCTATTGATCCTAATCCAAAATCTACACTCTTCCAATACCTGTCAAGTCAAACTTAACATCAAAGGTCACCTTTCATCAGACATCCCAATCTCGAAAGGGGTAAAACAAGGGTGCATTCTTGCCCCCTTTCTATTTAATTTATTTTTATCAGACTTGCCAGATTACCTTCAAAAAATAGAATCACATGCCCCTAAACTTAATCAGAAACCAGTTCCTCTCTTACTATACGCAGACGATGCTGTCCTACTATCCTTAACGAGCTTGGGTCTAAAACGTCTTATATCTTCACTGATCCTCTATTGCGAATGTAACAAACTCTCTATAAACTATGAGAAGACAAAAATTTTGGTCTTCTCGAATGGTTGGAAATTAGAGAAATGGAAAATAAGAGGGCAAGAAATCCAACAAGTGAAAATCTATAGGTATCTGGGAATCTTATTCCAGAGCAATTTAGGGTGGGCAACCCATCGCACAAATGCCATAAAACAGGCAAAGTGCATCTCATCAGCAGTTGCCCGTTTTCATTATCAGAAAGGTAATCAATTTATTCCTGCGGCAAATCAGATATTTCAAACAAAAGTGCAATCCCAGATATTCTATGGAATCCCGCTATGGGTCCAAGCATATAACAATGATTTAAAAAAGATTCACTCTAGCTTTCTGAGACGTATTCTTGGACTCCCAGCTATGATCAAATATGAAACAATGTGTGCAGAAATAGGCATACACACAATGGAATATTGGGCATGGTCCACCTCAATAAAGTATTGGTTACGCTGCCACTTCCGCTGCCCTCCATCAAGTCTGCTCGCTGATTTGCTCAAAGACTCCTATAAATCAAGATGGTATCAGCACCTCGAAAAAAAGATTGAATCTTTAGGCGTCGAGCTGGAGTCCCTGTACAATTCTAATGAGCAATATATTTCCCATAATATCCTAACTAGACTAAAGGATGTCGAGAGACAAAATATTACGGCAGCTGTAAACAAAATTTGCTCCCCCATATTCTATGAATTAAATATCTTAGATAGCAGAGCCAATTACGTCACTAAACTAATAATCCCAGCCCAACGTAGGGCTTTTATGCTGGCCCGCTTGAATGTTTTTCCCTCAGCATTTGTCAGGGGAAGATATCAAAACATTCCTAGAAACAAGAGACTCTGCAGATGCTCTATGAATGTCCCGGACACTGTAGAGCATATTCTCCTTCATTGCCCACTGTACAGTACGCTCCGTCAACGCGTGCTGTCCCCTCTTTTGGGTGGTCTGGAACCGCAGCAAGGTGAATGTGTGGGATTCTACCTATCCGACGTTGACCAAAGGGTAACGGCGGGGGTAGCCGAGTTTTTGGCAGCAGTCCTCCAAGGAGCAGGTTAACAAGGAATACCACTGACTCTATATGTATATATATATATGTACTTAGCAAACTGCTGCCTTTTTAATATATATTTCAAGGCTTTTATATGTTATTTTCTCTTTTAAGGTTTTATTTCCATAATGCCTAATAAAGGTTTGTTAAAGTAAAGTAAGCTAGATCCTGCACTCCCTGCGCTCTCAGGTGTGCTCGGGCTTCAACATGGATTCGCCTAGTTTCTTCTGTGGTTAGCAGCGCATCCATCAAATACTGCACATCATCAAAGGTGGGATTATAAGTTTTAAAAATCCCTTCAAACAGCTTTATGATTCTCGCTGGGTTGTCCTCAAAGGATGGGTTTTGATTTCTCCAGTTACAGACATCTGCACTTGAAAAGGGTATATGCTGGACCGTGTAGGTCCGTTCTGCTGCTGCTCCATTAGCCCCTGGAGGTCCTGGTGGGTCATAAACCCTTCGGAGGGGCATTACTCCGGCCCCACCCTTTTTCTGTGCCTCATGGGACTTATGGAAGGCTGCCCTGGTTGCTGCTTCTATCCATTCCCTCTGCCATTTCTTCCCTTGTGTTGAGGAACATCCTGCTGCAGCCAACACATGGGGGCTAACATCCACTTTTTCTGCATAGGGTTGTACATACTGTTGCAATCTCAAAGACTGATACCGAGTCCACTCTCTCCCCTTCTTTGCTAACTCAACCAATCCCTTTACAAATTCCTCATCATCCTCTTCTTCCTCTTCTGATTCATCAGCCTTAGGGGGTTCAGGCTGGGGGCTAGCTCCTCCCGGGGCCTGGGGACCTGGGTCCAGGGGAGGGGCAGTTGGTGGAGCATAGGGTGGAGGTGGTTTAATGACTTCCCCCTCCCCTTCTTCTGGGTCTGGTATCACTGGGGGCTTTTCTGACTTCCCTGTCGGTCGAACTGCACAAACTGTACTTTGTGGGGCGTCGCCTCGGCAGGCTTTCAACCATGATGGGTTCTTTTCTACATTGGTTTTCCAAGTAGAAATGTAGGGGATCTGGTCTGGGTGGACGTTCAAGATATTTTGATACAGTGGGTTGATTAATTGCAAATCAAAGGTCCCCTCCGAAGGCCAGTTAGTTTGCTGCGAGGGCCAGTCAACCTCACACAATGTTCTCATTCTCCGTTTTCTCAATTTGATTCCCCAATATTCATGCTTTGTGGCTGCTTTCCAGTTGATTAAAAAGCATTCCAGAGGACTACATTGGCTTGCCCCAGACCCCATGTTTCAGATACTCTGCACCTAACAAGTTATAAATTCTTTCACACTCCACACACTACAGCCCTACAATCGCTCACCCAAGGGGGACACTAAGCCCCAGCCCACACTTAACAATTCAGTCACTAGAGTATCTGACATGCAACATACAACATACAAAACACATCAATATAATTTCAACATGTAACACACTAAACACATCAAAATAATTTCAGCATGCAATACACAAAACACACCAAAATAATTTTCCCCTCTGTTCCCCCCTTTTTTTAAAAAAAAAAAAACAAAAAACAAAAACCACAACCGGCAGCGCTTAGACTTCGACCGGGGCCCAGCAGACCCTTTGCTGCTTTTTCTGGGCACAAAACCAACAACCAACCATAACCGGCAGCGCTTAGACTTCGACCGGGGCCCAGCAGCACCCTTTGCTGCTTTTTCTGGGCACACCAAAACCCTGACGGTACTCTACTACACGATCAGGTGAGGCTGATCAGGCCTCCCTCTTTTCCCTTGGGCCCACGCCCTTTCCCTTGGGCTTACCGTTTTCTGCTGCAGATTCCCTTCCCTGGCCAGTCCTCTTTCCTCCCTCGACCTGGGTCCTTGCTCTGGAGCGGTGTGGCCGGCTCCCCCCACAAATTAGCAGGGCGCGCGTGGAGCCTGCTACTGCCGATCAGAGCTGTCCACCTGAGGTCGAGCCTGACTCTCCCCAGTCCTCTGGGGTGGGGCAGATTCCCAGTCAGGGAACCAAGATGTAGGCTGAGCCTAGTCCATGCCAGGGAATCGTTGGCCCGCGCCCCCAGATCCGGAGAGAGAGCAAAGAAAGCACCAGGAAAGATCCTTCTTTGGAGGAAAGCAGTTTATTATCTGTGCACAGAGACAGCCAGCCGAATCACTTCTGGAAACTGGCTGCACCGAATTACGCCTTTGCATACATTCTTATACCTTGAAGAAGCTCCCTCCTTCCTCCCAAACGCCCACTAAAAAAAAAACTCCCCAATCGGCTGGAAAGTTTTCAACTTGTTTCTCTAATATACAATGGCATATCTATATGCTAGCCCTCTAAACAGCCTCTATTTTTGCTAAGCGTCCTGTCTCCTCTGCTATCTTGCATTCCTAAAAATAGAAAGCGAGAGGCCTCTTTTACAGGTCTGGTTATTTCTGTCTCACAGTCTCTTTGTGTGTGTTTCTTATCTTGCATTCCAAAAGCGGGAGGCCTCTTTTGCAGGAATAAAATTAGCTCAGAAATTTACTTCCAAAATACAGAGAATATAGCCTTCTTAGGTACAAGGTAGAGAGCATAGGTACAGATTTCTTAGATACAGAATACTAATAATAAGTAAATATTAAGAAAAACCTCTCCCATCTCCCTTTAGTAGGATTGATTGAATTGAGACGATTTTTGCAACAAAGTTAAAAGAATATGTAAAAATGGATTGATAACTAGATGACAATATGAAGTTAAACATGTTAAGATATAAAATTAAGATAAAAACAAAGAGGGTAAGGATTTGCTGAATTAACCATGTGAACAGGAATACAAAAAAGGGAGGCGTGAGGAGGTCAGGAAAATAAGTAAATGTAATACAAGTCATGAAAAGATTGATTTGTTTTTAATGTTTTCTATTTTTCATTTATTCTTTTTTATGTATTTTGTATTTGTTAACTTGTATTTTGTATCTTTGTCTTTTATTTTTATTTTCTCTTTTTATTCTGTAACCTTTTCCCCCCTATAAAATCTCAATAAATATCTTCTTCTTTTTTTAAAAAAAGAACAGTTTCAGGTTAAGAACGGACCTCCAGAATGAATTAAGTACCACTGTAAATATGAGGGCAGCTGCTGTCATTTGTAAGCTGTTCCGGGAACGTCTTTTTGGCTGAAGGGTGGGATAAAGCCCAGCCATTCCATGGGCTCTGTAACAGAGAAATAATGCCTGAGCTTGCTTTTCTCCTCTTTCCTCCCAATCCCTTTTCCTTATATAGCTTTTCTTTTAGATTACAATCTTCAAGGCAGAAACTCTTTTATTGCTGGCATTTGTAAACTGCTTTCGGAGCCTTTTTTCTGGCCTGAAAAGTGGGGGTTAAATACTTTAAGTAAATAAATAGAAATAACCGCTATAATTTAAATAGAAATATCCAGTGCTTGCTCGCCCCCCCCCAAAAAATAGGTGCCTGTACTCACTATGAAGTTGCTACAGTAAGTGCCACCCTTTTTAATAACAACAAAAAGAGGTGTGGGTACTGAGTACCCTTGCGTAACCCCTGGGGAAAAAAAGCACTGGAAATATCATACATCTCAACATAGTGAAGAAGCTGTGAGCAAATGGCTGTTTAGTGCTAACTGTTGATGGGTAATGGCCTTTCTAAGAGTGCTTCAGATCAATCAGACCTGGACTGCTCAGGCCTCCAAACAGAGGACAATCCTTTGTCAGTCCTACAAGTAGAGGACTGTTCTCTGTTAGGTAAGATACATGGACACCACACACAGCAAAATCTCCAGCTGGTGATGGTTTCCTTGGTGAATGCATACAGTAGGTTCCACATCAACATCTTTCGGAGTATTTGTGGGCCTGATTCACATGCTACATTTCCCCCCCTGTGTATCTGTGAAGTATCCCTCAGTAGATGCTTCTCAAGAGTCACGTTTCAGTTCACCAGATGCAAGGCAAAAAATGATTGTCAGTGCAAGGGCTGAAGTTGAGATGGAAACTGTTCTAAGTGACATTGCCAGGACCAAATGTTCATATTTAGCTCGGCTACTTCAGAATGCCTGATGTCAAACAAATGTTTGATTTTCCAGTAGGTTTGTAAATTGCTGAGACTAAATTTATCTCTGAGTCATCACAGTGAACCTGCAGGTGAAAATTAAACTGCATTGTCAGCTCACTATTTGAAGTGTTGTTTTGGTGTCACTCAGAGAAGGCCAGGAGAAACAGATTCAGGCAGAATAAATTGCTTGTACTGCTGCTGACAGTGTGCAGAGGATTGTTGCAATATGCCCTTTGAAGGCAGCCCTGTTATTCAGTATCTGAAGATGGCTGCCTTACTCTGCCTAATGTTAGAACCAGCCCTAATCTTCCATCTAGCTCCCTAATCAGCAAATGGCGGGGAACACTCTCACACTTTCCCCATCCTTTTCTCTTTTCCTCATCTCACGTTTACCCATCCCGTTCTCTCTTCTGCTGCTCACCATCACTCTTCCCTGGTGCATTTGCTGTCTCTTGTGAGCAATGCTCCACAAATCCTTCTTGGCCTTCATAATCCAGTGTGGTGCAGAAAGAGACAATATGGAGCTGTGCTTAGAGTGTTGGACTTGGAATGGAGAGACCCAGTCAATTTGTCACTCAGCAGTGCAGCTCATTGAGCAGTCACTATCTCAGCTTGAACTATCTCACAAGATTTTTCTGAGGATAAAAAAAGGTGTGTGGGGAAGTTCCATCCTTGAATTCTTGAGAGGAAAGGAGGGGTATATAAATGAACCACAGCTAAACTAGGTAAAGGTAAAAAGTAATGGATCCCTGGACAGTTAAGTCCAGCCAAAGGTGACTATGGGGTGCAGCGCTCACCTCGCTATTTATTTATGGTTTTCAATTTTATACATTTCAATAATTTTACAATCATTTTAACATTTCAAAACTTGACTTCCTTCCCCTTCTTTCTGCAGTTCCTTAAATTTATTATTTATTTTTTTGTGAATATTACAAATTAACTTAATCATTTATTCATTACTTTACATGTATACTCTTATAAAACTGCAGGTTATTACAATAATCCTGCCAATGTTCTTGTCTGTTTACAGTTTGTTTATAAATATTCAAAAAAACATTTCCATTCTTTTATAAAAAGTTTATTATCTTGATTTCTTATTTTTCCAGTATGTTTCACCATTTCTGTGTATTTCACAAGTTTTTTTATCCATTTTTCTTTCATCGGAACTTCTTCTTCTTTCCATTTTTGGGCAATTGACATTCTTGCTGCTGTAGTTGCAGACATGAATAAATTTCTGTACAGTTTGGGTAGTTCTGTCCCTATAATTCCCAAAAGGAAAGCTTCTGGTTTTACAAATGTTATTTTAAACATATTTTTCAATTCATTATATATCATTTCCCAGTAAGCTTTAACCTTACTACAAGACCACTACATATGACAATAATAACATTTTTTCTCTTTACATTTCCAACACTTATTCGATTTTGATTTACCGTATTTTTCACCCTATAGGACGCACTTTTTCCCCTCCAAAAATGAAGGGGAAATCTGGGTGCGTCCTATGGGGCGAATGCAGGCTTTCACTGAAGCTTGGAGAGCGAGAGGCGTTGGTGCGCACCGACCCCTCTCGCTCTCCAGGCTTCAGGAAGACATCCGCAGCCTAGGCAGCCCTGCGGGAGTTCCCGCAGGGCTGTCTAGGCTGCGGATAGCAGCCTGCCGCCCAGCGTGACAGGCGCCCTGAAGCAGAGCGCCCCTCGCGCCGGGCAGACACCCGCAGCGTGGGGAGCCCTGCAGGAGTTCCCCGCAGGGCTCCCCACGCTGTAGATAGCAGCCCGGCGCGCGAGGCGCCCTGAAGCAGAGCGCCCCTCGTGCCGGGCAGACATCGGCCAGCCCCACAAGCTCGGGGGACAGTAGGGAGGCGCAGCGCCGCCATCCTGCTGTTCCTCGACCTGGTTCAGTTTCCCCGACCTGGTTTTGGGGGGGAAATAAAGGGGGGGGGGAATTCCTTTATTTCCCCCCAAAAAAACTAGGTGCGTCCTATGGGACGAAAAATACGGTATACATTTTTGCCAATCTACTAGGTGTTAGATACCATTTATATAACATTTTCATATAATTTTCTCTTAAACCATAACATGCTGTAAATGTTATATCTGTATTCCACAATTGTTCCCATGCTTCCATATCTATATCTATATTATAGATATCTATATTATAGTCAATATCTATTGTCCAATGTATCACTGAGGATTTTACTTGCCCATTCCAATAGTATCTTATACATTTTAGACAGCACTTTTATATTACATTCCAACAGATCTCTCTCCAATTGTGAAGTTTGTTTGGTGTTTGGGGAACACTCATCTCACTTTCAGGCCGAGGGAGCCAGCGTTTGTCCACAGACAGCTTTCTTGGTCATGTGGCTAGCAGGACTAACCACTTCTGGCGCAATGGGACGCTGTGACAAGGAAATCACGTTTTCTACTAGACAGCTATGAAATACAATAATACCATGATACTGCAGCCTTACAATACGCATGTACATATATATATATATATATATATATATATATATATATATATATATATTTGCTTTCGTAGATTTTCACGGGTACAGGAATGCAGGTTTTGGTGTCCTCGGGTGTCTTCCCGTGTAAAAGTTGGGGTGTCTAGGCGACGTTTCGACGAGGTCTCACTCGTCATCTTCAGGCTGGTGCTTTCGGCTTCTTGTTACTGGAACAGAGCAGGATCTCAGTGTTTGAGTTCCTATAAATACTGTTGAGGGGGTGTGGTGTATAGCCTCCAATGTTCTGGGCAGAGAGGAAGTTCCCAGGCTAGTGTGCCTTTTCTTCTTTTGTTCCTTAATTACTTGAGGGATATCTTGAGTGATTTCTTGAGTGATATCCTGAGTACCACTTAGGTGGGTCATTAGGTGTGGATTAGTTGCTAAAGTCTTTGTGTCTTGACCTCTTGAACTTTGTGAGGAGTTTTTCTGAGAAGATGGCTGTACTGCACTTAGTTGTGCTCTGGCTTGGCTTCGTGTATAGGGGCGAGCTGTGGTTTTGTGGCCTGTGTCAGCCAGATCTGTGTAGGGATTGCAGGGGGGTGCAGCATCCGGAGGTGCCACCATGGTTTGGCTACTGGATGGTGTCTGTAATTTATCTGTGGAGAGGGTCTGGGTTTGGGTCTGGTGTGGTTGATTGGTGATAGCGTTCTGTGTGCCTCTGGATCTGGTGTCAGTTTTTGTGGGGAGGGCTAATTTCCAGATGTCTGGCAAGCGGGATGTGTCGTCACGCTTGTTCATGTTGTGAGGGTGTTTCTCTATCTCGATGGCTTCCATGATTATTCTCTTGTGGTGATGTTCCATGTTAAAGAGCAATTTGGAATCTGCAAAATTAATTTCGTGTCCTGTTTCTTTCATGTGTTGGAAAAGAGAGGAAGTTTTTTCTTCTTTTTTGACGGCATTCTTGTGTTCTGCGATACGTGCATTTATTCGTCTGTTTGTTTGTCCAATGTACGTGTAAAAGCCTCTCCTATCAGTGAAGAAATCCAGCTAAGAATCATCCCCAGAGAAAAATCATCCAGATGCCCCAAACTCTACGGCCTCCCCAAGATACACAAAGAAGGAACACCACTCAGACCAATAGTCAGCTCCATAGGCTCACCTCTACAAAATCTCGCTAAATTTCTCGCCAAGCAACTCCAGCCCTATGCAGAATCCATCTCTTCACACGTTCCAAACTCCTTCCAGTTCATAGAAACAATAAAGAAGCAAAACCTACATCCTAATGACCTACTTGTGAGCTTCGATGTTGTATCTCTCTTCACACAAGTGCCCATTAATGAAGCCTTGACAGCCATTCAAAACAAATACAATCCCCCCGAATACATCTTGGACCTGACCAACCACTGCCTAACCAACACGTACTTCATCCACAATGGACAAAGATACAAACAGATAGAAGGAGCACCTATGGGATCACCCCTCTCACCGGTCATCGCAAACCTGTACATGGAACACTTTGAAACCAATGCTTTAGACAAGTCAGAACACAAACCCAAACTTTGGCTCAGATATGTTGACGACACCTTTGTAATTTGGCCACACGGGAAGGAAAAACTGGATAGCTTCCTCACACATCTCAACAGCCTACACCCCAAAATACAATTCACTATGGAAATAGAAGCCAACAACCAACTTCCCTTCCTTGACGTCCTAATCTACAAAAAACCTGATGGCTCCCTAGGACACACTATCTACCAGAAAAAAAACACACACCAACCGCTACTTACATGCACAATCACACCACCACCCTGCACAAATAAACTCCGTAGCCAAGACTCTCATCTCCAGAACCAAACGCCTGGCTGACAAAGACCACTTGACAACTGAGTTACAGAATCTCTCAAATGTGTTAATTGCCAATGGATACCAGCAAAACAGGGTTACGAAGCTAATCCAAAAAGAAACACCCCCCAAAAACCAAGACACAGAAGAAAACAATGGCATGGCCCTCCTTCCTTATATCAAGGGCACTACAGATAAAATTAGCAAAATCCTCCATAAACACAATATCAAAACAGCCTTTTGCACCAACCAAAAAATAGCCAATATCCTCAGAAACCCCAAGGATAAAATCCAGTTGGAAAACCAAGGGGTCTATGAAATACCCTGCAAAGTCTGCCCAGCCACGTACATTGGACAAACAAACAGACGAATAAATGCACGTATCGCAGAACACAAGAATGCCGTCAAAAAAGAAGAAAAAACTTCCTCTCTTTTCCAACACATGAAAGAAACAGGACACGAAATTAATTTTGCAGATTCCAAATTGCTCTTTAACATGGAACATCACCACAAGAGAATAATCATGGAAGCCATCGAGATAGAGAAACACCCTCACAACATGAACAAGCGTGACGACACATCCCGCTTGCCAGACATCTGGAAATTAGCCCTCCCCACAAAAACTGACACCAGATCCAGAGGCACACAGAACGCTATCACCAATCAACCACACCAGACCCAAACCCAGACCCTCTCCACAGATAAATTACAGACACCATCCAGTAGCCAAACCATGGTGGCACCTCCGGATGCTGCACCCCCCTGCAATCCCTACACAGATCTGGCTGACACAGGCCACAAAACCACAGCTCGCCCCTAAACACGAAGCCAAGCCAGAGCACAACTAAGTGCAGTACAGCCATCTTCTCAGAAAAACTCCTCACAAAGTTCAAGAGGTCAAGACACAAAGACTTTAGCAACTAATCCACACCTAATGACCCACCTAAGTGGTACTCAGGATATCACTCAAGAAATCACTCAAGATATCCCTCAAGTAATTAAGGAACAAAAGAAGAAAAGGCACACTAGCCTGGGAACTTCCTCTCTGCCCAGAACATTGGAGGCTATACACCACACCCCCTCAACAGTATTTATAGGAACTCAAACACTGAGATCCTGCTCTGTTCCAGTAACAAGAAGCCGAAAGCACCAGCCTGAAGATGACGAGTGAGACCTCGTCGAAACGTCGCCTAGACACCCCAACTTTTACACGGGAAGACACCCGAGGACACCAAAACCTGCATATATATATATATATATATATATGCATGTACATATACATATACAATTTTCATCAGACTGTACCAAGTAATTTCTGCCAACCTAGCAGTTCGAAAGCATACCAGTGCAAGTAGATAAATAGGCACCCTTGCGGCAGGAAGGTAAATGCCGTTTCCTTGCACTCTAGTTTCCATCACGGTGTCCTGTTGCACCAGAAGCAGCTTAGTCCTGCTGGCCATATGACCTGGAAAGCTGTCTGTGGACAAACGTCGGCTCCCTTGGCCTGAAGTGAGATGAGCACCACAACCCCATAGTTGCCTTTGACTGGACTCAACCGTCCAGGGGTCCTTTACCTTTTACCCTTTAACCAAGTAATACATTAGTAATTCACTCTTTATCTAAGCTAATTGATACATAAAATTATTATCAATTTTTATTACATAGGATTTGACCATTTCAGGTTTTGACCATTTTACAACTTAAGGTTGTAAGATTGATTTATCCTTTGCAAATATATAATGTTTATTTGTGTCTTAGATATTATACAATGCTGACATTTGCCGGTAGAAATCCAAAATGTGGTCAAAGTATGTATTTTGCCTAGTAAAATGCAGATTACCTGCCCAATGAAAGTTATTGTAAAACGAAGAAAATATCAGGTTCTTCTAAAGCTGTTATTTCTGAGCTGGGAAATGCAAGTGCCTTTCAAACATTTTTATGTGACTATTTTCAGAATGCAGTGTTTTATGTGACTGTTTTCAAAATGCAGAGTTCTTTGTAGCTAATAAATACTAATTCATAATGCCTGGAATCCAAACGATGTCATTACTTGCCCTTCATGTCCGAGGGGGAAGGGGTTGTATTTGTGTTTCCGCAATTGCTTTTCTCCACTGCCACACAGTAAACCACTCGAGTCTGTTTTTTGTTTCTTTGAGAGATTTGGTCCATAGTTCAAAGGAAACCTGTCC